>NC_138893.1:98478381-99078381 GCF_965194825.1 Balaenoptera physalus | reverse complement strand
CCATTATAGTATCATTAGGACATCGCCCATCACTATCAGGCTTTCTACCCAAATGAATAATTATCCAAGAGATAACAAAAACGACAACATCATTCTACCAACACTAATAGCCATCATAGCAGTCCTCAGCATATATTTCTACTTGCAGCTAACATACTCCACATCACTAACTATATTCCCTTCATTAAACAACACAAACACAAAGCAATTTGAACATACAAAGAAATAACCTTCCTATCATTACCAATCATAATACCCACACGGTTACTACACACAACACCCATTCTATCGGTGCTGGACTAGGAATTTAGGTTAGTTCAGACCAAGAGCTTTCAAAACCCTAAACAAGTGAAATTTACTTAATTCCTAAAAATAAGGATTGCAAGACTTTATTCTACATCAATTGAATGTAAAGCAAACACTGTATTGAAGCCAAATCTTTACGAGATTGATGAGTTTTAACCCCAGGAAACTTTAGTTAACAGGCAAATCCTCTAGTCAACTGACTTCAGTCTACTTCTCCTTCATTTGAGAAAGAAAAAAAGAAAAAAAAAAAAAAAGGCAGGATAATCACTGGCAGAATTGAAGCTGCTTCTCTGAAGTTACAATTCAATTTGTTGATTCACCACAGGGTTTGCCAGAAAGAGGGCTCAATCTCTGTCTTTAGATTTACAGTCTAATTCTAACTCAGTCATTTTACCTCTGTTCATACACTGCTGATTATTTTCAACAAATCACAAAGATATCGGCATTTTATATTTACTATTTGGTGCTTGAGCTGGAGTAGCAGGCAGCACCTTAATTATATTAATCCAGGCTGAGCTATGCTGACCTGGACCGCTACTTGGAGATGCCCAAATCTGTAAGGTTGTCATAACAGTCCCTGCACTTGTAATAATTTTCTTTATAGCTGTACCCGTTATGATTGCAGGCTTTGAAAACTGACTTGGGCCATTAATAACTCGGACAACTGAAGTAGCATTTCCCCCAATAAATCATATAAACTTTTGACTACTTCCCCCATCATTCTTACTCCTACTCATATCACCAATAGTAGAAGCTGGTTCTGGTACCAGTGGGACGGTGTATTCAGCTCTAGCCTGCAATCTGGCCCATGCAGGAGCCTCGGGCGACCTAACTGTTTTCTCCTTACATTTAGCAGGTGTCTCCTCAATTCTTGGTATTATTACTTTTATTACTATTGTCTTTAATACAAAACCAGCAGTCATATCCCAATACCAAACACCATTATTTGTTTAATCTTCCCCAACTATAGCCATATTACTATAATTACCAATCTCAGTCCAAGCAGCCAGAATTGCCATGCTGTTAAGAGATAGAAATCTAAACACTACTTTCTTTGACCCTGCAGGAGGAGACCGAATCCTATACCAACACCTCTTTTGATACTTTGCTCACCCTGAAGTCTGTATTCATGGCCTAACAGGGTTTGTTATAAACTCACATAGCATTACCTACTATTTAGGACAAAAATTGCCTTTCAGCTATCTGGGAATAGTATGAGTCATGTCCACTGGTTTTTTAGGAGTTCTCTTGTGGGCCCATCATATGTTTACCATAGGGATAGCTGTGGACTCAGGAGCATACTTTGCATCAGCTACCGTAATTACTTCTATCCCTACAGGAGTAAAAGTATCTAGCTGATTAGCAACTCTTTATTTAATTTTTCTTTTTCTTTTCTTTTCTTTTTTTTTTTTGGCTGAGTTGGGTCTTGGTTGCTGCGCATGGGCTTTCTCTGGTTGCGGTGAGCGGCAGCTACTCTTCGTTGCGGTGTGCGGCCCTTTCATTGCAGTGGCTTCTCTTGTTGCAGAGCACGGCCTCTAGGCGCGTGGGCTTCAGTAGTTGTGGCTTGCGGGCTCTAGAGGGCAGGCTCAGTAGTTGTGGCACACGGGCTTTTTGCTCCGCGGCATGTGGAATCTTCCCAGACAAGGGCTCGAACCCGTGTCCCCTGCATTGGCAGACGAATTCTTAACCACTGCATCACCAGGGAAGTCCCTGGTTAGCAACTGTTCACGGAGGTAATACTATATGACCTCCTACTATATTATGAGTTTTAGGCTTTAGTTTTTCTTTTTACAGTAGGTGGTTTGACAGGAATCATCTTAGCCAACTCATCCCCAGACATTGTCCTCCAGGATACATACTATGTAGTAGCACACTTCCATGACCTAATGTCCATGGGAGCAGTCTTCACTATTATAGGAGGCTTTCTACACTGATTCCCACTATTCTTAGGTTATACAGTTAACTCAGCATGAGCAAAAATTCACCTCACAAGTATATTTGTAGTAGTAAATATGACTTCCTGCAGCACTTTCGTGGCCTCTCAGGGATGTCACTACGTTAGTCTGAGTACCCTGAGGCACACACAACATGAAATATTTTGTCTTTAGGCTCATTCATCTCAGTAGCAGCAGTAATGCTAATAATCTTCATACTTTGAAAAGCATTTGTGTCTAAACAAGAAGTCTTAGCAGTGGGAATTGCTACTCCTAACCTAGAATGGTTACACGGATGTCCTCCACCATATCCTACGTTTCAAGATCCTACCTATGTAAATGTAAAATAAGGAAGGACTCAAGTCCTTTTCAACCAGTTTCAAGCCAACACCATAACAATTATGTCTTCCTCAATAAATGAGATAAAAGTAAAAAGTGATGTAGCTTTGTCAAAGTTAAATGATAGGCTAAAATCCTGTATATGACTAAGGCATATCAATTTCATCTAGGCTCTCAAGATACAACATCACCGATTATGGAAGAACTTTTACATTTTCTTCATCACACATTAATAGTGATTTTTAAAATAAGTTCTCTAGTCCTCTATATCATTTCACTAATATTGACATCTAAACTCATATGCATACAATAGATGCACAGGTAGAGAAATTGTGAACAATTTACTAGCTATTATTGTAATCTTAAATGCCCTATCATCATTGTGTATCCTTTACATGATACATGAAATCAATAACTCTTCCCAAACCATAAAAACTATGGGTCAGTAACGATACTGAAGCTACAAATACACAGATTACGAAGATTTAAATGTTGACTCCTCTGTAATCCCCACATCAGAGATAAAACCAGGAGAATAATGACTAATAGAAGTCAACAACCGAGTAGTTAGGGATAGTCATTGAATATTAGTTTCATCTGAAATTGTTGTACACTCCGGAGTTGTTCCTTCTCAGGCCTAAAAGAAACTGCTATCCCAGGACGCCTAACTTAAAGAATCCTAATATCAACAGGACCAGGCCTATGTTGTGGACAAGAGAGCTCGTTTTCCTGAGTTCAAAGACAGGACAGAGGGATATGTCTTAGATATGGGGTGAATCTGCAGCCCATGGGGATGCACTCTCCAAGCTCCAGTATAGGAATGGGGCCTCTAGGGTCCCAGGCCACCCACCACGCCCTCTGGAGCAGGATCTGGGCAACATTCCCTGTCAGTGATGAGGCAGCCCTAGCACTTGTCACGGCCCGATGTCGTGTCCTATGTGGGCCCCATGCTCTTGGGACCACACCTCACACTCTGCAGGTCCATGCTACAGGGTCCTTCATGCCTCAGGAGTAGAGACCACACAGCAAGCAGTTCCCTCCGCAACCAGCAGGAGGAGGGGAGGAGAACAGGGGCACCAGGGGACTCTCATTCAGACAACAACACCCCAGCGGTGCCAGCGGGGACAGTGATGATGCAGATGAGGCACAGACCAAGAGATGGGACCAGAGGACCCAAAAGGCAGCTGGTCAGGTCCTGGCTCACCTGCACCCCGGACACCTTTGTCCCGCATACACCCCCTTCCTCATACACCCTCTCCTTAAATGCAGATTCTTCAGATGCGAACAGGCAGCGCTTCAGACTGAAAGTCAGCTCTTCCAAAATGACCCGTCAGCAAACACTGCAGGATTCCACTCCAGTGGGTGCCCTGGAGTCGACAACTCAGGGACTGAAGTGGCTATCGGTGCCAGGGGCAGTGGGAGGGAATGGGGAATGAGACTTTCATGGTTGTGGAATTTTGGTTTTGCAGGACGAAAAGTTCTAGTGATGGTGGTGATGGCTCCACGAGAAAGTGAATCTATCTGATGCCTCAGAAACGTGCACTTAAAATGGTGATGATGGTAAAGGGTATGTGACGTGTGTTTTATTTCACTTAAAATAAATTCTTAAAATAATGTCTTGTTAATTGAGATTCCATTTCGACTCCCCTTCATCACAAATGTCGGAGGCCCAGACACAGTCCCCTACCTTAGGGGCCATCACGGTACCCTCACAGAGCACGTGGGAGACCATTCTTAGGGGGGGCTAGTCTGTGCTCACTTGACCTCTGTCCAGGGGGACCCAGGCAGTGGTGACCCCCATAGATTAGACATATGATATGCTATAGTATTAATACGATACCACCAAGTGTTGTCACTCACCGGAACACAGAGCAGCAACCCACTCGAACATTCTTGACCTCATATGTTTGTGACAAGATGAAGAGAAGAAAAGGAACCACAGGTTAATCAGGACAACACCCTTAATGCAGAGGTTGGAAATCTCAAAGGGGACAGGACACACTGCAGGCAAAGAGCGCATATGCGGTCTCCCTATCCATGTGATCCTGACCCATGCAGGTATGGTGAGACCCACACAGTCCCCGCACCCTATACCTGGGGCCACACATCCACACTCACCAGGGTGACCCACCTCCCCAGACCCCTCCACCTGGGTCACATGTCCACAGTCCCAGGGTGACCTCACCTCCCCAGACCCTGCACCTGGGGTCACACGTCCCCTTGGTCAGGACACCATGGCTCTGCAGGGGGCTCCCCCAATGTGGAAACAAGCTGGGTCCCTGGGACCTCCTGGGATGGGAAAAAGTGTCAGGTGGGTCTCCTTTCCCCACACTTGGCCCAGAGGAGTCCTCCTGTCCTCACTTTGGTTCTGTGTGATTTTAACTGTTTGTACAGCTTTCATACTAGAGTTGAACACACGACCCTGGTGCTGGCATGTTCAGTCCTTTCTCGTCTCACTTACATGCTGAGAAAACATACAGGAGAGCAGGGCAGAAAGCCGAGGGGCAGCTCTGGACTCTGCTGAGTAGGGACGGTAGACTGGAGGGAGAGCTCAGCAGCAGCCTCAGCTGTCACCCATCGGCCTTTTGCCCGATCTGCGTGCCCTGCAATCAATTCAGCAGCTAAACCTGCTTCCCTATGCACCATGCACGTGCTGGTAAATTGGAATTATTGCCAGGTAGTCCTCCTGAGGATTCTCCATGAGCCCCAGGGAAGGTGAACCTTGGCAGGGATTAAGACTAAGGCCCCGACCATAGCACTGACCCTTGGGAGGACCAGGTCACCACACTCAGAAGAGAGGCTGTTATGTAGACAAGCCCACCTCATCTCCAGACCCTAGACATCTAAGCACTGACATTCAGATGCAGGCACGGAGCTTCCCAGTACTGAGGCCAGGCCGGGTCTCTACCCAGGTCCCCATAGTCCTAGCGTACACAGAACATGGTCAGGCCTAAATCTTCTTATTATAGACAACACATGGTCAGCTCTAAACATAATCAGTAGACAGGACATGCAGAGGTCTAAATCTACCATGTAGACACAACTTGATCATGTTTAAACTAGCTTAGGGCTGATCTCATAGGGGGTACAGATCACACACATGGGTCTCTCATCTTTGGACACCCACGTCAGGAAACTGAACAAAATCTTTGTCATTAAACATTTCAACAGGTAAAACAGAAATGTTCCCAATTTCTCTGGCCCCCTGATGGTCAGGATCCACGGGCGAGCCACGAACTTCTTAGAGTGCAGCCCAGTCTGCTGCCAGGACAGACAAGAAGTGGCCTGATTCCAGACTCCCAGGCTTCCAGAAGGAGGTGGCCACACTGCAAGCCAGGTCAGGAGAGTCCTGCATGGTCCGGGCCGGGAGATCCGGTCTGTCCATTCGGCTGGCCGATTCCGGGCGGGGCGCTCAGGGCCGCTGAGAGCCCTGCACTCAGGTCCTGCTTCCCTGCAGCGTGTGCGTGTGCGTGTGCGTGTGCGTGTGTGTGTGTGTGTAGAGGGGGCGGTGGCTGACGGCTCCCATGGTTCCCAACCCGGGCACCGCGCTGTCTTCGAGGGGAGGCACGGGGAGAGGTAGGGGCACAGAAGCCGTTGGAGAGGAGAACCCACCGCGGAACTCCTTGCACACTGGCTCGCCCCACCCGGAGACCCGCCTGCCCGTCGTGGGCCGCATGTCGCCCCCCAGTCCCCCACCCCCGAGGGCAGGGTGCCTGCTCTTTCAACAGCACAGGGTCTCACATGAAGGAGACCCAGTGTGGACTGTCAGCCCCCAACTCCTGATGCTGTGTTTAGGGGGAGAATGAACCCCCTTGACTGGGTGATGGGACCCTGTGAGGAAAGAGGTGGCGGCCCGATCCAAGTCGGGGCCTGGCTGAGATATGAGGAAACAGGAGCCAAGGGCAGGGCCTGGAGGCCAGGCCAACAGGAGGGGCACCCCCAGCCTTGGCCGGGCTCTCCAACGGTGACATTGTTGCTTTAGGGGACCTGGGACAGGTGACTGAATGTAATGGGAGTCTAAACTGGACCCTGAATGCGGCTTAAAGAAGGTGTGAAGGATGTTACTGAGACAGTGACAGTCATTGGAAGACAAACTCTGTGTCAGGATATCCTGCTCCCTCCATTTAAATCCCTGAGATCTGTGACCTTTACGTGGCTACGCAGGATTGTTAGAGCAGCTGCGTGCGGATATATCTGGGGCACAATTCAGTCTGCAGCCAACTTGCAAGTGGTTCCAGCAAACACACAGGTGTGCGCACAGGCAGGCACAGCACACACACAAACATATGCACGTGCACAGCACAAATATATTCACACACTAGCATGTGAACACACATGCACCCATATGCCCATGCACACACTAATGTGTGCAAGTTCACATACCTATCCACATGCACAGCATATTTATGCAAACAGGCACATGCACACGCATAGCACACACACAGGGAATAAAGTGAATCCGTAAAGCATTAATTCCTGAACACAAGTGAAGCTGACATGTATTTTTCCCTTTTCTTAGCCTTGAAGTTTTCCACAACAAAAAAGTTTAAGAAAAAAGTTAATGGCAAATGACTTTTGATTCATAGGACTTTCTGATTTTATTCCACAAATATTATGACAGCAGAAATGAATGTAGATATTACATGTGTCCACTAAGGGAAGAATGGAGAAGAAAAACACGGTCCATCAATACAAGGGAATGCTATTCAGCCTAAAAAGGAAGTCAATTCTGACACAGGATGCAGCAGGGATGAACCTTGAGGGCATTATGCTCAGTGATGTAAGCTAGACACAAAAAAACAAACAGTGCTTGATCCACTCATACAAGGCCCCTAGAGCAGTCGGAAATATAGAGACATAAAGTAGGATGTTGAGGGCCAGAGGCTGAGGGAGGGACAATGGGGAGTGAGTGTTTAATGGGGACTGTTTCAATTTTGCAAGATGAAAAAGTTCTGGAGGATGATGGTGGTCAGGTTTGCACAACAGTGTGAATTATTTCCTGACCCTGAAATGTGCACTTAAAAATGGTTAAGATAGTACATTTTATGTTATGTGTACCAGACCACAATTTTTAAAACTTTTCCAAAAACAACAGGAAATAGTCCATGAATACCACAAGATGCACAACTTCACTAACAACAGAGGGATTAAAGCCATAAGAAAAATACTGTGCATACACCTACCAGAATGGCAGACATGAAAGACATAGTATCAAATATCAGCAGGATGTGGAGCAATGGAAAGCCTGGTACGCAACGGGGGGATGCAACCACTTCTGAAGCAATCGGGCCTCAGATAGCGAAGTCCGTGCACAGAGACCCACAGTGCTCCTCCCAGTTGAACACAAACCCACCAGCCCTGCACCAGGACACACGGACATGGACTGGCAGCCACAGGAGCCAAACCTGAAGGAACCTGAAGGCCATCACAGACGGATGCAGAAATGAACCATGCACGCTCCTATGAAGGAATATTCCACAGCAATGGAGTACATTTTGTTTAAAGGTAGTAAAACTATAAAAATTATTTTTTAAAGAAAACTATATTTACAAGATGAAAGAATCTATAATTCTGGCACCTAGGGATTGTCGAATGCTCCTAAAAATAGATTGCTGTGGAAACGTTTATTATAGGGAAATTGACATATTCTCTAGGAAGGACGCGGTGAATGGGCCTGCTACATTTTCTACATTGAAGACATGTACAGGTTTTGATTCTACTTCTGTTAAATCAAGTGGGGCTTCACTGGATTTCTGCTACTGCGGAGATAATCAAATTCTGGGTAGGGGTCAGGAGAAAATTAGTCATAGGTGTTCTTGTGTAGTAATTACTGTTGAAAGTGTAAATGATCCATTTACCAGTAAGACTGAGAATAGAATAACTGCTACATTACTTCATATGAGATGATCCTCTGTGCTATTGTTCCTGGAGCTCCAGTGAGTGAGTATTTTGAATGTGAAGTTCATCCAGATATGAGGATGGAATAAATGGCTAGGTGTGATATGGCTAATAGAAATAATATGCCTACATTTATACTAATTAGTGGATAAGATATGGGAAGAGGAATTCATGTTGTGAGAGGCAGGGTTATGGCTAGCATTGGGGCAATAATATATAAATTGATGATGTTGATGGACATAGTGGTTCTTTAATAAGTAATTGGAATGCCTCAGCAATGGGTTGTAATCATCCATGGGGGCTGATGATTTTTGGCCCTTTCTGGATTTGTATATAGCCTAGGATTTTCCATTTGGTTAATATGAGGAATGCTATGGTGAATTAAATTGGGTAATTTGTGAAAGAATGTTGATTATAAACATATTCTTAGGAAGAGGACTTGAACCAGTGCAGAAAAAGTTTCAGTTTTACATAATTACCGGGCTCTGCCAGCGTAACGAACCCTGTTCTACAGTAGGGTATGTATAAATTAATTGAATGTAGATTATATCATCATTTAGTTTGAAGACATTTTGTAAAGGAAGCCGTATTGCTCTTGTCCTTTCATACTGGAAGAAATCTGCAATAGACAGAAACCAACCAGGATGACTCCAGTCTGAACTCAGATCACGTGAGACTTTAATCGTTGAACAAACAGACAATTAATAGCAGTTATACCGTTGAAATGTCGTGATCCAGCATCAAGGTCATAAACCATATTGCCCATATGAACTCCAGAATACAATTACACTGTTATCCCTAGGAAAACTTGTTCCATTGACCAGTGTTTTAGAAGAACAGGTGATAAAGCATTTTGACTAGCTGGCCTAAATTTTAATCACTCAGAAGTGGTTTTATTCTCCCAAAAATAAATGGCGCATGGGCTCAAGACACACCTGCTTCAGTAGTTGTGGCGTGCAGACTCAGTAGTTGTGGCCCAATGGCTTAGTTGTTCCGTGGCACGTGAGATCTTCCCGGACCGGGGATCGAACCGGGTCCCCTGCATTGGCAGGCGAATTCTTAATCACTGCATCACCAGGGAAGTCCCAGATTCGCAGTCTCCCTTTTAATATACCTTAAGCCCAAAGAATCCATGGAAAATTGTTAGAGAAAATAAGGCAATAAAATATTGTAAGGACTATAACAGAAGCATATAGTACACAGTTCATATAGACACATCCCAAGCAGTTACAAAGTATATTAAAAGGGAGGCTGCAATTTTAAAAGAATAAGAAAAATTATACCCACAAACTCCCAATCTTTCCTGAAACGTTGCAATCTGAAACCCTATTGTAGGAAGCAGAAGATTCCAGGAGATATTCTACAAATGAAGCACTCCAAACCCTGTGGTTGGATAAGGAATTCTGGAAGGAAGGTATCCTCACCCAAGGAGAGCAGGTTCCTATACTTCTCTAACATCACATCCCTGTAAAATTCCCATTGATCTTGGTCCAGGCATTCTCACTCCTCTTGACAGAAATCTATGGCCACATCCTGGAATGTCAGCAGTCCCTGAAATTAAACGTACACATGCCATGTGGCCACGGGAAGTGTTCATAATATGACCCAAGAAGAAAACAGCAAGTTAAGAGAAGGTTTTAATTTAGAAGAGTCTCTTTAATTATCCACTAATACATATATATATATATATATATATATATATATATATATATATATATATAATTTTTTTTTTACAAAGTAACTTTCTCTACCTTATTTCTAACTACAAGAAAAGAGTATGGCATGTGATCCACAAAACCAGTATAGAGACTATACTTGTCTGGAAAAGAAATGATAAAATGATGGTTTCAACACAGGCATATGCATTTTTGAGTGTTTTATTTATATCAAACTGGATAAAATGTGTGTATTTCTCATAGAGAAAAGACCTGTCGAGGTAGAAATGTACCTTTCAACTATTCATGGGTACACGAGTACACTGGGGAGATTGTAAAAGTGCAGATTGTGATTCAGTAGGTCCGGTGGGCATGAGTTCTATTTTTTTAACAAGCTGATTTTTAACTAGTGATGCCACAGTCTCTGATTCATTAACCACAACTGTGAATATCAGAGACATAATTAGAAAGGTAAAAATTCTCATTTAATTTTGAACTTAAAGTGTTTTATGGATTTTAAACCTTTAATAGAAAAGTGAGCACAGCAGCAACAATCATTTGTGAGTATTTACTATAGACTGTGTATCTTTCTAGTTTTTTTGTGTAGGATTCCAGGAAAAAGGCCTGGGCTGCGGCCACAATGGGCGTGGCCCCCAGGCCGGGCCGCCCCTCCAGGACCCCCGACGGGGCCCTGCGCTCCTGGCGGCTCCCTCCCCCGCCGCCCCGCTCCCTCCCGGAAGGCCTTGGGGCAGAGCGGTCCCACCCACTGCGCGCTGAACAGAGCCCGCGTTTCCTCAGAGCTGGAACTCCCGGCTCAGGCGGGGTCTCTTCCCTCCGCCTTCACGGAACTGCCCCGGAGCCCGAGGGCAGGGCGACCTCACTGAGGCTGCCGGCTCTGGAGGTGCCCCGGCGGCCGAAGCCATGACAGTCGCGGGGACGGCGGGCTGGGTAAGTGGGCGACGACCCTCCGCCTGGTCCGGTGCCCGGGCGGCAGCACAAGACCAGCTTCTGAGGGGCAGGGGTTCGCTGCCACCCGCCGCTGCTGTGCAGAAAGAGCGGCCTCCAGCGTCTGGTTCCCGGGAACTTTGGTCCGTCCTCTCGCCCCTGCCCTCGTCCTGGCTCGCGAGACCTGGTGGGCGTGAGGAGGGGGTCGGCCTGAGCGTCCTGAGGGGAAACGGGGCAAGGGAGGCGCAGGGTCCGGCTGCAGCGTCAGCGCCCCTCTTCCCGACTGCGGGGAAAGCGGCTGAAAACTCCTCCCGAGGCGCGCAGGCCCCTTATTCAGCCGAGTCCCTCTGCGCTCCTTCCTTCCTGAGTTAAAGTACCGGGGGGAGGGGACAGGGCAGGGAACTGGCGCAGGTAATGGGGAACATCCAAAGGTGATTGTTAACTAAGGAAAACCAGCTCTCCCAAGGTCAGGAATGCGGCGCTTTTCTTTGCCTGGGCTCACTGAATTCCTTCCTTTGATATGCACCTCAGCTCTCTGGGGCCTGCATTCTGTATTTGCATATCCTGAGTGCCTCAGGGCCCGCCGGCTCACATTGGAGGGCTGCAAGTGCTGAAGACTGTGACATCCTTTGTTTACTGATAGGGCAAGAACTATTCCATTTCTCACAGGCTTGAGGGGCAGACAGTGGAAAAAAGTCAGAGAATCTCACTCGGCCTGTACTTTGGTTTACATATAGATCATATTTATACTTAACTGTGCTAATAGAGGTTCTCAAGTCCAATCAACTTGTACTACTGCCCTCTATGTATCAATTTCATCAATATCATAAGATAAATGCCTATAGAATTGACTTAATCCATTTAAATAGGATAATGATTTTGAAAGGAAACATAATAGAAATATAACAACGAAACCTTTACCACTAAAGGCTGGGTCTGGAACACCCTAAATAAATGTTCCATTGTTAAAATATTGAAAGATGTAGTCAATAGAAATATCAAAAAAATGACAAATAATAAGGGTAGCAGAATGTTGAAATGTTCTATCTTTATCATTAAAGTGGCAGAAAATCATTTATTAGTAGGCACTGGGGGCAGAAGATGACTGATTTTATATCTGTGTCATATTTGTGCAGTTGTTTCAACAAGTAACTTAAAGACAAAATGGAAAAACAAGGAGGTTTGTGCCTGAGATCATGTTGATGTGAAACCAGGGATGGCCACCTTGTGCCAGGTGAGTTAAGTTTACCTGGCAGGTAGACCGCAGAGCTCCTGGGAAGCAAGGGTTGGAATTTTTCTGCTGGGTGCCCCTTAGGTTCTGTGACTTGACTGACTGTGAGTCATGTTTCGGGAAAGACCTGATCACAGGAAAAGGGTGGGAATAGAGTGATTTGGGGAGCAGCTAACAACATTCATCACAGCTCACGGCCTGAATGAATTTTAAAGAAACAGGAAAACAAATGCTTCTTATGGAATCAGAGAATGTGAGGGCTGGACAATCCCAGAAAATGAGGAACACCCATCCCATTTTCCAGATGACAAAACAGAGGTCCAGCAAGGTGAAATCCCTCACCCAAGTTGCACCCGTCTCTCCTCCCCACTACGTGGTTCATGAAAGCAGGACTCTTCCTGTCTTGATCACTGCTGAGCCCCAAAAAGGGCCAGGCATCTAGCAGCTGCTCCAAAAATTTGGGTTGACTGTAGGAACAATGCTATTTCTTTCTTTCTCACTCTTATTCAGGATTGTGCCAAGAACTCCCCAGGTTGCAATGTAATTCGATAAATGTAAATATTAATTGAGTTTTGTTGTGATGAGGACTTAGGCTTTGAAGGTAACAGACTTGGTTCAGATCTTGGTTCTGCCACTCCATAGCTGTTTGGCTTTGGGAAAATTACTAAACCTCTCTGAGATTATTTCCTCCTTTGTAAAGTGGGGATAAATCTATCTGAGCCAGCAGAGCAGCTGCATGAGAGATGTGCACTAAATATTGGTCTTTCTCACTCTCCTACGCCATCTCTCTGTTCTTCCCAGAGAAGCTGTACAGAAGGATATAGTACTTTTGTTTAAAATAGTTAACTAATTAATTAATTAATTTGTTTTTGGCTGCGTTGGGTCTTCGTTGCTATGCGCAGGCTTTGCCTAGTTGCGGCAAGCGGGGGCTACTCTTTGTTGCGGTGCGCGGGCTTCTCATTGCGGTGGCTTCTCTTGCTAGCCTTAACCCCAATGCTAGCCTTAACCCTGGCTCTCACAACATGAATTCCTCTTCCCATATCTTATCCACTAATTAATATAAATGTAGGCATATTATTTCTATTAGCCATATCACACCTAGCCATTTACTCCATCCTCAGATCTGGATGAACTTCACATTCAAAATACTCACTCACTGGAGCTCTAGGAGCAATAGCACAATCATCTCATATGAAGTAATGTAGCAGTTATTCTATTCTCAGTCTTACTGATAAATGGATCATTTACACTTTCAACAGTAATTATTACACAAGAACACCTATGACTAATTTTCTCCTGACCCCTACCCAGAATTTGATTATCTCCGCAGTAGCCGAAATCCAACGAAGCCCCACTTGATTTCACGGAAGTAGCATCAAAACCTGTATATGTCTTCAATGTAGAAAATGTAGCAGGCCCATTCACCCCGTCCCTCCTAGAGAATATGTCAATGTCCCTATAATAAAATTTCCACAGCAATCTATTTTTAGGAGCATTCGACAATCCCTAGGTGCCAGAATTATATACAGCCCAAGTCATCATTAAAACTCATCTAACAATCTCCTTTCTATGAATTTGAGCCTCCTACCTACAATTTTGATATGATCAACGCATACATCTCTTATGAAAAGTGTTTTTACGACTAACATTAATCTTATGTATATGAGAGTTTTCACTACTTGTCATCATACCAGGCAACCCACCACAAATTTAAGAAATATGTCTGACAAAAGAGTTACTTTGATAGAGTAAATCTTAGAGGTTTCAATGCTCTGATTCCTGGAATTGAATTCTTCCTAATAATTTTACATTCTCCATGCTACCTACCACATTACACCACATGCTATATAGTAAAGTTCTCTAAGTAAGCTACAGGCCCATACCCCAAAAATATTTTTGTATATCCTTCCTGTGCTAATAAACTCTCATTGTTTTTACCATCATTCTACTGACCATTTTCTCAGGAAATATAATTGTATAACAAGCTCACACTGGTTAATGGTATCCCCATTCTAATAAAAAACATGAACCCATAAGCTACAGAAGCATCCAACAAATATTTCCTAAAACAGTCCACCACATCAATACTACTTATAATGGCTATTATCATTAATCTAATATACTCTGGTCAAAGAGCACAATGAATAACAAGAATCTTTACTCCAGCAGCATCCACCCTCATGACAATCGCCCTTGTCACAAAAGTAGGACTTTCCCCATTTCACTTCTGAGTGCCTGAAGTCACACGAGGCATCCCATGAACAGCAGACCTGATGCTATCAACATGACAAAATTGCACCCCTATCAGTTTTATACCACAGGTCACCTTCCATCAACCTAAATATACTATTAATCATAGTGATATTATAAATCATAGCTGGAGGCTGAGGCAGACTTCGCCATACTCACCTGGAAAATATTACACCCTCCTCATCAATTGCCCATATAGGATGAATAACAGCTATTATAATGTATATTCAGATTATAACAATCCTAACCATACTAATTTATATCATAACAACACTGTCTTCTTCTTATTTATGCCCAGATCATGTACTACAAGAGTATCATTATCACACACATGAGATAAAACACCTCCCATCACAATCATTTTCCTCACCATTATAGTATCATTAGGACATCGCCCATCACTATCAGGCTTTCTACCCAAATGAATAATTATCCAAGAGATAACAAAAACGACAACATCATTCTACCAACACTAATAGCCATCATAGCAGTCCTCAGCATATATTTCTACTTGCAGCTAACATACTCCACATCACTAACTATATTCCCTTCATTAAACAACACAAACACAAAGCAATTTGAACATACAAAGAAATAACCTTCCTATCATTACCAATCATAATACCCACACGGTTACTACACACAACACCCATTCTATCGGTGCTGGACTAGGAATTTAGGTTAGTTCAGACCAAGAGCTTTCAAAACCCTAAACAAGTGAAATTTACTTAATTCCTAAAAATAAGGATTGCAAGACTTTATTCTACATCAATTGAATGTAAAGCAAACACTGTATTGAAGCCAAATCTTTACGAGATTGATGAGTTTTAACCCCAGGAAACTTTAGTTAACAGGCAAATCCTCTAGTCAACTGACTTCAGTCTACTTCTCCTTCATTTGAGAAAGAAAAAAAGAAAAAAAAAAAAAAAGGCAGGATAATCACTGGCAGAATTGAAGCTGCTTCTCTGAAGTTACAATTCAATTTGTTGATTCACCACAGGGTTTGCCAGAAAGAGGGCTCAATCTCTGTCTTTAGATTTACAGTCTAATTCTAACTCAGTCATTTTACCTCTGTTCATACACTGCTGATTATTTTCAACAAATCACAAAGATATCGGCATTTTATATTTACTATTTGGTGCTTGAGCTGGAGTAGCAGGCAGCACCTTAATTATATTAATCCAGGCTGAGCTATGCTGACCTGGACCGCTACTTGGAGATGCCCAAATCTGTAAGGTTGTCATAACAGTCCCTGCACTTGTAATAATTTTCTTTATAGCTGTACCCGTTATGATTGCAGGCTTTGAAAACTGACTTGGGCCATTAATAACTCGGACAACTGAAGTAGCATTTCCCCCAATAAATCATATAAACTTTTGACTACTTCCCCCATCATTCTTACTCCTACTCATATCACCAATAGTAGAAGCTGGTTCTGGTACCAGTGGGACGGTGTATTCAGCTCTAGCCTGCAATCTGGTCCATGCAGGAGCCTCTGGCGACCTAACTGTTTTCTCCTTACATTTAGCAGGTGTCTCCTCAATTCTTGGTATTATTACTTTTATTACTATTGTCTTTAATACAAAACCAGCAGTCATATCCCAATACCAAACACCATTATTTGTTTAATCTTCCCCAACTATAGCCATATTACTATAATTACCAATCTCAGTCCAAGCAGCCAGAATTGCCATGCTGTTAAGAGATAGAAATCTAAACACTACTTTCTTTGACCCTGCAGGAGGAGACCGAATCCTATACCAACACCTCTTTTGATACTTTGCTCACCCTGAAGTCTGTATTCATGGCCTAACAGGGTTTGTTATAAACTCACATAGCATTACCTACTATTTAGGACAAAAATTGCCTTTCAGCTATCTGGGAATAGTATGAGTCATGTCCACTGGTTTTTTAGGAGTTCTCTTGTGGGCCCATCATATGTTTACCATAGGGATAGCTGTGGACTCAGGAGCATACTTTGCATCAGCTACCGTAATTACTTCTATCCCTACAGGAGTAAAAGTATCTAGCTGATTAGCAACTCTTTATTTAATTTTTCTTTTTCTTTTCTTTTCTTTTTTTTTTTTGGCTGAGTTGGGTCTTGGTTGCTGCGCATGGGCTTTCTCTGGTTGCGGTGAGCGGCAGCTACTCTTCGTTGCGGTGTGCGGCCCTTTCATTGCAGTGGCTTCTCTTGTTGCAGAGCACGGCCTCTAGGCGCGTGGGCTTCAGTAGTTGTGGCTTGCGGGCTCTAGAGGGCAGGCTCAGTAGTTGTGGCACACGGGCTTTTTGCTCCGCGGCATGTGGAATCTTCCCAGACAAGGGCTCGAACCCGTGTCCCCTGCATTGGCAGACGAATTCTTAACCACTGCGTCACCAGGGAAGTCCCTGGTTAGCAACTGTTCACGGAGGTAATACTATATGACCTCCTACTATATTATGAGTTTTAGGCTTTAGTTTTTCTTTTTACAGTAGGTGGTTTGACAGGAATCATCTTAGCCAACTCATCCCCAGACATTGTCCTCCAGGATACATACTATGTAGTAGCACACTTCCATGACCTAATGTCCATGGGAGCAGTCTTCACTATTATAGGAGGCTTTCTACACTGATTCCCACTATTCTTAGGTTATACAGTTAACTCAGCATGAGCAAAAATTCACCTCACAAGTATATTTGTAGTAGTAAATATGACTTCCTGCAGCACTTTCGTGGCCTCTCAGGGATGTCACTACGTTAGTCTGAGTACCCTGAGGCACACACAACATGAAATATTTTGTCTTTAGGCTCATTCATCTCAGTAGCAGCAGTAATGCTAATAATCTTCATACTTTGAAAAGCATTTGTGTCTAAACAAGAAGTCTTAGCAGTGGGAATTGCTACTCCTAACCTAGAATGGTTACACGGATGTCCTCCACCATATCCTACGTTTCAAGATCCTACCTATGTAAATGTAAAATAAGGAAGGACTCAAGTCCTTTTCAACCAGTTTCAAGCCAACACCATAACAATTATGTCTTCCTCAATAAATGAGATAAAAGTAAAAAGTGATGTAGCTTTGTCAAAGTTAAATGATAGGCTAAAATCCTGTATATGACTAAGGCATATCAATTTCATCTAGGCTCTCAAGATACAACATCACCGATTATGGAAGAACTTTTACATTTTCTTCATCACACATTAATAGTGATTTTTAAAATAAGTTCTCTAGTCCTCTATATCATTTCACTAATATTGACATCTAAACTCATATGCATACAATAGATGCACAGGTAGAGAAATTGTGAACAATTTACTAGCTATTATTGTAATCTTAAATGCCCTATCATCATTGTGTATCCTTTACATGATACATGAAATCAATAACTCTTCCCAAACCATAAAAACTATGGGTCAGTAACGATACTGAAGCTACAAATACACAGATTACGAAGATTTAAATGTTGACTCCTCTGTAATCCCCACATCAGAGCTAAAACCAGGAGAATAATGACTAATAGAAGTCAACAACCGAGTAGTTAGGGATAGTCATTGAATATTAGTTTCATCTGAAATTGTTGTACACTCCGGAGTTGTTCCTTCTCAGGCCTAAAAGAAACTGCTATCCCAGGACGCCTAACTTAAAGAATCCTAATATCAACAGGACCAGGCCTATGTTGTGGACAAGAGAGCTCGTTTTCCTGAGTTCAAAGACAGGACAGAGGGATATGTCTTAGATATGGGGTGAATCTGCAGCCCATGGGGATGCACTCTCCAAGCTCCAGTATAGGAATGGGGCCTCTAGGGTCCCAGGCCACCCACCACGCCCTCTGGAGCAGGATCTGGGCAACATTCCCTGTCAGTGATGAGGCAGCCCTAGCACTTGTCACGGCCCGATGTCGTGTCCTATGTGGGCCCCATGCTCTTGGGACCACACCTCACACTCTGCAGGTCCATGCTACAGGGTCCTTCATGCCTCAGGAGTAGAGACCACACAGCAAGCAGTTCCCTCCGCAACCAGCAGGAGGAGGGGAGGAGAACAGGGGCACCAGGGGACTCTCATTCAGACAACAACACCCCAGCGGTGCCAGCGGGGACAGTGATGATGCAGATGAGGCACAGACCAAGAGATGGGACCAGAGGACCCAAAAGGCAGCTGGTCAGGTCCTGGCTCACCTGCACCCCGGACACCTTTGTCCCGCATACACCCCCTTCCTCATACACCCTCTCCTTAAATGCAGATTCTTCAGATGCGAACAGGCAGCGCTTCAGACTGAAAGTCAGCTCTTCCAAAATGACCCGTCAGCAAACACTGCAGGATTCCACTCCAGTGGGTGCCCTGGAGTCGACAACTCAGGGACTGAAGTGGCTATCGGTGCCAGGGGCAGTGGGAGGGAATGGGGAATGAGACTTTCATGGTTGTGGAATTTTGGTTTTGCAGGACGAAAAGTTCTAGTGATGGTGGTGATGGCTCCACGAGAAAGTGAATCTATCTGATGCCTCAGAAACGTGCACTTAAAATGGTGATGATGGTAAAGGGTATGTGACGTGTGTTTTATTTCACTTAAAATAAATTCTTAAAATAATGTCTTGTTAATTGAGATTCCATTTCGACTCCCCTTCATCACAAATGTCGGAGGCCCAGACACAGTCCCCTACCTTAGGGGCCATCACGGTACCCTCACAGAGCACGTGGGAGACCATTCTTAGGGGGGGCTAGTCTGTGCTCACTTGACCTCTGTCCAGGGGGACCCAGGCAGTGGTGACCCCCATAGATTAGACATATGATATGCTATAGTATTAATACGATACCACCAAGTGTTGTCACTCACCGGAACACAGAGCAGCAACCCACTCGAACATTCTTGACCTCATATGTTTGTGACAAGATGAAGAGAAGAAAAGGAACCACAGGTTAATCAGGACAACACCCTTAATGCAGAGGTTGGAAATCTCAAAGGGGACAGGACACACTGCAGGCAAAGAGCGCATATGCGGTCTCCCTATCCATGTGATCCTGACCCATGCAGGTATGGTGAGACCCACACAGTCCCCGCACCCTATACCTGGGGCCACACATCCACACTCACCAGGGTGACCCACCTCCCCAGACCCCTCCACCTGGGTCACATGTCCACAGTCCCAGGGTGACCTCACCTCCCCAGACCCTGCACCTGGGGTCACACGTCCCCTTGGTCAGGACACCATGGCTCTGCAGGGGGCTCCCCCAATGTGGAAACAAGCTGGGTCCCTGGGACCTCCTGGGATGGGAAAAAGTGTCAGGTGGGTCTCCTTTCCCCACACTTGGCCCAGAGGAGTCCTCCTGTCCTCACTTTGGTTCTGTGTGATTTTAACTGTTTGTACAGCTTTCATACTAGAGTTGAACACACGACCCTGGTGCTGGCATGTTCAGTCCTTTCTCGTCTCACTTACATGCTGAGAAAACATACAGGAGAGCAGGGCAGAAAGCCGAGGGGCAGCTCTGGACTCTGCTGAGTAGGGACGGTAGACTGGAGGGAGAGCTCAGCAGCAGCCTCAGCTGTCACCCATCGGCCTTTTGCCCGATCTGCGTGCCCTGCAATCAATTCAGCAGCTAAACCTGCTTCCCTATGCACCATGCACGTGCTGGTAAATTGGAATTATTGCCAGGTAGTCCTCCTGAGGATTCTCCATGAGCCCCAGGGAAGGTGAACCTTGGCAGGGATTAAGACTAAGGCCCCGACCATAGCACTGACCCTTGGGAGGACCAGGTCACCACACTCAGAAGAGAGGCTGTTATGTAGACAAGCCCACCTCATCTCCAGACCCTAGACATCTAAGCACTGACATTCAGATGCAGGCACGGAGCTTCCCAGTACTGAGGCCAGGCCGGGTCTCTACCCAGGTCCCCATAGTCCTAGCGTACACAGAACATGGTCAGGTCTAAATCTTCTTATTATAGACAACACATGGTCAGCTCTAAACATAATCAGTAGACAGGACATGCAGAGGTCTAAATCTACCATGTAGACACAACTTGATCATGTTTAAACTAGCTTAGGGCTGATCTCATAGGGGGTACAGATCACACACATGGGTCTCTCATCTTTGGACACCCACGTCAGGAAACTGAACAAAATCTTTGTCATTAAACATTTCAACAGGTAAAACAGAAATGTTCCCAATTTCTCTGGCCACCTGATGGTCAGGATCCACGGGCGAGCCACGAACTTCTTAGAGTGCAGCCCAGTCTGCTGCCAGGACAGACAAGAAGTGGCCTGATTCCAGACTCCCAGGCTTCCAGAAGGAGGTGGCCACACTGCAAGCCAGGTCAGGAGAGTCCTGCATGGTCCGGGCCGGGAGATCCGGTCTGTCCATTCGGCTGGCCGATTCCGGGCGGGGCGCTCAGGGCCGCTGAGAGCCCTGCACTCAGGTCCTGCTTCCCTGCAGCGTGTGCGTGTGCGTGTGCGTGTGCGTGTGTGTGTGTGTGTAGAGGGGGCGGTGGCTGACGGCTCCCATGGTTCCCAACCCGGGCACCGCGCTGTCTTCGAGGGGAGGCACGGGGAGAGGTAGGGGCACAGAAGCCGTTGGAGAGGAGAACCCACCGCGGAACTCCTTGCACACTGGCTCGCCCCACCCGGAGACCCGCCTGCCCATCGTGGGCCGCATGTCGCCCCCCAGTCCCCCACCCCCGAGGGCAGGGTGCCTGCTCTTTCAACAGCACAGGGTCTCACATGAAGGAGACCCAGTGTGGACTGTCAGCCCCCAACTCCTGATGCTGTGTTTAGGGGGAGAATGAACCCCCTTGACTGGGTGATGAGACCCTGTGAGGAAAGAGGTGGCGGCCCGATCCAAGTCGGGGCCTGGCTGAGATATGAGGAAACAGGAGCCAAGGGCAGGGCCTGGAGGCCAGGCCAACAGGAGGGGCACCCCCAGCCTTGGCCGGGCTCTCCAACGGTGACATTGTTGCTTTAGGGGACCTGGGACAGGTGACTGAATGTAATGGGAGTCTAAACTGGACCCTGAATGCGGCTTAAAGAAGGTGTGAAGGATGTTACTGAGACAGTGACAGTCATTGGAAGACAAACTCTGTGTCAGGATATCCTGCTCCCTCCATTTAAATCCCTGAGATCTGTGACCTTTACGTGGCTACGCAGGATTGTTAGAGCAGCTGCGTGCGGATATATCTGGGGCACAATTCAGTCTGCAGCCAACTTGCAAGTGGTTCCAGCAAACACACAGGTGTGCGCACAGGCAGGCACAGCACACACACAAACATATGCACGTGCACAGCACAAATATATTCACACACTAGCATGTGAACACACATGCACCCATATGCCCATGCACACACTAATGTGTGCAAGTTCACATACCTATCCACATGCACAGCATATTTATGCAAACAGGCACATGCACACGCATAGCACACACACAGGGAATAAAGTGAATCCGTAAAGCATTAATTCCTGAACACAAGTGAAGCTGACATGTATTTTTCCCTTTTCTTAGCCTTGATGTTTTCCACAACAAAAAAGTTTAAGAAAAAAGTTAATGGCAAATGACTTTTGATTCATAGGACTTTCTGATTTTATTCCACAAATATTATGACAGCAGAAATGAATGTAGATATTACATGTGTCCACTAAGGGAAGAATGGAGAAGAAAAACACGGTCCATCAATACAAGGGAATGCTATTCAGCCTAAAAAGGAAGTCAATTCTGACACAGGATGCAGCAGGGATGAACCTTGAGGGCATTATGCTCAGTGATGTAAGCTAGACACAAAAAAACAAACAGTGCTTGATCCACTCATACAAGGCCCCTAGAGCAGTCGGAAATATAGAGACATAAAGTAGGATGTTGAGGGCCAGAGGCTGAGGGAGGGACAATGGGGAGTGAGTGTTTAATGGGGACTGTTTCAATTTTGCAAGATGAAAAAGTTCTGGAGGATGATGGTGGTCAGGTTTGCACAACAGTGTGAATTATTTCCTGACCCTGAAATGTGCACTTAAAAATGGTTAAGATAGTACATTTTATGTTATGTGTACCAGACCACAATTTTTAAAACTTTTCCAAAAACAACAGGAAATAGTCCATGAATACCACAAGATGCACAACTTCACTAACAACAGAGGGATTAAAGCCATAAGAAAAATACTGTGCATACACCTACCAGAATGGCAGACATGAAAGACATAGTATCAAATATCAGCAGGATGTGGAGCAATGGAAAGCCTGGTACGCAACGGGGGGATGCAACCACTTCTGAAGCAATCGGGCCTCAGATAGCGAAGTCCGTGCACAGAGACCCACAGTGCTCCTCCCAGTTGAACACAAACCCACCAGCCCTGCACCAGGACACACGGACATGGACTGGCAGCCACAGGAGCCAAACCTGAAGGAACCTGAAGGCCATCACAGACGGATGCAGAAATGAACCATGCACGCTCCTATGAAGGAATATTCCACAGCAATGGAGTACATTTTGTTTAAAGGTAGTAAAACTATAAAAATTATTTTTTAAAGAAAACTATATTTACAAGATGAAAGAATCTATAATTCTGGCACCTAGGGATTGTCGAATGCTCCTAAAAATAGATTGCTGTGGAAACGTTTATTATAGGGAAATTGACATATTCTCTAGGAAGGACGCGGTGAATGGGCCTGCTACATTTTCTACATTGAAGACATGTACAGGTTTTGATTCTACTTCTGTTAAATCAAGTGGGGCTTCACTGGATTTCTGCTACTGCGGAGATAATCAAATTCTGGGTAGGGGTCAGGAGAAAATTAGTCATAGGTGTTCTTGTGTAGTAATTACTGTTGAAAGTGTAAATGATCCATTTACCAGTAAGACTGAGAATAGAATAACTGCTACATTACTTCATATGAGATGATCCTCTGTGCTATTGTTCCTGGAGCTCCAGTGAGTGAGTATTTTGAATGTGAAGTTCATCCAGATATGAGGATGGAATAAATGGCTAGGTGTGATATGGCTAATAGAAATAATATGCCTACATTTATACTAATTAGTGGATAAGATATGGGAAGAGGAATTCATGTTGTGAGAGGCAGGGTTATGGCTAGCATTGGGGCAATAATATATAAATTGATGATGTTGATGGACATAGTGGTTCTTTAATAAGTAATTGGAATGCCTCAGCAATGGGTTGTAATCATCCATGGGGGCTGATGATTTTTGGCCCTTTCTGGATTTGTATATAGCCTAGGATTTTCCATTTGGTTAATATGAGGAATGCTATGGTGAATTAAATTGGGTAATTTGTGAAAGAATGTTGATTATAAACATATTCTTAGGAAGAGGACTTGAACCAGTGCAGAAAAAGTTTCAGTTTTACATAATTACCGGGCTCTGCCAGCGTAACGAACCCTGTTCTACAGTAGGGTATGTATAAATTAATTGAATGTAGATTATATCATCATTTAGTTTGAAGACATTTTGTAAAGGAAGCCGTATTGCTCTTGTCCTTTCATACTGGAAGAAATCTGCAATAGACAGAAACCAACCAGGATGACTCCAGTCTGAACTCAGATCACGTGAGACTTTAATCGTTGAACAAACAGACAATTAATAGCAGTTATACCGTTGAAATGTCGTGATCCAGCATCAAGGTCATAAACCATATTGCCCATATGAACTCCAGAATACAATTACACTGTTATCCCTAGGAAAACTTGTTCCATTGACCAGTGTTTTAGAAGAACAGGTGATAAAGCATTTTGACTAGCTGGCCTAAATTTTAATCACTCAGAAGTGGTTTTATTCTCCCAAAAATAAATGGCGCATGGGCTCAAGACACACCTGCTTCAGTAGTTGTGGCGTGCAGACTCAGTAGTTGTGGCCCAATGGCTTAGTTGTTCCGTGGCACGTGAGATCTTCCCGGACCGGGGATCGAACCGGGTCCCCTGCATTGGCAGGCGAATTCTTAATCACTGCATCACCAGGGAAGTCCCAGATTCGCAGTCTCCCTTTTAATATACCTTAAGCCCAAAGAATCCATGGAAAATTGTTAGAGAAAATAAGGCAATAAAATATTGTAAGGACTATAACAGAAGCATATAGTACACAGTTCATATAGACACATCCCAAGCAGTTACAAAGTATATTAAAAGGGAGGCTGCAATTTTAAAAGAATAAGAAAAATTATACCCACAAACTCCCAATCTTTCCTGAAACGTTGCAATCTGAAACCCTATTGTAGGAAGCAGAAGATTCCAGGAGATATTCTACAAATGAAGCACTCCAAACCCTGTGGTTGGATAAGGAATTCTGGAAGGAAGGTATCCTCACCCAAGGAGAGCAGGTTCCTATACTTCTCTAACATCACATCCCTGTAAAATTCCCATTGATCTTGGTCCAGGCATTCTCACTCCTCTTGACAGAAATCTATGGCCACATCCTGGAATGTCAGCAGTCCCTGAAATTAAACGTACACATGCCATGTGGCCACGGGAAGTGTTCATAATATGACCCAAGAAGAAAACAGCAAGTTAAGAGAAGGTTTTAATTTAGAAGAGTCTCTTTAATTATCCACTAATACACACATATATATATATATATATATATATATATATATATATAATTTTTTTTTTACAAAGTAACTTTCTCTACCTTATTTCTAACTACAAGAAAAGAGTATGGCATGTGATCCACAAAACCAGTATAGAGACTATACTTGTCTGGAAAAGAAATGATAAAATGATGGTTTCAACACAGGCATATGCATTTTTGAGTGTTTTATTTATATCAAACTGGATAAAATGTGTGTATTTCTCATAGAGAAAAGACCTGTCGAGGTAGAAATGTACCTTTCAACTATTCATGGGTACACGAGTACACTGGGGAGATTGTAAAAGTGCAGATTGTGATTCAGTAGGTCCGGTGGGCATGAGTTCTATTTTTTTAACAAGCTGATTTTTAACTAGTGATGCCACAGTCTCTGATTCATTAACCACAACTGTGAATATCAGAGACATAATTAGAAAGGTAAAAATTCTCATTTAATTTTGAACTTAAAGTGTTTTATGGATTTTAAACCTTTAATAGAAAAGTGAGCACAGCAGCAACAATCATTTGTGAGTATTTACTATAGACTGTGTATCTTTCTAGTTTTTTTGTGTAGGATTCCAGGAAAAAGGCCTGGGCTGCGGCCACAATGGGCGTGGCCCCCAGGCCGGGCCGCCCCTCCAGGACCCCCGACGGGGCCCTGCGCTCCTGGCGGCTCCCTCCCCCGCCGCCCCGCTCCCTCCCGGAAGGCCTTGGGGCAGAGCGGTCCCACCCACTGCGCGCTGAACAGAGCCCGCGTTTCCTCAGAGCTGGAACTCCCGGCTCAGGCGGGGTCTCTTCCCTCCGCCTTCACGGAACTGCCCCGGAGCCCGAGGGCAGGGCGACCTCACTGAGGCTGCCGGCTCTGGAGGTGCCCCGGCGGCCGAAGCCATGACAGTCGCGGGGACGGCGGGCTGGGTAAGTGGGCGACGACCCTCCGCCTGGTCCGGTGCCCGGGCGGCAGCACAAGACCAGCTTCTGAGGGGCAGGGGTTCGCTGCCACCCGCCGCTGCTGTGCAGAAAGAGCGGCCTCCAGCGTCTGGTTCCCGGGAACTTTGGTCCGTCCTCTCGCCCCTGCCCTCGTCCTGGCTCGCGAGACCTGGTGGGCGTGAGGAGGGGGTCGGCCTGAGCGTCCTGAGGGGAAACGGGGCAAGGGAGGCGCAGGGTCCGGCTGCAGCGTCAGCGCCCCTCTTCCCGACTGCGGGGAAAGCGGCTGAAAACTCCTCCCGAGGCGCGCAGGCCCCTTATTCAGCCGAGTCCCTCTGCGCTCCTTCCTTCCTGAGTTAAAGTACCGGGGGGAGGGGACAGGGCAGGGAACTGGCGCAGGTAATGGGGAACATCCAAAGGTGATTGTTAACTAAGGAAAACCAGCTCTCCCAAGGTCAGGAATGCGGCGCTTTTCTTTGCCTGGGCTCACTGAATTCCTTCCTTTGATATGCACCTCAGCTCTCTGGGGCCTGCATTCTGTATTTGCATATCCTGAGTGCCTCAGGGCCCGCCGGCTCACATTGGAGGGCTGCAAGTGCTGAAGACTGTGACATCCTTTGTTTACTGATAGGGCAAGAACTATTCCATTTCTCACAGGCTTGAGGGGCAGACAGTGGAAAAAAGTCAGAGAATCTCACTCGGCCTGTACTTTGGTTTACATATAGATCATATTTATACTTAACTGTGCTAATAGAGGTTCTCAAGTCCAATCAACTTGTACTACTGCCCTCTATGTATCAATTTCATCAATATCATAAGATAAATGCCTATAGAATTGACTTAATCCATTTAAATAGGATAATGATTTTGAAAGGAAACATAATAGAAATATAACAACGAAACCTTTACCACTAAAGGCTGGGTCTGGAACACCCTAAATAAATGTTCCATTGTTAAAATATTGAAAGATGTAGTCAATAGAAATATCAAAAAAATGACAAATAATAAGGGTAGCAGAATGTTGAAATGTTCTATCTTTATCATTAAAGTGGCAGAAAATCATTTATTAGTAGGCACTGGGGGCAGAAGATGACTGATTTTATATCTGTGTCATATTTGTGCAGTTGTTTCAACAAGTAACTTAAAGACAAAATGGAAAAACAAGGAGGTTTGTGCCTGAGATCATGTTGATGTGAAACCAGGGATGGCCACCTTGTGCCAGGTGAGTTAAGTTTACCTGGCAGGTAGACCGCAGAGCTCCTGGGAAGCAAGGGTTGGAATTTTTCTGCTGGGTGCCCCTTAGGTTCTGTGACTTGACTGACTGTGAGTCATGTTTCGGGAAAGACCTGATCACAGGAAAAGGGTGGGAATAGAGTGATTTGGGGAGCAGCTAACAACATTCATCACAGCTCACGGCCTGAATGAATTTTAAAGAAACAGGAAAACAAATGCTTCTTATGGAATCAGAGAATGTGAGGGCTGGACAATCCCAGAAAATGAGGAACACCCATCCCATTTTCCAGATGACAAAACAGAGGTCCAGCAAGGTGAAATCCCTCACCCAAGTTGCACCCGTCTCTCCTCCCCACTACGTGGTTCATGAAAGCAGGACTCTTCCTGTCTTGATCACTGCTGAGCCCCAAAAAGGGCCAGGCATCTAGCAGCTGCTCCAAAAATTTGGGTTGACTGTAGGAACAATGCTATTTCTTTCTTTCTCACTCTTATTCAGGATTGTGCCAAGAACTCCCCAGGTTGCAATGTAATTCGATAAATGTAAATATTAATTGAGTTTTGTTGTGATGAGGACTTAGGCTTTGAAGGTAACAGACTTGGTTCAGATCTTGGTTCTGCCACTCCATAGCTGTTTGGCTTTGGGAAAATTACTAAACCTCTCTGAGATTATTTCCTCCTTTGTAAAGTGGGGATAAATCTATCTGAGCCAGCAGAGCAGCTGCATGAGAGATGTGCACTAAATATTGGTCTTTCTCACTCTCCTACGCCATCTCTCTGTTCTTCCCAGAGAAGCTGTAAAGAAGGATATAGTACTTTTGTTTAAAATAGTTAACTAATTAATTAATTAATTTGTTTTTGGCTGCGTTGGGTCTTCGTTGCTATGCGCAGGCTTTGCCTAGTTGCGGCAAGCGGGGGCTACTCTTTGTTGCGGTGCGCGGGCTTCTCATTGCGGTGGCTTCTCTTGCTAGCCTTAACCCCAATGCTAGCCTTAACCCTGGCTCTCACAACATGAATTCCTCTTCCCATATCTTATCCACTAATTAATATAAATGTAGGCATATTATTTCTATTAGCCATATCACACCTAGCCATTTACTCCATCCTCAGATCTGGATGAACTTCACATTCAAAATACTCACTCACTGGAGCTCTAGGAGCAATAGCACAATCATCTCATATGAAGTAATGTAGCAGTTATTCTATTCTCAGTCTTACTGATAAATGGATCATTTACACTTTCAACAGTAATTATTACACAAGAACACCTATGACTAATTTTCTCCTGACCCCTACCCAGAATTTGATTATCTCCGCAGTAGCCGAAATCCAACGAAGCCCCACTTGATTTCACGGAAGTAGCATCAAAACCTGTATATGTCTTCAATGTAGAAAATGTAGCAGGCCCATTCACCCCGTCCCTCCTAGAGAATATGTCAATGTCCCTATAATAAAATTTCCACAGCAATCTATTTTTAGGAGCATTCGACAATCCCTAGGTGCCAGAATTATATACAGCCCAAGTCATCATTAAAACTCATCTAACAATCTCCTTTCTATGAATTTGAGCCTCCTACCTACAATTTTGATATGATCAACGCATACATCTCTTATGAAAAGTGTTTTTACGACTAACATTAATCTTATGTATATGAGAGTTTTCACTACTTGTCATCATACCAGGCAACCCACCACAAATTTAAGAAATATGTCTGACAAAAGAGTTACTTTGATAGAGTAAATCTTAGAGGTTTCAATGCTCTGATTCCTGGAATTGAATTCTTCCTAATAATTTTACATTCTCCATGCTACCTACCACATTACACCACATGCTATATAGTAAAGTTCTCTAAGTAAGCTACAGGCCCATACCCCAAAAATATTTTTGTATATCCTTCCTGTGCTAATAAACTCTCATTGTTTTTACCATCATTCTACTGACCATTTTCTCAGGAAATATAATTGTATAACAAGCTCACACTGGTTAATGGTATCCCCATTCTAATAAAAAACATGAACCCATAAGCTACAGAAGCATCCAACAAATATTTCCTAAAACAGTCCACCACATCAATACTACTTATAATGGCTATTATCATTAATCTAATATACTCTGGTCAAAGAGCACAATGAATAACAAGAATCTTTAATCCAGCAGCATCCACCCTCATGACAATCGCCCTTGTCACAAAAGTAGGACTTTCCCCATTTCACTTCTGAGTGCCTGAAGTCACACGAGGCATCCCATGAACAGCAGACCTGATGCTATCAACATGACAAAATTGCACCCCTATCAGTTTTATACCACAGGTCACCTTCCATCAACCTAAATATACTATTAATCATAGTGATATTATAAATCATAGCTGGAGGCTGAGGCAGACTTCGCCATACTCACCTGGAAAATATTACACCCTCCTCATCAATTGCCCATATAGGATGAATAACAGCTATTATAATGTATATTCAGATTATAACAATCCTAACCATACTAATTTATATCATAACAACACTGTCTTCTTCTTATTTATGCCCAGATCATGTACTACAGGAGTATCATTATCACACACATGAGATAAAACACCTCCCATCACAATCATTTTCCTCACCATTATAGTATCATTAGGACATCGCCCATCACTATCAGGCTTTCTACCCAAATGAATAATTATCCAAGAGATAACAAAAACGACAACATCATTCTACCAACACTAATAGCCATCATAGCAGTCCTCAGCATATATTTCTACTTGCAGCTAACATACTCCACATCACTAACTATATTCCCTTCATTAAACAACACAAACACAAAGCAATTTCAACATACAAAGAAATAACCTTCCTATCATTACCAATCATAATACCCACACGGTTACTACACACAACACCCATTCTATCGGTGCTGGACTAGGAATTTAGGTTAGTTCAGACCAAGAGCTTTCAAAACCCTAAACAAGTGAAATTTACTTAATTCCTAAAAATAAGGATTGCAAGACTTTATTCTACATCAATTGAATGTAAAGCAAACACTGTATTGAAGCCAAATCTTTACGAGATTGATGAGTTTTAACCCCAGGAAACTTTAGTTAACAGGCAAATCCTCTAGTCAACTGACTTCAGTCTACTTCTCCTTCATTTGAGAAAGAAAAAAAGAAAAAAAAAAAAAGGCAGGATAATCACTGGCAGAATTGAAGCTGCTTCTCTGAAGTTACAATTCAATTTGTTGATTCACCACAGGGTTTGCCAGAAAGAGGGCTCAATCTCTGTCTTTAGATTTACAGTCTAATTCTAACTCAGTCATTTTACCTCTGTTCATACACTGCTGATTATTTTCAACAAATCACAAAGATATCGGCATTTTATATTTACTATTTGGTGCTTGAGCTGGAGTAGCAGGCAGCACCTTAATTATATTAATCCAGGCTGAGCTATGCTGACCTGGACCGCTACTTGGAGATGCCCAAATCTGTAAGGTTGTCATAACAGTCCCTGCACTTGTAATAATTTTCTTTATAGCTGTACCCGTTATGATTGCAGGCTTTGAAAACTGACTTGGGCCATTAATAACTCGGACAACTGAAGTAGCATTTCCCCCAATAAATCATATAAACTTTTGACTACTTCCCCCATCATTCTTACTCCTACTCATATCACCAATAGTAGAAGCTGGTTCTGGTACCAGTGGGACGGTGTATTCAGCTCTAGCCTGCAATCTGGCCCATGCAGGAGCCTCTGGCGACCTAACTGTTTTCTCCTTACATTTAGCAGGTGTCTCCTCAATTCTTGGTATTATTACTTTTATTACTATTGTCTTTAATACAAAACCAGCAGTCATATCCCAATACCAAACACCATTATTTGTTTAATCTTCCCCAACTATAGCCATATTACTATAATTACCAATCTCAGTCCAAGCAGCCAGAATTGCCATGCTGTTAAGAGATAGAAATCTAAACACTACTTTCTTTGACCCTGCAGGAGGAGACCGAATCCTATACCAACACCTCTTTTGATACTTTGCTCACCCTGAAGTCTGTATTCATGGCCTAACAGGGTTTGTTATAAACTCACATAGCATTACCTACTATTTAGGACAAAAATTGCCTTTCAGCTATCTGGGAATAGTATGAGTCATGTCCACTGGTTTTTTAGGAGTTCTCTTGTGGGCCCATCATATGTTTACCATAGGGATAGCTGTGGACTCAGGAGCATACTTTGCATCAGCTACCGTAATTACTTCTATCCCTACAGGAGTAAAAGTATCTAGCTGATTAGCAACTCTTTATTTAATTTTTCTTTTTCTTTTCTTTTCTTTTTTTTTTTTGGCTGAGTTGGGTCTTGGTTGCTGCGCATGGGCTTTCTCTGGTTGCGGTGAGCGGCAGCTACTCTTCGTTGCGGTGTGCGGCCCTTTCATTGCAGTGGCTTCTCTTGTTGCAGAGCACGGCCTCTAGGCGCGTGGGCTTCAGTAGTTGTGGCTTGCGGGCTCTAGAGGGCAGGCTCAGTAGTTGTGGCACACGGGCTTTTTGCTCCGCGGCATGTGGAATCTTCCCAGACAAGGGCTCGAACCCGTGTCCCCTGCATTGGCAGACGAATTCTTAACCACTGCGTCACCAGGGAAGTCCCTGGTTAGCAACTGTTCACGGAGGTAATACTATATGACCTCCTACTATATTATGAGTTTTAGGCTTTAGTTTTTCTTTTTACAGTAGGTGGTTTGACAGGAATCATCTTAGCCAACTCATCCCCAGACATTGTCCTCCAGGATACATACTATGTAGTAGCGCACTTCCATGACCTAATGTCCATGGGAGCAGTCTTCACTATTATAGGAGGCTTTCTACACTGATTCCCACTATTCTTAGGTTATACAGTTAACTCAGCATGAGCAAAAATTCACCTCACAAGTATATTTGTAGTAGTAAATATGACTTCCTGCAGCACTTTCGTGGCCTCTCAGGGATGTCACTACGTTAGTCTGAGTACCCTGAGGCACACACAACATGAAATATTTTGTCTTTAGGCTCATTCATCTCAGTAGCAGCAGTAATGCTAATAATCTTCATACTTTGAAAAGCATTTGTGTCTAAACAAGAAGTCTTAGCAGTGGGAATTGCTACTCCTAACCTAGAATGGTTACACGGATGTCCTCCACCATATCCTACGTTTCAAGATCCTACCTATGTAAATGTAAAATAAGGAAGGACTCAAGTCCTTTTCAACCAGTTTCAAGCCAACACCATAACAATTATGTCTTCCTCAATAAATGAGATAAAAGTAAAAAGTGATGTAGCTTTGTCAAAGTTAAATGATAGGCTAAAATCCTGTATATGACTAAGGCATATCAATTTCATCTAGGCTCTCAAGATACAACATCACCGATTATGGAAGAACTTTTACATTTTCTTCCTCACACATTAATAGTGATTTTTAAAATAAGTTCTCTAGTCCTCTATATCATTTCACTAATATTGACATCTAAACTCATATGCATACAATAGATGCACAGGTAGAGAAATTGTGAACAATTTACTAGCTATTATTGTAATCTTAAATGCCCTATCATCATTGTGTATCCTTTACATGATACATGAAATCAATAACTCTTCCCAAACCATAAAAACTATGGGTCAGTAACGATACTGAAGCTACAAATACACAGATTACGAAGATTTAAATGTTGACTCCTCTGTAATCCCCACATCAGAGCTAAAACCAGGAGAATAATGACTAATAGAAGTCAACAACCGAGTAGTTAGGGATAGTCATTGAATATTAGTTTCATCTGAAATTGTTGTACACTCCGGAGTTGTTCCTTCTCAGGCCTAAAAGAAACTGCTATCCCAGGACGCCTAACTTAAAGAATCCTAATATCAACAGGACCAGGCCTATGTTGTGGACAAGAGAGCTCGTTTTCCTGAGTTCAAAGACAGGACAGAGGGATATGTCTTAGATATGGGGTGAATCTGCAGCCCATGGGGATGCACTCTCCAAGCTCCAGTATAGGAATGGGGCCTCTAGGGTCCCAGGCCACCCACCACGCCCTCTGGAGCAGGATCTGGGCAACATTCCCTGTCAGTGATGAGGCAGCCCTAGCACTTGTCACGGCCCGATGTCGTGTCCTATGTGGGCCCCATGCTCTTGGGACCACACCTCACACTCTGCAGGTCCATGCTACAGGGTCCTTCATGCCTCAGGAGTAGAGACCACACAGCAAGCAGTTCCCTCCGCAACCAGCAGGAGGAGGGGAGGAGAACAGGGGCACCAGGGGACTCTCATTCAGACAACAACACCCCAGCGGTGCCAGCGGGGACAGTGATGATGCAGATGAGGCACAGACCAAGAGATGGGACCAGAGGACCCAAAAGGCAGCTGGTCAGGTCCTGGCTCACCTGCACCCCGGACACCTTTGTCCCGCATACACCCCCTTCCTCATACACCCTCTCCTTAAATGCAGATTCTTCAGATGCGAACAGGCAGCGCTTCAGACTGAAAGTCAGCTCTTCCAAAATGACCCGTCAGCAAACACTGCAGGATTCCACTCCAGTGGGTGCCCTGGAGTCGACAACTCAGGGACTGAAGTGGCTATCGGTGCCAGGGGCAGTGGGAGGGAATGGGGAATGAGACTTTCATGGTTGTGGAATTTTGGTTTTGCAGGACGAAAAGTTCTAGTGATGGTGGTGATGGCTCCACGAGAAAGTGAATCTATCTGATGCCTCAGAAACGTGCACTTAAAATGGTGATGATGGTAAAGGGTATGTGACGTGTGTTTTATTTCACTTAAAATAAATTCTTAAAATAATGTCTTGTTAATTGAGATTCCATTTCGACTCCCCTTCATCACAAATGTCGGAGGCCCAGACACAGTCCCCTACCTTAGGGGCCATCACGGTACCCTCACAGAGCACGTGGGAGACCATTCTTAGGGGGGGCTAGTCTGTGCTCACCTGACCTCTGTCCAGGGGGACCCAGGCAGTGGTGACCCCCATAGATTAGACATATGATATGCTATAGTATTAATACGATACCACCAAGTGTTGTCACTCACCGGAACACAGAGCAGCAACCCACTCGAACATTCTTGACCTCATATGTTTGTGACAAGATGAAGAGAAGAAAAGGAACCACAGGTTAATCAGGACAACACCCTTAATGCAGAGGTTGGAAATCTCAAAGGGGACAGGACACACTGCAGGCAAAGAGCGCATATGCGGTCTCCCTATCCATGTGATCCTGACCCATGCAGGTATGGTGAGACCCACACAGTCCCCGCACCCTATACCTGGGGCCACACATCCACACTCACCAGGGTGACCCACCTCCCCAGACCCCTCCACCTGGGTCACATGTCCACAGTCCCAGGGTGACCTCACCTCCCCAGACCCTGCACCTGGGGTCACACGTCCCCTTGGTCAGGACACCATGGCTCTGCAGGGGGCTCCCCCAATGTGGAAACAAGCTGGGTCCCTGGGACCTCCTGGGATGGGAAAAAGTGTCAGGTGGGTCTCCTTTCCCCACACTTGGCCCAGAGGAGTCCTCCTGTCCTCACTTTGGTTCTGTGTGATTTTAACTGTTTGTACAGCTTTCATACTAGAGTTGAACACACGACCCTGGTGCTGGCATGTTCAGTCCTTTCTCGTCTCACTTACATGCTGAGAAAACATACAGGAGAGCAGGGCAGAAAGCCGAGGGGCAGCTCTGGACTCTGCTGAGTAGGGACGGTAGACTGGAGGGAGAGCTCAGCAGCAGCCTCAGCTGTCACCCATCGGCCTTTTGCCCGATCTGCGTGCCCTGCAATCAATTCAGCAGCTAAACCTGCTTCCCTATGCACCATGCACGTGCTGGTAAATTGGAATTATTGCCAGGTAGTCCTCCTGAGGATTCTCCATGAGCCCCAGGGAAGGTGAACCTTGGCAGGGATTAAGACTAAGGCCCCGACCATAGCACTGACCCTTGGGAGGACCAGGTCACCACACTCAGAAGAGAGGCTGTTATGTAGACAAGCCCACCTCATCTCCAGACCCTAGACATCTAAGCACTGACATTCAGATGCAGGCACGGAGCTTCCCAGTACTGAGGCCAGGCCGGGTCTCTACCCAGGTCCCCATAGTCCTAGCGTACACAGAACATGGTCAGGTCTAAATCTTCTTATTATAGACAACACATGGTCAGCTCTAAACATAATCAGTAGACAGGACATGCAGAGGTCTAAATCTACCATGTAGACACAACTTGATCATGTTTAAACTAGCTTAGGGCTGATCTCATAGGGGGTACAGATCACACACATGGGTCTCTCATCTTTGGACACCCACGTCAGGAAACTGAACAAAATCTTTGTCATTAAACATTTCAACAGGTAAAACAGAAATGTTCCCAATTTCTCTGGCCACCTGATGGTCAGGATCCACGGGCGAGCCACGAACTTCTTAGAGTGCAGCCCAGTCTGCTGCCAGGACAGACAAGAAGTGGCCTGATTCCAGACTCCCAGGCTTCCAGAAGGAGGCGGCCACACTGCAAGCCAGGTCAGGAGAGTCCTGCATGGTCCGGGCCGGGAGATCCGGTCTGTCCATTCGGCTGGCCGATTCCGGGCGGGGCGCTCAGGGCCGCTGAGAGCCCTGCACTCAGGTCCTGCTTCCCTGCAGCGTGTGCGTGTGCGTGTGCGTGTTCGTGTGTGTGTGTGTGTAGAGGGGGCGGTGGCTGACGGCTCCCATGGTTCCCAACCCGGGCACCGCGCTGTCTTCGAGGGGAGGCACGGGGAGAGGTAGGGGCACAGAAGCCGTTGGAGAGGAGAACCCACCGCGGAACTCCTTGCACACTGGCTCGCCCCACCCGGAGACCCGCCTGCCCATCGTGGGCCGCATGTCGCCCCCCAGTCCCCCACCCCCGAGGGCAGGGTGCCTGCTCTTTCAACAGCACAGGGTCTCACATGAAGGAGACCCAGTGTGGACTGTCAGCCCCCAACTCCTGATGCTGTGTTTAGGGGGAGAATGAACCCCCTTGACTGGGCGATGGGACCCTGTGAGGAAAGAGGTGGCGGCCCGATCCAAGTCGGGGCCTGGCTGAGATATGAGGAAACAGGAGCCAAGGGCAGGGCCTGGAGGCCAGGCCAACAGAAGGGGCACCCCCAGCCTTGGCCGGGCTCTCCAACGGTGACATTGTTGCTTTAGGGGACCTGGGACAGGTGACTGAATGTAATGGGAGTCTAAACTGGACCCTGAATGCGGCTTAAAGAAGGTGTGAAGGATGTTACTGAGACAGTGACAGTCATTGGAAGACAAACTCTGTGTCAGGATATCCTGCTCCATCCATTTAAATCCCTGAGATCTGTGACCTTTACGTGGCTACGCAGGATTGTTAGAGCAGCTGCGTGCGGATATATCTGGGGCACAATTCAGTCTGCAGCCAACTTGCAAGTGGTTCCAGCGAACACACAGGTGTGCGCACAGGCAGGCACAGCACACACACAAACATATGCACGTGCACAGCACAAATATATTCACACACTAGCATGTGAACACACATGCAACCATATGCCCATGCACACACTAATGTGTGCAAGTTCACATACCTATGCACATGCACAGCATATGTATGCAAACAGGCAAATGCACACGCATAGCACACACACAGGGAATAAAGTGAATCCGTAAAACATTAATTCCTGAACACAAGTGAAGCTGACATGTATTTTTCCCTTTTCTTAGCCTTGATGTTTTCCACAACAAAAAGTTTAAGAAAAAGTTAATGGCAAATGACTTTTGATGCATAGGACTTTCTGATTTTCTTCCACATATATTATGACAGTAGAAATGAATGTAGATATTACATGTGGCCACTAATGGATGAATGGAGAAGAAAAACACGGTCCATCAATACAAGGGAATGCTACTCAGCCTAAAAAGGAAGTCAATTCTGTCACAGGATGCAGCAGGGATGAACCTTGAGGGCATCATGCTCAGTGATGTAAGCTAGACACAAAAAAAACAAACAGTGCTTGATCCACTCATACAAGGCCCCTAGAGCAGTCAGAAATATAGAGACATAAAGTAGGATGTTGAGGGCCAGACGCTGAGGGAGTGACAATGGGGAGTGAGTGTTTAATGGGGACTGTTTCAATTTTGCAAGATGAAAAAGTTCTGGAGGATGATGGTGGTCAGGTTTGCACAACAGTGTGAATTACTTTTTGAACCTGAAATGTGCACTTAAAAATGGTTAAGATAATACATTTTATGTTATGTGTACCAGACCACAATTTTTAAAACTTTTTAAAAAACAACAGGAAATAATCCATGAATACCAAAAAATGCACAACTTCACTAACAACAGAGGGATTAAAGCCATAAGAAAAATACTGTGCATACACCTACCAGAATGGCAGACACGAAAGACATAGTATCAAATATCAGCAGGATGTGGAGCAATGGAAAGCCTGGTACGCAACGGGGGGATGCAACCACTTCTGAAGCAATCGGGCCTCAGATAGCGAAGTCCGTGCACAGAGACCCACAGTGCTCCTCCCAGTTGAACACAAACCCACCAGCCCTGCACCAGGACACACGGACATGGACTTGCAGCCACAGGAGCCAAACCTGAAAGAACCTGAAGGCCATCACAGACGGATGCAGAAATGAACCATGCACGCTCCTATGAAGGAATATTCCAAAGCAATGGAGTACATTTTGTTTAAAGGTAGTAAAACTATAAAAATTATTTTTTAAAGAAAACTATATTTACAAGATGAAAGAATCTATAATTCTGGCACCTAGGGATTGTCGAATGCTCCTAAAAATAGATTGCTGTGGAAACGTTTATTATAGGGAAATTGACATATTCTCTAGGAAGGACGCGGTGAATGGGCCTGCTACATTTTCTACATTGAAGACATGTACAGGTTTTGATTCTACTTCTGTTAAATCAAGTGGGGCTTCACTGGATTTCTGCTACTGCGGAGATAATCAAATTCTGGGTAGGGGTCAGGAGAAAATTAGTCATAGGTGTTCTTGTGTAGTAATTACTGTTGAAAGTGTAAATGATCCATTTACCAGTAAGACTGAGAATAGAATAACTGCTACATTACTTCATATGAGATGATCCTCTGTGCTATTGTTCCTGGAGCTCCAGTGAGTGAGTATTTTGAATGTGAAGTTCATCCAGATCTGAGGATGGAATAAATGGCTAGGTGTGATATGGCTAATAGAAATAATATGCCTACATTTATACTAATTAGTGGATAAGATATGGGAAGAGGAATTCATGTTTTGAGAGCCAGGGTTAAGGCTAGCATTGGGGCAATAATATATAAATTGATGATGTTGATGGACATAGTGGTTCTTTAATAAGTAATTGGAATGCCTCAGCAATGGGTTGTAATCATCCATGGGGGCTGATGATTTTTGGCCCTTTCTGGATTTGTATATAGCCTAAGATTTTCCATTTAGTTAATATGAGGAATGCTATGGTGAATTAAATTGGGTAATTTGTGAAAGAATGTTGATTATAAACATATTCTTAGGAAGAGGACTTGAACCAGTGCAGAAAAAGTTTCAGTTTTACATAATTACCGGGCTCTGCCAGCGTAACGAACCCTGTTCTACAGTAGGGTATGTATAAATTAATTGAATGTAGATTATATCATCATTTAGTTTGAAGACATTTTGTAAAGGAAGCCGTATTGCTCTTGTCCTTTCATACTGGAAGAAATCTGCAATAGACAGAAACCAACCAGGATGACTCCAGTCTGAACTCAGATCACGTGAGACTTTAATCGTTGAACAAACAGACAATTAATAGCAGTTATACCGTTGAAATGTCGTGATCCAGCATCAAGGTCATAAACCATATTGCCCATATGAACTCCAGAATACAATTACACTGTTATCCCTAGGAAAACTTGTTCCATTGACCAGTGTTTTAGAAGAACAGGTGATAAAGCATTTTGACTAGCTGGCCTAAATTTTAATCACTCAGAAGTGGTTTTATTCTCCCAAAAATAAATGGCGCATGGGCTCAAGACACACCTGCTTCAGTAGTTGTGGCGTGCAGACTCAGTAGTTGTGGCCCAATGGCTTAGTTGTTCCGTGGCACGTGAGATCTTCCCGGACCGGGGATCGACCGGGTCCCCTGCATTGGCAGGCGAATTCTTAATCACTGCATCACCAGGGAAGTCCCAGATTCGCAGTCTCCCTTTTAATATACCTTAAGCCCAAAGAATCCATGGAAAATTGTTAGAGAAAATAAGGCAATAAAATATTGTTAGGACTATAACAGAAGCATATAGTACACAGTTCATATAGACACATCCCAAGCAGTTACAAAGTATATTAAAAGGGAGGCTGCAATTTTAAAAGAATAAGAAAAATTATACCCACAAACTCCCAATCTTTCCTGAAACGTTGCAATCTGAAACCCTATTGTAGGAAGCAGAAGATTCCAGGAGACATTCTACAAATGAAGGACTGCAAAGCCTGTGGTTGGATAAGGAATTCTGGAAGGAAGGTATCCTCACCCAAGGAGAGCAGGTCCCTATACTTCTCTAACATCACATCCCTGTACAATTCCCATTGATCTTGGTCCAGGCATTCTCACTCCTCTTGACAGAAATCTATGGCCACATCCTGGAATGTCAGCAGTCCCTGAAATTCAACGTACACATGCCATGTGGCCACGGGAAGAGTTCATAATATGACCCAAGAAGAAAACAGCAAGTTAAGAGAAGGTTTTAATTTAGAAGACTGTCTTCAATTATCCACTAATACATATATATATATATATATTTTTACAAAGTAACTTTCTCTACCTTATTTCTAACTACAAGAAAAGAGTATGGCATGTGAGCCACAAAACCAGTATAGAGACTATACTTGTCTGGAAAAGAAATGATAAAATGATGGTTTCAACACAGGCATATGCATTTTTGAGTGTTTTATTTATATCAAACTGGATAAAATGTGTGTATTTTTCATAGAGAAAAGACCTGTCGAGGTAGAAATGTACCTTTCAACTATTCATGGGTACACGAGTACACTGGGGAGATTGGAAAAGTGCAGATTGTGATTCAGTAGGTCCGGTGGGCCTGAGTTCTATTTTTTTAACAAGCTCATTTTTAACTAGTGATGCCACAGTCTCTGATTCATTAACCACAACTGTGAATATCAGAGACATAATTAGAAAGGCAAAAATTCACATTTAATTTTGAACTTAAAGTGTTTTATGGATTTTACACCTTTAATAGAATAGTGAGCACAGCAGCAACAATCATTTGTGAGTATTTACTATAGACTGTGTATCTTTCTAGTTTTTTTGTGTAGGATTCCAGGAAAAAGGCCAGGGCTGCGGCCACAGTGGGCGTGGCCCCCAGGCCGGGCCGCCCCTCCAGGACCCCCGACGGGGCCCTGCGCTCCTGGCGGCTCCCTCCCCCGCCGCCCCGCTCCCTCCCGGAAGGCCTTGGGGCAGAGCGGTCCCACCCACTGCGCGCTGAACAGAGCCCGCGTTTCCTCAGAGCTGGAACTCCCGGCTCAGGCGGGGTCTCTTCCCTCCGCCTTCACGGAACTGCCCCGGAGCCCGAGGGGAGGGCGACCTCACTGAGGCTGCCGGCTCTGGAGGTGCCCCGGCGGCCGAAGCCATGACAGTCGCGGGAACGGCGGGCCGGGTAAGTGGGCGCCGACCCTCCGCCTGGTCCGGTGCCCGGGCGGCAGCACAAGACCAGCTTCTGAGGGTCAGGGGTTCGCTGCCACCCGCCGCTGCTGTGCAGAAAGAGCGGCCTCCAGCGTCTGGTACCCGGGAACTTCGGTCCCTCCTCTCGCCCCTGCCCTCGGCCTGGCTCGCGAGGCCTGGTGGGCGTGAGGAGGGGGTCGGCCTGAGCGTCCTGAGGGGAAACGGGGCAAGGGAGGCGCAGGGTCCGGCTGCAGCGTCAGCGCCCCTCTTCCCGACTGCGGGGAAAGCGGCTGAAAACTCCTCCCGAGGCGCGCAGGCCCCTTATTCAGCCGAGTCCCTCTGCGCTCCTTTCTCCTTGACCTAAAGTACTGGGGGGAGGGGACAGGGCGGGGGACTGGCGCAGGTAATGGGGAACATCCAAAGGTGATTGTTAACTAAGGAAAACCAGCTCTCCCAAGGTGAGGAATGCGGCGCTTTTCTTTGCCTGGGCTTACTGAATTCCTTCCTTTGATATGCACCTCAGCTCTCTGGGGCCTGCATTCTGTATTTGAATATCCTGAGTGCCTCAGGGTCCGCCGGCTCACATTGGAGGGCTGCAAGTGCTGAAGACTGTGACATCCTTTGTTTACTGATAGGGCAAGAAATAGTCCATTTCTCACAGGCTTGAGGGCCAGACAGTGGAAAAAAGTCAGAGAATCTCACTCGGCCTGTACTTTGGTTTACATATAGATCATATTTATACTTAACTGTGCTAATAGAGGTTCTCAAGTCCAATCAACTTGTACTACTGCCCTCTATGTATCAATTTCATCAATATCATAAGATAAATGCCTATAGAATTGACTTAATCCATTTAAATAGGATAATGATTTTGAAAGGAAACATAATAGAAATATAACAACGAAACATTTACCACTAAAGGCTGGGTCTGGAACACCCTAAATAAATGTTCCATTGTTAAAATATTGAAAGATGTAGTCAATAGAAATATCAACAAAAATGACAAATAATAAGGGTAGCAGAATGTTGAAATGTTCTATCTTTATCATTAAAGTGGCAGAAAATCATTTATTAGTAGGCACTGGGGGCAGAAGATGCCTGATTTTATATCTGTGTCATATTTGTGCAGTTGTTTCAACAAGTAACTTAAAGACATAATGGAAAAACAAGGAGGTTTGTGCCTGAGATCATGTTGATGTGAAACCAGGGATGGCCACCTTGTGCCAGGTGAGTTAAGTTTACCTGGCAGGTAGACCGCAGAGCTCCTGGGAAGCAAGGGTTGGAGTTTTTCTGCTGGGTGCCCCTTAGGTTCTGTGACTTGACTGACTGTGAGTCATGTTTCGGGAAAGACCTGATCACAGGAAAAGGGTGGGAAAAGAGTGCTTTGGGGAGCAGCTAACAACATTCATCACAGGAAAAGGGTGGGAAAAGAGTGCTTTGGGGAGCAGGTAACAACATTTATCACAGCTCACGGCCTGAATGAATTTTAAAGAAACAGGAAAACAAATGCTTTTTATGGAATTAGAGAATGTGAGGGCTGGACAATCCCAGAAAATGAGGAACACCCATCCCATTTTCCAGATGACAAAACAGAGGTCCAGCAACGTGAAATCCCTCACCCAAGTTGCACCCCTCTCTCCTCCCCACTACGTGGTTCATGAAAGCAGGACTCTTCCTGTCTTTATCACTGCTGAACCCCAAAAAGGACCAGGCATCTAGCAGCTGCTCCAAAAATTTGGGTTGACTGTAGGAACAATGCTATTTCTTTCTTTCTCACTCTTATTCAGGATTGTGCCAAGAACTCCCCAGGTTGCAATGTAGTTCGATAAATGTAAATATTAATTGAGTTTTGTTGTGATGAGGACTTAGGCTTTGAAGGTAACAGACTTGGTTCAGATCTTGGTTCTGCCACTCCATAGCTGTTTGGCTTTGGGAAAATTGCTAAACCTCTCTGAGATTATTTCCTCCTTTGTAAAGTGGGGATAAATCTATCTGAGCCAGCAGAGCAGCTGAATGAGAGATGTGCACTAAATATTGGTCTTTCTCACTCTCCTACGCCATCTCTCTGTTCTTCCCAGAGAAGCTGTACTGAAGGATATAGTACCTTTTTAAAATAGTTAACTAATTAATTAATTAATTTGTTTTTGGCTGCGTTGGGTCTTCGTTACTATGCCCAGGCTTTCTCTAGTTGCGGCAAGCGGGGGCTACTCTTTGTTGCGGTGCGCGGGGTTCTCATTGCGGTGGCTTCTCTTGCTGGGCTTGTTGTGGAGCACCAGTTCTAGGCACACAGGCTTCAGTAGTTGTGGTCTGCAGGCTCAGTAGTTGTGGCCCATGGGCTTAGCTGCTGCGCGGCATGTGGGATCTTCCCTGATCAGAGATCGAACCCATGTCCCCTGCCTTGGCAGGCAGATTCTTAACCACTGCGCCACCAGGGAAGTCCGATATAGTACTTTTTAAAGAGGGGTTTGAATTTATTTCAGATTGTGTACATTTTTCTTGTAGAAAAGATTATTCCACTATAGAAACATAAACACGCAAAACCACTCCAAATGCAGTATTCTATGGTTTAGATATTATCAGTCACATTTTATAAGTAATTGGGCAAATGCCAAAGCACTAGGTACTGGGACGTAAGAAGACTCAAATCTGGGTTGACCCCACCCCAATTTCAAGAGCAGGGTGTGCGTTTCAAATCCATGTTTCATCTGGTCTTTGTTTCTCATCCATCCTCTGTGTCTGCCTTTCTCAAGAAGGCTCAGATCCTCGGCTTTCACACCCTCCCGGCTGGCTGTGCCCCAGCTCCCGGCCTGGAACGTCTGCGTGCCTGGGTGTGCCTGCTCCCCCTGTGCATCACCAGCTTTGCCAGGGAGCTGCTGTATCGTGCACTGCTTGCTGTACCCAGAGTACCTGGACCCTTCTGGTACATGAAGTGCACCCTCCTCACCATGTGTGCAGCCCATCCCCTTACCTTATATCCTGCCTCTAAGCCAGGCTTGGGGGTGACTACAGTGTGCATTCAGCTGTGTGAGGTGCTGGGATCAAAGTGAAGTTCCCAATTTTTGAAGTGGCAGGCTTGAGGGGCACACAGTGATTTTAAGTCGGGTCACCTGACTTAAAGGGGGGACTGATTGATTTAAAGCCAAGGCAGCTGACTTAAAGCCTGCGTCCCTCAGCTGCAGGACGAGACCAATTTTGGCGGTGCACGGGTTCGCTCCAAGCCAGCACTGCTGTTCAGGAAGAGATTCCAGTAGCGCCTTAGTGCAGGGGGGACTTGGTCCGTTGTCTTGCCCCTGCCCTCAGAGGGGGGCCACCTGCTCTTCTGGAGAATCAGGGAGGGGGAAGTGCAGAGTCCCGGCTGGAGTTGCGGCACCGCTTGTCTGATGGCAGGGAAAGGGGGACAGGGCTGTGTGGTGTCCTGGGGCTGGACTCAGCAGGTCGACTCAACCTCTCAGCCTCCTAACCTCCCCCCCCCCACACACTCCACAAGAGTTTCCAATAATATGTAATTGCGCCTTAGGTTCTCGGTCTTCAACCTCATCCCCAGGCTCCCAGGTCCCTTGATTCAGCCAATTCCTCTGTGCTCTTTCTTCTATTAGATACAGTCCCAGAGGGAGGGGCTGGGGGATGGGACTGGAGGGATGCCGGCAGCACTGGCCTCAGCTGACTAAAGAGATCTGGGCCTGCGTTATCACACATGTGCGAGGACCCTTAAGGCGGAATCGAGGGGGCCAGTTAGAGGCAGTCCTTGCTGCCTCAAGTGAGTATGGATCACCGTCGGGTGGGGAGCACGCTGACCCCTGAGAAGTACTGTAAGGAGGATGTGTTGCTCCCTCGGCTTCAAGGACGTGGGTGGGCTTCAGGGCTCCTGTTCCCCTCCAGGCCTCCAGGTCCGACTGCACCACAGCGGCCTTGCAGACCCGCCTTCCTGTCCCAGAACTTGCCAGGCTCCAGGAAGAATCCAGACAGCAGAGATGGTGCCTGAGGGCTCCAGCTTGAAAAGTGCTGTCCCTTGGGACCCAACAGTGGAGGGAGGAAGGGTGAAGGGAGTGGGGGGGTGGGGTCGGGAAGGGTGGCTGCCCTGGGAGACGTTGAGAGAGAAATATCGCCCCCCACACCCCCTGCCCCTGCAACTGACCCATTGATGCCATAGGATCTCAGGGCCTTTTAGTCAGAGATGCCTCTGCTTCTTTACTCCTGTGTTCAAAACTATGCAAAACCAACTCTTCATCCTCTTGCTGCCTTGCCAGGACTTTTAAAGCACTGTTCTTTTGAAGCACTCGTTCCCTAAACTGCAGTTTGGAGCTGTCCCAGCTATTTAAAAGTGTTCTCCTTAAACTGAGACTAAAGCCTACTCTTTTGGAAAAACGGCCTTCACTTCACTGGAGATCGTCTTTTCTGCCCATTCCTTCCTTCTACTGCCCTCTTAAGAACCCCTGTGCTCAAAGAGCTTGGTGATTTATTTTTTGCTTGATGTCAAAAAGAAACCTTCCCCATGCACTCCAAAAAGCTTTCCTGGAACATAGGTGTTTCACAACCATGATAGTGTTTTGCAGTTAGTATACACTGGGTAGAGTGCCTAGCAATCCCTCCAAGAGCCAGAGGTGAGCAGACCTTTACTTATTTGATTGGATGCCCTTCAAGTTTAGGAAGGTCCCATTCTTATGACCCAGCAGGTAAGACAGAGCCCTGGATGGCTGTGGCTGTGATTAGATAACTTCTGATGATTTTATTTCCCTTACTGAGCTGCTGCTTCTAGGTTAAATTCGTTTTATTACCTGTCCATTTTTAAAGAAAGGCTGACAAAGTCACTGTAATAGGTCAGGAGTCTGAACTCAGGGTTGGTCAAAGGTACTCACAGGGAGGATGGTGGATAAAAATAGGTGGGTAAAATAGGAGGGTTGGCAAGTACAGCCAAGACACCCGTGTTCATCATGCATACTAATAAAGGCCAGAATCTCCTCATTTATCTCTGGTGGGAAGTTCTGATGGTTTCACAGGATCAATCTCAAATCATATTCAAACTAGGGGATTTCCCTGAGCATAAAAGGAAGTATCCGTCCCTAGCAGGAGTCGCTGCCGAGGAATAAAGACGTAGATGTAGAGAACGGACCTGAGGACACAGGGAGGGGGAAGGGTATGCTGGGATGAAGTGAGAGAGTGGCATGGACATATATACACTACCAAAGGTGAAATAGATAGCTATTGGGAAGCAGCTGCATATAGCACAGGGAGATCAGCTCAGTGCTTTGTGACCACCTAGAGGGGTGGGATAGGGAAGGTGGGAGGGAGACACAAGAGGGAGAGGATATGGGGATATATGTATACGAATAGTTGATTCACTTTGTTATACAGCAGAAGCTAACACAACAAGGTAAAGCAATTACACTCCAATAAAGATGTTAACAACAACAACAACAACAAAAAACCCAAAATCTAAGTCAATCAAGCCAACGGAGACAATGTATGTGTTTACAGTTCAAGAAATCCCCAAGGGAATCCTTTATTCTGTAGGCAATGAATGGTCCATTCGAAAAGGAAAAAACTTTCTAAAATGTTGTCTTTCCATTTATTGTTCAGAACATCATTTTTATACCTCTGCATTTCTTACTATTCAAAGCCAAGTCACGTGAGTTACAGGGAAGCAGCTGATGGATTTAAAGTTGGGTCACTTGATTTAAAAACCAGTGGCAGTTGATTGATTTAAATCCCGGTCATATGACACGAGGAGGGGGTGCTAAAAACTGCTTTTTCATCTCTGGCTCAGAATATCATATTTACCTTGGTTTTTCTTATGATTTAGAAAACTTGAGCTGTCTCTCCTTGGAATCATCAGGAGAAAAATACAGTATTTCAGGTTCATTCTTGAAACCAACTTCTCACGGTTAAGGTGTATTGGCTAAAAGATCTTCCTTCTTCAAGAGATTCCAAACCTCTGTAAGACACTTCATTGTAATTGGAGAAAAAAGATGAATTCAGGCCAGCAGCTGCAGGAGGCCAAGGCAGCCCCCAGGACTAGGGAAGGAGGAGGAGGAAGGGCTGAGAGTTGCCATTAGAGCAGACAACCTCCAGAGGGCGCTGAAGCACCGGCAGAGCCCCCCTGCCACTCCCAGTTTGGCACTCCAGGGTCAGATTTGGGTTTGGAGATGGGGTTGCTGTAACCCCAAGGAGGTGAGCAGAGAGGAGGAGTTGATTACCGGTCTCCTCTGACTCTCTGACCCAAATTGCCTGGCCTCACAGTGGGGACAGGGTTTTGCTTTCAGCAAACTGATGGGGCACTTCCAGGCTGGTCGGGTTGCCCAGTGGCCCGACAGCCTGACAGGGTGACTGCGGTGTGACTGCCCTTTGTTTCTCCAGAATCTGTGCATCAGGAGGTGCATGGGTGCGGGAGCCCATCCACCGCCCCTCCCCCCAAGGGGGATGGCACCTTCCCTGGCTGTACCCTATGATCACCAGGTACTTGAAATGAATGCAAGTTTTTTGACTGCAAGGAAAAGCTCACATAACCGTTTCTTCCTCATAATGTGTGGGATTTACTATAATGGAAGGACATTAGAAAGAACAGGTAGAAAACTCACCTGTTGGTCTCCATGTAGGAGTTTATTTTGCATGAATCCCTCCTACGTGAGTAGATAGCAGAGGTTTATTTTTGTTCCCGTGTGTGTAGTTGTGGCAGAGGATGTAGGTATGGTGATTTGAAGCCCTCAAAGAAATATTCTCAGAACTCTCAAGATTTCTCTTGATCGGAACCGAAAGAGACCTGGAAAAGGAGGAAAAGAAAAGGAGGAGGGAGAACGAATGACTGTTTCTCAGTAAATTCACCTTCCTGGTTGATTGTTCTGTCTTCTCATTTCTTTTAACTTCTATGTATGTCTAATGGAATAATGTAGAAAGGCTGATTTTTATGCTTTAAAAGATTTTACATCACAAAGAAACTAGAAGTGGCTAACAGAACTTATTCAAATCAACTTTGCATAGAGACTTTGATATTAAATTTGGATACTAAAATGGGTTTATCCCAATTTTCTCTTTCTTTTTGAGTGAATATTTGTAACATATTTTTGTAGATAATAATTTATCCTAGATATACAAAATTGTGAGAATGGGTACCATTTTTTACCACTTAAATGATTTCCTTTAAATGAATAGATTGTACACTTTAAATGCCAATGTTGTGTCTTACGTGTTGTTTTTTAATTCCTTGATTTCCAAAACTTGTGTTTATTTAATTGATTTCTATCTAATAATCTGTGTCTCCCCTTTATTGTTTCTTACTTTATATTTTATTGATCTATAGTTAATTTACATTATTATATTAGTTTCAGAGGTACAGCATAGTGATTCATAAATGTTTAGGTTCTTCTCCATTTATAGTTATTATAAAAGAGTGGCTATATTCCCCATGCTATACAGTACATCACTGTAGATTATTGATTTTATACATAGTGGATTGTACCTCAAAATCTCCTACCACTATTTTGCTCCTCCACCCTATCTCTCCCTGCTGGTAACCACTAGTCTGTTCTTTAATCTGTGAGTCTGTTTTTTTGTTGTTATGGTATTCAATTTTTTAGATGCCACGTGTAAGTGATAACATACCATGCTTGTTTTCTCATACCATACCATGCTTTTTTTCTCATAACATGCCATGCTTGTTTTCTCTGCGGTTTATTTTACTAAGCATAATACCCTCCAAATCCATCCATGTTCTTGCAAATGGCAAAATTTCATTTTTTGCTGAAGTCATCATAAAAAATCTTTTTTATCCACGAAGCTATTGATGAACACTTAGTTTGACTCTATATCTTGGCTATGGCAAATAACACTGTTATGAACATTGGTGTGCAGTTATTTTTTTTGAAATAGTGTTTTTGTTTTCTTCTGATATACCCAACAGTGAAATTGCTGGATATTATGGTAGTTCTATTTTTCTTTTTTTGTGGAACCTCCATTCTGCTTTCCACAGTAGCTGCACTACTTCACATTCACATCAAGAGTGTACAAGAGTTTCCCTTTCTCCACATCCTCACCAACCTTTGTTAATTGTGATCTTTTGGATGACAGCCATTCTGACAAGACTGAGGTGATATATCTCATAGTTTTGATTTGCATTTTACTGTCGATTAGCTATGTTTAGCATCTTTGTGAGTTCTGGCTGTCTATATGTAGTTTTTCCTTGGAAAAAAATGTCTATTTAGGACTTCTCATTTTTTTAAAAAAGATTTTGGGTGTTTTTTTGATATTGAGTTGTATGTGCTGTTTCTGTAGTTTAGGTATGAACCCTTGCTTGGTCATCATTTTTGATGTTAACCTCTTATCATGTGCAAATATGGTCTCTCCCTCAGCAGGTTGTCTTTTCATTTTGTCTTTGGTTTCCTTTGCTGTGCAAAATCTTTTAAGTTTAGTGAAGTCCCATTTGTTTATTTTTGCTTTTGTTTCATTTGCCTTAGTAGACTGAACCTAAAACTGTTGCTATCATTTATGTTGAAGAGTGTTCTATATTTTCCTCTAGGGGTTTTATGGTTTCTGGTCCTACATTTAGGTCTTTATTCAGTTTTGCATTTATTTTATATATGGTGTGCTAAAATAATCTAATTTTATTCTTTTCCTTGTAGCTGACCAGTTTTCCCAGTACCACTTATTGAAGAGACAGTTTTTTCTCCATATTGCCTGCTTTGTCATAAATCAATTAAATATAAGTGTGTGGGCTTATTTCTGGGATCTCTATTCTATTCCAGTGATCTTTGTGTCTCTTTTTGCTCTGGTACCTTTCTCTTTGATTACTGTCGCTTTGCAGTATAGTCTGAAGTCAAGGTGCGTGATGCCTCCACCTGTGTTCTTTCTCAAGATTGTTTGGCTATTTGGGGTCTTTGTGTTTCTATACAAATTTTAAAATTACTTTTTCAAGTTCTGTGAAAATGCTTTGGTATTCTGATAGGGATTGCATTAAATCTGTAGATTGTCTTTGATAGTATGGTTATTTTAACAGTATTAATTCTTCCAGTCGATGCACATGCTATATTTTTCCATCTTTTTGTGTTGTCTTCAACTTCTTACACCAATGGCTGATAGATTTCTGAGCACATGTCTTTTACCTGCTTAGGTGTGTTTATTCCTAGGTGTCTTATTCTTTTTGATGTCATTGCATATGGTATAGTTTTCTTAATTTTTCTTTCTGACAGCTTTGAGTTTTGTTTTTTCTTCTTTTTCTAATTCCTTCAGGTGTAATGTTAGGTTGTTTATTTGATATTTTTCTTGATTCCTAAGAATAAGCTTGTATCACTATAACTTCCCCCTGTGAACTGCGTTGGCTGTGTCCCATAGATTTTGGATCATTGTGGGTTCATTTTCATTTGTCTTGGGTATTTTTAGAATCCCTCTTTAATTTCTTCAGTGTTCCTTTCTTCCCCTTTTATTCCCTTCATCTGTGATGTGAGGACTATCTTTAATATTATGTTTGGATTTCTTTCAGTTTTGTTTGTGTGTGTGTGTGTGTGTGTGTGTGTGTGTGTGTGTGATTATTTAAGTTGCTGAGCTCTTAATTTCACATGGACGCTAACAACCCTGCATTGTTACTCTGCTCCCCCACAGTTACTGAATTTGACCTTATATTTTACATCTACTTGTTTTGTGTGTCCCTTAACTTCTTATTGTGAATATAGATGATTTTATTACTGTTTTTTTTTTCATCCTTCCTATTAGCTGTGTCCATAGTTGATTTACTACCTTTGTTGAATATTTGCCTTAACCAATGAGGTTTTTCCTTTAGTAAGTTTCCTTTCCTAATTTTTATGTTTCAATCGTGACCTTTTCTTTTTCACTTAGAAGAGCCCCTTTAAGATTTCTCATAAAGCTGGTTTGGCGATGCTGAGCTCTTTTAGTTTTGCTTCTCTGTAAAACTTTAGATCTCACCATCAAAGCTGAGGGAGAGCCTTGCTGGGTAGAGTATTTTTGCTTATAGGCTTTTCCCTTTCATGACTTTAAATATACCATGCCACTCCCTTCTGGCATGCAGAGGTTATCCTGAAAAGTCCGCTGATAACTTTATGCAATTTCCCATGTTTGTAACTTGTTGCTTTTCCTTTGCTCCTTTTAATAGTGTCTTTTTATCTGTATTTTTTTTTCCATTTTAATTACAATGAGTCTTGGTGTGGTCCTCTTTGGGTTGATCCTGTTTTGGCCTTACTGTGTTTACTGGACTTGGATGTCTGTTTTCTTTCCCAGGTTAGGGAAGTTTTCAACTCTTATGTCTTCAGGTATGTTCTACACTGCTTTGTCTTTCCTTTTTGCTTCTGGGACCAGTATAATGCAAATATTAGTACACTTGATGTTGTTTCACAAGTCTGTTCAACTTTCCTCATTTCATTTTAATCTATTGTTTTACCGTTCATCTTCAGTGATTGCCAGTACTCTGTCCTTCAGTTTTCTGATTCATTCCTCTGTATCATTTAGTCTACAGTAGTTTCCTTTAATGTATTTTTCATTTCAGTTATTGTATTCCTCATCTCTGTTTTGTTGTTCTTTAATGTCTAACTCTTTTTAAAAAAAATCTAACTTCTTGCTCTGGTCGTCCATTCTTCTCCTGAGTTCTTTGATCATCTTTACAGTCATTACCTTGAACCCTTTGTTGAGGAGATTGGCTATCTCCACTTCACTTAGATCTTCTTCTGAATTCTTATCTTGGTCCTTCATTTGGATCGTGTTTCCGTGTCACCTCATTTTTCTTAACTTCCTGTTTTTATTGCTATGTGTGTAGTAGGTTCGTTACATTTCCTGACCTTGGGGAAGTGGCCTTTTGTAGGAGCTGTCCTATGGGTCCCAGCAGCCCCCTCTCCCCTGGTCACTAGAGCTATATATTCTAGGTGTATGTACCCCCTATGTGGGCTGCTTGGGCTCTTCTGCTGTGGTGGGCTGACTACTGTGGGTAGTCTGGTAGGCTTGGCTGCCCCCAGACTGCTTGTTTGCCAGGCTCTGCCTTGTATGGAGGCTGTCTGTGCTGCTTGGTGAGACTAAATCATAAGGCAGCTGGCTGCACAACTCTGGGGGACACCAAATCTGGTGCTGGTTCACTTATGGGTAGAATTGCAGTCCAGGTGATATCAGGGCTAGTGCCCAGTCACTGGTTCTGGGGCTATGCTGGCTACTGGGAGGAAGAGACAGGTTCTGCGTTCTGGCTGCAGGGCCCAGGAGCCACAGAGTTGGTGTTGGATCACTGTTCCTGACACAGCTCTCTGCAGGGCCGGGGGTATCCCTAATCTTGTGTTGGCATTCTGATGGGCAGGGTCAGGACCCAGCTGAGTCCATGGCTGCTTCTGGCCTGCAATTAAGTGGCCTGGTTACACAGGCTGCTGGGCTGTGGTATCCCTGGAGTTGGTGTGTGCCTGTCGGTGTATGAGGCTGATCCCACTGCTAAAGCAGGTTTGCTGTTGGGTAGGTCCAAGCTCCATCCAGTCCCTGTGCAGTTACCACCTGCCGATGGTGAGGCTGACTCCAAGGCCAGAGCAGGCTCACTTGTCAGAGGGGCCAGGGACTCTGGGGCTGGTGCCTGTCCACTGAGGTGTGGAGGCTGGTCCTGGGGCTTTTGGTGGCTGGACCCATGTCCAGGGGCAGCTGTGCACTGAGAGGATCTGAAGGCAGCCTGTTTGCTGGTGGATGGGGCTATGCCCCTGCTCAGTTAGTTGCTTGGCCTGCAGCATCCTAGTACTTGTGTCTGTAGTCTGGTGGAAATGGGTGGGGCTCGGTCCTGAGGCCGATAAGCTACAGGTTGGTGTTGGATTCTGAAATTATGCTTGCTGGTACCAGCGTCCACGAGGTCGAAGGAGCTCCCCCGAATGTCTGCTGCCAGTGTCTCTGTCCCTGAGGCTGTGCTGTAGTTGCCTCTTGCCTCTCTGGGAGACTCTCCAAGATCAGGAGGTAGGTGTGACCCGGGATCCTTTCAAATGACTGCTTCTGCTTTGATTCTCAGATCATGTGGGATTTTGTGAGCATCTTTTAAGAGTGGAATCTCTATTTCCCACAACCCTCTGGCTCTCTGGAAAATAAGCACTACTGGTCTTCAAAGCCCAACTTTCTAGGAACTCTTCTTTCCACAACAGGATCCCTGGGCTTGGGAGCCTGATGTTGGCTTCATACCCCTTGCTACCTGGGAGCACCTCTGAAATTGTAATTATTCTCCCATTTGTGGGCCACCCACTTGGTGGTAGGGGTCTTGACTCTATTGAGATTTTGCCCTTCTTTTCTGTCTTGTCGAGGTGCCTTCCTCATATCTTTAGCTGTAAAACATCTTTTATGGTAGGTCCCGGCCTTTTTCATCAATTGCTGTTCTGTAAACAGTTGTGACTTTGGTGTGCCCATGAGAGGCATCAAGCTCTGGGTCTTTGAATGCTACCATGTTGGACAATCTCTCTACTTCATTCTTAAATCATATTATTTAAGTTTTCTTAGTATCTTATTTGATTAGCGACAGTTTGAAATTTATTATCACTCATGTTTACTTCGCTTGTTTAAAAAAATTGAATAGTGCATTCATTCAGTTTGAAATGAAGGTAGTGACCTGTGAATTTCCATACCTCAAAAATCAAGGATAGGACAAAAGCCTTTTCTACTTGTGTTACCCTCAAACTCTGCACCCCACCCCAGCCTGGGGATTAACCTGTTGCACCCATGCTCACCTTCTGTTTTCGGACCGTTAACCATCATTGCATCTGTATGTGTGTTGACAAAGTGAACTCTAGTCTTTGCAGTTTTTGTGTTTTGTTTTTTGGTTTAGGGAACAGTCCTACTATGAATGTACATTTACTGCTCTACTGAAGTTCATATATAAACCTGTCAAGCACATTACCAGGATTGGAATTGCTTGTATATACACTTTGATAAATTTTAGAGACAATGGTAGAACAGAAGTAAATTGTACTTCAAATGCCACAATATTCTCACACCATGAAAACCCTTCCCTTTTTAATATATTTGTGTGTAGTTTATCTTTATGCCCATACTATATTTCCCAGAGATGGCTAAGTGTTATGTTTCTTGCTGGCACATTTACCGTATTGTTCAAAGTCAGGCGTTTAGTGGTTTTAGCATGATCCTATTTCCATGAACTCGCAAATACAAGATCTTCTCTCACACTGTCTTTTACTCCCTGCTGTTTTATATTGCCCTCCTAATTCTCAGTCCTGGTCTTTCTTTATGTTCTTCATCAACCTGGATAGGTTATGCTATTTTCTCCCTTATTCAAGACCAATAGAATAGAATAGAATACAACACCCAGAAATAAACCCTGATATATGGCCAAATGATTTTTGACAAGTTGCCAAGACTTTTCAAAGTAGAAAGGATAGTATTTTCAACACATGGTGCTGAGAAGTCTTGTGGTCAACATGCAAAAGAAGGAAGATGGACCCTTACCTAACATCATATGCAAAAATTAATGAAAACGTATCAAGAAACTAAATATAAGACCTAATAATATAAAAAGTCTTAGAAGAAGATACAGGACAAGAGCTTCATGATATTGGATTTGGCAGTGTTTTCCTCCATATGAAACGAAGGAACAACAAAGGTACAGCTAACAAAAAAATAAACAATTTGCAGTACATAAGTTAAAAAAAAATGTGTATCAAAGAAATGTAAACAGAATAAAATGGCAACCCACAAGATGGGAGAAAATATTTCAGAGCCATCTATCTGACAAGAGATTTCTATTCAGAATATACAGAGAACTCCTACAACTGAACAAAAAGCAAACACCCTGATTCAAAAATGGATAAAAGACTTCAATAGATGGTTCTTCCAAAAGATGTACAAATGACTAAGCACTTGAATAGTTGCTCCATATCACTAAATGCATGTTTATATATTTGTGTGCCTGCATACACACACAAGCACACACACACATACACAAGCAGAAAACAACTATTGGTGAGGATGTGAGGGAGTTGGAACCATTGTGCTATGTCAGAGGGAATGCAGAATGATACAGCTGCTTTGCAAAAGAGTATGGCAATTTTTCAGATATTGAAAAATAGAATTACTACATGATCCAGGAATTTTACTATGAGGTATACCCAAAGGTATTGAAATCAGGGTCTTAAAGAAATATTTGTACTCCAGTGTTTAGAGCAGTAATAATCACAGTAGCTAAAATATGAAAGCAACCTAGGTGTTCATCCACTAGTTCCTGGATAAGCAAAGTGTGGTATACCCATATAATACAATATTATTCAGTGTTAAGAAGGCAAAGATCTAGGAATATGCTACAACATGGATGCATCTTGAGGAAATTTAGCTACCAAAAATGCCATTTTTGTGACTTTTAGTGAGTCATAACAATACAACTACTTATTTCAATTTTATGGGGGTACTTAGGGTAGTCAAAACCATAGAAATTGGGAGGGTAATGACGCTTTTCAGGTGGTTATGGAACAAAAAGGAAAGTTATATTTAAAGGATATAGAGTTACAGTTTTAAAACGTAGAAAAGAATTAGAAAGATAAATGGTGATGTTGATCGCCCAATAATATGAATGCATTTAATATCACTGAACGGTGCACTTTATAATAACTTACATGTTGTATTTTATGTTATTTGATTTTACCAACATACAAAATTGGGAAAGAATGTAATATCAGGAAAGGGAGTGGACCTGGGATAGAGCAGAGAGCAATCAGAAGGGTGAGACACTGCATATGTTGAAGAAGAAGAGCTGAGAGTCTTCATTGGCCAGAAGAGACTTTATAAAAGAGAAAAAAAAATTACTCTGAGGGTGTATTAGATAGATATCTGTGGGTGTGCTGCTATCTCCCATGGGTTATCTTAAAGAGTCTTTAATAAAGTCCATAAGGCTTGCTGAGGCTTTTTTAAAAATTGGATTCCCTAGGAGATAATTAGTGGGTGGTACTTAAGTCTATGTCTAGGTTGACAGATTTTGCAGGGAAGATGAACCTGAGAACAGTGGAGGTCTTAAGAGTGTAAGTACATGGAAATTAGAAAAATAATAATAATAAAGGGAATTAGGAAAACTTTGGACTTTGAAGGTCATGTATTATTACTGAGTCAGACCTGAGGTTTCTAAGGAGTTATATACACAGTTGCTATTTGGATTACTTGTTGATAAAGATAAGTGGAAAAACTAGAGTCGTTCCCAAGTGTAGGTAAGATATAATGAGAGGATGGAGGTGGAAAGTAGGGAGACCCAGAGAAAAGTGGGAAGGTCATATTGGGCCAAGATGGTGGTAATATCCAACAGAACAGACGGTAGGACAGACTATGGATTCATCTTTTTTATTTCGCCTCCCCCCCCTCATCCTTAATAATTCTTTGGGAATATTTCACTGCTCTGTGATGCAGGTACAGAATTCGAGTGAGGAGGCTACACCTTCAGTGTCCAGCTGTCTGAGTCCTCAGTGTGCTTCAAATGATGGAGAACTATTGCTTCTTTATGAGAAGGGTTAGTACCTCGTAGCTAAGCTTAAGCTGGAGCTTATGCAATATTGATTCCATTTTATATATACTGTTGGCATGGAGGTTCCTCCTCCTCTTTTCTTGACCATTATGAAATGAATCTATATTTCTCAGTATTTGGGTATATCAGATAAATACGTTAAGTAAAGGAATCTTATATATTGCTCCCTGCATAGTTTGCTCTTTCTTGTTTCTCTTTTACCTTTACTAAATTAGCACAGGGAGAGACCTTGAAATGTTCTAATCAGGAGAGATTAGAACATCATATTTCTAGAGAGGTTGGTTGGACAGAGCAGGGGTCCCAGTGAGAATCCAAGCTTCTGCTGCTACTTGGAAGTGTACCTGTGTAGAATAGAGGGCTCCAGGAAATATCCTAGAATATTCCAATGTCCCTGTGGGAGATCATTAAGAGAGGCAGGATCTGGTACCAGATCAGTGTACTATGACATGTTTGTCAGTCATCTGATGTGAGATTCTCAGAGCCAATCCCATATGGTAGGGCTGAGTGCAGAGTGATGAAGAACCTGTGAAAGCCTTTGATTGCATGTTAAAGATGAAGCTCTGATTTCGGGGAGAATTTTCTTACCTGACTGAATGTCACCCTTCTGTGGGGATGAGATTCTGTGCTTTTCCTCTGTTGATGACCACTGACTGCAAATCATTAGAGGATCATGTCTAGAAAGCATTCTTTATTTAATTTCTTAAAGAAGAAAGCATAGAAAACATTTTTATCCACTTTCAAATTGAGGATCAAGGGGAATGACATCAGTGAAAATGTCAGAGTAGGGAGCTCTGGCTTGTGTCCATCCCCAGAAACACTGACATACGTGGTAAAACCTGTCAAAATGACCTTATCAACACATGTAAGTTTTCTTTTCTTTTCACGCTGTAGATTTATCTTTCATGGAAACTTTACTTACTACAGGATGTGGAGAATAAACAGGGAAGTAGAAACTGTATTTCCTGATGAGAGAATCACTAAGTCACATTAGCTGTTCTGAACTCTGCCTTACTCACCGTGACTCTAATTAAAACAAACAAACAAACAAAACACTTTTTTTTTGGTAAGTCAGTTCTGACATTTCCTCGTTAAAGACAAGGTAACAGATACAGACTTAGATCTACCAGAATTGAGCAAACTTTTGATTGTACCTGTGTTGAACATATGAGCATGACCTGCTACAAATCTTCATTATACTTATTGCCACAACGGACAAATTCCCTTTTTCCACTCCTGATATGTTGCATGTAAGGAATGCATAGGTCACTAACCCCAGCTGGTCACAGGTAAACTCTGCCACATGGATTACTGCATGTTTTCCTGCTGGAAGACCACACATTCTCGAGGATCATGCCTGCAGAGTATCTGGGCTCTTCTTTTCTTCTGGATAAAGGTTAGATCATCACCTAATTTTATGAGAAATATATAAATTGTATTTGCATATTCTTCCGGTTTTTATTTATCCATTCTCTTTCAAGTCCTAAGTGCAAATATTAAAGTGATTTCCAAGAGGGTGGTAAATAAGACAGCTCCAAAATTAGCAATAAATCATAATACAATTGTGAATGCCTTAATGTGTGATTAATATGTAGATACTTATGTAAATGCAGGTTTAGTAATGCTTTGTGGAGAGCTTCAGAATCTAGGTATTAAAAATAAAAAGAAGAAGGAGTTCTTGAAACTCTCAGGGAATTATAGAGAAGTCTTTGTGTCTATAAATATCATTCTGAAATAATGCATATTCTCAGAAATAAACTAGGCATAACATTGTAGGAGAAAACTTCATGAAATGAAAGAGCATGTGAGATGGCCATACAAGAAAAAGAATATTCTCAGAGAATAATGAACAGTGTGGAGTTCAGCAGAAGGGTCATACACATTCAGAGATGAAAACTTTAGAGAGCCTAATTGTGAGTTCCTCATATTTCATCTTTGGAGACACGGTAGTCATTTGCAATATGATGTTATAAGATGACGTTAATAAAAAAAAAAATAAGATGACGTTAACATACTTAAATACTTTCGTGTAGAAATGACCACTTAGAACCAGAGTAAATGAAAGAGAACACAAAATTATGTTTATGTTGATTTTTAAAGACCTCAGGTGAGTGCTGATTATTTAAAAATGCATGATGTCTTTCACTGCAAAGTAAAGGAGCTGTTACAGTGGAGGATTACTGGACTGAATGTCAATATTATGACATAGTATGAGTGTGTTTCGTGTTTGGTAATTGCAATCATTGTTGCTTTTTTTGTGGTCATCCATTGACAGTGCTTGGTGTCAGTTGATTTATCTCTTGTAACAATAAAATACAGTCTGTGTGTGTGTGTGAAAAAAAACATACATGATGTCTTGACTAAAGTTGTATGGAATTTGAGATCTGGAAAAAAGCATTTCTTTTTTGTAATGCTAGGATGATAATTGGACATTTTTGCAAGAAAGAGATTTCAGGATGCAAATCTTGTGTCTCTAAGGTGGGAAGTCAGTTCATGGTGGAACATTCTATTAAAATTGTGTGAGTGGAGAAATATTTCTTTGGAAGGAAGAGGTCACGAATCCCTTTTTAAGAGTTAATGGTTTATAGCATACCGAATGAGCAAAATGGCTATTTCTGAACTTTAGAAAAAAGTAATATACTTTTTCTGCATTTATAACATGAGGCTGATGTAAAATATCAAAAATTCTTTATTTTGAAAAGCAATGTAATCAATTTGACATAATTCATATATATTGAACCTGTGGTACACACACACACAGTAAAACTTACATTCAGAAAATTGTTTGCACTTAAGAAATATTTTCAAGTGTAGTTGATTTACAATGTTGTGGGTTTTTTAAATACATGTTTATTGGAGTATACTTACTTTATAACACTGTATTAGTTTCTGCTTTACAACAAAGTGAATCAGCTATATGTGTACATATATTCCCCATATCCCCCCCCCCCTTGAGCCTCCCTCCCACACTCCCTATCCCACCCCTCTGGGGGACATAAAGCACCGAGCTGATCTCCCTGTGCTATGCGGCAGCTTACCACTAGCTATTTTACATTTGGTAGTGTATATATGTCAGTGCTACTCTCTCACTATGTCCCTGTCTCCCCTTGCCCCCTGTGTCCTTAAGTCCGTTCTCTACATCTGTGTCTTTATTCCTGCCCTGTCACTAGGTTCGTCAGTACCATTTTTCTAGATTCCATATATATGTGTTAGCGTACGGTATTTGTTTTTCTCTTTCTGACTTACTTCACTCTGTATGACAGACTCTAGGTCCAACCACCTCACTGCAAATAACTCAATTTTGTTCCTTTTTATGGCTGAGTAATACTCCATTGTATAGATGTGCCACATCTTCTTTATATATTCATCTGTCGATGGACATTTAGGTTGCTTCTATGTCCTGGCTATTGTAAATAGTGCTACAGTGAACATTGGGGTACATGTATCTTTTTGAATTATGGTTTTCTCCGGGTATATGCCCAGTAGTGGGATTGCTGGGTCATATGGTAGTTCTATTTTTCAGCTTTTAAGGGATCTCCATACTGTTCTCCATAGTGGCTGTATCAGTTTACATTCCCACCAACAGTTCAGGAGGGTTCCCTTTTCTCCACACCCTCTGCAGCCTTTATACATTGTTGTATTAATTTCTGCTGTTCAGCAAAGTGATTCAGTTTTATATATATCTATCTATATATCTATCTATATCTATATATCTATATCTATATATCTATATATATTCTTTTCCATTATGGTTTATCACAGGATATTGAATATAGTTTCCTGTGCTATACAGTAGGTCTTGGTGGGTTGTCTATCCTATGTAGAAAAGTTTGCTTCTGCTATTCCAAAACTCCCAATCTTTCCTTCACTCTCTCCTTGGCAACCACAACTCTCTTTTCTATATCTGTGTGTTTGTTTCTGTTTTGCTGACATGCTCATTTGTGTCCTGTTTTCGATTCCACATATAAGTGATATTATATGGTATTTGTCTTTCTCTCTCTGACTTACTTCACTTAGTATCATTATCTCTAGGTCCATCCATGTTGCTGCAAATGGCATTATTTCATTCTTTTTTATGTCTGAGTAATATCTTTTGTATACGTATACCACACCTTCTTTATACACTCATTTTTCAATGAACATTTAGGTTGTTTCCATGTCTTGGCTGTTATAAATAGTGCTGCTATGAACATAGGGTTTCATGTATCTTTTTGAATTATAGTTTTGTCTAGATATATGTCCACAAGTGGGATTGCTAGATCATATGGCAACCCTATAGTTTTTTTGAGGAACCTCCATACTGTTTTCCATAGTGGCTGCACCAACTTACATGGCCACCGACAGTGTAGAAGGGTTCCCTTTTCTCCATACCCACTCCAGCATTTGTTAATTGTAGATTTTTTTTAATGATGGCCATTCTGATCAGTGTGAAGTGATACCTCATTGTAATTTGGATTTGCATTTATCTAATAATTAGTGATGATGAGCATCTTTTCATGTGCCTATTGGCTCTCTGTATGTCTTCTTTGGAGAAATGTTTATTTAGGTCTTCTACCCATTTTTCCATTGAGTTATTTGTTATGTTGTTATTGAGTTGTATGAGCTGTTTGTATAGTTTGGAAATTAAGCCCTTGTCAGTCTCATCATTTGCTAATATTTTCTCCCAGTCCATAGGTTGTATTTTCATTTTGATTATGGTTTCCTTTGCTGTGCAAAAGCTTATAAGTTTGATTAGTTCCTGTTTCTTTTTTGCTTTTACAGTAAGTCCCCTACATATGAACAAGTTCTGTTCCAAGAGTGCGTTTGTAAGTTCAATTTGTTTGTAAGTCCAACAAAGTTCGCCTAGGTACCCAACTTACACAGTCGGCTATATGCTATTGTACCGTAATAGGTTTATAATACTTTTCACGCAAACAATACATAAAAAACAAGCACAAAAACAAAGAAAGCATTTTTAATCTTACAGTACAGTAACTTGAAAAGTACAGTAATACAGTACAACAGCTGGGATACTCGGGCTGGCATCGAGGGAACAGGCGAGCAGAGTTACTGATTGGAGGAGGGAGGGGAGGTGGGAGATGGTAGGGGTGAAGGATTATCCGCAGTAGGAGACAGAGAGCAAGCTGCAATTTCACTCATACCTGACGTTGATGGCAAAGGTTCTGGTTCCTTGCTGGATTTAATTCTATCTACCCTCTTGAAAGAATGATCCATTGATGTCTGGGTAGTAGCTCTTTTTTTCTCATCATAGATGACAAGGTAACACTGGATTGCAAACTGAATGGCTGCTGCCACCTTTGGGTCCCATTCTAGGTTCGGGTCCTGTGCCTCAAAAACTAACAGTGCTTCCTCAAATAACGAAGGTTCCCTTGCCATTTTCTGTGTCGTGAATCTCTTCAGTTCTTCAGTTACTTTTTCTTCCTCCTGTCCCTCTTCATCCGTTCTCTGGGCCTCCAATTCCATCAGTAAGCTCCTCATGTTGCACAGCAAGGAGGTCAGCGAAATCGTCCTCTTGCAGACCTAGCTCCAGCTTCTCGCTGAGGGTCACTACGTTGCTGAAGACCTCTTCGGACTTCTGATCTACCTTCTCAAATCCACAAAAATCATGAACAAACTGTGGGCAAAGGTTCTTCCAAACCCCATTCATCGTGACCGCCATCCCCTCACACCATGCAAAGTCAATGTTTTTTATGGTCTTGTAGATGTTATGGTCCTCCCAAAGTTGTCCCTAGGTTGTTCCTGATTTGTCACTTACCTTTACTGCCTGACAAAAAGTGTGACATAAATAATATTTCTTGAAAGTCGCTATAACGCCCTGGTCCATAGGTTGGATGAGCAACGTAGTATTTGGTGACAGATGCAGTACTTTGACGTTGGGATGAAAGTCATCCATGAATGGGGGGTGGCCCAGAGCACAGTCGAGCAGCAAAAGAATGTTTTGCTGGAACGTCCTTCTCCAAGCAATATTTCTCTACATCTGGGATAAAGTGGTGGCAAAACCAGTCCTGGAACGTGGCCTGTGTAATCCGGGATTTGGGGTTACGCTTCCACACAACAGGAAGAGAGCCCTTGGCTATGTTTTTAAGGGTTCTTGGGTTGTGTGAATGATAAACTAAGAGAGGTTTCAGCTTCAATTCACCGGAAGCATTGCCACCAAACAACAGTTAGCCTATCCTTTGCTGCTTTACAGCCCGGCATCAACTTTTCCTCCTTACTGACGTAACTTCGGTCTGGCATCCTCTTCCAGTTCAGTTGTGTCTCATCCACATTAAAAACCTGGTTGGGTAAATACACACCATCATCAATAATTTCTCAAAGTGTTTCTGGAAGTTCCTGGACAGCTACCCTATCTGCACTTGCTGTCTCTCCACTTACTTTTACATTGTGAAGGCTGGCTCTAGCCTTGGACCGATGAAAGCAGCCATGGCTGGCATTAAAAGATGTGCCCTCTGATTCTTTGCCGTGTTTCTTCTTCAAGTCTTCATAAAGGCTTTTAGCTTTCTCTTGAATCAGCGTTAAGTTGAGCAGGACTCAGCGCTGATGTTGATCCTGCATCCGCACACTGAGAAGTTTCTCCATCTCCTCCATCACTTTTCCATGCTTCTTGGATATTGTGTCAACATCGTCGGCACAGCAGACTTCACATGTTCCATGATCTTGTCCTTGTTCTTTAGATTCGTGCCAATGATTGAATGATTCATATTATAAGAATGAGCGATGTCTAACATCTTTTTGCCTCGCTCCACTCTCTCAATTACTTTCACTTTTGTTTCCGTCATTATCGCTTGGCGCTTCTTAACAGTACCAGCTACATCACGTCTGCTTTTACGCTTGCTTCCAGACATCTTGGGTTTGAAATAAAGGTACTGTACTACTGTACTCTATACAGTACTGTAAAGTACACAAAAGCACAACCACATATAGAGGAAGCACGCACGTGACAATGTATGTCAGACACGTGAACTAACTTACATGATTGGACACGCGAATGGACGTTTGCATCTTTGAAAGTTTGCAACTTGAAGGTTCGTATGTAGGTGACTTACTGTATTTGTACTGCCTAGGGAGAACTACCTAGGAAAATTTTGGTATGACTTATGTCAGAGAATGTTTTGCTTATGTTCTCTTCTAGGAGTTATAAGGTGTCCTATCTTATATTTAAGCATATAAGCCGTTTTGAGTTTATTTTTGTGAATGGTGTGAGGGTATGTTCTGACTTCACTGATTTGCATACGGCTCTCCAACTTTCAAAACACCACTTGCTGAAGACACTGTCTTTTCCCCATTGTATATTCTTGCCTCCTTTGTCAAAGGTTAATTGACCATAGGTGTGTGGGTTTATTTCTTAGCTCTCTATTCTAATCCATTGATCCATGTATCTCTTTCTGTGCCAATACAATGCGGCTTTGATTACTGTAACTTTGTAGTATTTTCTGAAGTTTAGGAGGGTTATGCCTCCTGCTTTGTTCTTTTTCCTGGGGATTGTGTTCACATTTCTGACTTTTTTATGGTCCCAGATACATTTTAGGATTATTTGTTCTAGTTCTGGGGAAAATGTCATGGGTAATTTGATAGGGATCACATTAAATCTGTAGATTGCTTTGGGTAGTATAGCCATTTTAACAGTATTAATTCCTCCCATCCAAGAGCGTGGGATGTCTTTCCATTTCTTTGAATCATCTTCAGCTTCCTTTACTAATGTTTTGTAGTTCTCAGTATATAAGTATTTCACCTCCTTGGTGAGGTTTAATCCTAAGCATTTTATTTTTTTGATGCCATTTAAAAAAGGATTGCTTGTTTACATTTCCTTTCTGATATTTCATTGTTAGTGTAAAGAAATGCAACCAGGGACTTCCCTGTTGGCTCGGTGGTTGAGAATCCGCCTGCCAATACAGGGGACACGGGTTTGAGCCCTGATGCAGGAAGATCTCACATGCCGTGGAGCAACTAAACCTGTGTGCCACAACTACTTAGCCTGCACTCTAGAGCCAGTGAGCCACAAATACTGAGCCCATGTGCCACAACTACTTAAGACTGCATGCCTAGAGCCCATGCTCCACAACAAGAGAAGCCACTGCAATGAGAAGCCTGCGCACCACAAGAAAGTCTAGTCCCCACTGGCCACAACTAGAGAAAGCCCGTGCACAGCAATGAAGACCCAATGCAGCCAAAATAAATTTAAAAAAAAAAGAAAGAAAAACCAGGAAATGAAACCAATTTATATATGTTAATCTTGTATCCTGCTACTTTGCTGAATTTGTTTATCAGTTCTAGTAGTGTTTGTGTGGAATTTTTAGGGTTTCCTTTATATATATTATCATGTCATCTGCATATAATGGCAACTTTACCTCTTCCCTTCCAATTTGGTTAGATTTTATTTCTTTTTCTTGTCTGATTGTTGTGGCTAGGACTTCCAATACTATGTTGAAGAGAAGACGTGAGAGTGGGCATCCTTGTCTTGTTCCAGATTTTAGCGGGAAGGCTTTCAGCTTATGAACGTTTAGTATTATATTGGCTGTGGGTTTGTCATAAATAGGTTTTATTATGTTGAGATATGTTTCCTCTGTACCCACGTTGGTAAGTGTTTTTACCATGAATGGATGTTGAAGCTTTTCAAATGCTTTTTCGCCATCTATTTTGATGATCGTTTGTTTCTTGTTTTTCCTTTGTCGATGGGGTGTATCATGTTGATTGATTTGCATATGTTGAAACAGCTTTGTGAAACTGGGTGAATCAAATTTGGTCATGGTGTATGATCCTCTTATGTGTTGTCGGATTCGGTTTTCTAATATTCAGTTGAGAATTTTTGCATCTATATTTATCAACGATATTGGCCTGCAGTTTTCTTTTTCGGTAGTGTCTTTCTCTGTGTTTTTTTTTTAAAGTCTTTATTGAATTTGTTCCAGTACTGCTTCTGTTTTATGTTTCGGTTTCTTGTTTGTGAGGCATGTGGGATCTTAGCTCCAAAACCAGGGATCGAACCCGCACCCCCTGCACTGGAAGGCGAAATCTTAACTGCTGGACCACGAGAAAAGTCCCCATCTGTTTTATTTGGTTTTTTTTTTTAGTAAATTTCTTTCTTTATTTATTTTTGGATGCATTGGACATTCGTTGCTGTGCTCGGGCTCTCTCTAGTTGCGGTGAGCGGGGGCTACTCTTCGTTGTGGTGTGCAGGCTGTTCATTGTGGTGGCTTCTTTTGTTGCAGATCATGGGCTCTAGGTGCGTGGGCTTCAGCAGTTGTGGCTATCAGGCTCAGTAGTTTTGGCTCGTGGGCTGTAGAGCGCAGGCTCAGTAGTTGTGGCACACAGGCTTAGTTGCTCCATGGCATGTGGGATCTTTCCAGACCAGGTCTCGAACCTATGTCCCCTGCAGTGGCAGACAGATTCTTAACCACTGTGCCACCAGGGAAGTCCCCCCTTCCCATCTGTTTTTGATATCAGCATGATAGTGGATCCATAGAATGTCTTTGGAAGTATTCCTTACTCTTCAATCTTTTCGAAGAGTTTGAGAAGAATCAGTGTAAGTTCTGCTTTTTATATTTGGTAGAATTTGCCTGTGAAACCATCTGACCCTGGACTTCTGTTGCTAGGGAGTTTTTTTAAATTACAGATTCTATTTTTTTAAAAAATTCTATTTATTTATTTATTTATTTTGGCTGTGTTGGGTCTTCGTTTCTGTGCGAGGGCTTTCTCTAGTTGCAGCGAGCAGGGGCCACTCTTCATCACGGTGCGTGGGCCTCTCACTATCGTGACCTCTCTTGTTGTGGAGCACGGGCTCCAGACGCTCAGGCTCCGTAGTTGTGGCTCACGGGCCCAGTAGCTCCGCGGCATGTGTGATCTTCCTAGACCAGGGCTCGAACCCGTGTCCCCTGCATTGGCAGGCAGATTCTCAACCACCGCGCCACCAGGGAAGCCCTCTATTTTGCTTTTAGTGATCAGTATGTTCAAGTTATCTATTTCTTCTTGATTCAGTTTTGTTCGGCTGTAAAAAAAGAAAATATATTTTTAAGTTATGTTAGCAGCTAAATACTTACCATGTATTAGACCACAAAAGAGAGAAGAAAAAATATTAAAATATTTTTTCAAATACAACAAGTATTGAAATGTTTTAAAGAAATTGGTATAATAATACTAATTACAATAATGACAAATTGTTCTGAACTTAAAGACTACTTATATCTAAGATGCATATTATATGCTTATTGTTTTATTGTTTTTAAATACATGGAATGTTTTCTCCTTTCTAATGTAATTCTTTTATTTTACCTGTATATTGTGAAAAAAATTTAGTTCCACATAATATAAAAAATTACACTTTAATAGGAGATATTAATCCATTTACATTTACTATAGTACTGAAAATACTTAGGTTTAGCGTTCCATGTCATGGAGTGCTCTTTTTTATTTATTCATTTTTAAAAAAGATTTAATTTGGAGGGGGGGCCATAAATTATTCATTTATTTATTTATTTAATTTTAACATCTTTATTGGACTATAATTGCTTTACAATGGTGTGTTAGTCTCTGCTTTAGAACAAAGTGAATCAGCTATACATATCCATATATCCCCATATCTCCTCCCTGTTGCGTCTCCCTCCCGCCCTCCCTATCCCACCCCTCTAAGTGGTCATAAAGCACTGAGCTGATCTCCCTCTTCTATGCAGCTCTTTCCTACTAGCTAGCTATATTACATTTGGTAGTATATATAAGTCCATGCCACTCTCTCACTTCGTCCCAGCTTACCCTTCCCCCTCCCCATGTCCTCAAGTCCATTCTCTATGTCTGCGTCTTTATTCCTGTCCTGTCCCTAGGTTCTTCCCAACCGTTTCTTTTCCTTTTCTTTTTAGAGTCCACATATATGTGTTAGCATACAGTATTTGTTTTTCTCTTTCTGACTTACTTCACTCTGTATGACACACTCTAGGTCCATCCATCTCACTACAAATAACTCAATTTCATTTCTTTTTATGGCTGAGTAATATTCCATTTTATATTGAAGATGTGCAACATCTTTTTTACCCATTCATCAGTTGATGGACATTTAGGTTGCTTCCATGTCCTGGCTATTGCAAATAGAGCTGCAATGAACATTGTGGAACATGACTCTTTTTGAATTATGGTTTTCTCCAGGTATATGCCCAGTAGTGGGATTGCTGTGTCATATGGTAGTTCTATTTTTAGTTTTTTAAGGAACCTTGATACCGTTCTCGATAGTGGCTGTATCAATTTACACTCCCACCAACGGTGCAAGAGGGTTCCCTTTTTTCCACACCTCTGCAGCATTTATTGTTTGTAGATTTTTTTGATGATGGCCATTCTTACCTGTGTGTGGTGATACCTCATTGTAATTTCGACTTGCATTTCTCTAATGATCAGTGATGTTGAGCATTCTTTCATGTGTTTGTTGGCAATCTGTATATCTTCTTTGGAGAAATGTCTATTTAGGTCTTCTGCCCATTTATGGATTGGGTTGTTTGTGTTTTTTTTTTTTTTGATATTGAGCTGCATGGGCTGCTTGTAAAGTTTGGAGATTAATCCTTTGTCAGCTGCTTCGTTGGCAAATATTTTCTCCCATTCTGAGGGTGGCCTTTTCGTCTTGTTTACGTTTTCCTTTGCTGTGCAAAAGCTTTTAAGTCTCCTTAGGTCTCATTTGTTTATGTTTCTTTTTAATTTCCGTTTTCTAGGAGGTGGGTCAAAAAGGATCTTGCTGTGATTGATGTCATAGAGTGTTCTGCCTATGTTTTCCTCTAAGAGTTTGATAGTGTCTGGCCTTACATTTAGGTCTTTAATCCATTTTGAGTTTATTTTTGTGTATGGTGTTAGGGAGTCTTCTAATATCATTCTTTTACTAGTAGCTGTCCAGTTTTCCCAGCACCACTTATTGAAGAGGCTGTGATTTCTCCATTGTATATTCTTGCCTCCTTTATCAAAATTAAGGTGACCATATGTGTATGGGTTTATGTCTGGGCTTTCTCTTCTGTTCCATTGCTCTATATTTCTGTTTTTGTGCCAGTACCATACTGTCTTGACTACTGTAGCTTTGTAGTATTGTCTGAAGTCAGGGAGCCTGATTCCTCCAGCTCTGTTTTTCTTCTCAAGATTGCTTTGGCTGTTCGGGGTCTTTTGTGTTTCCATACAAATTGTGAAATTTTTTTGTTCTAGTTCTCTGAAAAATTGCATTGGTAGTTTGATAGGGATTGCGTTGAAACTGTAGATTGCTTTGGGTAGTAGAGTCATTTTCACAATGTTGATTCTTCCAATCCAAGAACATGGTATATCTCTGTATCTGTTTGTGTCGTCTTTGATTTCTTTCATCAGTGTCTTATAGTTTGTTGAGTAAACGTCTTTTGCCTCCTTAGGTAGGTTTATTCCTAGGTATTTTATTCTTTGTGTTGCAGTGGTAAATGGGAGTGTTTCCCTAATTTCTCTTTCAGAATTTTCATCTTTAGTGTATAGGAATGAAAGAGATATCTGTACATTAATTTTGTATCCTGCAACCTTACCAGTTCATTGATTAACTCTAGTAGGTTTCTGGTAGCATCTTTAGGATTCTCTGTGTATAGTATCATGTCATCTGCAAACAGTGAGAGCTTAACTTCCTCTTTTCCGATTTGGATTCCTTTTATTTCTTTTTCTTCTCTGATTGCTGCAGCTAAAAATTCCAAAAGTGTGTGGAATAATAGTGGTGAGAGTGGGCAACCTTGTCTTGTTCCTGATCTTGGTGGAAATGGTTTCACTTTTTCACCATTGAGAATGATGCTGGCTGTGGGTTTGTCATATATGGCCTTTATTATGTTGAGGAAAGTTCCCTCTATGCCTACTTTCTGGAGGGTTTTTATGATAAATGGGTGTTTAATATTGTCGAAAGCATTTTCTGCATCTATTGAGATGACCATATTGTTTTTATCCTTCAGTTTTTTAATATGGTGTATCACATTGATTTGCATGTATTGAAGAATCCTTGCATCCCTGGGATAAACCCCACTTGATCATGGTGTATGATCCTTTTAAGGCGCTGTTGGATTCTGTTTGCTAGTATTGTGCAGTGGATTTTTGCAGCTATGTTCATCAGTGAAATTGACCTGTAGTTTTCTTTCTTTGTGACATCTTTGTCTGGTTTTGGTGTCATGGAGATGGTGGTCTCATAGAATAAGTTTGGGAGAGTTCCTCCCTCTGCTATATTTTGGAAGAGTTTGAGAAGGATAGGTGTTAACTCTTCTCTAAATGTTTGATAGAATTTGCCTGTGAAGCCATCTGGTCCTGGGCTTTTGTTTGTTGGAAGATTTTTAATCACAGTCTCAAGTTCAGTGCTTGGGATTGGTTTGTTTGTAGTTTCTATTTCTTCCTGGTTCAGTCTTCGAAGGTTGTGCTTTTCTAAGAATTTGTCCATTTCTTCCAGGTTGTCCATTTTATTGGCATATAGTTGCTTGCAGTAATCTCTCATGATCCTTTGTATGTCTGCAGTGTCAGTTGTTACTTCTCCTTTTTCATTTGTAATTCTATTGATTTGAGTCGTCTCCCTTTTTTTCTTGATGAGTCTGGCTAATGGTTTATCAATTTTGTTTATCCTCTCAAGGAACCAGCTTTTACTTTTTTTGATCTTTGCTGTTGTTTCCTTCATTTCTTTTTCATTTATGTCTGGTCTGATCTTTATGATGTCTTTCCTCTGCTGACTTTGTTTTTTTTTTTTTCTTTCTTTCTGTAATTGCTTTAGGTGTAAGGTTAACTTGTTTATTTGAGATATTTCTTGTTTCTTGAGGTAGGATTGTATTGCTATAAACTTCTCTCTTAGAACTGCTCTTGCTGCATCCAATAGGTTTTGGGTCTTCATGTTTTCATTGTCATTTGTTTCTAGGTATTTTTTAATTTCCTCTTTGATTTCTTCAGTGGTGTCTTGGTTATTAAGTAGTGTATTGTTGAGCGTCCATGTGTTTTTATGTTTTACAGATTTTTTTCCTGTAATTGATATCTAGTCTGATAGCATTGTGGTCGGAAAAGATACTTGATACGATTTCAGTTTTCTTATATTTACCAAGGCTTGATTTGTGACCCAAGATATGATCTATATCCTGGAGAATGTTCGAGGAGCACTTGAGAAAAAGTGTATTCTGTTGTTTTTGGATGGAATGTCCTATAAATATCAATTAAGTCCATCTTGTTTAATGTATCATTTAAAGCTTGTGTTTCCTTATTTATTTTCATTGTGGATGATCTGTTCATTGGTGAAAGAGGGGTGCTAAAGTCCCCTACTATGATTGTGTTTCTGTCGATTTCCCCTTTTATGGCTGTTAGCATTTGTCTTATGTTTTGAGGTGCTCCTATGTTGGGTGCATAAAATTATACAATTGTTATATCTTCTTCTTGGATTGATCCCTTGATCATTATGTAGTGTCCTTCTTTGTCTCCTGTAATAGTCTTTATTTTAAAGTCTTTTTTGTCTGATATGAGAATTGCTACTCTAGCTTTCTTTTGATTTCCATTTGCATGGAATATCTTATTCCATCCCCTCACTTTCCATCTGTATGTGTCCCTATGTCTGAAGTGGGTCTCTTGTAGACCACATACATACCGGTCGTGTTTTCGGATCCATTCAGCCAGTCTATGTCTTTTGGTTGGAGCATTTAATCCATTTACATTTAAGGTAATTATTGATATGTATGTTCTTATTACCATTTTCTTAATTGTTTTGGGTTTCTTATTGTAGGTCTTTTCCTTCTCTTGTGTTTCCTGCCTAGAGAAGTTCCTTTAGCATTTGTTGTAAAGCGGGTTTGGTGGTGCTGAATTCTCTTAGTTTTGCTTGTCTGTAAAGGTTTTAATTTCTCTGTCGAATCTGAACGAGATCCTTGGTGGGTCGAGTAATCTTGGTTGTAGCTTTTCCCCTTTCATTACTTTAAATATGTCCTGCCAGTCCCTTCTGGCTTGCAGAGTTTCTGCTGAAAGTTCAGCTGTTAACCTTACGAGGATTCCCTTGTATGTTATTTGTTGTTTTTCCCTTGCTGCTTTTAATATATTTTCTTTGTATTTAATTTTTGATAGTTTGATTAATATATGTTTTGGCATGTTTCTCCTTGGGTTTATCTTGTATGGGACTCCCTGCGCTTCCTGGACTTGATTAACGATTTCCTTTCCCATATTAGGGAAGTTTTCAACTATAATCTCTTTAAATATTTTCTCAGCGTCTTTCTTTTTCTCTTCTACTTCTGGGAACCCTATATTCGAATGTTGGTGCGTTTAATGTTTTCCCAGAGATGTCTCAGATTGTCCTCAATTCTTTTCATTCTTTTTTTCTTTATTTTGCTTTGCAGTAGTTATTTCCACTATTTTATCTTCCAGGTCATTTATCCATTCTTCTGCCTCAGTTATTCTGCTATTGTTTCCTTCTAGAGAATTTTTAATTCCATTTATTGTGTTGTTCATCATTGTTTGTTTGCTCTTTAGTTCTTCTAGGTCCTTGTTAAACGTTTCTTGTCTATTCTCCATTCCTGTACCAAGATTTGGGGTCATCTTTACTATCATTACTCTGAATTCATTTTCAGGTAGACTGCCTATTTCCTCCACATTTGTTTGGTCTGGTGGGTTTTTACCTTGCTCCTTCATCTGCTGTGTGTTTCTTTGTCTTCTCATTTGGCTTTGGGGACTGTGTTTGGGGTCTCCTTTTAAGAGGCTGCAGATTCGTAGTTCCCGTTGTATTTGGTGTCTGCCCCCAGTGGCTAAGGTTGGTTCAGTGGGTTGTGTAGGCTTTCTGATGGAGGGGACTGGTGCCTGTGTTCTGGTGGGTGTGTCTGGATCTTGTCTTTCTGGTGGACAGATCCGCATCTGGTGGTGTGTTTTGGGGTGTCTGTGACCTTATTGTGATTTTCGGCAGCCTCTCTGCTAATGGGTGGGCCTGCATTCCTGTCTTGCGAGTTGTTTGGCATGGGATGTCCAGCACTGGATCTTGCTGGTCTCTGAGTGGAGCTGGGTCTTAGCGTTGAGACGGATATCTCTGGGAGAGCTTTCGCCATTTGATATTACAAGGTGCCAGAGGTCTCTGGTAGACCAATGTCCTGAACTCGGCTCTCCCACCTCAGAGGCACAGGCTTGACACCCGGCTGGAGCACCAAGACCCTGTCAGCCACACAGCTGGGGGTGAGAGCAAGAGGTAGCTTTGGTACATCTCAAAGACCACCAATGGGGTTCACTGACCATTTTCTCTCCAGAAGTGAAGAAAACAAAATTCAGACTTTGGCTAGTCAGCCACTTTGGTAGCCAGCCTCCAAGATGGACCTAATTATCCCCTAATTATCTCCCAGTCTCCATGTACCAGTGTGGCTCCTCGCACTTGAAAAGGGTTGACTGTTTAACTAATAAGAAATTGCAGAAATGACAAAGTGCAGCTTCCAAAGTTATAAAAGACATTGCAGCTTCTGCTTTGGTTTCTGCTAGATCACTCATCCTGGGGTAAGCCAGCTGCCATGTCATGAGGACACTCAAGCAGCCCTAAGGAGAGATCCATGTGGCAAGGAACTGAGGCCTCTTACCTACAGCCACGTGAGTGAGTCATCTCAGAAGTCAAAAGATTTAATTGTTTAAATTTTTGGTTGTGTTGGGTCTTCGTTGCTGCACAGGGTTTCTCCAGTTGTTACTAGAGAAGCAGGGGTCACTCATCGTTGTGGTGCACGGGCTTCTCCTTGCGGTGGTTTCTCTTGTCGTGGAGTATGGGCTCTAGGTGCATGGGCTTCAGTAGTTGTGTCATGCAGGCTCAATAGTTGTTGCTTGCAGGATCTAGAGCACAGGCTCAGTACTTGTGGCACACGGGCTTAGTTGCTCTGCGGCATGTGGGATCTTCCCAGACCAGGGATGGAACCCCTGTTCCCTGCATTGGCAGGCACATTCTTACCCACTGTGCCACCAGGGAAGTCCAGTGTGCTCTTTTTTAAACCTAGTCTGTTTTCATTATTTTGTATCTTAACGATTCTGTATTAAAGAAAAAAAAATAATACTCCTTTCTACCCCTCCTCTTTGAGGATTATATATGAAGAAGTATGTCTTATTTATTAACCTCAAATTTTCACCTTACTTTTAAGAAGTAATCACAATGTCAAGTATTTAATACTTTTCACTTCCACCTTGAAAAGCATGGATATTAAAGTGCTAATACAATTACCTTCCCTGGTCTATCTTTTTTAGTTTTTGTTATGTATAAAAAACAACGAAAAACATGCATGGTTTGTAAGGAAATGACAAATTTCAGAAAATTCAGCATCTGAATACACTCTAAACATAGCTTCTAGATAAAGACACAGAAAATTGCCGGATACTCAGAGGCCCCCTGTTGCCATTCTAGTGACTCCCCTTAAGGTTTAATATTGTTCTGGTATCTAACAAAAAGATAACTTTACCTGTATTTTGTATTTTATATAAATGTTATGGCACAGTAAAATCACTTTTGGATTGGGCTTTTTTATTTTATGTTGTTTGTGAATATGCCTATATGGTTGCCTGTTGTTGTGATCATGCATTGCCACTGTTGCATAGGATTCCATAATGTAAATATTTAACTATTAATTAATTTATTCCAATGTGTATTACAATATGAGTGATTTTCAGTTTGTGTCTATTGAGAACAACACTGGTATATAAATTCTAGAACTTGAGCTTTGGTGGTGTGTGTATAAATTATTGTTCAGTATACACGTAGTAGTAAAATTTTCGAGTCATAGCTTTCTTGTGTTTATCTTTTTAGATATTTCTAAATATTTTCAAAACATTTGTATGATTTTTCATCTTCAGCAGCAGTGAATGAGATTCAAGGATTATACACATTCTTGTCAAACTTGATAATACCTGTCATTTTCATTTGAACTTTCTGGTTGGTGAGTGATAATTCCAGGTATCACGCTTTTGCATTTAATTGACTACTAAGAAGCCAAGCATCTTTTGATATGTTTACTTAACATTCTGTACTCTCTTTTTTGAAATATCTTTTGGTATATTTCCCCCATTTTGCTATTCCATTATCTTCTTATTGAAGACTTCCTTTTTTTTCTTAACATCTGAAGACTTCTTATTTAGGAGTTTTTAATACATGCTTGAGATGAGTTCTTCTCTCTTTCTGTCTCTCCTTCTCTTTCTTTAGATGAGTGTCAGTTTTTAATGTTAATAACATCTAATTTGTTATTTTCCTCTTTATTTATTTAGTCTTACTTCTATTTATTTATGTAGTCTTCTTACCTGTAGCAGAACACATTATTTATTCTAAACCACAAATATGTTTTCATTTCTTCAATAAATGTAATTATTAACCTTTAAATTTAAGTTAACTTTCTAAACTAAATATGTTGTATCATAGTGAGTATTAATTTTTCTATGACAGCTGAAAGGTTACATTTATTCAGAAAATGTTGTATCAGCTTTCTTTTCATTTGCTCCTACTTCTCATTGATTCACAGTGGTAAACATCACTTCATCCATGGATCTGACTTTTCTCTGATTTCTCATGGTCATTCTCACTAATTCGTCTTGCCTCCTGAAATCTTTAGCAATCCCCTTATTCCACAGAAGCAAAAACCTTCCTTGGGCCTTTTTCCTCAGAAGATTGATTATTGCCACATTTTAAATGGGAGATTGCAATAAGTTAGGAGAAAATGCCACAAGGGTCTCTCATTTTTTTTTCACATCCTGTATCAGCCTCTGCTTGCACTCTCTGTTCAAAGATATTTGTGCAACACATTGATGGAAGATGCCACTTGTTTCTCTCCTTGGGGAAAAGACAGATTAATTACCTAACAAATAAAATAAAGAGAGTGTCTTGCTCTTTTCAAATGTTGGACAGGATTGCTTGCATCCTAATTTAAATGTTTCAGGTGACTGAAGCTTAAGATTCCTAAGCTTTAATCCATACTTGCACCATGCACAGCACCCAACAGGAGAGCTTTACATAACCCCATGAGACACTTGTGTGCAAGTGGAACAGATAAAAATATAAAACTATTGCTGTCTTTTTGTGTCATAAAAATGATTTTTTGTCTCATTTAAAATATTTTTTTCTAAAATCCAAAAACGTGTCAGGTTAAAATATTGTTATTTCAAATATGGTAACATCGAAGACCCTTCAAATTTCTTTCCAGTTTTGTTGATGATGGGATGCCGTCAGAGATATGACTTCATTAATAAACACAATAGGTAAGATTCCTTCATAGGCCTGACTGGGGAATATGAAAATAAACCCCAGAAAAATCTGGACATTTTCTAGTTCTCAAATATTGGTTAAGATGGTAGAAAGGGCCCTTCATTGTCCTATATGTTAATGCAGATCAATTGTGAGAGGTGGGGATAAAACAAGCAGCTTAAATATCCTTTATGTTTGTTGTACTACTAGTAGAAAGAGGAAGGGTCAACATGTCACCATGGTTGATATAGCAAATAAGCTGCTTGAAACTACACAGAAATGTACCTGCTTGTATTTTCTGTGCAGTTACCCTCTCTTTTGGTGTGCCCTGATACCTCCCTCAACTTATGTACCAACTCCAGCAGCATTAAGCAGAAATCCAAAGAAACCTATTCTTTGGAATTACGAGGAAGGGAAGAGTCAAACATTTTATAACATGCTGTATACAAGGATACACGTCACCATCCTTATCTATGTCGTGCCATGCATGGAGGGTCAGTAGGTTCAGGGGATTCTGGAAGCACCAAGTTCTGTGGGGTTAATCACAGTTCCATTCATGGGCAGTAAAAGAGAAGGGCCTTATCTTGGTCACTTTCTCAATGCTAGTAGCTACAAAAAGAAGAGGATAGCAGACATCTTAGGGAGAAGAACCAACATTAAATGAAATGTCCTAATTACTCTAGGCAACCTCTCATGGTGGCCTCCCATAGCTCCTCAAATCCCTACATACTTGCACAAGGGATAGTGTAATATTACTGGAGTGTCTGACTGCAGATTAACATTATTTTTGTTGAAAAAAATAAAAATAGGTTCAAGTGAAAGGGTTTGAAAAGGGTTCACAGTGTGAAGGAAACTATTGTAACAATGTGGACAGAACCCTTTGGATGGATTTATCATGGTTTTTTTTTTTTTTTTGCTGCTTCAGAATCTGTAGTAGCGATTGGTGTGTTCCATGATACATCCCCGCTTCTTATAAGTTTTAGATGGAATACCCCATTAGGAAGAAGTGCACGTAAGGAAGATTAGTGAGTCAAACTCCTCTGCCCTCTGTCAGCAGTGGGTGCAAAGGGATTTAGACCAAGTGCTTTCATCCTTTGATTTGCAAAGTTTTCACTATATGAATGATGTTTTGTTTGTTTGCAGGTCAGGAGCCTTGGTCTCAATATCCCTGTTTAAAAAGTGTTATCACGTGTCTGCCAGAAAGAATTGCTGATGATACTGGGAAAAATTGAGAGTTATCCTTAACAATTAAGGGTTTTGTAGCAACATGGATGGACCTAGAGATTGTTATACTGAGTGAAGCAAGTCAGACACAGAAAGACAGATATCATATGATATTGCTTATATGAGGAATCTATAAAAGAAAAAAAAAGGTACAAATGAATTTATTTACACAACAGAAATAGAATCATGGATATAGAAAACAAACTTATGGTTACCAGGGAATAAGTGGGGAAGGGATAAATTGGGAGATTGGGACTGACTTATACGCACTCCTATATATAAAATAGATAAAGACCTGCTTTATAGCACAGGGAACTCTACTCAGTGGTCTGTACTGGCGTATACGGAAAAAGAATCTTATAAAAAAAAACAAGGGTTTTGGGATTATATAATAAATATAAATGTGCAAACCTTTAACATGAAAGGAAAAATCAGTTAACTCTGTGGTCCCTGTTATGGTGTAAATATTTTGTACCTCTAATTTTAAAATTTTGAAACCCAGCTCCCATCTTGATGGTATTAGGAGGTGGGGCTTTTGGGAGGTGATTAAGTTATGAGGCCAGAGACCTCAAACATGGGATTAGTGACCTAATAAATGTAGCACACAGAAGATCTTATGCCCATTCCATGATTTCATTGCCGAGCGAGAAGACCCACATTATGAACCAGAAATTGGTCCCTCACCAGACACTAAGTCAGCTGGCAACTTGTTCTTTTTTTATAAAAAATAATTAGATAATTAATTAATTAATTTTTTGGCTGTGTTGGGTCTTTGGTGCGGTGTGCGGGCTTCTCATTGAGTGGCTTCTCTTGTTGCGGAGCACCGGCTCTAGGCGTGTGGGTTTCAGTGGTTGTGGCTCACAGGCTCAGTAGTTGTGGCCTGTGGACTCTAGAGCACAGGCTCAGTATTTGTGGTGCACGGGCTTAGTTGTTCCATGGTAAGTGGGATCTTCCTGGACCAGGGCTCGAACCCTTGTCCCCTTTATTGGTAGGCAGATTCTTAACCACTGCACCTCCAGGGAAGCCCCTGGTTACTTGTTCTTGAACTTTTCAGCCTCAGCAATTATGAGAAAACAAAAATATTCTGTTGTTTATAAAATACCAAGTCTCTCGTATTTTGTTTTAGCAGTCAAAGAGCTGGCTGAGGAGAAATATCTGTGAGCTTGAAGACATATCAGGAGAAACCTTTAAATCTCAAAAGAAAAGAGAAAATGGGCAGGAAAGGAATCAACAGAACAGAGTAATCAATAATTGTGGAACAATGAAAAATGCTGTGACCTATACATAATGGGTATAGCAGGAGGAGAATAAAGATAATAAAGAACAGAAAATATTTTTTAAAAATGACTGAGAATCTCCCCAAATGAATGTCTGACACTAAATCCACAACATCCAAACTTAGAAGAACATATGAATAGTAAAGAAAACTGACCAATATCTCTCAGGAACATCAATGCAAAAATCCTCAACAAAATATTACCAAATCGAATCCAACAATATTTTGAGAGAATTTTATATCATGAATGAGAGGAAATAATCCCAGGTATGAAAGGCTGGTTCCACATTCTAGAATCAAATAATTATATCCATCATATCAACACCTTAAAGACAATCATTAGCATATCAATAGATTCAGAAGACCTTTGAAAAAATCTAACACCCATTCTTCATAAAAACTCTCAGTTAAAGAAATAGACTGGAGCTTTCTCAAGTTGATAACAAAGATTTACAGGAAACTTTTATCTTACATCATGATTAATGGTCAAAACCATGAAGCTTTTCCACTAAGTCCAGGTAAAAGCAAGGATGTCCCCTTTCATGACTCCTTTTCCATATTTTACTCCAAGTCGTTGCTAATGCAATAAGGCACGAAAATAAATAAAACAAATACAGATTGGGTAGAAAAAAATGAAAGCAACCTAAATAAAATGTGGACCAATATACTTTATGGACACCTCACCAAAGAAAATAGACACTATGCATATAAGTATACAGAAGAATAATCCAGATTACATGCTGCCATGAAAAAGCAAATTAAAAATACAATTCCATACCACTATGTAACACTTAGAATGGCTAAAATGTGAACAATGGCAAGAACAAATTCTGTAGGAGATGTGGAACAATAGGAAATGTCATTTGTCATTGGTGGAAATGAAAAATAATACAGCTACTTTGGTAGTCTGATTGACACTTGCTAGAATATTGAGCATTCCCTTACTGTACAATCCGTCAAGTGTTCTCATGGATATTTACTGAAAGTAGTTTAAAACATACTTCCAGAGGAAAACCTGCATATGGATATTTATGGCACCTAATTCAATATTGCCAAAATGTGAATGAAACTAAGGTGTCCTCCAATAGGTGAATGAAATGATATAGTATTAATATATTCTGGGAATGGGATAATATTGAGCACTAAAAAAGTAAGCTATCAAGCCATATAAAGAGATGGGAATTCTTTTTTTTTCTTTTGAAATATAGGTGATTTTCTTTATTTTGAAATTTAAATGTTATTGGAGTATAGTTGATTTACAATGTTGTGTTCATTTCAGCTGCACAGCAAGAGATTCAGTTACACATATGCATATATTTATTCTTTATCAGATTCTTTTCTGATAACGGTATTCCCAGAATACTGAGTAGAGCTCCCTGTGCTATACAGTAGGTCCTTGTTGCTTATCTGTTATATATAGTAGTATTCGTATGTTTACCCCAAGCTCCTGATTTATCCCTACCCCCCACCTCTCCCCTTTGGTAACCATAAGTTTGTTTTCCAAGTCTGTGAGTCTGCCTCTGTTTTGTAAGTTAGTTCATTTGTATCAATTTTTAGCTTCCACCTAGAAGTGATAGCATCCAATATTTGTCTTACTCTGTCTGACTTACTTCACTTAGTACAATCATCTCTAGGTCCATCCATGTTACTGCAACTGGCATTATTTTCTTCTATTTTATGGCTGAGTCATATTCCATTATATATATGTATCACATATTCTTTACCTATATTCATATGTTGATGGACATTTTGGTTGCTTCCATGTCTTCGCTATTGTAAAGAGTGTTGCAGTGAACATTGGGGAAGATGTGTCTTTTCGATTTATGCTTTCCTCCAGATATGCACACAGGAGTGAACTTGCTGGATCATCTGGTAGCTCTATTTTATTTTATTTTCCTTCATTTCATTTCAATTTCAATTTTTTTGGAATAGAGTTGATTTACAATGTTGTGTTACTTTCTGCTGCACAGCACAGTGAAGCAGTTATACATATATCCAATCCTTTTTGGATTCCTTTCCCATACAGGTCATTACAGAGTATTGAGTAGAGTTCCCTGTGCTATACAGTAAGCCCTTATTTGTTATCTCTTTTATATATAGTGGTGTGTATATGTCAATCCCAACTTCCAATTTATCCCTCCCACCTCCCCTTACTCTGGTAACCTCCATTCTGTGCTCCATAGTGGCTGTTACCAATTGGCATTGCCACCGATAGCATAGAATTGGTGGTGCAGTGGTTAAGAATCTGCCTGCCAGTTCAGGGGACACAGGTTGGAGCCCTGGCCCGGGAAGATCTCACATGCCACAGAACAAGTAAGCCCGTGCACCACAACTACTCAGTCTGCGCTCTAGAGCCCACGAGCCACAACTACTGAAGCCTGTGTGCCTACAGCTTGTGCTCCACAACAAGAGAAGCCACCACAAAGAGAAGGCTTCGTACCACAATGGTGAGTAGCCCCTGCTTGCTGCAACTATAGAAAAGCCGTGCGCAGCAACGAAGACCCAACGCAGATTAAAAAAAAAATAAGTAGTAGGTTTCTCTTTTTTCCACACCCTCTGAAGCATTTCTTGTTTGTAGACATTGTGATGGTGGCTATTCTGAGTGGTTCCATGTGATACTTCTTTGTACATCTGATTTGCATTTGTCTAACATAAAGCAATGGTGAGTATCTTCATATGTGCTTTTTTTTTGAACAGTGTCAGTAAGATTTACTCCTTGAAAAAGGGTTATTGAAAGGTTGCCTTGTTTTGAAGTCTACTTCGATTACCTACCCCAAGACATTTTTTGAGGGCTGTTGTCATTTACAGCTCCCCAGGCATTGTGAATATGAAGTGCGTATAAGGTCCAGTTTTAGAATTGTTGTTGTGGGAAACAGAAGGCGGCAGGGTTTCTACTGTCCCTCTCTGGTTACTGACACAACCTTAGGTGTAGGGCAAGTCCTGTTCTTGGGTATTAAATTAGAGTGGAATGTGCCTGTCCAAACATGTAAGGGCTTCTGTCCCATTCCTTCTTCCCCCTTACCCTTCATCCCCCGAACAAGTATAAACCCCTGCAAAATCACCTGTTGAGGGTGCTGTCTTGTAGAGTGGGATGACCCTTACGAAGGAGTCGGGAGGTCGGAACCCAAACACCAGGATATGTTGAGAGCAGGTGATTTTCCAAATGTCATCCAGCCCAGAGAGTCCACCATCCTTTGGGTGTCAGAGGGTTGGTTTAGTAGTGTGAGGGCACACTTAGATCTGGAGATAGTGATCCCATGCAGAGGGGACCAGGTTGCACATGTTCAAGGGGGGCGAATTAGCTGGCATATCCTCCCGAGGTCCTCAGGCGTACAACAGTCCAGCCTTGGGACCAAATTGTGTCTGTGTCCAGGGATGTGACAGTAGTACGTTCACTGCGACTAAACAAATTTAGTGATCATTTTTCTTTTCTTTAACTTAATTTTAAATTTATAATGGAGTATATAGTTGATTTATCATGTTGTGTTCATTGTTGACATACACCAACATGATTCATTTATACAGAGATAACTATATATTCTTTTTAGAATTATTTTCCCTTTGAGGTTACCAAAGGGTGTTGAGAAGAGTTCCAAGTGCTCTACAGCAGGTCCATGTTGATTACAAGTTTTCTCTCTGTAAATATGTATATACTAACTCCAACCTCATGATTTATGCCTCCAACACACCTTTCCAGTTTGGTAACCATAAGTTTGTGTTCTAAGTCTGGGACTCTGTTTCTGTGTTGTAAGATAGTACCTTTCTATCAATTTTTAGATTCCACCGATAAGTAATATCATATGATATTTTTCATTGCCTGATTTATGACACTTAATATGAATGTATGTAGGTCCTTCTGAGTGGCCCTAAATGGCCTTATTTCATTCACTTCATGGCTGAGTAATATTCCATTGTACATATCTACCATAATTTCTTTATCCATTCTTCCCTCCAAGGACTTTTAGGTAGCTTCCGAGTAGAGGCTCTTGTAAACAGGGCTGCATAAATTTTAGAGTGCCTGGGTCCTGTCAATTTACGTTTTTTCCAAGATACAGGCCCACGAGTGGAAGCGCCATATGCTCTGAAGCTCTGGTTTTTAGATTTTTAAGGAATCACCACCCACTTCTCCAGAGTGGCTGTTAGCAATTTACATTCCCACCATCAGCTTGTCAGGGTTCCCTTTTCTCCACGCCCTGTCCTGCATTTCAGGTTTTACAGTTTGTGAGGTTGGCCATTCTGACTGGTGTGTAGTGATATCTCTTTGTAGTATTAATTTACATTGCCCGCCTGTTTTGTTGGCCAAAAATGGAGTAAGGGTTTTTCCTGAATATATTAAGGAATAACGCATACGGCCTTTTTGGCAAACTGCATCATTGGCGATGTTCAGCAGCTTTGCATGTGTTTTGATGACGAGTGCAAACTACCCCTTGAAATCCCTTTCCTGCAATTCTGCCTTGCTTACAAGGCCTTTACGAATACTTGGCTCAAGAAATGACTCCATTAGAGGTGTCAATTACAACCCTGCATGTTTGTGAATTGCAGTGCCCCTGAGCACCGGTTTTCAACTTGTTTAGGGAAGCAGACACAAAGGGGCAGGATTTCTACAGACCCATTCCAGTTACTGGGGCACCTGAAGGATAGGGAAATTCTTCTTCCAGGTAGGAAACTAGAGTGGCATATGCCTGTCCAAACATCTAAGGCTTGTGTCTCATTCCATCCCGCCATTCCCCTTCTTCACCGGAAAATTCCAAGCCATGCAAAACCGGCTGTTGAGTGTGCTGCCTTCCCAAAGTGGGGAGACTCTAAGGAAAGGAGCTGGGGAACCCGAATACCAGGAGACGTGGAGATGAGGTGACTTTTCCAAACTCTTCCCGATCAGACGGAGTACCATCCTCTGGATGTGCCATGCATGTTTTAGCTGTAGGAAGGGTCCCCTGCACCTGGAGATATGGAACCCATGGAATGGGGGCCAGGCAGTATTACTCTAAAAGTGCTGCATTTGCTGTCCCATCCTCACGAAGCCTCTCAGACCAACGAGTGTAGAGCCTTAGGTCCCATCCAGCTCTGTGTCTAGATATGGTCAGTCCAGGTTGCATCACAGCCTTTGAACAAATTTTGTAAGAATTTCTCTCTCTCTCTCACTGTCTTTATTTTGTTCTTGTTATTTAATTTTATAATGGGGTATAGCTGATGTTCAATACTGTGTTTCTTCCTGCTCTACATCTATCCACTTGATTCACTTAAAGAGAGACATCAATAAATTCTTTTACAGATTCTTACCAGTCTTATATATCCTTTTCTGGTGACAACAGTGTGCTGAGTCCAGCTCTTTGAGCTATAGAGTAGGTCCTGTCGAATACCTATTTTGTTTATGGAACCGTATCTGTGCTAATTTCAACCTCCTGGTTTATGCATCACCCCGCCCCACCTTTCTCCTTTAGCAGCCATAAGTGTGTTTTCTAAATGTGAGACTCCGTTTCTGTTTTGTAATTACGTTCATGTGAAGGCATTTTTAGATACTATCTATAAGTGATACCTTATGATAAGTCTCTTTTTATGTCTGACTTATGTCACTTAGAATGATCGTACCTCAGTCTGCACGAGTTGCTGCCACTGGCCTTATTTCATTGATTTAATTGCTGAGTAATATTCCATTGTACATAAGTACCACATCTTCTTTCTCCATTTTTTCCTTCCAAGGACATGTAAGTTGTACCCAAATCGAGGTATTTCTAAACAGAGCAGCCCTAAACTTTGGGGTGCCTGTGTCTTGTCGATTTTTTGGTTTTCTCAAGATATACGCCCATGAGGGGAAGTGCTGTATGCTCTGTAGCTCTGTTTTTTAGAAGTTTTAAGATAGAGCATACACTTCTCAAGAGTGGCCGGTGGCAATTTACATCCCGCCGATCAGCATAAAAAGGCTCCGTTTTCTCCATGGCCTGTCCTGCATTTCTGGGTTTTACACTTTTTCAGCATGGGCCTTTTGACCAATGCGAAGTGAGACATTTTTATAATGCTGATTTGCATTGCCCGCTTGTTTAGTTGGCCAAAAAGAGCATCTGCGTTTTTTCCAAAATTTATTCAGGAAAGAACGCAGACGCCCTTTTTGGCCAACTGCATCATTGTCGAAGTTCTGCGGAATTTCATGTGCTTTAAAGGCGAGTCCAATCTACCTGTGAAAAACTGTTTCCTGCAATTCTGTCTTGCTTTGAAATCCTCTTCATTGCCTTACCTCAATAGATTTTTAGACGAGAGTTATCATTTATAACTCTGCAGATTTGTGAATTGCCGTGCTCCCGAGCTCCATTTTCCAAATCGCTTTTTTGGGAGCTGGCCGCAAACCCGCAGGATTGCTTCAGGCCCTATTCTGGTTCCGGGGCGCAGGCTGAGCCCGTGGTTAATTCTTCTTCCTAATGGGAAATAAGGGTTACCTCTGCCTGTCCCAACAGTTACAGCTAGCCTCTCATGGGTTCCCCCTCTTCCCATTCATCCTCAGGAAAAATTACAACCTGTACGGAACAGGAGGTTAAAGGTGCTGATTCTCCAAGTGGGGGGATTGTTAGTAAAGCGGCTGGAATGGCGAACCCGAGCACCAGGAGATGAGGAATGAGGTGCGTTTCAGAAACCTTTCTCGATCACACTGAATACCATCCACCGGGTTTCCCAAGCATTTTTTCTCTGTAGGAAGATTCCACTGAACCTGGACATTTGGGATCCATAGAATGGGTACCACGCAGTATTACTTTAAAGGGTAGGCGTTTGCTCACCCAACCTCACCAATCCTCTCAGCCCCAAGAGTGTCCAGCCTTATATATAATCCAGCTGTGGGTCTAGATATGGTCGATCCAGGTTGCTTCACTGCCCCTGAACGAACTTTTTACGAATTTCTCTCTCTTTCACTGTCTTTGTGGGGGTTTTTTTTGTAATCTATTTTTATAATGGGATTTAGCTCATTTTCACTGTTGTGTTTATGCCGCTTTACACCCACTTGATTCATTTACAGAGAGATATCAATACATAGGTTTTAAGATTCTTACTTGTCAGATATACTCTTGTGCGGTGAATACGGGGCGTTGAGTCCAGTTCACTGAGCAAGGGGTAGGTGTTGTCTGTTACATATTTGGTTTATGGAACGGTATGTGTGCTAATTTCCAACCCTTGTTTTATGCCTCACCGCACCTCACCTTTCCAGTTAAGCAGCCATCCAGTGTTTTCTAAATGTGTGACTCTGTTCTGTTTTGTAATCAGGTCATGGGTAGCGATTTTTACTTTCCCTCTATAAGTGATAACCTATGATAAGTGTCTTTTTCTGTGTGACTGATTTCACTTAGAAACATCGTACCTAAATCCACTCATCATGCTGCTAGTAGCCGTATGACACTGATTTCATGGCTGAGTGATATGCCATTGTACATAAGTACCACACTTCTTTATCCATTTTTCTCTATCCTGGCATATTTAAGGTGTACTGAAGTGGAGGTTCTTGTAAACAGAGCAGGCCTAAACTTTGGGGTGCCTGTGTCTTGTTGATTTTTCGTTTTCCTATTTTATACGCCCACGAGTGGAAGGGCCCTATGCTCTCTAGCTGTGTTTTTTAGATGTTTTAGGAAACACCATGCACTTCTCCAGAGTGGCCGTTGGCAATTTACATCCCGCCCATCAGCCTAACAAGGCTCCCTTTTCTACCTGGCCTGTCCTGCACTTCTGGTTTTTACACTTTTTTGGATGGCTTTTGGACGGATGGGAAGCGAGACTTCTTTGTAGTGCTGATTTGCCTTTCCGGCTTGCTTGGCTGGCCAAAAAGGGCGTATGTGTTTTTTCCTGAATATATTCAGGAAAAAACGCATAGGCCCTTTTTGGCGAAGTGCATCATTGTCGACTTTTTGCCGCTTTTCATGTGCTCTAAAGGCGATTCGTATCTACCTCCTGAAATCTGGGGGCTTGTCCCCGCACATTCTTCTCTAATATACAACCTCGGAACACTACCCCCAGGAAGACTCTGTTGCCCTAGTAACAAGGGTTGAGAACGTAATAATGCTGCCGCCTTGTGGCTGTTACTCACAACAGCAGCTTTAAACCCAGTGCTAATGGTTGCTTAATAGTCACAAGGACTGCAGGGCTGTAAATGACACCTCCCCTCAAAAAATGCCCTGGGGTAGGGAATAGGCAAGAAAATTCAACACATGACAAATTTTTCAAGAAGTCAATATGAAGAGAGGAGTTGTACTCACTCTTTAAAAAAAAAAGAGGAAAAGAAAAAAAGGACAAGCCTCAAGCTCAGTATAAGGAATTTTTAGCCACATGCAAATCCAACCTCCAAAAAGGTTTCAGCTCACACCAGTCAAATGACCATCAGCAAAACGTCTACAAACTATAAATGCTGAAGGGGTTTTAGAGAACTTTGTACCTTCTAGCAGCTGGTGGGATGTAAAGTGGTAACAGCACTAACGAAAACTGAATGGAGCTGCTTTAAAAGGTAAAAATTGAGCTACCAGATGATGTAGCAGGGCACCTTTTGGGCCTATAATCTAAGACCACCAGAATCGGAAAGACAGAGGCAGGCAAATGTGCACTGCAGCAATATTGAAATAGCCAAGACATGGAAGCAAAAAAAAGGTCCATAAACAGATGAATTGACAAAGAAGAAGTGGTATATGTACAGAATGGAATAGTAGCCTCGGGAAAAAAATGAAGACTGCCATTTTCAGGACTACAAATGAGCCTAGAAATAATCATATTAGGTAAAGTAAGTCAAAAGGGAATGACAAATATCCTATGATATCATTTATACAAGTTATCCTAAGATTGCTACCAATGAACATACCTCCACAGAAAAAGACACTCAAAGACATATAAAACAAACTAATGGTTAACCAAAATGAAAGGTGGAAGGATGGAAAAATTAGGATTATGGGGCTAACCTACATAGGCTAATGTATGTTAAATGTATATAAACACTTAACATATAAACTATATAAATTTCCTGCAATTCTGCCTTGCTTTCAAATCCTCTTCGTTGCCTTCCTTCAATATATTTTTGGACTTGAGTTACCATTTATAACTCTACAGGACTGTGAATTGCAGTGCCCCTGAGCACCATTTTTCAACTCGCTTTTTTGGAAGCTGGCCTTAAAACCGCAGGATTGCTTAAGGCCCTATTCTGGTTCCGTGCGGCAGGCTGAGCCTGTGGTTAATTCTTCTTCCTGATGGGAAATTAGAGTGGCCTGTGCCTGTCCCAACACCTAGCGCTAGTTTCTCATTGTTTCCCCCTCTTCCCGATCATCCTCAGGACAAACTGCAACCTGTACGGAAAAGGAGCTTAAAGGTGCTGATTCTCCAAGAGGGAGATTGCTAGGAAAGCGGCTGGAATGGCAAACCCGAGCACAAGGAGATGAGAAATGGGGTGGGTTTTAGAAACCTTTCCTGATCACACGGTGTACCATCTTCTGGGATTCTCATGCATTTTTTCGATGTAGGAAGATGCCCTTGAACCTGGAGATTTGGGACCCATGGGATTCTAACCACGCAGTATTACTTTAAAGGGTCTGCATTTGCTCACCCAACCTCACCAAACCTCTCAGCCCCAAGAGTGTCCACCCTTATGTCTCAATCAGCTGTGGGTCTAGATATGGTCAATCCAGGTGGCATCACAGCCCCTGAACGAATTTTGTAAGAATTTCTCTCTCTTTCCCTGTCTTTGTTTCACGGGTTTTTAAAAGTAATTGAATTTTATAATGGGGTTTAGCTGCTTTTCACTGCTGTGTTTATGCCGCTTTACACCCAATTGACTCACTTACAGAGAGATATCAATGCATAGGTTTTAAGATTCTTACTAGTCAGATATATTCTTGGGCGGTGAATAGGGTGTGTTGAGTGCAGTTCACTGAGCAAGGCGTACTTCTTGTCTATTACATATTGGGTATATGGAACGGTATCTGAGGTAATTTGAAACCCTTGTTTTATGCATCACCCCACCTCACCTTTCCCGTTAAGCAGCCATAGTGTGTTTTCTCAACGTGTGACTCTGTTCTGTTTTGTAATTCAGTTCAAGGGTAGCGGTTTTTACATTCCCTCTATAAGTGATATCTTATGACAAGTGTCTTTTTCTGTGTGACTTATTTCACTTAGAATCGTCGTACCTAAATCCACTTATCATGCTGCTACTAGCCTTATGACGTTGATTTCATGGCTGAGTGATATTCCATTGTACATAAGGACCACAGCTTCTTTATCCATTTTTCTCTTTCCTGGGGTATTTAACGTGTAACGAAGTGGAGGTTCTTGTCAACAGAGCAGCCCTAAACTTTGGGGTGCATGTGCCTTGCTGATTTTTAGTTTTCCCAGTATATACGCCCATGAGTGCAAGTGCCTTATGCTCTCTAAGCTGTGTTTTGTAGATGTTTCAGGACACACCGTGCACTTCGCCAGAGTGGCTCTTCGCAATTTACATCCTGCCCATCAGCGTAGCAAGGCTCCCATTTCTCCATGGCCTTTCCTGCATTTCTGGTATTGACCCTTTATTCAGCATGGCTCTTTTGAGCGATGGGAAGCGAGACTTTTTTGTAGCGCTGATTTGCCTTTCCAGGTTTCTTGGTTGACCAAAAAGGGCGTATGCGTTTTTTCCTGAATATATTCAGGAAAAAACGCATACGCCCTTTTTGGCCAAGGGCATCATTGTCGAGGTTTTGCCGCTTTCCATGTGCTTTAAAGGCGATTCGAATCTACCTCCTGAAATCTGTTTCCTGCAATTCTGCCTTGCTTTCCAATCCTCTTCGTTGCCTTCCCTCAATATATTTGTGGACGAGAGTTATCATTTATAACTCTGCAGGTTTGTGAATTGCAGTGCCCCTGAGCTCCATTTTTCAACTCGCTCTTTTGGGAGTTGGCCGAAAAACCGCAGGATGGCTTCAGGCCCAATCTGGTTCCATGGGGCAGGCTGAGCCTGTGCTTATTTCTTCTTCCTGATTGAAATTAGAGTGACCTGTGCCTGTCCGAACACCTAGAGCTACCCTCTCATGGGTTCCCCCTCTTCTCATTCATCCTCAGGACAAATTGCAACCTGTACGAAACAGGAGGTTAAAGGTGCTGATTCTTCAAGTGGGGAGATTGTTAGTAATGCGGCTGGAATGGCGAACCCGAGCACCAGGAGATGAGGAATGAGGTGCGTTTCAGAAACCTTTCCCGATCACACTGTATAGCTTCCACTGGGTTTCCCATGCATTTTTTTGCTCTAAGAAGATTCCCTTGAACCTGGAGATTTGGGACCCATAGAATGGGTACAATGCACTATTACTTTAAAGGGTAGGCGTTTGCTCACCCAACCTCACCAATCCTCTCAGCCCCAAGAGTGTCCAGCCTTATATCTAATCCAGCTGTGGGTCTAGATATCGTCGATCCAGGTTGCTTCACTGTCCCTGAACGAACTTTTTACGAATTTCTCTCTCTTTCACTGTCTTTGTTGGGGGTTTTTCTGTAATCTATTTTTATAATGAGGTTTAGCTGATTTTCACTGCTGTGTTTATGCCGCTTTACACCCACTTGATTCATTTACAGAGAGATATCAATACATAGGTTTTAAGATTCTTACTAGTCAGATATACTCTTGTGCGGTGAATACGGGGCGTTGAGTCCAGTTCACTGAGCAAGGTGTAGGTGTTGTCTATTACATATTTGGTTTATGGATCGGTATGTGTGCTAATTTCCAACCCTTGTTTTATGCCTCACCGCACCTCACCTTTCCAGTTAAGCAGCCATCCAGTGTTTTCTAAATGTGTGACTCTGTTCTGTTTTGTAATCAGGTCATGGGTAGAGATTTTTACTTTCCCTCTATAAGTGATAACCTATGATAAGTGTCTTTTTCTGTGTGACTGATTTCACTTAGAAACATCGTACCTAAATCCACTCATCATGCTGCTAGTAGCCGTATGACACTGATTTCATGGCTGAGTGATATGCCATTGTACATAAGTACCACACTTCTTTATCCATTTTTCTCTATCCTGGCATATTTAAGGTGTACTGAAGTGGAGGTTCTTGTAAACAGAGCAGCTCTAAACTTTGGGGTGCCTGTGTCTTGTTGATTTTTCGTTTTCCCATTTTATACGCCCACGAGTGGAAGGGCCCTATGCTCTCTAGCTGTGTTTTTTAGATGTTTTAGGAAACACCATGCACTTCTCCAGAGTGGCCGTTGGCAATTTACATCCCGCCCATCAGCCTAACAAGGCTCCCTTTTCTACCTGGCCTGTCCTGCACTTCTGGTTTTTACACTCTTTTGGATGGTTTTTGGACGGATGGGAAGCGAGACTTATTTGTAGTGCTGATTTGCCTTTCCGGCTTGCTTGGCTGGCCAAAAAGGGCCTAGGCATTTTTTCCTGAATATATTCAGGAAAAAACGCATAGGCCCTTTTTGGCCAAGAGCATCATTGTCGACGTTTTGCCGCTTTTCATGTGCTCTAAAGGCGATTCGTATCTACCTCCTGAAGTCTGGGGGCTTGTCCCCGCACATTCTTCTCTAATATACAACCTCGGAACACTACCTCCAGGAAGACTCTGTTGCCCTAGTAACAATGGTTGAGAACGTAATAATGCTGCCGCCTTGTAGCTGTTTCTCACAACAGCAGCTGTAAACCCAGTGCTAATGGTTGCTTAATAGTCACAAGGACTGCAGGGCTGTAAATGACACCTTCCCTCAAAAAATGCCCTGGGGTAGGGAATAGGCAAGAAAATTCAACACATGACAAATTTTTCAAGAAGTCAATATGAAGAGAGGAGTTGTACTCACTCTTTAAAAAAAAAGAGGAAAAGAAAAAAAGGACATGCCTAAAGCTCAGTAAAAGGAATTATTAGCCACATGCAAATCCAACCTCCAAAAAGGTTTCAGCTCACACCAGTCAAATGACCATCAGCAAAACGTCTACAACCTATAAATGCTGAAGGGGTTTTAGAGAACTTTGTACCTTCTAGCAGCTGGTGGGATGTAAAGTGGTAACAACATTAACGAAAACTGAATGGAACTGCTTTAAAAGGTAAAAATTGAGCTACCAGATGATGTAGCAGGGCATCTTTTGGGCCTATAATCTAAGACCACCAGAATCGGAAAGACAGAGGCAGGCAAATGTGCACTGCAGCAATATTGAAATAGCCAAGACATGGAAGCAAAAAAAAGGCCCATAAGCAGATGAATTGACAAAGAAGAAGTGGTATATGTACAGAATGGAATAGTAGCCTCGGGAAAAAAATGAAGAGTGCCATTTTCAGGACTACAAATGAGCTTAGAAATAATCATATTAGGTAAAGTAAATCAAAAGGGAATGACAAATATACTATGATATCATTTATACAAGTTATCCTAAGATTGCTACCAATGAACATACCTCCACAGAAAAAGACACTCACAGACTTATAAAACAAACTAATGGTTAACCAAAATGAAAGGTGGAAGGATGGAAAAATTAGGATTATGGGGCTAACCTAAATAGGCTAATGTATGTTAAATGTATATAAACACTTAACATATAAACTATATAAATTTCCTGCAATTCTGCCTTGCTTTCAAATCCTCTTCGTTGCCTTCCTTCAATATATTTTTGGACTTGAGTTACCATTTATAACTCTACAGGACTGTGAATTGCAGTGCCCCTGAGCTCCATTTTACAACTCGCTTTTTTGGAAGCTGGCCGCAAAACCGGAGGATTGCTTAAGGCCCTATTCTGGTTCCGTGCGGCAGGCTGAGCCTGTGGTTAATTCTTCTTCCTGATGGGAAATTAGAGTGGCCTGTGCCTGTCCCAACACCTAGCGCTAGTTTCTCATTGTTTCCCCCTCTTCCCGATCATCCTCAGGAAAAACTGCAACCTGTACGGAACAGGAGCTTAAAGGTGCTGATTCTCCAAGAGGGAGATTGCTAGTAAAGCGGCTGGAATGGCAAACCCGAGCACAAGAAGATGAGAAATGGGGTGGGATTTAGAAACCTTTCCTGATCACACGGTGTACCATCTTCTGGGATTCTCATGCATTTTTTCGATGTAGGAAGATGCCCTTGAACCTGGAGATTTGGGACCCATGGGATGGGAACCACGCAGTATTACTTTAAAGGGTCTGCATTTGCTCACCAAACCTCACCAAACCTCTCAGCCCCAAGAGTGTCCACCCTTATGTCTCAATCAGCTGTGGGTCTAGATATGGTCACTCCAGGTGGCATCACATCCCCTGAACGAATTGTGTAAGAATTTCTCTCTCTTTCCCTGTCTTTGTTTCACGGGTTTTTAAAAGTAATTGAATTTTATAATGGGGTTTAGCTGCTTTTCACTGCTGTGTTTATGCCGCTTTACACCCACTTGACTCACTTACAGAGAGATATCAATTCATAGGTTTTAAGATTCTTACTATTCAGATATATTCTTGGGCGGTGAATAGGGGGTGTTGAGTCCAGTTCACTGAGCAAGGCGTACTTCTTGTCTATTACATATTGGGTATATGGAACGGTATCTGAGGTAATTTGAAACCCTTGTTTTATGCATCACCCCACCTCAACTTTCCAGTTAAGCAGCCATAGTGTGTTTTCTCAACGTGTGACTCTGTTCTGTTTTGTAATTCAGTTCAAGGGTAGCGGTTTTTCCATTCCCTGTATAAGTGATATCTTATAATAAGTGTCATTTTCTGTGTGACTTATTTCACTTAGAATCGTCGTACCTAAATCCACTCATCATGCTGCTACTAGCCTTATGACGTTGATTTCATGGCTGAGTGATATTCGATTGTACATAAGGACCACAGCTTCTTTATCCATTTTTCTCTTTCCTGGGATATTTAACGTGTAACGAAGTGGATGTTCTTTTCAACAGAGCAGCCCTCAACTTTGGGGTGCATGTGTCTTGCTGATTTTTAATTTTCCCAGTATATACGCCCATGAGTGGAAGTGCCCTATGCTCTCTAACCTGTGTTTTGTAGATGTTTCAGGAGACACCGTGCACTTCGCCAGAGTGGCTCTTCGCAATTTACATCCTGCCCATCAGCGTAGGAAGGCTCCCATTTCTCCATGGCCTTTCCTGCATTTCTGGTATTGACCCTTTATTCAGCATGGCCCTTTTGAACAATGGGAAGCGAGACTTCTTTGTAGCGCTGATTTGCCTTTCCAGGTTTCTTGGTTGACCAAAAAGGGCGTATGTGTTTTTTGCTGAATATATTCAGGAAAAAACGCATACGCCCTTTTTGGCCAAGGGCATCATTGTCGAGGTTTTGCCGCTTTCCATGTGCTTTAAAGGCGATTCGAATCTACCTCCTGAAATCTGTTTCCTGCAATTCTGCCTTGCTTTCAAATCCTCTTCGTTGCCTTCCCTGAATATATTTGTGGACAACAGTTATCATTTATAACTCTGCAGGTTTGTGAATTGCAGTGCCCCTGAGCTCCATTTTTCAACTCGCTCTTTTGGGAGTTGGCCGAAAAACCGCAGGATGGCTTCAGGTCCAATCTGTTTCCGTGGGGCAGGCTGAGCCTGTGGTTAATTCTTCTTCCTGATGGAAATTAGAGTGACCTGTACCTGTCCGAACACCTAGAGCTACCCTCTCATGGGTTCCCGCTCTTCCCATTCATCCTCAGGACAAATTGCAACCTGTACGAAACAGGAGGTTAAAGGTGCTGATTCTCCAAGTGGGGAGATTGTTAGTAATGCGGCTGGAATGGCGAACCCGAGCACCAGGAGAAGAGGAAAGAGGTGCGTTTCAGAAACCTTTCCCGATCACACTGTATACCTTCCACCGGCTTTCCCATGCATTTTTTTGCTCTAAGAAGATTCCCTTGAACCTGGAGATTTGGGACCCACAGAATGGGTACCATGCACTATTACTTTAAAGGGTAGGCGTTTGCTCACCCAACCTCACCAATCCTCTCAGCCCCAAGAGTGTCCAGCCTTATATCTAATCCAGCTGTGGGTGTAGATATGGTCGATCCAGGTTGCTTCACTGCCCCTGAACAAACTTTTTACGAATTTCTCTCTCTTTCACTGTCTTTGTTGGGGTTTTTTTTGTAATCTATTTTTATAATGGGGTTTAGCTGATTTTCACTTCTGTGTTTATGCCACTTTACACCCACTTTATTCATTTACAGAGAGATATCAATACATAGGTTTTAAGGTTCTTACTAGTCAGATATACTCTTGTGCGGTGAATACGGGGCATTGAGTCCAGTTCACTGAGCAAGGGGTAGGTGTTGTCTGTTACATATTTGGTTTATGGAACGGTATGTGTGCTAATTTCCAACCCTTGTTTTATGCCTCACCGCACCTCACCTTTCCAGTTAAGCAGCCATCCAGTGTTTTCTAAATGTGTGACTCTGTTCTGTTTTGTAATCAGGTCATGGGTAGCGATTTTTACTTTCCCTCTATAAGTGATAACCTAGATAAGTGTCTTTTTCTGTGTGACTGATTTCACTTAGAAACATCGTACCTAAATCCACTCATCATGCTGCTAGTAGCCGAATGACACTGATTTCATGGCTGAGTGATATGCCATTGTACATAAGTACCACACTTCTTTATCCATTTTTCTCTATCCTGGCATATTTAAGGTGTACTGAAGTGGAGGTTCTTGTAAACAGAGCAGGCCTAAACTTTGGGGTGCCTGTGTCTTGTTGATTTTTCGTTTTCCCATTTTATACGCCCACGAGTGGAAGGGCCCTATGCTCTCTAGCTGTGTTTTTTAGATGTTTTAGGAAACACCATGCACTTCTCCAGAGTGGCCGTTGGCAATTTACATCCCGCCCATCAGCCTAACAAGGCTCCCTTTTCTACCTGGCCTGTCCTGCACTTCTGGTTTTTACACTCTTTTGGATGGTTTTTGGACGGATGGGAAGCGAGACTTATTTGTAGTGCTGATTTGCCTTTCCGGCTTGCTTGGCTGGCCAAAAAGGGCCTAGGCATTTTTTCCTGAATATATTCAGGAAAAAACGCATAGGCCCTTTTTGGCCAAGAGCATCATTGTCGACGTTTTGCCGCTTTTCATGTGCTCTAAAGGCGATTCGTATCTACCTCCTGAAGTCTGGGGGCTTGTCCCCGCACATTCTTCTCTAATATACAACCTCGGAACACTACCTCCAGGAAGACTCTGTTGCCCTAGTAACAATGGTTGAGAACGTAATAATGCTGCCGCCTTGTAGCTGTTTCTCACAACAGCAGCTGTAAACCCAGTGCTAATGGTTGCTTAATAGTCACAAGGACTGCAGGGCTGTAAATGACACCTTCCCTCAAAAAATGCCCTGGGGTAGGGAATAGGCAAGAAAATTCAACACATGACAAATTTTTCAAGAAGTCAATATGAAGAGAGGAGTTGTACTCACTCTTTAAAAAAAAAGAGGAAAAGAAAAAAAGGACATGCCTAAAGCTCAGTAAAAGGAATTATTAGCCACATGCAAATCCAACCTCCAAAAAGGTTTCAGCTCACACCAGTCAAATGACCATCAGCAAAACGTCTACAACCTATAAATGCTGAAGGGGTTTTAGAGAACTTTGTACCTTCTAGCAGCTGGTGGGATGTAAAGTGGTAACAACATTAACGAAAACTGAATGGAACTGCTTTAAAAGGTAAAAATTGAGCTACCAGATGATGTAGCAGGGCATCTTTTGGGCCTATAATCTAAGACCACCAGAATCGGAAAGACAGAGGCAGGCAAATGTGCACTGCAGCAATATTGAAATAGCCAAGACATGGAAGCAAAAAAAAGGCCCATAAGCAGATGAATTGACAAAGAAGAAGTGGTATATGTACAGAATGGAATAGTAGCCTCGGGAAAAAAATGAAGAGTGCCATTTTCAGGACTACAAATGAGCTTAGAAATAATCATATTAGGTAAAGTAAATCAAAAGGGAATGACAAATATACTATGATATCATTTATACAAGTTATCCTAAGATTGCTACCAATGAACATACCTCCACAGAAAAAGACACTCACAGACTTATAAAACAAACTAATGGTTAACCAAAATGAAAGGTGGAAGGATGGAAAAATTAGGATTATGGGGCTAACCTAAATAGGCTAATGTATGTTAAATGTATATAAACACTTAACATATAAACTATATAAATTTCCTGCAATTCTGCCTTGCTTTCAAATCCTCTTCGTTGCCTTCCTTCAATATATTTTTGGACTTGAGTTACCATTTATAACTCTACAGGACTGTGAATTGCAGTGCCCCTGAGCTCCATTTTACAACTCGCTTTTTTGGAAGCTGGCCGCAAAACCGGAGGATTGCTTAAGGCCCTATTCTGGTTCCGTGCGGCAGGCTGAGCCTGTGGTTAATTCTTCTTCCTGATGGGAAATTAGAGTGGCCTGTGCCTGTCCCAACACCTAGCGCTAGTTTCTCATTGTTTCCCCCTCTTCCCGATCATCCTCAGGAAAAACTGCAACCTGTACGGAACAGGAGCTTAAAGGTGCTGATTCTCCAAGAGGGAGATTGCTAGTAAAGCGGCTGGAATGGCAAACCCGAGCACAAGAAGATGAGAAATGGGGTGGGATTTAGAAACCTTTCCTGATCACACGGTGTACCATCTTCTGGGATTCTCATGCATTTTTTCGATGTAGGAAGATGCCCTTGAACCTGGAGATTTGGGACCCATGGGATGGGAACCACGCAGTATTACTTTAAAGGGTCTGCATTTGCTCACCAAACCTCACCAAACCTCTCAGCCCCAAGAGTGTCCACCCTTATGTCTCAATCAGCTGTGGGTCTAGATATGGTCACTCCAGGTGGCATCACATCCCCTGAACGAATTGTGTAAGAATTTCTCTCTCTTTCCCTGTCTTTGTTTCACGGGTTTTTAAAAGTAATTGAATTTTATAATGGGGTTTAGCTGCTTTTCACTGCTGTGTTTATGCCGCTTTACACCCACTTGACTCACTTACAGAGAGATATCAATTCATAGGTTTTAAGATTCTTACTATTCAGATATATTCTTGGGCGGTGAATAGGGGGTGTTGAGTCCAGTTCACTGAGCAAGGCGTACTTCTTGTCTATTACATATTGGGTATATGGAACGGTATCTGAGGTAATTTGAAACCCTTGTTTTATGCATCACCCCACCTCAACTTTCCAGTTAAGCAGCCATAGTGTGTTTTCTCAATGTGTGACTCTGTTCTGTTTTGTAATTCAGTTCAAGGGTAGCGGTTTTTCCATTCCCTGTATAAGTGATATCTTATAATAAGTGTCATTTTCTGTGTGACTTATTTCACTTAGAATCGTCGTACCTAAATCCACTCATCATGCTGCTACTAGCCTTATGACGTTGATTTCATGGCTGAGTGATATTCGATTGTACATAAGGACCACAGCTTCTTTATCCATTTTTCTCTTTCCTGGGATATTTAACGTGTAACGAAGTGGATGTTCTTTTCAACAGAGCAGCCCTCAACTTTGGGGTGCATGTGTCTTGCTGATTTTTAATTTTCCCAGTATATACGCCCATGAGTGGAAGTGCCCTATGCTCTCTAACCTGTGTTTTGTAGATGTTTCAGGAGACACCGTGCACTTCGCCAGAGTGGCTCTTCGCAATTTACATCCTGCCCATCAGCGTAGGAAGGCTCCCATTTCTCCATGGCCTTTCCTGCATTTCTGGTATTGACCCTTTATTCAGCATGGCCCTTTTGAACAATGGGAAGCGAGACTTCTTTGTAGCGCTGATTTGCCTTTCCAGGTTTCTTGGTTGACCAAAAAGGGCGTATGTGTTTTTTGCTGAATATATTCAGGAAAAAACGCATACGCCCTTTTTGGCCAAGGGCATCATTGTCGAGGTTTTGCCGCTTTCCATGTGCTTTAAAGGCGATTCGAATCTACCTCCTGAAATCTGTTTCCTGCAATTCTGCCTTGCTTTCAAATCCTCTTCGTTGCCTTCCCTGAATATATTTGTGGACAACAGTTATCATTTATAACTCTGCAGGTTTGTGAATTGCAGTGCCCCTGAGCTCCATTTTTCAACTCGCTCTTTTGGGAGTTGGCCGAAAAACCGCAGGATGGCTTCAGGTCCAATCTGTTTCCGTGGGGCAGGCTGAGCCTGTGGTTAATTCTTCTTCCTGATGGAAATTAGAGTGACCTGTACCTGTCCGAACACCTAGAGCTACCCTCTCATGGGTTCCCGCTCTTCCCATTCATCCTCAGGACAAATTGCAACCTGTACGAAACAGGAGGTTAAAGGTGCTGATTCTCCAAGTGGGGAGATTGTTAGTAATGCGGCTGGAATGGCGAACCCGAGCACCAGGAGAAGAGGAAAGAGGTGCGTTTCAGAAACCTTTCCCGATCACACTGTATACCTTCCACCGGCTTTCCCATGCATTTTTTTGCTCTAAGAAGATTCCCTTGAACCTGGAGATTTGGGACCCACAGAATGGGTACCATGCACTATTACTTTAAAGGGTAGGCGTTTGCTCACCCAACCTCACCAATCCTCTCAGCCCCAAGAGTGTCCAGCCTTATATCTAATCCAGCTGTGGGTGTAGATATGGTCGATCCAGGTTGCTTCACTGCCCCTGAACAAACTTTTTACGAATTTCTCTCTCTTTCACTGTCTTTGTTGGGGTTTTTTTTGTAATCTATTTTTATAATGGGGTTTAGCTGATTTTCACTTCTGTGTTTATGCCACTTTACACCCACTTTATTCATTTACAGAGAGATATCAATACATAGGTTTTAAGGTTCTTACTAGTCAGATATACTCTTGTGCGGTGAATACGGGGCATTGAGTCCAGTTCACTGAGCAAGGGGTAGGTGTTGTCTGTTACATATTTGGTTTATGGAACGGTATGTGTGCTAATTTCCAACCCTTGTTTTATGCCTCACCGCACCTCACCTTTCCAGTTAAGCAGCCATCCAGTGTTTTCTAAATGTGTGACTCTGTTCTGTTTTGTAATCAGGTCATGGGTAGCGATTTTTACTTTCCCTCTATAAGTGATAACCTAGATAAGTGTCTTTTTCTGTGTGACTGATTTCACTTAGAAACATCGTACCTAAATCCACTCATCATGCTGCTAGTAGCCGAATGACACTGATTTCATGGCTGAGTGATATGCCATTGTACATAAGTACCACACTTCTTTATCCATTTTTCTCTATCCTGGCATATTTAAGGTGTACTGAAGTGGAGGTTCTTGTAAACAGAGCAGGCCTAAACTTTGGGGTGCCTGTGTCTTGTTGATTTTTCGTTTTCCCATTTTATACGCCCACGAGTGGAAGGGCCCTATGCTCTCTAGCTGTGTTTTTTAGATGTTTTAGGAAACACCATGCACTTCTCCAGAGTGGCCGTTGGCAATTTACATCCCGCCCATCAGCCTAACAAGGCTCCCTGTTCTACCTGGCCTGTCCTGCACTTCTGGTTTTTACACTTTTTTAGATGGCTTTTGGACGGATGGGAAGCGAGACTTATTTGTAGTGCTGATTTGCCTTTCCGGCTTGCTTGGCTGGCCAAAAAGGGCCTAGGCATTTTTTCCTGAATATATTCAGAAAAAAACGCATAGGCCCTTTTTGGCCAAGAGCATCATTGTCGACGTTTTGCCGCTTTTCATGTGCTCTAAAGGCGATTCGTATCTACCTCCTGAAATCTGGGGGCTTGTCCCCGCACATTCTTCTCTAATATACAACCTCGGAACACTACCTCCAGGAAGACTCTGTTGCCCTAGTAACAAGGGTTGAGAACGTAATAATGCTGCCGCCTTGTGGCTGTTACTCACAACAGCAGCTTTAAACCCAGTGCTAATGGTTGCTTAATAGTCACAAGGACTGCAGGGCTGTAAATGACACCTCCCCTCAAAAAATGCCCTGGGGTAGGGAATAGGCAAGAAAATTCAACACATGACAAATTTTTCAAGAAGTCAATATGAAGAGAGGAGTTGTACTCACTCTTTTAAAAAAAAAGAGGAAAAGAAAAAAAGGACAAGCCTCAAGCTCAGTATAAGGAATTTTTAGCCACATGCAAATCCAACCTCCAAAAAGGTTTCAGCTCACACCAGTCAAATGACCATCAGCAAAACGTCTACAAACTATAAATGCTGAAGGGGTTTTAGAGAACTTTGTACCTTCTAGCAGCTGGTGGGATGTAAAGTGGTAACAGCACTAACGAAAACTGAATGGAGCTGCTTTAAAAGGTAAAAATTGAGCTACCAGATGATGTAGCAGGGCACCTTTTGGGCCTATAATCTAAGACCACCAGAATCGGAAAGACAGAGGCAGGCAAATGTGCACTGCAGCAATATTGAAATAGCCAAGACATGGAAGCAAAAAAAAGGTCCATAAACAGATGAATTGACAAAGAAGAAGTGGTATATGTGTACAGAATGGAATAGTAGCCTCGGGAGAAAAATGAAGACTGCCATTTTCAGGACTACAAATGAGCCTAGAAATAATCATATTAGGTAAAGTAAGTCAAAAGGGAATGACAAATATCCTATGATATCATTTATACAAGTTATCCTAAGATTGCTACCAATGAACATACCTCCACAGAAAAAGACACTCAAAGACATATAAAACAAACTAATGGTTAACCAAAATGAAAGGTGGAAGGATGGAAAAATTAGGATTATGGGGCTAACCTACATAGGCTAATGTATGTTAAATGTATATAAACACTTAACATATAAACTATATAAATTTCCTGCAATTCTGCCTTGCTTTCAAATCCTCTTCGTTGCCTTCCTTCAATATATTTTTGGACTTGAGTTACCATTTATAACTCTACAGGACTGTGAATTGCAGTGCCCCTGAGCACCATTTTTCAACTCGCTTTTTTGGAAGCTGGCCTTAAAACCGCAGGATTGCTTAAGGCCCTATTCTGGTTCCGTGCGGCAGGCTGAGCCTGTGGTTAATTCTTCTTCCTGATGGGAAATTAGAGTGGCCTGTGCCTGTCCCAACACCTAGCGCTAGTTTCTCATTGTTTCCCCCTCTTCCCGAACATCCTCAGGACAAACTGCAACCTGTACGGAAAAGGAGCTTAAAGGTGCTGATTCTCCAAGAGGGAGATTGCTAGGAAAGCGGCTGGAATGGCAAACCCGAGCACAAGGAGATGAGAAATGGGGTGGGTTTTAGAAACCTTTCCTGATCACACGGTGTACCATCTTCTGGGATTCTCATGCATTTTTTCGATGTAGGAAGATGCCCTTGAACCTGGAGATTTGGGACCCATGGGATTCTAACCACGCAGTATTACTTTAAAGGGTCTGCATTTGCTCACCCAACCTCACCAAACCTCTCAGCCCCAAGAGTGTCCACCCTTATGTCTCAATCAGCTGTGGGTCTAGATATGGTCAATCCAGGTGGCATCACAGCCCCTGAACGAATTTTGTAAGAATTTCTCTCTCTTTCCCTGTCTTTGTTTCACGGGTTTTTAAAAGTAATTGAATTTTATAATGGGGTTTAGTTGCTTTTCACTGCTGTGTTTATGCCGCTTTACAACCAATTGACTCACTTACAGAGAGATATCAATGCATAGGTTTTAAGATTCTTACTAGTCAGATATATTCTTGGGCGGTGAATAGGGTGTGTTGAGTCCAGTTCACTGAGCAAGGCGTACTTCTTGTCTATTACATATTGGGTATATGGAACGGTATCTGAGGTAATTTGAAACCATTGTTTTATGCATCACCCCACCTCAACTTTCCAGTTAAGCAGCCATAGTGTGTTTTCTCAACGTGTGACTCTGTTCTGTTTTGTAATTCAGTTCAAGGGTAGCGGTTTTTACATTCCCTCTATAAGTGATATCTTATGACAAGTGTCTTTTTCTGTGTGACTTATTTCACTTAGAATCGTCGTACCTAAATCCACTCATCATGTTGCTACTAGCCTTATGACGTTGATTTCATGGCTGAGTGATATTCCATTGTACATAAGGACCACAGCTTCTTTATCCATTTTTCTCTTTCCTGGGATATTTAACGTGTAACGAAGTGGAGGTTCTTGTCAACAGAGCAGCCCTAAACTTTGGGGTGCATGTGTCTTGCTGATTTTTAGTTTTCCCAGTATATACGCCCATGAGTGCAAGTGCCCTATGCTCTCTAAGCTGTGTTTTGTGGATGTTTCAGGACACACCGTGCACTTCGCCAGAGTGGCTCTTCGCAATTTACATCCTGCCCATCAGCGTAGCAAGGCTCCCATTTCTCCATGGCCTTTCCTGCATTTCTGGTATTGACCCTTTATTCAGCATGGCCCTTTTGAGCGATGGGAAGCGAGACTTCTTGTAGCGCTGATTTGCCTTTCCAGGTTTCTTGGTTGACCAAAAAGGGCGTATGTGTTTTTTCCTGAATATATTCAGGAAAAAACGCATACGCCCTTTTTGGCCAAGGGCATCATTGTCGAGGTTTTGCCGCTTTCCATGTGCTTTAAAGGCGATTCGAATCTACCTCCTGAAATCTGTTTCCTGCAATTCTGCCTTGCTTTCAAATCCTCTTCGTTGCCTTCCCTCAATATATTTGTGGACGAGAGTTATCATTTATAACTCTGCAGGTTTGTGAATTGCAGTGCCCCTGAGCTCCATTTTTCAACTCGCTCTTTTGGGAGTTGGCCGAAAAACCGCAGGATGGCTTCAGGCCCAATCTGTTTCCATGGGGCAGGCTGAGCCTGTGCTTATTTCTTCTTCCTGATTGAAATTAGAGTGACCTGTGCCTGTCCGAACACCTAGAGCTACCCTCTCATGGGTTCCCCCTCTTCTCATTCATCCTCAGGACAAATTGCAACCTGTACGAAACAGGAGGTTAAAGGTGCTGATTCTCCAAGTGGGGAGATTGTTAGTAATGCGGCTGGAATGGCGAACCCGAGCACCAGGAGATGAGGAATGAGGTGCGTTTCAGAAACCTTTCCCGATCACACTGTATAGCTTCCACTGGGTTTCCCATGCATTTTTTTGCTCTAAGAAGATTCCCTTGAACCTGGAGATTTGGGACCCATAGAATGGGTACCATGCACTATTACTTTAAAGGGTAGGCGTTTGCTCACCCAACCTCACCAATCCTCTCAGCCCCAAGAGTGTCCAGCCTTATATCTAATCCAGCTGTGGGTCTAGATATCGTCGATCCAGGTTGCTTCACTGTCCCTGAACGAACTTTTTACGTATTTCTCTCTCTTTCACTGTCTTTGTTGGGGGTTTTTCTGTAATCTATTTTTACAATGAGGTTTAGCTGATTTTCACTGCTGTGTTTATGCCGCTTTACACCCACTTGATTCATTTACAGAGAGATATCAATACATAGGTTTTAAGATTCTTACTAGTCAGATATACTCTTGTGCGGTGAATACGGGGCGTTGAGTCCAGTTCACTGAACAAGGGTAGGTGTTGTCTGTTACATATTTGATTTATGGATCGGTATGTGTGCTAATTTCCAACCCTTGTTTTATGTCTCACCGCACCTCACCTTTCCAGTTAAGCAGCCATCCAGTGTTTTCTAAATGTGTGACTCTGTTCTGTTTTGTAATCAGGTCATGGGTAGCGATTTTTACTTTCCCTCTATAAGTGATAACCTATGATAAGTGTCTTTTTCTGTGTGACTTATTTCACTTAGAAACATCGTACCTAAATCCACTCATCATGCTGCTAGTAGCCGTATGACACTGATTTCATGGCTGAGTGATATGCCATTGTACATAAGTACCACACTTCTTTATCCATTATTCTCTATCCTGGCATATTTAAGGTGTACTGAAGTGGAGGTTCTTGTAAACAGAGCAGGCCTAAACTTTGGGGTGCCTGTGTCTTGTTGATTTTTCGTTTTCCCATTTTATACGCCCACGAGTGGAAGGGCCCTATGCTCTCTAGCTGTGTTTTTTAGATGTTTTAGGAAACACCATGCACTTCTCCAGAGTGGCCGTTGGCAATTTACATCCCGCCCATCAGCCTAACAAGGCTCCCTTTTCTACCTGGCCTGTCCTGCACTTCTGGTTTTTACACTTTTTTGAATGGCTTTTGGACGGATAGGAAGCGAGACTTATTTGTAGTGCTGATTTGCCTTTCCGGCTTGCTTGGTTGGCCAAAAAGGGCCTAGGCATTTTTTCCTGAATATATTCAGGAAAAAACGCATCGGCCCTTTTTGGCCAAGAGCATCATTGTCGACGTTTTGCCGCTTTTCATGTGCTCTAAAGGCGATTCGTATCTACCTCCTGAAGTCTGGGGGCTTGTCCCCGCACATTCTTCTCTAATATACAACCTCGGAACACTACCTCCAGGAAGACTCTGTTGCCCTAGTAACAAGGGTTGAGAACGTAATAATGCTGCCGCCTTGTAGCTGTTTCTCACAACAGCAGCTTTAAACCAAGTGCTAATGGTTGCTTAATAGTCACAAGGACTGCAGGGCTGTAAATGACACCTTCCCTCAAAAAATGCCCTGGGGTAGGGAATAGGCAAGAAAATTCAACACATGACAAATTTTTCAAGAAGTCAATATGAAGAGAGGAGTTGTACTCACTCTTTAAAAAAAAAGAGGAAAAGAAAAAAAGGACATGCCTAAAGCTCAGTAAAAGGAATTATTAGCCACATGCAAATCCAACCTCCAAAAAGGTTTCAGCTCACACCAGTCAAATGACCATCAGCAAAACGTCTACAACCTATAAATGCTGAAGGGGTTTTAGAGAACTTTGTACCTTCTAGCAGCTGGTGGGATGTAAAGTGGTAACAGCATTAACGAAAACTGAATGGAGCTGCTTTAAAAGGTAAAAATTGAGCTACCAGATGATGTAGCAGGGCACCTTTTGGGCCTATAATCTAAGACCACCAGAATCGGAAAGACAGAGGCAGGCAAATGTGCACTGCAGCAATATTGAAATAGCCAAGACATGGAAGCAAAAAAAAGGCCCATAAACAGATGAATTGACAAAGAAGAAGTGGTATATGTACAGAATGGAATAGTAGCCTCGGGAAAAAAATGAAGAGTGCCATTTTCAGGACTACAAATGAGCTTAGAAATAATCATATTAGGTAAAGTAAGTCAAAAGGGAATGACAAATATACTATGATATCATTTATACAAGTTATCCTAAGATTGCGACCAATGAACATACCTCCACAGAAAAAGACACTCACAGACTTATAAAACAAACTAATGGTTAACCAAAATGAAAGGTGGAAGGATGGAAAAATTAGGATTATGGGGCTAACCTAAATAGGCTAATGTATGTTAAATGTATATAAACACTTAACATATAAACTATATAAATTTCCTGCAATTCTGCCTTGCTTTCAAATCCTCTTCGTTGCCTTCCCTCAATATATTTGTGGACGAGAGTCATCATTTATAAGTTTGAAGGTTTGTGAATTGCAGTGCCGCTGAGCTCCATTTTTCAACTCGCTTTCTTGGGAGCTGGCCGCAAAAGCGCAGTATTGCTTCAGGCCCTATTCTGGTTCCGGGCGGCAGGCTGAGCCTGTGGTTAATTCTTCTTCCTGATGGGAAAATAGAGTGTCCTTTGCCTGTCCCAACACCTAGAGCTAGTCTCTCATGGGTTCCCCCTCTTCCCGTTCATCCTCAGGACAAATTGCAACCTTTACGGAACAGGAGGTTAAAGGTGCTGATTCTCCATGGAGGGAGATTGCTAGTAAAGCGGCTGGAATGGCGAACCCGAGCACAAGGAGATTAGAAATGAGGTGCGTTTTGGAAACCTTTCCTGATCACACGGTGTACCATCTTCTGGGTTTCTCATGCATGTTTTCGATGTAGGAAGATGCCCTTGAACCTGGAGATTTGGGACCCATGGGATGGGTACCACGCAGTATTACTTTAAAGGGTCCGCGTTTGCTCACCCAACCTCACCAAACCTCTCAGCCCCAAGAGTGTCCACCCTTATGCCTCAATCAGCTGTGGGTCTAGATATGGTCAATCCAGGTGGCATCACAGCCCCTGAACGAATTTTGTAAGAATTTCTCTCTCTTTCACTGTCTTTGTTTCACGGGTTTTTAAAAGTAATTGATTTTTATAATGGAGTTTACCTGCTTTTCACTGCTGTGTTTTTGCCGCTTTACACCCACTTGACTCACTTACAGAGAGATATCAATGCATAGGTTTTAAGATTCTTACTAGTCAGATATATTCTTGGGCGGTGAATAGGGGGTGTTGAGTCCAATTCACTGAGCAAGGAATAGGTCTTGTCTATTACCTATTGGGTTTATGGAACGGTATCTGAGCTAATTTGAAACCCTTGTTTTATGCATCACCCCACCTCACCTTTCCCGTTAAGCAGCCATAGTGTGTTTTCTAAACGTGTGATTCTGTTGTGTTTTGTAATTCAGTTCAAGGGTAGCGGTTTTTACATTCCCTCTATAAGTGATATATTTTTTTTTTCGATTTAACAACTTTATTGAGATATAATTGGCATACAATAAACTTGTGGATACTTTAAATATATTATTTGATAAATGTTGACATATGTATACCCCTCAGTGGCATTTCTTAATCTGAGTGACTGCAGCAAAAGTAAACAGATTGACCAAAATTGCCCCATGGTATGAGCTAATCCATCGCTTCCTTTATCAGGGCAAAACCACCCTTTTGCTATGCCTTTGGTGGTAAAAATCAAGACCTACGCAAGTGAGCAGTTCTGAGTAGTTTTGGTTTAGAGCTGGGGTAGAAAGCCAGGGCTAGGGAAGACAGAATGGAATAGGGAGGTACCTGCTCGTTGTGTAGCCAAGAGCTGTCAGCTTTCCAGCCCAGGATTCGAGGCAGAGAAGTTTCCATCTGGAGATGGAGGCCCACCTTAGCTACTGAGTGCACCCTGGAACCTCCCGAGACCTGCAGGCAGGGTGGGCTGGGAGATGACCTAGTGGATAGCTCACTCAGGGGACTCCTAATCCTGAGATATCTCCAGGGTGTTATCAGAGACCTCTGGAGGTTAAAAACAAGCCTTTCCACTTATTTACATGCAGTGCCCTTTTAGCCAAATCCTAAACCTTGCCGGACAGTGTGTGCTTATTAGGAGGAGGAGGGCCCAGGTGGATCAGGTCAGGGCCACACACACTGAGCGTGCGGGCTTTGGCCTGTGGTGGATCCTTCTCTCCACTCTCCTCTGTAAGATGGACATCACAAAAGCACCACCTCATGGGGATTTGTGAGGATTAAGTGAGGCAGTACTTCTAAATTACTGAGCGCTGAGCCCAAGGCCTGTCCAGTGTCCCCTCCGTGGGTTATCAGCTCAGGTTCCCTCCTGGCAAGGAGAGGGACTGCGCTTGGCCTTGACTCCATGGGCACGTCTACTATGCGTGAGGGGGCTACGTCCCTTCTATAAGTGATATCTTATGACATGTGTCTTATTCTGTGTGACTTATTTCACTTAGAATCCTCGTACCTAAATCCACTCATCATGCTGCTACTAGCCTTATGACGTTGATTTCATGGCTGAGTGATATTCCATTGTACATAAGGACCACAACTTCTTTATCCATTTTTCTCTTTCCTGGGATATTTAAGGTGTAACGAAGTGGAGGTTCTTGTCAACACAGCAGCCCTAAACTTTGGGGTGCCTGTGTCTTGCTGATTTTTAGTTTTCCCAATTTATACGCCCATGAGTGGATGTGCCCTATGCTCTCTAAGCTGAGTTTTTTACATGTTTCAGGACACACCGTGCACTTCTCCAGAGTGGCTGTTGGCAATTTACATCCCGCCCATCAGCGTAGCCAGGCTCCCGTTTCTCCATGGCCTGTCCTGCATTTCTGGTTTTGACACTTTATTCAGCATGGCCCTTTTGACCGATGGGAAGCGAGACTTCTTTGTAGCGCTGATTTGCCTTTCCAGGTTGCTTGGTTGGCCAAAAAGGGCGTATGCGTTTTTCCCTGAATATATTCAGGAAAAAACGCATACGCCCTTTTTGTCCAAGGGCATCATTGTCGAGGTTTTGCCGCTTTTTCTGTGCTTTAAAGGCGATTCGAATCTCCCTCCTGAAATCTGTTTCCTGCAATTCTGCCTTGCTTTCAAATCCTCTTCGTTGCCTTCCCTCAATATATTTGTGGACGAGAGTCATCATTTATAAGTCTGCAGGTTTGTGAATTGCAGTGCCCCGAGCTCCATTTTTCAACTCGCTTTCTTGGGAGCTGGCCGCAAAAGCGCAGGATTGCTTCAGGCACTATTCTCGTCCCAGGCGGCAGGCTGGGCCTGTGGTTAATTCTTCTTCCTGATGGGAAAATAGAGTGACCTGTGCCTGTCCCAACACCTAGAGCTAGTCTCTCATTGGTTCCCCCTCTTCCCGTTCATCCTCAGGACAAATTGCAACCTGTACGGAACAGGAGGTTAAAGGTGCTGATTCTCCAAGGAGGGAGATTGCTAGTAAAGCGGCTGGAATGGCGAACCCGAGCACAAGGAGATGAGAAATGAGGTGCGTTTTAGAAACCTTTCCCGATCACACGGTGTACCATCTTCTGGGTTTCTCATGCATGTTTTCGATGTAGGAAGATGCCCTTGAACCTGGAGATTTCGGACCCATGGGATGGGTACCACGCAGTATTAATTTAAAGGGTCTGCGTTTGCTCACCCAACCTCACCAAACCTCTCAGCGCCAAGAGTGTCCACCCTTATGTCTCAATCAGCTGTGGGTCTAGATATTGTCCATCCAGGTGGCATCACAGCCCCTGAACGAATTTTGTAAGAATTTCTCTCTCTTTCACTGTCTTTGTTTCACGGGTTTTTAAAAGTAATTGATTTTTATAATGGCGTTTACCTGCTTTTAACTGCTGTGTTTCTGCCGCTTTTCACCCACTTGACTCACTTACAGAGTCATCAATACATAGGTTTTAAGATTCTTACTAGTCAGATATATTCTGGGGCGGTGAATAGGGGGTGTTGAGTCCAATTCATTGAGCAAGGAGTAGGTCTTGTCTATTACATATTGGGTTTATGGAACGGTATCTGAGCTCATTTGAATCCCTTGTTTTAGCATCACCCCACCTCACCTTTCCCGTTAAGCAGCCATAGTGTGTTTTCTAAACGTGTGACTCTGTTGTGTTTTGTAATTCAGTTCAAGGGTAGCGGTTTTTACATTCCCTCTATAAGTGATATCTTATGACAAGTGTCTTATTCTGTGTGACTTATTTCACTTAGAATCGTCGTACCTAAATCCACTCATCATGCTGCTACGAGCCTTATGACGTTGATTTCATGGTTGAGTGATATTCCATTGTACATAAGGACCACAACTTCTTTATCCATTTTTCTCTTTCCTGGCATATTTAAGGTGTAACGAAGTGGAGGTTCTTGTCAACAGAGCAGCCCTAAACTTTGGGGTGCCTGTGTCTTGCTGATTTTTAGTTTTCCCAATTTATACGCCCATGAGTGGAAGTGCCCTATGCTCCCTAAGCTGAGTTTCTTAGATGTTTCAGGACACACCGTGCAGTTCTCCAGAGTGGCTGTTGACAATTTACATCCCGCCCATCAGCGTAGCCAGGCTCCCGTTTCTCCATGGCCTGTCCTGCATTTCTGGTTTTGACACTTTATTCAGCATGGCCCTTTTGACCGATGGGAAGCGAGACTTCTTTGTAGTGCTGATTTGCCTTTCTAGGTTGCTTGGTTGGCCAAAAAGGGCGTATGCGTTTTTTCCTGAATATATTCAGGAAAAAACGCATACGCCCTTTTTGGCCAAGGGCATCATTGTCGAGGTTTTGCCGCTTTTCCTGTGCTTTAAAGGCGATTCGAATCTCCCTCCTGAAATCTGTTTCCTGCAATTCTGCCTTCCTTTCAAATCCTCTTCGTTGCCTTCCCTCAATATATTCGTGGACGATAGTCATCATTTATAAGTCTGCAGGTTTGTGAATTGCAGGGCCCCTGAGCTCCATTTTTCAACTCGCTTTCTTGGGAGCTGGCCGGAAAAGCGCAGGATTGCTTCAGGCCCTATTCTGGTCCCGGGCGGCAGGCTGAGCCTGTGGTTAATTCTTCTTCCTGATGGGAAAATAGAGTGACCTGTGCCTGTCCCAACACCTAGAGCTAGTCTCTCATTGGTTCCCCCTCTTCCCGTTCATCCTCAGGACAAATTGCAACCTGTACGGAACAGGAGGTTAAAGGTGCTGATTCTCCAAGGACGGAGATTGTTAGTAAAGCGGCTGGAATGGCGAACCCGAGCACAAGGAGATGAGAAATGAAGTGCGTTTTGAAAACCTTTCCCGATCACACGGTGTACCATCTTCTGGGTTTCTCATGCATGTTTTCGATTAGGAAGATGCCCTTGAATCTGGAGATTTGGGACCCATGGGATGGGTACCACGCGGTATTACTTTAAAGGGTCTGTGTTTGCTCACCCAACCTCACCAAACCTCTCAGCCCCAAGAGTGTCCACCCTTATGACTCAATCAGCTGTGGGTCTAGATATGGTCAATCCAGGTGGCATCACAGCCCCTGAACGAATTTTGTAAGAATTTCTCTCTCTTTCACTGTCTTTGTTTCACGGGTTTTTAAAAGTAATTGATTTTTATAATGGGGTTTACCTGCTTTTCACTGCTGTGTTTTTGCCGCTTTACACCCTCTTGACTCACTTACAGAGAGATATCAATGCATAGGTTTTAAGATTCATAGTAGTCAGATATATTCTTGGGCGGTGAATAGGGGGTGTTGAGTCCAATTCATTGAGGAAGGAGTAGGTCTTGTCTATTACATATTGGGTTTATTGAATGGTATCTGAGCTAATTTGAAACCCTTGTTTTATGCATCACCCCACCTCACCTTTCCCGTTAAGCAGCCGTAGTGTGTTTTCTAAACGTGTGACTCTATTCTGTTTTGTAATTCAGTTCAAGGGTAGCGGTTTTTACATTCCCTCTATAAGTGATATCTTATGATAAGTGTCTTTTTCTGTGTGACTTATTTCACTTAGAATCGTCGTACCTAAATCGACTCATCATGCTGCTACTAGCCTTATGACGTTGATTTCATGGCTGAGTGATATTCCATTGTACATAAGGACCACAACTTCTTTATCCATTTTTCTCTTTCCTGGGATATTTAAGGTGTAACGAAGTGGAGGTTCTTGTCAACAGAGCAGCCCTAAACTTTGGGGTGCCTGTGTCTTGCTGATTTTTAGTTCTCCCAATTTATATACCCATGAGTGGATGTGCCCTATGCTCCCTAAGCTGAGTTTTTTAGATGTTTCAGGACACACCGTGCACTTCTCCAGAGTGGCTGTTGGCAATTTACATCCCGCCCATCAGCGTAGCCAGGCTCCCGTTTCTCCATGGCCTGTCCTGCATTTCTGGTTTTGACACTTTATTCAGCATGGCCGTTTTGACCGATGGGAAGCGAGACTTCTTTGTAGCGCTGATTTGCCTTTCCAGGTTGCTTGGTTGACCAAAAAGGGCGTATGCGTTTTTTCCTGAATATATTCAGGAAAAATCGCATACGCCCTTTTTGGCCAAGGGCATCATTGTCGAGGTTTTGCCGCTTTTCCTGTGCTTTAAAGGCGATTCGAATCTCCCTCCTGAAATCTGTTTCCTGCAATTCTGCCTTGCTTTCAAATCCTCTTCGTTGCCTTCCCTCAATATATTTGTGGACCAGAGCCATCATTTATAAGTCTGCAGGGTTGTGAATTGCAGTGCCCCTGAGCTCCATTTTTCAACTCGCTTTCTTGGGAGCTGGCCGCAAAAGCGCAGGATTGCTTCAGGCCCTATTCTGGTCCCAGGCGGCAGGCTGAGCCTGTGGTTAATTCTTCTTCCTGATGGGAAAATAGAGTGACCTGTGCCTGTCCCAACACCTAGAGCTAGTCTCTCATTGCTTCCCCCTCTTCCCGTTCATCCTCAGGACAAATTGCAACCTGTACGGAACAGGAGGTTAAAGGTGCTGATTCTCCAAGGAGGGAGATTGCTAGTAAAGCGGCTGGAATGGCGAACCCGAGCACAAGGAGATGAGAAATGAGGTGCGTTTTAGAAACCTTTCCCGATCACACGGTGTACCATCTTCTGGGTTTCTCATGCATGTTTTCGATGTAGGAAGATGCCCTTGAACCTGGAGATTTGGGACCCATGGGATGGGTACCACGCAGTATTACTTTAAAGGGTCTGCGTTTGCTCACCCAACCTGACCAAACCTCTCAGCCCCAAGGGTGTCCACCCTTATGTCTCAATCAGCTGTGGGTCTAGATATGGTCAATCGAGGTGGCATCACAGCCCCTGAACGAATTTTGTAAGAATTTCTCTCTCTTTCACTGTCTTTGTTTCACGGGTTTTTAAAAGTAATTGATTTTTATAATGGGGTTTACCTGCTTTTCACTGCTGTGTTTTTGCCGCTTTACACCCACTTGACTCACTTACAGAGAGATATCAATGCATAGGTTTTAAGATTCTTACTAGTCAGATATATTCTTGGGCGGTGAATAGGGGGTGTTGAGTCCAATTCACTGAGCAAGGAGTAGGTCTTGTCTATTACCTATTGGGTTTATGGAACGGTATCTGAGCTAATTTGAAACCCTTGTTTTATGCATCACCCCACCTCACCTTTCCCGTTAAGCAGCCATAGTGTGTTTTCTAAACGTGTGACTCTATTCTGTTTTTTAATTCAGTTCAAGGGTAGCGGTTTTTACATTCCCTCTATAAGTGATATCTTATGATAAGTGTCTTTTTCTGTGTGACTTATTTCACTTAGAATCGTCGTACCTAAATCCACTCATCATGCTGCTACTAGCCTTATGACGTTGATTTCATGGCTGAGTGATATTCCATTGTACATAAGGACCACAACTTCTTTATCCATTTTTCTCTTTCCTGGGATATTTAAGGTGTAACGAAGTGGAGGTTCTTGTCAACAGAGCAGCCCTAAACTTTGGGGTGCCTGTGTCTTGCTGATTTTTAGTTTTCCCAATTTATACGCCCATGAGTGGAAGTGCCCTATGCTCCCTAAGCTGAGTTTTTCAGATGTTTCAAGACACACCGTGCACTTCTCCAGAGTGGCTGTTGGCAATTTACATCCCGCCCATCAGCGTAGCCACGCCCCCGTTTCTCCGTGTCCTGTCCTGCATTTCTGGTTTTGACACTTTATTCAGCATGGCCCTTTTGACCGATGGGAAGCGAGACTTCTTTGTATCGCTGATTTGCCTTTACAGGTTGCTTGGTTGGCCAAAAAGGGCGTATGCGTTTTTTCCTGAATATATTCAGGAAAAAACGCATACGCCCTTTTTGGCCAAGGGCATCATTGTCGAGGTTTTGCCGCTTTTCCTGTGCTTTAAAGGCGATTCGAATCTCCCTCCTGAAATCTGTTTCCTGCAATTCTGCCTTGCTTTCAAATCCTCTTCGTTGCCTTCCCTCAATATATTTGTGGACGAGAGTCATCATTTATAAATCTGCAGGTTTGTGAATTGCAGTGCCCCTTAGCTCCATTTTTCAACTCGCTTTCTTGGGAGCTGGCCGCAAAAGCGCAGGATTGATTCAGGCCCTATTCTGGTCCCGGGCGGCAGGCTGAGCCTGTGGTTAATTCTTCTTCCTGATGGGAAAATAGAGTGACCTGTGCCTGTCCCAACACCTAGAGCTAGTCTCTCATTGGTTCCCCCTCTTCCCGTTCATCCTCAGGACAAATTGCAACCTGTACGGAACAGGAGGTTAAAGGTGCTGATTCTCCAAGGAGGGAGATTGCTAGTAAAGCGGCTGGAATGGCGAACCCGAGCACAAGGAGATGAGAAATGAAGTGCGTTTTGAAAACCTTTCCCGATCACACGGTGTACCATCTTCTGGGTTTCTCATGCATGTTTTCGATGTAGGAAGATGCCCTTGAATCTGGAGATTTGGGACCCATGGGATGGGTACCACGCAGTATTACTTTAAAGGGTCTGTGTTTGCTCACCCAACCTCACCAAACCTCTCAGCCCCAAGAGTGTCCACCCTTATGTCTCAATCAGCTGTGGGTCTAGATATGGTCAATCCAGGTGGAATCACAGCCCCTGAGCGAATTTTGTAAGAATTTCTCTCTCTTTCACTGTCTTTGTTTCACGGGTTTTTAAAAGTAATTGATTTTTATAATGGGGTTTACCTGCTTTTCACTGCTGTGTTTTTGCCGCTTTACACCCACCAGACTCACTTACAGAGAGATATCAATGCATAGGTTTCAAGATTCTTACTAGGCAGATATATTCTTGGGCGGTGAATAGGGGGTGTTGAGTCCAATTCACTGAGCAAGGAGTAGGTCTTGTCTATTACCTATTGGGTTTATGGAACGGTATCTGAGCTAATTTGAAACCCTTGTTTTATGCATCACCCCACCTCACCTTTCCCGTTAAGCAGCCATAGTGTGTTTTCTAAACGTGTGACTCTATTCTGTTTTGTAATTCAGTTCAAGGGTAGCGGTTTTTACATTCCCTCTATAAGTGATATCTTATGATAAGTGTCTTTTTCTGTGTGACTTATTTCACTTAGAATCGTCGTACCTAAATCCACTCATCATGCTGCTACTAGCCTTATGACGTTGATTTCATGGCTGATTGATTTTCCATTGTACATAAGGACCACAACTTCTTTATCCGTTTTTCTCTTTCCTGGGATATTTAAGGTGTAACCAAGTGGAGGTTCTTGTCAACAGAGCAGCCCTAAACTTTGGGGTGCCTCTGTCTTGCTGATTTTTAGTTTTCCCAATTTATACGCCCATGAGTGGAAGTGCCCTATGCTCCCTAAGCTGAGTTTTTTAGATGTTTCAGGACACACCGTGCACTTCTCCAGAGTGGCTGTTGGCAATTTACATCCCGCCCATCAGCGTAGCCAGGCTCCCGTTTCTCCATGGCCTGTCCTGCATTTCTGGTTTTGACACTTTATTCAGCATGGCCCTTTTGACCGATGGGAAGCGAGACTTCTTTGTAGCGCTGATTTGCCTTTCCAGGTTGCTTGGTTGGCCAAAAAGGGCGTATGCGTTTTTTCCTGAATATATTCAGGAAAAAACGCATACGCCCTTTTTGGCCAAGGGCATCATTGTCGAGGTTTTGCCGCTTTTCCTGTGCTTTAAAGGCGATTCGAATCTCCCTCCTGAAATCTGTTTCCTGCAATTCTGCCTTGCTTTCAAATCCTCTTCGTTGCCTTCCCTCAATATATTTGTGGACCAGAGCCATCATTTATAAGTCTGCAGGGTTGTGAATTGCAGTGCCCCTGAGCTCCATTTTTCAACTCGCTTTCTTGGGAGCTGGCCGCAAAAGCGCAGGATTGCTTCAGGCCCTATTCTGGTCCCAGGCGGCAGGCTGAGCCTGTGGTTAATTCTTCTTCCTGATGGGAAAATAGAGTGACCTGTGCCTGTCCCAACACCTAGAGCTAGTCTCTCATTGCTTCCCCCTCTTCCCGTTCATCCTCAGGACAAATTGCAACCTGTACGGAACAGGAGGTTAAAGGTGCTGATTCTCCAAGGAGGGAGATTGCTAGTAAAGCGGCTGGAATGGCGAACCCGAGCACAAGGAGATGAGAAATGAGGTGCGTTTTAGAAACCTTTCCCGATCACACGGTGTACCATCTTCTGGGTTTCTCATGCATGTTTTCGATGTAGGAAGATGCCCTTGAACCTGGAGATTTGGGACCCATGGGATGGGTACCACGCAGTATTACTTTAAAGGGTCTGCGTTTGCTCACCCAACCTGACCAAACCTCTCAGCCCCAAGGGTGTCCACCCTTATGTCTCAATCAGCTGTGGGTCTAGATATGGTCAATCGAGGTGGCATCACAGCCCCTGAACGAATTTTGTAAGAATTTCTCTCTCTTTCACTGTCTTTGTTTCACGGGTTTTTAAAAGTAATTGATTTTTATAATGGGGTTTACCTGCTTTTCACTGCTGTGTTTTTGCCGCTTTACACCCACTTGACTCACTTACAGAGAGATATCAATGCATAGGTTTTAAGATTCTTACTAGTCAGATATATTCTTGGGCGGTGAATAGGGGGTGTTGAGTCCAATTCACTGAGCAAGGAGTAGGTCTTGTCTATTACCTATTGGGTTTATGGAACGGTATCTGAGCTAATTTGAAACCCTTGTTTTATGCATCACCCCACCTCACCTTTCCCGTTAAGCAGCCATAGTGTGTTTTCTAAACGTGTGACTCTATTCTGTTTTTTAATTCAGTTCAAGGGTAGCGGTTTTTACATTCCCTCTATAAGTGATATCTTATGATAAGTGTCTTTTTCTGTGTGACTTATTTCACTTAGAATCGTCGTACCTAAATCCACTCATCATGCTGCTACTAGCCTTATGACGTTGATTTCATGGCTGAGTGATATTCCATTGTACATAAGGACCACAACTTCTTTATCCATTTTTCTCTTTCCTGGGATATTTAAGGTGTAACGAAGTGGAGGTTCTTGTCAACAGAGCAGCCCTAAACTTTGGGGTGCCTGTGTCTTGCTGATTTTTAGTTTTCCCAATTTATACGCCCATGAGTGGAAGTGCCCTATGCTCCCTAAGCTGAGTTTTTCAGATGTTTCAAGACACACCGTGCACTTCTCCAGAGTGGCTGTTGGCAATTTACATCCCGCCCATCAGCGTAGCCACGCCCCCGTTTCTCCGTGTCCTGTCCTGCATTTCTGGTTTTGACACTTTATTCAGCATGGCCCTTTTGACCGATGGGAAGCGAGACTTCTTTGTATCGCTGATTTGCCTTTCCAGGTTGCTTGGTTGGCCAAAAAGGGCGTATGCGTTTTTTCCTGAATATATTCAGGAAAAAACGCATACGCCCTTTTTGGCCAAGGGCATCATTGTCGAGGTTTTGCCGCTTTTCCTGTGCTTTAAAGGCGATTCGAATCTCCCTCCTGAAATCTGTTTCCTGCAATTCTGCCTTGCTTTCAAATCCTCTTCGTTGCCTTCCCTCAATATATTTGTGGACGAGAGTCATCATTTATAAATCTGCAGGTTTGTGAATTGCAGTGCCCCTTAGCTCCATTTTTCAACTCGCTTTCTTGGGAGCTGGCCGCAAAAGCGCAGGATTGATTCAGGCCCTATTCTGGTCCCGGGCGGCAGGCTGAGCCTGTGGTTAATTCTTCTTCCTGACGGGAAAATAGAGTGACCTGTGCCTGTCCCAACACCTAGAGCTAGTCTCTCATTGGTTCCCCCTCTTCCCGTTCATCCTCAGGACAAATTGCAACCTGTACGGAACAGGAGGTTAAAGGTGCTGATTCTCCAAGGAGGGAGATTGCTAGTAAAGCGGCTGGAATGGCGAACCCGAGCACAAGGAGATGAGAAATGAAGTGCGTTTTGAAAACCTTTCCCGATCACACGGTGTACCATCTTCTGGGTTTCTCATGCATGTTTTCGATGTAGGAAGATGCCCTTGAATCTGGAGATTTGGGACCCATGGGATGGGTACCACGCAGTATTACTTTAAAGGGTCTGTGTTTGCTCACCCAACCTCACCAAACCTCTCAGCCCCAAGAGTGTCCACCCTTATGTCTCAATCAGCTGTGGGTCTAGATATGGTCAATCCAGGTGGAATCACAGCCCCTGAGCGAATTTTGTAAGAATTTCTCTCTCTTTCACTGTCTTTGTTTCACGGGTTTTTAAAAGTAATTGATTTTTATAATGGGGTTTACCTGCTTTTCACTGCTGTGTTTTTGCCGCTTTACACCCACCAGACTCACTTACAGAGAGATATCAATGCATAGGTTTCAAGATTCTTACTAGGCAGATATATTCTTGGGCGGTGAATAGGGGGTGTTGAGTCCAATTCACTGAGCAAGGAGTAGGTCTTGTCTATTACCTATTGGGTTTATGGAACGGTATCTGAGCTAATTTGAAACCCTTGTTTTATGCATCACCCCACCTCACCTTTCCCGTTAAGCAGCCATAGTGTGTTTTCTAAACGTGTGACTCTATTCTGTTTTGTAATTCAGTTCAAGGGTAGCGGTTTTTACATTCCCTCTATAAGTGATATCTTATGATAAGTGTCTTTTTCTGTGTGACTTATTTCACTTAGAATCGTCGTACCTAAATCCACTCATCATGCTGCTACTAGCCTTATGACGTTGATTTCATGGCTGATTGATTTTCCATTGTACATAAGGACCACAACTTCTTTATCCGTTTTTCTCTTTCCTGGGATATTTAAGGTGTAACCAAGTGGAGGTTCTTGTCAACAGAGCAGCCCTAAACTTTGGGGTGCCTCTGTCTTGCTGATTTTTAGTTTTCCCAATTTATACGCCCATGAGTGGAAGTGCCCTATGCTCCCTAAGCTGAGTTTTTTAGATGTTTCAGGACACACCGTGCACTTCTCCAGAGTGGCTGTTGGCAATTTACATCCCGCCCATCAGCGTAGCCAGGCTCCCGTTTCTCCATGGCCTGTCCTGCATTTCTGGTTTTGACACTTTATTCAGCATGGCCCTTTTGACCGATGGGAAGCGAGACTTCTTTGTAGCGCTGATTTGCCTTTCCAGGTTGCTTGGTTGGCCAAAAAGGGCGTATGCGTTTTTTCCTGAATATATTCAGGAAAAAACGCATACGCCCTTTTTGGCCAAGGGCATCATTGTCGAGGTTTTGCCGCTTTTCCTGTGCTTTAAAGGCGATTCGAATCTCCCTCCTGAAATCTGTTTCCTGCAATTCTGCCTTTCTTTCAAATCCTCTTCGTTGCCTTCCCTCAATATATTTGTGGACGAGAGTCATCATTTATAAGTCTGCAGGTTTGTGAATTGCAGTGCCCCTGAGCTCCATTTTTCAACTCGCTTTCTTGGGAGCTGGCCGCAAAAGCGCAGTATTGCTTCAGGCCCTATTCTCGTCCCAGGCGGCAGGCTGAGCCTGTGGTTAATTCTTCTTCCTGATGGGAAAATAGAGTGACCTCTGCCTGTCCCAAAACCTAGAGCTAGTCTCTCATTGCTTCCCCCTCCTCCCGTTCATCCTCCGGACAGATTGCAACCTGTACGGAACAGGAGGTTAAAGGTGCTGATTCTCCAAGGAGGGAGATTGCTAGTAAAGCGGCTGGAATGGCGAACCCGAGTACAAGGAGATGAGAAATGAGGTGCGATTTTGAAACCTTTCCCGATCACACGGTGTACCATCTTCTGGGTTTCTCATGCATGTTTTCGATGTAGGAAGATGCCCTTGAACCTGGAGATTTGGGACCCATGGGATGGGTACCACGCAGTATTACTTTAAAGGGTCTGCGTTTGCTCACCCAACCTCACCAAACCTCTCAGCCCCAAGAGTGTCCACCCTTATGTCTCAGTCAGCTGTGGGTCTAGATATGGTCAATCCAGGTGGCATCACAGCTCCTGAACGAATTTTGTAAGAATTTCTCTCTCTTTCACTGTCTTTGTTTCACGGGTTTTTAAAAGTAATTGATTTTTATAATGGGGTTTACCTGCTTTTCACTGCTGTGATTTTGCCGCTTTACACCCACTTGACTCACTTACAGAGAGATATCAATGCATAGGTTTCAAGATTCTTACTAGGCAGATATATTCTTGGGCGGTGAATAGGGGGTGTTGAGTCCAATTCACTGAGCAAGGAGTAGGTCTTGTCTATTACCTATTGGGTTTATGGAACGGTATCTGAGCTAATTTGAAACCCTTGTTTTATGCATCACCCCACCTCACCTTTCCCGTTAAGCAGCCATAGTGTGTGTTCTAAACGTGTGACTCTATTCTATTTTGTAATTCAGTTCAAGGGTAGCGGTTTTTACATTCCCTCTATAAGTGATATCTTATGATAAGTGTCTTTTTCTGTGTGACTTATTTCACTTAGAATCGTCGTACCTAAATCCACTCATCATGCTGCTACTAGCCTTATGACGTTGATTTCATGGCTGATTGATTTTCCATTGTACATAAGGACCACAACTTCTTTATCCATTTTTCTCTTTCCTGGGATATTTAAGGTGTAACCAAGTGGAGGTTCTTGTCAACAGAGCAGCCCTAAACTTTGGGGTGCCTGTGTCTTGCTGATTTTTAGTTTTCCCAATTTATACGCCCATGAGTGGAAGTGCCCTATGCTCCCTAAGCTGAGTTTTTTAGATGTTTCAGGACACACCGTGCACTTCTCCAGAGTGGCTGTTGGCAATTTACATCCCGCCCATCAGCGTAGCCAGGCTCCCGTTTCTCCATGGCCTGTCCTGCATTTCTGGTTTTGACACTTTATTCAGCATGGCCCTTTTGACCGATGGGAAGCGAGACTTCTTTGTAGCGCTGATTTGCCTTTCCAGGTTGCTTGGTTGGCCAAAAAGGGCGTATGCGTTTTTTCCTGAATATATTCAGGAAAAAACGCATACGCCCTTTTTGGCCAAGGGCATCATTGTCGAGGTTTTGCCGCTTTTCCTGTGCTTTAAAGGCGATTCGAATCTCCCTCCTGAAATCTGTTTCCTGCAATTCTGCCTTTCTTTCAAATCCTCTTCGTTGCCTTCCCTCAATATATTTGTGGACGAGAGTCATCATTTATAAGTCTGCAGGTTTGTGAATTGCAGTGCCCCTGAGCTCCATTTTTCAACTCGCTTTCTTGGGAGCTGGCCGCAAAAGCGCAGTATTGCTTCAGGCCCTATTCTCGTCCCAGGCGGCAGGCTGAGCCTGTGGTTAATTCTTCTTCCTGATGGGAAAATAGAGTGACCTCTGCCTGTCCCAAAACCTAGAGCTAGTCTCTCATTGCTTCCCCCTCTTCCCGTTCATCCTCCGGACAAATTGCAACCTGTACGGAACAGGAGGTTAAAGGTGCTGATTCTCCAAGGAGGGAGATTGCTAGTAAAGCGGCTGGAATGGCGAACCCGAGTACAAGGAGATGAGAAATGAGGTGCGATTTTGAAACCTTTCCCGATCACACGGTGTACCATCTTCTGGGTTTCTCATGCATGTTTTCGATGTAGGAAGATGCCCTTGAACCTGGAGATTTGGGACCCATGGGATGGGTACCACGCAGTATTACTTTAAAGGGTCTGCGTTTGCTCACCCAACCTCACCAAACCTCTCAGCCCCAAGAGTGTCCACCCTTATGTCTCAGTCAGCTGTGGGTCTAGATATGGTCAATCCAGGTGGCATCACAGCTCCTGAACGAATTTTGTAAGAATTTCTCTCTCTTTCACTGTCTTTGTTTCACGGGTTTTTAAAAGTAATTGATTTTTATAATGGGGTTTACCTGCTTTTCACTGCTGTGATTTTGCCGCTTTACACCCACTTGACTCACTTACAGAGAGATATCAATGCATAGGTTTCAAGATTCTTACTAGGCAGATATATTCTTGGGCGGTGAATAGGGGGTGTTGAGTCCAATTCACTGAGCAAGGAGTAGGGCTTGTCTATTACATATTGGGTTTATGGAACGGTATCTGAGCTAATTTGAATCCCTTGTTTTATGCATCACCCCACCTCACCTTTCCCGTTAAGCAGCCATAGTGTGTTTTCTAAACGTGTGACTCTATTCTGTTTTGTAATTCAGTTCAAGGGTAGCGGTTTTTACATTCCCTCTATAAGTGATATCTTATGATAAGTGTCTTTTTCTGTGTGACTTATTTCACTTAGAATCGTCGTACCTAAATCCACTCATCATGCTGCTACTAGCCTTATGACGTTGATTTCATGGCTCAGTGATTTTCCATTGTACATAAGGACCACAACTTCTTTATCCATTTTTCTCTTTCCTGGGATATTTAAGGTGTAACCAAGTGGAGGTTCTTGTCAACAGAGCAGCCCTAAACTTTGGGGTGCCTGTGTCTTGCTGATTTTTAGTTTTCCCAATTTATACGCCCATGAGTGGAAGTGCCCTATGCTCCCTAAGCTGAGTTTTTTAGATGTTTCAGGACACACCGTGCACTTCTCCAGAGTGGCTGTTGGCAATTTACATCCCGCCCATCAGCGTAGCCAGGCTCCCGTTTCTCCATGGCCTGTCCTGCATTTCTGGTTTTGACACTTTATTCAGCATGGCCCTTTTGACCGATGGGAAGCGAGACTTCTTTGTAGCGCTGATTTGCCTTTCCAGGTTGCTTGGTTGGCCAAAAAGGGCGTATGCGTTTTTTCCTGAATATATTCAGGAAAAAACGCATACGCCCTTTTTGGCCAAGGGCATCATTGTCGAGGTTTTGCCGCTTTTCCTGTGCTTTAAAGGCGATTCGAATCTCCCTCCTGAAATCTGTTTCCTGCAATTCTGCCTTTCTTTCAAATCCTCTTCGTTGCTTTCCCTCAATATATTTGTGGACGAGAGTCATCATTTATAAGTCTGCAGGTTTGTGAATTGCAGTGCCCCTGAGCTCCATTTTTTAACTCGCTTTCTTGGGAACTGGCCGCAAAAGCGCAGTATTGCTTCAGGCCCTATTCTCGTCCCAGGCGGCAGGCTGAGCCTTTGGTTAATTCTTCTTCCTGATGGGAAAATAGAGTGACCTCTGCCTGTCCCAAAACCTAGAGCTAGTCTCTCATTGCTTCCCCCTCTTCCCGTTCATCCTCCGGACAAATTGCAACCTGTACGGAACAGGAGGTTAAAGGTGCTGATTCTCCAAGGAGGGAGATTGCTAGTAAAGCGGCTGGAATGGCGAACCCGAGTACAAGGAGATGAGAAATGAGGTGCGATTTTGAAACCTTTCCCGATCACACGGTGTACCATCTTCTGGGTTTCTCATGCATGTTTTCGATGTAGGAAGATGCCCTTGAACCTGGAGATTTGGGACCCATGGGATGGGTACCACGCAGTATTACTTTAAAGGGTCTGCGTTTGCTCACCCAACCTCACCAAACCTCTCAGCCCCAAGAGTGTCCACCCTTATGTCTCAATCAGCTGTGGGTCTAGATATGGTCAATCCAGGTGGCATCACAGCTCCTGAAGGAATTTTGTAAGAATTTCTCTCTCTTTCACTGTCTTTGTTTCACGGGTTTTTAAAAGTAATTGATTTTTATAATGGGGTTTACCTGCTTTTCACTGCTGTGATTTTGCCGCTTTACACCCACTTGACTCACTTACAGAGAGATATCAATGCATAGGTTTCAAGATTCTTACTAGTCAGATATATTCTTGGGCGGTGAATAGGGGGTGTTGAGTCCAATTCATTGAGCAAGGAGTAGGTCTTGTCTATTACATATTGGGTTTATGGAACGGTATCTGAGCTAATTTGAAACCCTTGTTTTATGCATCACCCCACCTCACCTTTCCCGTTAAGCAGCCATAGTGTGTTTTCTAAACGTGTGACTCTATTCTGTTTTGTAATTCAGTTCAAGGGTAGCGGTTTTTACATTCCCTCTATAAGTGATATCTTATGATAAGTGTCTTTTTCTGTGTGACTTATTTCACTTAGAATCGTCGTACCTAAATCCACTCATCATGCTGCTACTAGCCTTATGACGTTGATTTCATGGCTGAGTGATATTCCATTGTACATAAGGACCACAACTTCTTTATCCATTTTTCTCTTTCCTGGGATATTTAAGGTGTAACCAAGTGGAGGTTCTTGTCAACAGAGCAGCCCTAAACTTTGGGGTGCCTGTGTCTTGCTGATTTTTAGTTTTCCCAATTTATACGCCCATGAGTGGAAGTGCCCTATGCTCCCTAAGCTGAGTTTTTTAGATGTTTCAGGACACACCGTGCACTTCTCCAGAGTGGCTGTTGGCAATTTACATCCCGCCCATCAGCGTAGCCAGGCTCCCGTTTCTCCATGGCCTGTCCTGCATTACTGGTTTTGACACTTTATTCAGCATGGCCCTTTTGACCGATGGGAAGCGAGACTTCTTTGTGGCGCTGATTTGCCTTTCCAGGTTGCTTGGTTGGCCAAAAAGGGCGTATGCGTTTTTTCCTGAATATATTCAGGAAAAAACGCATACGCCCTTTTTGGCCAAGGGCATCATTGTCGAGGTTTTGCCGCTTTTCCTGTGCTTTAAAGGCGATTCGAATCTCCCTCCTGAAATCTGTTTCCTGCAATTCTGCCTTTCTTTCAAATCCTCTTCGTTGCTTTCCCTCAATATATTTGTGAACGAGAGTCATCATTTATAAGTCTGCAGGTTTGTGAATTGCAGTGCCCCTGAGCTCCATTTTTTAACTCGCTTTCTTGGGAACTGGCCGCAAAAGCGCAGTATTGCTTCAGGCCCTATTTTCGTCCCAGGCGGCAGGCTGAGCCTGTGGTTAATTCTTCTTCCTGATGGGAAAATAGAGTGACCTCTGCCTGTCCCAAAACCTAGAGCTAGTCTCTCATTGCTTCCCCCTCTTCCCGTTCATCCTCCGGACAAATTGCAACCTGTACGGAACAGGAGGTTAAAGGTGCTGATTCTCCAAGGAGGGAGATTGCTAGTAAAGCGGCTGGAATGGCGAACCCGAGGACAAGGAGATGAGAAATGAGGTGCGATTTTGAAACCTTTCCCGATCACACGGTGTACCATCTTCTGGGTTTCTCATGCATGTTTTCGATGTAGGAAGATGCCCTTGAACCTGGAGATTTGGGACCCATGGGATGGGTACCACGCAGTATTACTTTAAAGGGTCTGCGTTTGCTCACCCAACCTCACCAAACCTCTCAGCCCCAAGAGTGTCCACCCTTATGTCTCAATCAGCTGTGGGTCTAGATATGGTCAATCCAGGTGGCATCACAGCCCCTGAACGAATTTTGTAAGAATTTCTCTCTCTTTCACTGTCTTTGTTTCACGGGTTTTTAAAAGTAATTGATTTTTATAATGGGGTTTACCTGCTTTTCACTGCTGTGATTTTGCCGCTTTACACCCACTTGACTCACTTACAGAGAGATATCAATGCATAGGTTTCAAGATTTTACTAGTCAGATATATTCTTGGGCGGTGAATAGGGGGTGTTGAGTCCAATTCATTGAGCAAGGAGTAGGTCTTGTCTATTACCTATTGGGTTTATGGAACGGTATCTGAGCTAATTTGAAACCCTTGTTTTATGCATCACCCCACCTCACCTTTCCCGTTAAGCAGCCATAGTGTGTTTTCTAAACGTGTGACTCTATTCTGTTTTGTAATTCAGTTCAAGGGTAGCGGTTTTTACATTCCCTCTATAAGTGATATCTTATGATAAGTGTCTTTTTCTGTGTGACTTATTTCACTTAGAATCGTCGTACCTAAATCCACTCATCATGCTGCTACTAGCCTTATGACGTTGATTTCATGGCTGAGTGATATTCCATTGTACATAAGGACCACAACTTCTTTATCCATTTTTCTCTTTCCTGGGATATTTAAGGTGTAACCAAGTGGAGGTTCTTGTCAACAGAGCAGCCCTAAACTTTGGGGTGCCTGTGTCTTGCTGATTTTTAGTTTTCCCAATTTATACGCCCATGAGTGGAAGTGCCCTATGCTCCCTAAGCTGAGTTTTTTAGATGTTTCAGGACACACCGTGCACTTCTCCAGAGTGGCTGTTGGCAATTTACATCCCGCCCATCAGCGTAGCCAGGCTCCCGTTTCTCCATGGCCTGTCCTGCATTTCTGGTTTTGACACTTTATTCAGCATGGCCCTTTTGACCGATGGGAAGCGAGACTTCTTTGTAGCGCTGATTTGCCTTTCCAGGTTGCTTGGTTGGCCAAAAAGGGCGTATGCGTTTTTTCCTGAATATATTCAGGAAAAAACGCATACGCCCTTTTTGGCCAAGGGCATCATTGTCGAGGTTTTGCCGCTTTTCCTGTGCTTTAAAGGCGATTCGAATCTCCCTCCTGAAATCTGTTTCCTGCAATTCTGCCTTTCTTTCAAATCCTCTTCGTTGCCTTCCCTCAATATATTTGTGGACGAGAGTCATCATTTATAAGTCTGCAGGTTTGTGAATTGCAGTGCCCCTGAGCTCCATTTTTCAACTCGCTTTCTTGGGAGCTGGCCGCAAAAGCGCAGTATTGCTTCAGGCCCTATTCTCGTCCCAGGCGGCAGGCTGAGCCTGTGGTTAATTCTTCTTCCTGATGGGAAAATAGAGTGACCTCTGCCTGTCCCAAAACCTAGAGCTAGTCTCTCATTGCTTCCCCCTCTTCCCGTTCATCCTCCGGACAAATTGCAACCTGTACGGAACAGGAGGTTAAAGGTGCTGATTCTCCAAGGAGGGAGATTGCTAGTAAAGCGGCTGGAATGGCGAACCCGAGTACAAGGAGATGAGAAATGAGGTGCGATTTTGAAACCTTTCCCGATCACACGGTGTACCATCTTCTGGGTTTCTCATGCATGTTTTCGATGTAGGAAGATGCCCTTGAACCTGGAGATTTGGGACCCATGGGATGGGTACCACGCAGTATTACTTTAAAGGGTCTGCGTTTGCTCACCCAACCTCACCAAACCTCTCAGCCCCAAGAGTGTCCACCCTTATGTCTCAATCAGCTGTGGGTCTAGATATGGTCAATCCAGGTGGCATCACAGCCCCTGAACGAATTTTGTAAGAATTTCTCTCTCTTTCACTGTCTTTGTTTCACGGGTTTTTAAAAGTAATTGATTTTTATAATGGGGTTTACCTGCTTTTCACTGCTGTGATTTTGCCGCTTTACACCCACTTGACTCACTTACAGAGAGATATCAATGCATAGGTTTCAAGATTTTACTAGTCAGATATATTCTTGGGCGGTGAATAGGGGGTGTTGAGTCCAATTCATTGAGCAAGGAGTAGGTCTTGTCTATTACATATTGGGTTTATGGAACGGTATCTGAGCTAATTTGAAACCCTTGTTTTATGCATCACCCCACCTCACCTTTCCCGTTAAGCAGCCATAGTGTGTTTTCTAAACGTGTTACCCTGCTCTGATTTGTAATTCAGTTCAAGGGTAGCGGTTTTTAAATTCCCTCTATAAGTGATATCTTATGATAAGTATCTTTTTCTGTGTGACTTATTTCACTTAGAATCGTCCTACCTAAATCCACTCATCTTGCTGCTACTAGCCTTATGACGTTGATTTCATGGCTGAGTGATATTCCATTGTACATAAGGACCACAACTTCTTTATCCATTTTTCTCTTTCCTGGGATATTTAAGGTGTAACGAAGTGGAGGTTCTTGTCAACAGAGCAGCCCTAAACTTTGGGGTGCCTGTGTCTTGCTGATTTTTAGTTTTCCCAATTTATACGCCCATGAGTGGAAGTGCCCTATGCTCCCTAAGCTGATTTTTTTCGATGTTTCAGGACACACCGTGCACTTCTCCAGAGTGGCTGTTGGCAATTTACATCCCGCCCATCAGCGTAGCCAGGCTCCCGTTTCTCCATGGCCTGTTTTGCATTTCTGGTTTTGACACTTTATTCAGCATGGCCCTTTTGACCGATGGGAAGCGAGACTTCTTTGTAGCGCTGATTTGCCTTTCCAGGTTGCTTGGTTGGCCAAAAAGGGCGTATGCGTTTTTTCCTGAATATATTCAGGAAAAAACGCATACGCCCTTTTTGGCCAAGGGCATCATTGTCGAGGTTTTGCCGCTTTTCCTGTGCTTTAAAGGCGATTCGAATCTCCCTCCTGAAATCTGTTTCCTGCAATTCTGCCTTGCTTTCCAATCCTCTTCGTTGCCTTCCCTCAATATATTTGTGGACGAGAGTCATCATTTATAAGTCTGCAGGTTTGTGAATTGCAGTGCCCCTGAGCTCCATTTTTCAACTCGCTTTCTTGGGAGCTGGCCGCAAAAGCGCAGGATTGCTTCAGGCCCTATTCTGGTCCCGGGCGGCAGGCTGAGCCTGTGGTTAATTCTTCTTCCTGATGGGAAAATAGAGTGACCTGTGCCTGTCCCAACACCTAGAGCTAGTCTCTCATTGGTTCCCCCTCTTCCCGTTCATCCTCAGGACAAATTGCAACCTGTACGGAACAGGAGGTTAAAGGTGCTGATTCTCCAAGGAGGGAGATTGCTAGTAAAACGGCTGGAATGGCAAACACGAGCACAAGGAGATGAGAAATGAGGTGCGTTTTGAAAACCTTTCCGGATCACACGGTGTACCATCTTCTGGGTTTCTCATGCATGCTTTCGATGTAGGAAGATGCCCCCTAAACTGGAGATTTGGGACCCATGGGATGGGTACCATGCAGTATTACTTTAAAGGGTCTGCGTTTGCTCACCCAACCTCACCAAACCTCTCAGCCCCAAGAGTTTCCACCCTTATGTCTCAATCAGCTGTGGGTCTAGATATGGTCAATCCAGGTGGCATCACAGCCCCTGAACGAATTTTGTAAGAATTTCTCTGTCTTTAACTGTCTTTGTTTCACGGGTTTTTAAAAGTAATTGATTTTTATAATGGGGTTTACCTGCTTTTCACTGCTGTGTTTTTGCCGCTTTACACCCACTTGACTCACTTACAGAGAGATATCAATGCATAGATTTTAAGATTCTTACTAGTCAGATATATTCTTGGGCGGTGAATAGGGGGTGTTGAGTCCAATTCACTGAGCAAGGAGTAGGTCTTGTCTATTACCTATTGGGTTTATGGAACGGTATCTGAGCTAATTTGAAACCGTTGTTTTATGCATCACCCCACCTCACCTTTCCCGTTAAGCAGCCATAGTGTGTTTTCTAAACGTGTTACCCTGCTCTGATTTGTAATTCAGTTCAAGGGTAGCGGTTTTTAAATTCCCTCTATAAGTGATATCTTATGATAAGTATCTTTTTCTGTGTGACTTATTTCACTTAGAATCGTCCTACCTAAATCCACTCATCTTGCTGCTACTAGCCTTATGACGTTGATTTCATGGCTGAGTGATATTCCATTGTACATAAGGACCACAACTTCTTTATCCATTTTTCTCTTTCCTGGGATATTTAAGGTGTAACGAAGTGGAGGTTCTTGTCAACAGAGCAGCCCTAAACTTTGGGGTGCCTGTGTCTTGCTGATTTTTAGTTTTCCCAATTTATACGCCCATGAGTGGAAGTGCCCTATGCTCCCTAAGCTGATTTTTTTCGATGTTTCAGGACACACCGTGCACTTCTCCAGAGTGGCTGTTGGCAATTTACATCCCGCCCATCAGCGTAGCCAGGCTCCCGTTTCTCCATGGCCTGTTTTGCATTTCTGGTTTTGACACTTTATTCAGCATGGCCCTTTTGACCGATGGGAAGCGAGACTTCTTTGTAGCGCTGATTTGCCTTTCCAGGTTGCTTGGTTGGCCAAAAAGGGCGTATGCGTTTTTTCCTGAATATATTCAGGAAAAAACGCATACGCCCTTTTTGGCCAAGGGCATCATTGTCGAGGTTTTGCCGCTTTTCCAGTGCTTTAAAGGCGATTCGAATCTCCCTCCTGAAATCTGTTTCCTGCAATTCTGCCATGCTTTCCAATCCTCTTCGTTGCCTTCCCTCAATATATTTGTGGACGAGAGTCATCATTTATAAGTCTGCAGGTTTGTGAATTGCAGTGCCCCTGAGCTCCATTTTTCAACTCGCTTTCTTGGGAGCTGGCCGCAAAAGCGCAGGATTGCTTCAGGCCCTATTCTGGTCCCGGGCGGCAGGCTGAGCCTGTGGTTAATTCTTCTTCCTGATGGGAAAATAGAGTGACCTGTGCCTGTCCCAACACCTAGAGCTAGTCTCTCATTGGTTCCCCCTCTTCCCGTTCATCCTCAGGACAAATTGCAACCTGTACGGAACAGGAGGTTAAAGGTGCTGATTCTCCAAGGAGGGAGATTACTAGTAAAGCGGCTGGAATGTCAAACCCGAGCACAAGGAGATGAGAAATGAGGTGCGTTTTGAAAACCTTTCCGGATCACACGGTGTACCATCTTCTGGGTTTCTCATGCATGCTTTCGATGTAGGAAGATGCCCTTGAACCTGGATATTTGGGACCCATGGGATGGGTACCATGCAGTATTACTTTAAAGGGTCTGCGTTTGCTCACCCAACCTCACCAAACCTCTCAGCCCCAAGAGTGTCCACCCTTATGTCTCAATCAGCTGTGGGTCTAGATATGGTTAATCCAGGTGGCATCACAGCCCCTGAACGAATTTTGTAAGAATTTCTCTCTCTTTAACTGTCTTTGTTTCACGGGTTTTTAAAAGTAATTGATTTTTATAATGGGGTTTACCTGCTTTTCACTGCTGTGTTTTTGCCACTTTACACCCACTTGACTCACTTACAGAGAGATATCAATGCATAGGTTTTAAGATTCTTACTAGGCAGATATATTCTTGGGCGGTGAATAGGGGGTGTTGAGTCCAATTCACTGAGCAAGGAGTAGGTCTTGTCTATTACCTATTGGGTTTATGGAACGGTATCTGAGCTAATTTGAAACCCTTGTTTTATGCATCACCCCACCTCACCTTTCCCGTTAAGCAGCCATAGTGTGTTTTCTAAACGTGTTACCCTGCTCTGATTTGTAATTCAGTTCAAGGGTAGCGGTTTTTAAATTCCCTCTATAAGTGATATCTTATGATAAGTATCTTTTTCTGTGTGACTTATTTCACTTAGAATCGTCCTACCTAAATCCACTCATCTTGCTGCTACTAGCCTTATGACGTTGATTTCATGGCTGAGTGATATTCCATTGTACATAAGGACCACAACTTCTTTATCCATTTTTCTCTTTCCTGGGATATTTAAGGTGTAACGAAGTGGAGGTTCTTGTCAACAGAGCAGCCCTAAACTTTGGGGTGCCTGTGTCTTGCTGATTTTTAGTTTTCCCAATTTATACGCCCATGAGTGGAAGTGCCCTATGCTCCCTAAGCTGATTTTTTTCGATGTTTCAGGACACACCGTGCACTTCTCCAGAGTGGCTGTTGGCAATTTACATCCCGCCCATCAGCGTAGCCAGGCTCCCGTTTCTCCATGGCCTGTTTTGCATTTCTGGTTTTGACACTTTATTCAGCATGGCCCTTTTGACCGATGGGAAGCGAGACTTCTTTGTAGCGCTGATTTGCCTTTCCAGGTTGCTTGGTTGGCCAAAAAGGGCGTATGCGTTTTTTCCTGAATATATTCAGGAAAAAACGCATACGCCCTTTTTGGCCAAGGGCATCATTGTCGAGGTTTTGCCGCTTTTCCTGTGCTTTAAAGGCGATTCGAATCTCCCTCCTGAAATCTGTTTCCTGCAATTCTGCCTTGCTTTCCAATCCTCTTCGTTGCCTTCCCTCAATATATTTGTGGACGAGAGTCATCATTTATAAGTCTGCAGGTTTGTGAATTGCAGTGCCCCTGAGCTCCATTTTTCAACTCGCTTTCTTGGGAGCTGGCCGCAAAAGCGCAGGATTGCTTCAGGCCCTATTCTGGTCCCGGGCGGCAGGCTGAGCCTGTGGTTAATTCTTCTTCCTGATGGGAAAATAGAGTGACCTGTGCCTGTCCCAACACCTAGAGCTAGTCTCTCATTGGTTCCCCCTCTTCCCGTTCATCCTCAGGACAAATTGCAACCTGTACGGAACAGGAGGTTAAAGGTGCTGATTCTCCAAGGAGGGAGATTGCTAGTAAAACGGCTGGAATGGCAAACACGAGCACAAGGAGATGAGAAATGAGGTGCGTTTTGAAAACCTTTCCGGATCACACGGTGTACCATCTTCTGGGTTTCTCATGCATGCTTTCGATGTAGGAAGATGCCCCCTAAACTGGAGATTTGGGACCCATGGGATGGGTACCATGCAGTATTACTTTAAAGGGTCTGCGTTTGCTCACCCAACCTCACCAAACCTCTCAGCCCCAAGAGTTTCCACCCTTATGTCTCAATCAGCTGTGGGTCTAGATATGGTCAATCCAGGTGGCATCACAGCCCCTGAACGAATTTTGTAAGAATTTCTCTGTCTTTAACTGTCTTTGTTTCACGGGTTTTTAAAAGTAATTGATTTTTATAATGGGGTTTACCTGCTTTTCACTGCTGTGTTTTTGCCGCTTTACACCCACTTGACTCACTTACAGAGAGATATCAATGCATAGATTTTAAGATTCTTACTAGTCAGATATATTCTTGGGCGGTGAATAGGGGGTGTTGAGTCCAATTCACTGAGCAAGGAGTAGGTCTTGTCTATTACCTATTGGGTTTATGGAACGGTATCTGAGCTAATTTGAAACCGTTGTTTTATGCATCACCCCACCTCACCTTTCCCGTTAAGCAGCCATAGTGTGTTTTCTAAACGTGTTACCCTGCTCTGATTTGTAATTCAGTTCAAGGGTAGCGGTTTTTAAATTCCCTCTATAAGTGATATCTTATGATAAGTATCTTTTTCTGTGTGACTTATTTCACTTAGAATCGTCCTACCTAAATCCACTCATCTTGCTGCTACTAGCCTTATGACGTTGATTTCATGGCTGAGTGATATTCCATTGTACATAAGGACCACAACTTCTTTATCCATTTTTCTCTTTCCTGGGATATTTAAGGTGTAACGAAGTGGAGGTTCTTGTCAACAGAGCAGCCCTAAACTTTGGGGTGCCTGTGTCTTGCTGATTTTTAGTTTTCCCAATTTATACGCCCATGAGTGGAAGTGCCCTATGCTCCCTAAGCTGATTTTTTTCGATGTTTCAGGGCACACCGTGCACTTCTCCAGAGTGGCTGTTGGCAATTTACATCCCGCCCATCAGCGTAGCCAGGCTCCCGTTTCTCCATGGCCTGTTTTGCATTTCTGGTTTTGACACTTTATTCAGCATGGCCCTTTTGACCGATGGGAAGCGAGACTTCTTTGTAGCGCTGATTTGCCTTTCCAGGTTGCTTGGTTGGCCAAAAAGGGCGTATGCGTTTTTTCCTGAATATATTCAGGAAAAAACGCATACGCCCTTTTTGGCCAAGGGCATCATTGTCGAGGTTTTGCCGCTTTTCCAGTGCTTTAAAGGCGATTCGAATCTCCCTCCTGAAATCTGTTTCCTGCAATTCTGCCATGCTTTCCAATCCTCTTCGTTGCCTTCCCTCAATATATTTGTGGACGAGAGTCATCATTTATAAGTCTGCAGGTTTGTGAATTGCAGTGCCCCTGAGCTCCATTTTTCAACTCGCTTTCTTGGGAGCTGGCCGCAAAAGCGCAGGATTGCTTCAGGCCCTATTCTGGTCCCGGGCGGCAGGCTGAGCCTGTGGTTAATTCTTCTTCCTGATGGGAAAATAGAGTGACCTGTGCCTGTCCCAACACCTAGAGCTAGTCTCTCATTGGTTCCCCCTCTTCCCGTTCATCCTCAGGACAAATTGCAACCTGTACGGAACAGGAGGTTAAAGGTGCTGATTCTCCAAGGAGGGAGATTACTAGTAAAGCGGCTGGAATGTCAAACCCGAGCACAAGGAGATGAGAAATGAGGTGCGTTTTGAAAACCTTTCCGGATCACACGGTGTACCATCTTCTGGGTTTCTCATGCATGCTTTCGATGTAGGAAGATGCCCTTGAACCTGGATATTTGGGACCCATGGGATGGGTACCATGCAGTATTACTTTAAAGGGTCTGCGTTTGCTCACCCAACCTCACCAAACCTCTCAGCCCCAAGAGTGTCCACCCTTATGTCTCAATCAGCTGTGGGTCTAGATATGGTTAATCCAGGTGGCATCACAGCCCCTGAACGAATTTTGTAAGAATTTCTCTCTCTTTAACTGTCTTTGTTTCACGGGTTTTTAAAAGTAATTGATTTTTATAATGGGGTTTACCTGCTTTTCACTGCTGTGTTTTTGCCACTTTACACCCACTTGACTCACTTACAGAGAGATATCAATGCATAGGTTTTAAGATTCTTACTAGGCAGATATATTCTTGGGCGGTGAATAGGGGGTGTTGAGTCCAATTCACTGAGCAAGGAGTAGGTCTTGTCTATTACCTATTGGGTTTATGGAACGGTATCTGAGCTAATTTGAAACCCTTGTTTTATGCATCACCCCACCTCACCTTTCCCGTTAAGCAGCCATAGTGTGTTTTCTAAACGTGTTACCCTGCTCTGATTTGTAATTCAGTTCAAGGGTAGCGGTTTTTATATTCCCTCTATAAGTGATATCTTATGATAAGTATCTTTTTCTGTGTGACTTATTTCACTTAGAATCGTCCTACCTAAATCCACTCATCTTGCTGCTACTAGCCTTATGACGTTGATTTCATGGCTGAGTGATATTCCATTGTACATAAGGACCACAACTTCTTTATCCATTTTTCTCTTTCCTGGGATATTTAAGGTGTAACGAAGTGGAGGTTCTTGTCAACAGAGCAGCCCTAAACTTTTGGGTGCCTGTGTCTTGCTGATTTTTAGTTTTCCCAATTTATACGCCCATGAGTGGAATTGCCCTATGCTCCCTAAGCTGATTTTTTTCGATGTTTCAGGACACACCGTGCACTTCTCCAGAGTGGCTGTTGGCAATTTACATCCCGCCCATCAGCGTAGCCAGGCTCCCGTTTCTCCATGGCCTGTTTTGCATTTCTGGTTTTGACACTTTATTCAGCATGGCCCTTTTGACCGATGGGAAGCGAGACTTCTTTGTAGCGCTGATTTGCCTTTCCAGGTTGCTTGGTTGGCCAAAAAGGGCGTATGCGTTTTTTCCTGAATATATTCAGGAAAAAACGCATACGCCCTTTTTGGCCAAGGGCATCATTGTCGAGGTTTTGCCGCTTTTCCTGTGCTTTAAAGGCGATTCGAATCTCCCTCCTGAAATCTGTTTCCTGCAATTCTGCCTTGCTTTCCAATCCTCTTCGTTGCCTTCCCTCAATATATTTGTGGACGAGAGTCATCATTTATAAGTGTGCAGGTTTGTGAATTGCAGTGCCCCTGAGCTCCATTTTTCAACTCGCTTTCTTGGGAGCTGGCCGCAAAAGCGCAGGATTGCTTCAGGCCCTATTCTGGTCCCGGGCGGCAGGCTGAGCCTGTGGTTAATTCTTCTTCCTGATGGGAAAATAGAGTGACCTGTGCCTGTCCCAACACCTAGAGCTAGTCTCTCTTTGGTTCCCCCTCTTCCCGTTCATCCTCAGGACAAATTGCAACCTGTACGGAACAGGAGGTTAAAGGTGCTGATTCTCCAAGGAGGGAGATTGCTAGTAAAGCGGCTGGAATGGCAAACCCGAGCACAAGGAGATGAGAAATGAGGTGCGTTTTGAAAACCTTTCCGGATCGCACGGTGTACCATCTTCTGGGTTTCTCATGCATGCTTTCGATGTAGGAAGATGCCCTTGAACCTGGAGATTTGGGACTCATGGGATGGGTACCACGCAGTATTACTTTAAAGGGTCTGCGTTTGCTCACCCAACCTCACCAAACCTCTCAGCCCCAAGAGTGTCCACCCTTATGTCTCAATCAACTGTGGGTCTAGATATGGTCAATCCAGGTGGCATCACAGCCCCTGAACGAATTTTGTAAGAATTTCTCTCTCTTTCACTGTCTTTGTTTCACGGGTTTTTAAAAGTAATTGATTTTTATAATGGGGTTTACCTGCTTTTCACTGCTGTGTTTTTGCCGCTTTACACCCACTGGACTCACTTACAGAGAGATATCAATGCATAGGTTTTAAGATTCTTACTAGTCAGATATATTCTTGGGCGGTGAATAGGGGGTGTTGAGTCCAATTCACTGAGCAAGGAGTAGGTCTTGTCTATTACCTATTGGGTTTATGGAACGGTATCTGAGCTAATTTGAAACCCTTGTTTTATGCATCACCCCACCTCACCTTTCCCGTTAAGCAGCCATAGTGTGTTTTCTAAACGTGTTACCCTGCTCTGATTTGTAATTCAGTTCAAGGGTAGCGGTTTTTATATTCCCTCTATAAGTGATATCTTATGATAAGTATCTTTTTCTGTGTGACTTATTTCACTTAGAATCGTCCTACCTAAATCCACTCATCTTGCTGCTACTAGCCTTATGACGTTGATTTCATGGCTGAGTGATATTCCATTGTACATAAGGACCACAACTTCTTTATCCATTTTTCTCTTTCCTGGGATATTTAAGGTGTAACGAAGTGGAGGTTCTTGTCAACAGAGCAGCCCTAAACTTTGGGGTGCCTGTGTCTTGCTGACTTTTAGTTTTCCCAATTTATACGCCCATGAGTGGAAGTGCCCTATGCTCCCTAAGCTGATTTTTTTCGATGTTTCAGGACACACCGTGCACTTCTCCAGAGTGGCTGTTGGCAATTTACATCCCGCCCATCAGCGTAGCCAGGCTCCCGTTTCTCCATGGCCTGTTTTGCATTTCTGGTTTTGACACTTTATTCAGCATGGCCCTTTTGACCGATGGGAAGCGAGACTTCTTTGTAGCGCTGATTTGCCTTTCCAGGTTGCTTGGTTGGCCAAAAAGGGCGTATGCGTTTTTTCCTGAATATATTCAGGAAAAAACGCATACGCCCTTTTTGGCCAAGGGCATCATTGTCGAGGTTTTGCCGCTTTTCCTGTGCTTTAAAGGCGATTCGAATCTCCCTCCTGAAATCTGTTTCCTGCAATTCTGCCTTGCTTTCCAATCCTCTTCGTTGCCTTCCCTCAATATATTTGTGGACGAGAGTCATCATTTATAAGTCTGCAGGTTTGTGAATTGCAGTGCCCCTGAGCTCCATTTTTCAACTCGCTTTCTTGGGAGCTGGCCGCAAAAGCGCAGGATTGCTTCAGGCCCTATTCTGGTCCCGGGCGGCAGGCTGAGCCTGTGGTTAATTCTTCTTCCTGATGGGAAAATAGAGTGACCTGTGCCTGTCCCAACACCTAGAGCTAGTCTCTCATTGGTTCCCCCTCTTCCCGTTCATCCTCAGGACAAATTGCAACCTGTACGGAACAGGAGGTTAAAGGTGCTGATTCTCCAAGGAGGGAGATTGCTAGTAAAGTGGCTGGAATGGCAAACCCGAGCACAAGGAGATGAGAAATGAGGTGTGTTTTGAAAACCTTTCCGGATCACACGGTGTACCATCTTCTGGGTTTCTCATGCATGCTTTCGATGTAGGAAGATGCCCTTGAACCTGGAGATTTGGGACCCATGGGATGGGTACCATGCAGTATTACTTTAAAGGGTCTGCGTTTGCTCACCCAACCTCACCAAACCTCTCAGCCCCAAGAGTTTCCACCCTTATGTCTCAATCAGCTGTGGGTCTAGATATGGTCAATCCAGGTGGCATCACAGCCCCTGAACGAATTTTGTAAGAATTTCTCTCTCTTTCACTGTCTTTGTTTCACGGGTTTTTAAAAGTAATTGATTTTTATAATGGGGTTTACCTGCTTTTCACTGCTGTGTTTTTGCCGCTTTACACCCACTTGACTCACTTACAGAGAGATATCAATGCATAGGTTTTAAGATTCTTACTAGTCAGATATATTCTTGGGCGGTGAATAGGGGGTGTTGAGTCCAATTCACTGAGCAAGGAGTAGGTCTTGTCTATTACCTATTGGGTTTATGGAACGGTATCTGAGCTAATTTGAAACCCTTGTTTTATGCATCACCCCACCTCACCTTTCCCGTTAAGCAGCCATAGTGTGTTTTCTAAACGTGTTACCCTGCTCTGATTTGTAATTCAGTTCAAGGGTAGCGGTTTTTAAATTCCCTCTATAAGTGATATCTTATGATAAGTATCTTTTTCTGTGTGACTTATTTCACTTAGAATCGTCCTACCTAAATCCACTCATCTTGCTGCTACTAGCCTTATGACGTTGATTTCATGGCTGAGTGATATTCCATTGTACATAAGGACCACAACTTCTTTATCCATTTTTCTCTTTCCTGGGATATTTAAGGTGTAACGAAGTGGAGGTTCTTGTCAACAGAGCAGCCCTAAACTTTGGGGTGCCTGTGTCTTGCTGATTTTTAGTTTTCCCAATTTATACGCCCATGAGTGGAAGTGCCCTATGCTCCCTAAGCTGATTTTTTTCGATGTTTCAGGACACACCGTGCACTTCTCCAGAGTGGCTGTTGGCAATTTACATCCCGCCCATCAGCGTAGCCATTCTCCCGTTTCTCCATGGCCTGTTTTGCATTTCTGGTTTTGACACTTTATTCAGCATGGCCCTTTTGACCGATGGGAAGCGAGACTTCTTTGTAGCGCTGATTTGCCTTTCCAGGTTGCTTGGTTGGCCAAAAAGGGCGTATGCGTTTTTTCCTGAATATATTCAGGAAAAAACGCATACGCCCTTTTTGGCCAAGGGCATCATTGTCGAGGTTTTGCCGCTTTTCCTGTGCTTTAAAGGCGATTCGAATCTCCCTCCTGAAATCTGTTTCCTGCAATTCTGCCTTGCTTTCCAATCCTCTTCGTTGCCTTCCCTCAATATATTTGTGGACGAGAGTCATCATTTATAAGTCTGCAGGTTTGTGAATTGCAGTGCCCCTGAGCTCCATTTTTCAACTCGCTTTCTTGGGAGCTGGCCGCAAAAGCGCAGGATTGCTTCAGGCCCTATTCTGGTCCCGGGCGGCAGGCTGAGCCTGTGGTTAATTCTTCTTCCTGATGGGAAAATAGAGTGACCTGTGCCTGTCCCAACACCTAGAGCTAGTCTCTCATTGGTTCCCCCTCTTCCCGTTCATCCTCAGGACAAATTGCAACCTGTACGGAACAGGAGGTTAAAGGTGCTGATTCTCCAAGGAGGGAGATTGCTAGTAAAACGGCTGGAATGGCAAACACGAGCACAAGGAGATGAGAAATGAGGTGCGTTTTGAAAACCTTTCCGGATCACACGGTGTACCATCTTCTGGGTTTCTCATGCATGCTTTCGATGTAGGAAGATGCCCCCTAACCTGGAGATTTGGGACCCATGGGATGGGTACCATGCAGTATTACTTTAAAGGGTCTGCGTTTGCTCACCCAACCTCACCAAACCTCTCAGCCCCAAGAGTTTCCACCCTTATGTCTCAATCAGCTGTGGGTCTAGATATGGTCAATCCAGGTGGCATCACAGCCCCTGAACGAATTTTGTAAGAATTTCTCTGTCTTTAACTGTCTTTGTTTCACGGGTTTTTAAAAGTAATTGATTTTTATAATGGGGTTTACCTGCTTTTCACTGCTGTGTTTTTGCCGCTTTACACCCACTTGACTCACTTACAGAGAGATATCAATGCATAGATTTTAAGATTCTTACTAGTCAGATATATTCTTGGGCGGTGAATAGGGGGTGTTGAGTCCAATTCACTGAGCAAGGAGTAGGTCTTGTCTATTACCTATTGGGTTTATGGAACGGTATCTGAGCTAATTTGAAACCCTTGTTTTATGCATCACCCCACCTCACCTTTCCCGTTAAGCAGCCATAGTGTGTTTTCTAAACGTGTTACCCTGCTCTGATTTGTAATTCAGTTCAAGGGTAGCGGTTTTTAAATTCCCTCTATAAGTGATATCTTATGATAAGTATCTTTTTCTGTGTGACTTATTTCACTTAGAATCGTCCTACCTAAATCCACTCATCTTGCTGCTACTAGCCTTATGACGTTGATTTCATGGCTGAGTGATATTCCATTGTACATAAGGACCACAACTTCTTTATCCATTTTTCTCTTTCCTGGGATATTTAAGGTGTAACGAAGTGGAGGTTCTTGTCAACAGAGCAGCCCTAAACTTTGGGGTGCCTGTGTCTTGCTGATTTTTAGTTTTCCCAATTTATACGCCCATGAGTGGAAGTGCCCTATGCTCCCTAAGCTGATTTTTTTCGATGTTTCAGGACACACCGTGCACTTCTCCAGAGTGGCTGTTGGCAATTTACATCCCGCCCATCAGCGTAGCCAGGCTCCCGTTTCTCCATGGCCTGTTTTGCATTTCTGGTTTTGACACTTTATTCAGCATGGCCCTTTTGACCGATGGGAAGCGAGACTTCTTTGTAGCGCTGATTTGCCTTTCCAGGTTGCTTGGTTGGCCAAAAAGGGCGTATGCGTTTTTTCCTGAATATATTCAGGAAAAAACGCATACGCCCTTTTTGGCCAAGGGCATCATTGTCGAGGTTTTGCCGCTTTTCCAGTGCTTTAAAGGCGATTCGAATCTCCCTCCTGAAATCTGTTTCCTGCAATTCTGCCATGCTTTCCAATCCTCTTCGTTGCCTTCCCTCAATATATTTGTGGACGAGAGTCATCATTTATAAGTCTGCAGGTTTGTGAATTGCAGTGCCCCTGAGCTCCATTTTTCAACTCGCTTTCTTGGGAGCTGGCCGCAAAAGCGCAGGATTGCTTCAGGCCCTATTCTGGTCCCGGGCGGCAGGCTGAGCCTGTGGTTAATTCTTCTTCCTGATGGGAAAATAGAGTGACCTGTGCCTGTCCCAACACCTAGAGCTAGTCTCTCATTGGTTCCCCCTCTTCCCGTTCATCCTCAGGACAAATTGCAACCTGTACGGAACAGGAGGTTAAAGGTGCTGATTCTCCAAGGAGGGAGATTACTAGTAAAGCGGCTGGAATGTCAAACCCGAGCACAAGGAGATGAGAAATGAGGTGCGTTTTGAAAACCTTTCCGGATCACACGGTGTACCATCTTCTGGGTTTCTCATGCATGCTTTCGATGTAGGAAGATGCCCTTGAACCTGGATATTTGGGACCCATGGGATGGGTACCATGCAGTATTACTTTAAAGGGTCTGCGTTTGCTCACCCAACCTCACCAAACCTCTCAGCCCCAAGAGTGTCCACCCTTATGTCTCAATCAGCTGTGGGTCTAGATATGGTTAATCCAGGTGGCATCACAGCCCCTGAACGAATTTTGTAAGAATTTCTCTCTCTTTAACTGTCTTTGTTTCACGGGTTTTTAAAAGTAATTGATTTTTATAATGGGGTTTACCTGCTTTTCACTGCTGTGTTTTTGCCGCTTTACACCCACTTGACTCACTTACAGAGAGATATCAATGCATAGGTTTTAAGATTCTTACTAGTCAGATATATTCTTGGGCGGTGAATAGGGGGTGTTGAGTCCAATTCACTGAGCAAGGAGTAGGTCTTGTCTATTACCTATTGGGTTTATGGAACGGTATCTGAGCTAATTTGAAACCCTTGTTTTATGCATCACCCCACCTCACCTTTCCCGTTAAGCAGCCATAGTGTGTTTTCTAAACGTGTTACCCTGCTCTGATTTGTAATTCAGTTCAAGGGTAGCGGTTTTTATATTCCCTCTATAAGTGATATCTTATGATAAGTATCTTTTTCTGTGTGACTTATTTCACTTAGAATCGTCCTACCTAAATCCACTCATCTTGCTGCTACTAGCCTTATGACGTTGATTTCATGGCTGAGTGATATTCCATTGTACATAAGGACCACAACTTCTTTATCCATTTTTCTCTTTCCTGGGATATTTAAGGTGTAACGAAGTGGAGGTTCTTGTCAACAGAGCAGCCCTAAACTTTGGGGTGCCTGTGTCTTGCTGATTTTTAGTTTTCCCAATTTATACGCCCATGAGTGGAAGTGCCCTATGCTCCCTAAGCTGATTTTTTTCGATGTTTCAGGACACACCGTGCACTTCTCCAGAGTGGCTGTTGGCAATTTACATCCCGCCCATCAGCGTAGCCAGGCTCCCGTTTCTCCATGGCCTGTTTTGCATTTCTGGTTTTGACACTTTATTCAGCATGGCCCTTTTGACCGATGGGAAGCGAGACTTCTTTGTAGCGCTGATTTGCCTTTCCAGGTTGCTTGGTTGGCCAAAAAGGGCGTATGCGTTTTTTCCTGAATATATTCAGGAAAAAACGCATACGCCCTTTTTGGCCAAGGGCATCATTGTCGAGGTTTTGCCGCTTTTCCAGTGCTTTAAAGGCGATTCGAATCTCCCTCCTGAAATCTGTTTCCTGCAATTCTGCCATGCTTTCCAATCCTCTTCGTTGCCTTCCCTCAATATATTTGTGGACGAGAGTCATCATTTATAAGTCTGCAGGTTTGTGAATTGCAGTGCCCCTGAGCTCCATTTTTCAACTCGCTTTCTTGGGAGCTGGCCGCAAAAGCGCAGGATTGCTTCAGGCCCTATTCTGGTCCCGGGCGGCAGGCTGAGCCTGTGGTTAATTCTTCTTCCTGATGGGAAAATAGAGTGACCTGTGCCTGTCCCAACACCTAGAGCTAGTCTCTCATTGGTTCCCCCTCTTCCCGTTCATCCTCAGGACAAATTGCAACCTGTACGGAACAGGAGGTTAAAGGTGCTGATTCTCCAAGGAGGGAGATTACTAGTAAAGCGGCTGGAATGTCAAACCCGAGCACAAGGAGATGAGAAATGAGGTGCGTTTTGAAAACCTTTCCGGATCACACGGTGTACCATCTTCTGGGTTTCTCATGCATGCTTTCGATGTAGGAAGATGCCCTTGAACCTGGATATTTGGGACCCATGGGATGGGTACCATGCAGTATTACTTTAAAGGGTCTGCGTTTGCTCACCCAACCTCACCAAACCTCTCAGCCCCAAGAGTGTCCACCCTTATGTCTCAATCAGCTGTGGGTCTAGATATGGTTAATCCAGGTGGCATCACAGCCCCTGAACGAATTTTGTAAGAATTTCTCTCTCTTTAACTGTCTTTGTTTCACGGGTTTTTAAAAGTAATTGATTTTTATAATGGGGTTTACCTGCTTTTCACTGCTGTGTTTTTGCCGCTTTACACCCACTTGACTCACTTACAGAGAGATATCAATGCATAGGTTTTAAGATTCTTACTAGTCAGATATATTCTTGGGCGGTGAATAGGGGGTGTTGAGTCCAATTCACTGAGCAAGGAGTAGGTCTTGTCTATTACCTATTGGGTTTATGGAACGGTATCTGAGCTAATTTGAAACCCTTGTTTTATGCATCACCCCACCTCACCTTTCCCGTTAAGCAGCCATAGTGTGTTTTCTAAACGTGTTACCCTGCTCTGATTTGTAATTCAGTTCAAGGGTAGCGGTTTTTATATTCCCTCTATAAGTGATATCTTATGATAAGTATCTTTTTCTGTGTGACTTATTTCACTTAGAATCGTCCTACCTAAATCCACTCATCTTGCTGCTACTAGCCTTATGACGTTGATTTCATGGCTGAGTGATATTCCATTGTACATAAGGACCACAACTTCTTTATCCATTTTTCTCTTTCCTGGGATATTTAAGGTGTAACGAAGTGGAGGTTCTTGTCAACAGAGCAGCCCTAAACTTTTGGGTGCCTGTGTCTTGCTGATTTTTAGTTTTCCCAATTTATACGCCCATGAGTGGAATTGCCCTATGCTCCCTAAGCTGATTTTTTTCGATGTTTCAGGACACACCGTGCACTTCTCCAGAGTGGCTGTTGGCAATTTACATCCCGCCCATCAGCGTAGCCAGGCTCCCGTTTCTCCATGGCCTGTTTTGCATTTCTGGTTTTGACACTTTATTCAGCATGGCCCTTTTGACCGATGGGAAGCGAGACTTCTTTGTAGCGCTGATTTGCCTTTCCAGGTTGCTTGGTTGGCCAAAAAGGGCGTATGCGTTTTTTCCTGAATATATTCAGGAAAAAACGCATACGCCCTTTTTGGCCAAGGGCATCATTGTCGAGGTTTTGCCGCTTTTCCTGTGCTTTAAAGGCGATTCGAATCTCCCTCCTGAAATCTGTTTCCTGCAATTCTGCCTTGCTTTCCAATCCTCTTCGTTGCCTTCCCTCAATATATTTGTGGACGAGAGTCATCATTTATAAGTGTGCAGGTTTGTGAATTGCAGTGCCCCTGAGCTCCATTTTTCAACTCGCTTTCTTGGGAGCTGGCCGCAAAAGCGCAGGATTGCTTCAGGCCCTATTCTGGTCCCGGGCGGCAGGCTGAGCCTGTGGTTAATTCTTCTTCCTGATGGGAAAATAGAGTGACCTGTGCCTGTCCCAACACCTAGAGCTAGTCTCTCTTTGGTTCCCCCTCTTCCCGTTCATCCTCAGGACAAATTGCAAGCTGTACGGAACAGGAGGTTAAAGGTGCTGATTCTCCAAGGAGGGAGATTGCTAGTAAAGCGGCTGGAATGGCAAACCCGAGCACAAGGAGATGAGAAATGAGGTGCGTTTTGAAAACCTTTCCGGATCGCACGGTGTACCATCTTCTGGGTTTCTCATGCATGCTTTCGATGTAGGAAGATGCCCTTGAACCTGGAGATTTGGGACTCATGGGATGGGTACCACGCAGTATTACTTTAAAGGGTCTGCGTTTGCTCACCCAACCTCACCAAACCTCTCAGCCCCAAGAGTGTCCACCCTTATGTCTCAATCAACTGTGGGTCTAGATATGGTCAATCCAGGTGGCATCACAGCCCCTGAACGAATTTTGTAAGAATTTCTCTCTCTTTCACTGTCTTTGTTTCACGGGTTTTTAAAAGTAATTGATTTTTATAATGGGGTTTACCTGCTTTTCACTGCTGTGTTTTTGCCGCTTTACACCCACTGGACTCACTTACAGAGAGATATCAATGCATAGGTTTTAAGATTCTTACTAGGCAGATATATTCTTGGGCGGTGAATAGGGGGTGTTGAGTCCAATTCACTGAGCAAGGAGTAGGTCTTGTCTATTACCTATTGGGTTTATGGAACGGTATCTGAGCTAATTTGAAACCCTTGTTTTATGCATCACCCCACCTCACCTTTCCCGTTAAGCAGCCATAGTGTGTTTTCTAAACGTGTTACCCTGCTCTGATTTGTAATTCAGTTCAAGGGTAGCGGTTTTTATATTCCCTCTATAAGTGATATCTTATGATAAGTATCTTTTTCTGTGTGACTTATTTCACTTAGAATCGTCCTACCTAAATCCACTCATCTTGCTGCTACTAGCCTTATGACGTTGATTTCATGGCTGAGTGATATTCCATTGTACATAAGGACCACAACTTCTTTATCCATTTTTCTCTTTCCTGTGATATTTAAGGTGTAAGGAAGTGGAGGTTCTTGTCAACAGAGCAGCCCTAAACTTTGGGGTGCCTGTGTCTTGCTGATTTTTAGTTTTCCCAATTTATACGCCCATGAGTGGAAGTGCCCTATGCTCCCTAAGCTGATTTTTTTCGATGTTTCAGGACACACCGTGCACTTCTCCAGAGTGGCTGTTGGCAATTTACATCCCGCCCATCAGCGTAGCCAGGCTCCCGTTTCTCCATGGCCTGTTTTGCATTTCTGGTTTTGACACTTTATTCAGCATGGCCCTTTTGACCGATGGGAAGCGAGACTTCTTTGTAGCGCTGATTTGCCTTTCCAGGTTGCTTCGTTGGCCAAAAAGGGCGTATGCGTTTTTTCCTGAATATATTCAGGAAAAAACGCATACGCCCTTTTTGGCCAAGGGCATCATTGTCGAGGTTTTGCCGCTTTTCCTGTGCTTTAAAGGCGATTCGAATCTCCCTCCTGAAATCTGTTTCCTGCAATTCTGCCTTGCTTTCCAATCCTCTTCGTTGCCTTCCCTCAATATATTTGTGGACGAGAGTCATCATTTATATATAAGTCTGCAGGTTTGTGAATTGCAGTGCCCCTGAGCTCCATTTTTCAACTCGCTTTCTTGGGAGCTGGCCGCAAAAGCGCAGGATTGCTTCAGGCCCTATTCTGGTCCCGGGTGGCAGGCTGAGCCTGTGGTTAATTCTTCTTCCTGATGGGAAAATAGAGTGACCTGTGCCTGTCCCAACACCTAGAGCTAGTCTCTCATTGGTTCCCCCTCTTCCCGTTCATCCTCAGGACAAATTGCAACCTGTACGGAACAGGAGGTTAAAGGTGCTGATTCTCCAAGGAGGGAGATTGCTAGTAAAGCGGCAGGAATGGCAAACCCGAGCACAAGGAGATGAGAAATGAGGTGCGTTTTGAAAACCTTTCCGGATCGCACGGTGTACCATCTTCTGGGTTTCTCATGCATGCTTTCGATGTAGGAAGATGCCCTTGAACCTGGAGATTTGGGACCCATGGGATGGGTACCACGCAGTATTACTGTAAAGGGTCTGCGTTTGCTCACCCAACCTCACCAAACCTCTCAGCCCCAAGAGTGTCCACCCTAATGTCTCAATCAACTGTGGGTCTAGATATGGTCAATCCAGGTGGCATCACAGCCCCTGAACGAATTTTGTAAGAATTTCTCTCTCTTTCACTGTCTTTGTTTCACGGGTTTTTAAAAGTAATTGATTTTTATAATGGGGTTTACCTGCTTTTCACTGCTGTGTTTTTGCCGCTTTACACCCACTGGACTCACTTACAGAGAGATATCAATGCATAGGTTTTAAGATTCTTACTAGTCAGATATATTCTTGGGCGGTGAATAGGGGGTGTTGAGTCCAATTCACTGAGCAAGGAGTAGGTCTTGTCTATTACCTATTGGGTTTATGGAACGGTATCTGAGCTAATTTGAAACCCTTGTTTTATGCATCACCCCACCTCACCTTTCCCGTTAAGCAGCCATAGTGTGTTTTCTAAACGTGTTACCCTGCTCTGATTTGTAATTCAGTTCAAGGGTAGCGGTTTTTATATTCCCTCTATAAGTGATATCTTATGATAAGTATCTTTTTCTGTGTGACTTATTTCACTTAGAATCGTCCTACCTAAATCCACTCATCTTGCTGCTACTAGCCTTATGACGTTGATTTCATGGCTGAGTGATATTCCATTGTACATAAGGACCACAACTTCTTTATCCATTTTTCTCTTTCCTGGGATATTTAAGGTGTAACGAAGTGGAGGTTCTTGTCAACAGAGCAGCCCTAAACTTTGGGGTGCCTGTGTCTTGCTGACTTTTAGTTTTCCCAATTTATACGCCCATGAGTGGAAGTGCCCTATGCTCCCTAAGCTGATTTTTTTCGATGTTTCAGGACACACCGTGCACTTCTCCAGAGTGGCTGTTGGCAATTTACATCCCGCCCATCAGCGTAGCCAGGCTCCCGTTTCTCCATGGCCTGTTTTGCATTTCTGGTTTTGACACTTTATTCAGCATGGCCCTTTTGACCGATGGGAAGCGAGACTTCTTTGTAGCGCTGATTTGCCTTTCCAGGTTGCTTGGTTGGCCAAAAAGGGCGTATGCGTTTTTTCCTGAATATATTCAGGAAAAAACGCATACGCCCTTTTTGGCCAAGGGCATCATTGTCGAGGTTTTGCCGCTTTTCCTGTGCTTTAAAGGCGATTCGAATCTCCCTCCTGAAATCTGTTTCCTGCAATTCTGCCTTGCTTTCCAATCCTCTTCGTTGCCTTCCCTCAATATATTTGTGGACGAGAGTCATCATTTATAAGTCTGCAGGTTTGTGAATTGCAGTGCCCCTGAGCTCCATTTTTCAACTCGCTTTCTTGGGAGCTGGCCGCAAAAGCGCAGGATTGCTTCAGGCCCTATTCTGGTCCCGGGCGGCAGGCTGAGCCTGTGGTTAATTCTTCTTCCTGATGGGAAAATAGAGTGACCTGTGCCTGTCCCAACACCTAGAGCTAGTCTCTCATTGGTTCCCCCTCTTCCCGTTCATCCTCAGGACAAATTGCAACCTGTACGGAACAGGAGGTTAAAGGTGCTGATTCTCCAAGGAGGGAGATTGCTAGTAAAGCGGCTGGAATGGCAAACCCGAGCACAAGGAGATGAGAAATGAGGTGCGTTTTGAAAACCTTTCCGGATCGCACGGTGTACCATCTTCTGGGTTTCTCATGCATGCTTTCGATGTAGGAAGATGCCCTTGAACCTGGAGATTTGGGACCCATGGGATGGGTACCACGCAGTATTACTTTAAAGGGTCTGCGTTTGCTCACCCAACCTCACCAAACCTCTCAGCCCCAAGAGTGTCCACCCTTATGTCTCAATCAACTGTGGGTCTAGATATGGTCAATCCAGGTGGCATCACAGCCCCTGAACGAATTTTGTAAGAATTTCTCTCTCTTTCACTGTCTTTGTTTCACGGGTTTTTAAAAGTAATTGATTTTTATAATGGGGTTTACCTGCTTTTCACTGCTGTGTTTTTGCCGCTTTACACCCACTGGACTCACTTACAGAGAGATATCAATGCATAGGTTTTAAGATTCTTACTAGTCACATATATTCTTGGGCGGTGAATAGGGGGTGTTGAGTCCAATTCACTGAGCAAGGAGTAGGTCTTGTCTATTACCTATTGGGTTTATGGAACGGTATCTGAGCTAATTTGAAACCCTTGTTTTATGCATCACCCCACCTCACCTTTCCCGTTAAGCAGCCATAGTGTGTTTTCTAAACGTGTTACCCTGCTCTGATTTGTAATTCAGTTCAAGGGTAGCGGTTTTTATATTCCCTCTATAAGTGATATCTTATGATAAGTATCTTTTTCTGTGTGACTTATTTCACTTAGAATCGTCCTACCTAAATCCACTCATCTTGCTGCTACTAGCCTTATGACGTTGATTTCATGGCTGAGTGATATTCCATTGTACATAAGGACCACAACTTCTTTATCCATTTTTCTCTTTCCTGGGATATTTAAGGTGTAACGAAGTGGAGGTTCTTGTCAACAGAGCAGCCCTAAACTTTGGGGTGCCTGTGTCTTGCTGACTTTTAGTTTTCCCAATTTATACGCCCATGAGTGGAAGTGCCCTATGCTCCCTAAGCTGATTTTTTTCGATGTTTCAGGACACACCGTGCACTTCTCCAGAGTGGCTGTTGGCAATTTACATCCCGCCCATCAGCATAGCCAGGCTCCCGTTTCTCCATGGCCTGTTTTGCATTTCTGGTTTTGACACTTTATTCAGCATGGCCCTTTTGACCGATGGGAAGCGAGACTTCTTTGTAGCGCTGATTTGCCTTTCCAGGTTGCTTGGTTGGCCAAAAAGGGCGTATGCGTTTTTTCCTGAATATATTCAGGAAAAAACGCATACGCCCTTTTTGGCCAAGGGCATCATTGTCGAGGTTTTGCCGCTTTTCCTGTGCTTTAAAGGCGATTCGAATCTCCCTCCTGAAATCTGTTTCCTGCAATTCTGCCTTGCTTTCCAATCCTCTTCGTTGCCTTCCCTCAATATATTTGTGGACGAGAGTCATCATTTATAAGTCTGCAGGTTTGTGAATAGCAGTGCCCCTGAGCTCCATTTTTCAACTCGCTTTCTTGGGAGCTGGCCGCAAAAGCGCAGGATTGCTTCAGGCCCTAATCTGGTCCCGGGCGGCAGGCTGAGCCTGTGGTTAATTCTTCTTCCTGATGGGAAAATAGAGTGACCTGTGCCTGTCCCAACACCTAGAGCTAGTCTCTCATTGGTTCCCCCTCTTCCCGTTCATCCTCAGGACAAATTGCAACCTGTACGGAACAGGAGGTTAAAGGTGCTGATTCTCCAAGGAGGGAGATTGCTAGTAAAACGGCTGGAATGGCAAACCCGAGCACAAGGAGATGAGAAATGAGGTGCGTTTTGAAAACCTTTCCGGATCGCACGGTGTACCATCTTCTGGGTTTCTCATGCATGCTTTCGATGTAGGAAGATGCCCTTGAACCTGGAGATTTGGGACCCATGGGATGGGTACCACGCAGTATTACTTTAAAGGGTCTGCGTTTGCTCACCCAACCTCACCAAACCTCGCAGCCCCAAGAGTGTCCACCCTTATGTCTCAATCAACTGTGGGTCTAGATATGGTCAATCCAGGTGGCATCACAGACCCTGAACGAATTTTGTAAGAATTTCTCTCTCTTTCACTGTCTTTGTTTCACGGGTTTTTAAAAGTAATTGATTTTTATAATGGGGTTTACCTGCTTTTCACTGCTGTGTTTTTGCCGCTTTACACCCACTGGACTCACTTACAGAGAGATATCAATGCATAGGTTTTAAGATTCTTACTAGTCAGATATATTCTTGGGCGGTGAATAGGGGGTGTTGAGTCCAATTCACTGAGCAAGGAGTAGGTCTTTTCTATTACCTATTGGGTTTATGGAACGGTATCTGAGCTAATTTGAAACCCTTGTTTTATGCATCACCCCACCTCACCTTTCCCGTTAAGCAGCCATAGTGTGTTTTCTAAACGTGTTACCCTGCTCTGATTTGTAATTCAGTTCAAGGGTAGCGGTTTTTATATTCCCTCTATAAGTGATATCTTATGATAAGTATCTTTTTCTGTGTGACTTATTTCACTTAGAATCGTCCTACCTAAATCCACTCATCTTGCTGCTACTAGCCTTATGACGTTGATTTCATGGCTGAGTGATATTCCATTGTACATAAGGACCACACCTTCTTTATCCATTTTTCTCTTTCCTGGGATATTTAAGGTGTAACGAAGTGGAGGTTCTTGTCAACAGAGCAGCCCTAAACTTTGGGGTGCCTGTGTCTTGCTGATTTTTAGTTTTCCCAATTTATACGCCCATGAGTGGAAGTGCCCTATGCTCCCTAAGCTGATTTTTTTCGATGTTTCAGGACACACCGTGCACTTCTCCAGAGTGGCTGTTGGCAATTTACATCCCGCCCATCAGCGTAGCCAGGCTCCCGTTTCTCCATGGCCTGTTTTGCATTTCTGGTTTTGACACTTTATTCAGCATGGCCCTTTTGACCGATGGGAAGCGAGACTTCTTTGTAGCGCTGATTTGCCTTTCCAGGTTGCTTGGTTGGCCAAAAAGGGCGTATGCGTTTTTTCCTGAATATATTCAGGAAAAAACGCATACGCCCTTTTTGGCCAAGGGCATCATTGTCGAGGTTTTGCCGCTTTTCCTGTGCTTTAAAGGCGATTCGAATCTCCCTCCTGAAATCTGTTTCCTGCAATTCTGCCTTGCTTTCCAATCCTCTTCGTTGCCTTCCCTCAATATATTTGTGGACGAGAGTCATCATTTATAAGTCTGCAGGTTTGTGAATTGCAGTGCCCCTGAGCTCCATTTTTCAACTCGCTTTCTTGGGAGCAGGCCGCAAAAGCGCAGGATTGCTTCAGGCCCTATTCTGGTCCCGGGCGGCAGGCTGAGCCTGTGGTTAATTCTTCTTCCTGATGGGAAAATAGAGTGACCTGTGCCTGTCCCAACACCTAGAGCTAGTGTCTCATTGGTTCCCCCTCTTCCCGTTCATCCTCAGGACAAATTGCAACCTGTACGGAACAGGAGGTTAAAGGTGCTGATTCTCCAAGGAGGGAGATTGCTAGTAAAGCGGCTGGAATGGCAAACCCGAGCACAAGGAGATGAGAAATGAGGTGCGTTTTGAAAACCTTTCCGGATCGCACGGTGTACCATCTTCTGGGTTTCTCATGCATGCTTTCGATGTAGGAAGATGCCCTTGAACCTGGAGATTTGGGACCCATGGGATGGGTACCACGCAGTATTACTTTAAAGGGTCTGCGTTTGCTCACCCAACCTCACCAAACCTCTCAGCCCCAAGAGTGTCCACCCTTATGTCTCAATCAACTGTGGGTCTAGATATGGTCAATCCAGGTGGCATCACAGCCCCTGAACGAATTTTGTAAGAATTTCTCTCTCTTTCACTGTCTTTGTTTCACGGGTTTTTAAAAGTAATTGATTTTTATAATGGGGTTTACCTGCTTTTCACTGCTGTGTTTTTGCCGCTTTACACACACTGGACTCACTTACAGAGAGATATCAATGCATAGGTTTTAAGATTCTTACTAGTCAGATATATTCTTGGGCGGTGAATAGGGGGTGTTGAGTCCAATTCACTGAGCAAGGAGTAGGTCTTGTCTATTACCTATAGGGTTTATGGAACGGTATCTGAGCTAATTTGAAACCCTTGTTTTATGCATCACCCCACCTCACCTTTCCCGTTAAGCAGCCATAGTGTGTTTTCTAAACGTGTTACCCTGCTCTGATTTGTAATTCAGTTCAAGGGTAGCGGTTTTTATATTCCCTCTATAAGTGATATCTTATGATAAGTATCTTTTTCTGTGTGACTTATTTCACTTAGAATCGTCCTACCTAAATCCAATCATCTTGCTGCTACTAGCCTTATGACGTTGATTTCATGGCTGAGTGATATTCCATTGTACATAAGGACCACAACTTCTTTATCCATTTTTCTCTTTCCTGGGATATTTAAGGTGTAACGAAGTGGAGGATCTTGTCAACAGAGCAGCCCTAAACTTTGGGGTGTCTGTGTCTTGCTGACTTTTAGTTTTCCCAATTTATACGCCCATGAGTGGAAGTGCCCTATGCTCCCTAAGCTGATTTTTTTCGATGTTTCAGGACACACCGTGCACTTCTCCAGAGTGGCTGTTGGCAATTTACATCCCGCCCATCAGCGTAGCCAGGCTCCCGTTTCTCCATGGCCTGTTTTGCATTTCTGGTTTTGACACTTTATTCAGCATGGCCCTTTTGACCGATGGGAAGCGAGACTTCTTTGTAGCGCTGATTTGCCTTTCCAGGTTGCTTGGTTGGCCAAAAAGGGCGTATGCGTTTTTTCCTGAATATATTCAGGAAAAAACGCATACGCCCTTTTTGGCCAAGGGCATCATTGTCGAGGTTTTGCCGCTTTTCCTGTGCTTTAAAGGCGATTCGAATCTCCCTCCTGAAATCTGTTTCCTGCAATTCTGCCTTGCTTTCCAATCCTCTTCGTTGCCTTCCCTCAATATATTTGTGGACGAGAGTCATCATTTATAAGTCTGCAGGTTTGTGAATTGCAGTGCCCCTGAGCTCCATTTTTCAACTCGCTTTCTTGGGAGCTGGCCGCAAAAGCGCAGGATTGCTTCAGGCCCTATTCTGGTCCCGGGCGGCAGGCTGAGCCTGTGGTTAATTCTTCTTCCTGATGGGAAAATAGAGTGACCTGTGCCTGTCCCAACACCTAGAGCTAGTCTCTCATTGGTTCCCCCTCTTCCCGTTCATCCTCAGGACAAATTGCAACCTGTACGGAACAGGAGGTTAAAGGTGCTGATTCTCCAAGGAGGGAGATTGCTAGTAAAGCGGCTGGAATGGCAAACCCAAGCACAAGGAGATGAGAAATGAGGTGCGTTTTGAAAACCTTTCCGGATCGCACGGTGTACCATCTTCTGGGTTTCTCATGCATGCTTTCGATGTAGGAAGATGCCCTTGAACCTGGAGATTTGGGACCCATGGATGGGTACCACGCAGTATTACTTTAAAGGGTCTGCGTTTGCTCACCCAACCTCACCAAACCTCTCAGCCCCAAGAGTGTCCACCCTTATGTCTCAATCAACTGTGGGTCTAGATATGGTCAATCCAGGTGGCATCACAGCCCCTGAACGAATTTTGTAAGAATTTCTCTCTCTTTCACTGTCTTTGTTTCACGGGTTTTTAAAAGTAATTGATTTTTATAATGGGGTTTACCTGCTTTTCACTGCTGTGTTTTTGCCGCTTTACACCCACTGGACTCACTTACAGAGAGATATCAATGCATAGGTTTGAAGATTCTTACTAGTCAGATATATTCTTGGGCGGTGAATAGGGGGTGTTGAGTCCAATTCACTGAGCAAGGAGTAGGTCTTGTCTATTACCTATTGGGTTTATGGAACGGTATCTGAGCTAATTTGAAACCCTTGTTTTATGCATCACCCCACCTCACCTTTCCCGTTAAGCAGCCATAGTGTGTTTTCTAAACGTGTGACCCTGCTCTGATTTGTAATTCAGTTCAAGGGTAGCGGTTTTTATATTCCCTCTATAAGTGATATCTTATGATAAGTATCTTTTTCTGTGTGACTTATTTCACTTAGAATCGTCCTACCTAAATCCACTCATCTTGCTGCTACTAGCCTTATGACGTTGATTTCATGGCTGAGTGATATTCCATTGTACATAAGGACCACAACTTCTTTATCCATTTTTCTCTTTCCTGGGATATTTAAGGTGTAACGAAGTGGAGGTTCTTGTCAACAGAGCAGCCCTAAACTTTGGGGTGCCTGTGTCTTGCTGACTTTTAGTTTTCCCAATTTATACGCCCATGAGTGGAAGTGCCCTATGCTCCCTAAGCTGATTTTTTTCGATGTTTCAGGACACACCGTGCACTTCTCCAGAGTGGCTGTTGGCAATTTACATCCCGCCCATCAGCGTAGCCAGGCTCCCGTTTCTCCATGGCCTGTTTTGCATTTCTGGTTTTGACACTTTATTCAGCATGGCCCTTTTGACCGATGGGAAGCGAGACTTCTTTGTAGCGCTGATTTGCCTTTCCAGGTTGCTTGGTTGGCCAAAAAGGGCGTATGCGTTTTTTCCTGAATATATTCAGGAAAAAACGCATACGCCCTTTTTGGCCAAGGGCATCATTGTCGAGGTTTTGCCGCTTTTCCTGTGCTTTAAAGGCGATTCGAATCTCCCTCCTGAAATCTGTTTCCTGCAATTCTGCCTTGCTTTCCAATCCTCTTCGTTGCCTTCCCTCAATATATTTGTGGACGACAGTCATCATTTATAAGTCTGCAGGTTTGTGAATTGCAGTGCCCCTGAGCTCCATTTTTCAACTCGCTTTCTTGGGAGCTGGCCGCAAAAGCGCAGGATTGCTTCAGGCCCTATTCTGGTCCCGGGCGGCAGGCTGAGCCTGTGGTTAATTCTTCTTCCTGATGGGAAAATAGAGTGACCTGTGCCTGTCCCAACACCTAGAGCTAGTCTCTCATTGGTTCCCCCTCTTCCCGTTCATCCTCAGGACAGATTGCAACCTGTACGGAACAGGAGGTTAAAGGTGCTGATTCTCCAAGGAGGGAGATTGCTAGTAAAGCGGCTGGAATGGCAAACCCGAGCACAAGGAGATGAGAAATGAGGTGCGTTTTGAAAACCTTTCCGGATCGCACGGTGTACCATCTTCTGGGTTTCTCATGCATGCTTTCGATGTAGGAAGATGCCCTTGAACCTGGAGATTTGGGACCCATGGGATGGGTACCACGCAGTATTACTTTAAAGGGTCTGCGTTTGCTCACCCAACCTCACCAAACCTCTCAGCCCCAAGAGTTTCCACCCTTATGTCTCAATCAGCTGTGGGTCTAGATATGGTCAATCGAGGTGGCATCACAGCCCCTGAACGAATTTTGTAAGAATTTCTCTCTCTTTCACTGTCTTTGTTTCACGGGTTTTTAAAAGTAATTGATTTTTATAATGGGGTTTACCTGCTTTTCACTGCTGTGTTTTTGCCGCTTTACACCCACTGGACTCACTTACAGAGAGATATCAATGCATAGGTTTTAAGATTCTTACTAGTCAGATATATTCTTGGGCGCTGAATAGGGGGTGTTGAGTCCAATTCACTGAGCAAGGAGTAGGTTTTGTCTATTACCTATTGGGTTTATGGAAAGGTATCCGAGCTAATTTGAAACCCTTGTTTTATGCATCACCCCACCTCACCTTTCCCGTTAAGCAGGCATAGTGTGTTTTCTAAACGTGTTACCCTGCTCTGATTTGTAATTCAGTTCAAGGGTAGCGGTTTTTATATTCCCTCTATAAGTGATATCTTATGATAAGTATCTTTTTCTGTGTGACTTATTTCACTTCGAATCGTCCTACCTAAATCCACTCATCTTGCTGCTACTAGCCTTATGACGTTGATTTCATGGCTGAGTGATATTCCATTGTACATAAGGACCACAACTTCTTTATCCATTTTTCTCTTTCCTGGGATATTTAAGGTGTAACGAAGTGGAGGTTCTTGTCAACAGAGCAGCCCTAAACTTTGGGGTGCCTGTGTCTTGCTGATTTTTAGTTTTCCCAATTTATACGCTCATGAGTGGAAGTGCCCTATGCTCCCTAAGCTGATTTTTTTCGATGTTTCAGGACACACCGTGCACTTCTCCAGAGTGGCTGTTGGCAATTTACATCCCGCCCATCAGCGTAGCCAGGCTCCCGTTTCTCCATGGCCTGTTTTGCATTTCTGGTTTTGACACTTTATTCAGCATGGCCCTTTTGACCGATGGGAAGCGAGACTTCTTTGTAGCGCTGATTTGCCTTTCCAGGTTGCTTGGTTGGCCAAAAAGGGCGTATGCGTTTTTTCCTGAATATATTCAGGAAAAAACGCATACGCCCTTTTTGGCCAAGGGCATCATTGTCGAGGTTTTGCCGCTTTTCCTGTGCTTTAAAGGCGATTCGAATCTCCCTCCTGAAATCGGTTTCCTGCAATTCTGCCTTGCTTTCCAATCCTCTTCGTTGCCTTCCCTCAATATATTTGTGGACGAGAGTCATCAATTATAAGTCTGCAGGTTTGTGAATTGCAGTGCCCCTGAGCTCCATTTTTCAACTCGCTTTCTTGGGAGCTGGCCGCAAAAGCGCAGGATTGCTTCAGGCCCTATTCTGGTCCCGGGCGGCAGGCTGAGCCTGTGGTTAATTCTTCTTCCTGATGGGAAAATAGAGTGACCTGTGCCTGTCCCAACACCTAGAGCTAGTCTCTCATTGGTTCCCCCTCTTCCCGTTCATCCTCAGGACAAATTGCAACCTGTACGGAACAGGAGGTTAAAGGTGCTGATTCTCCAAGGAGGGAGATTGCTAGTAAAGCGGCTGGAATGGCAAACCCGAGCACAAGGAGATGAGAAATGAGGTGCGTTTTGAAAACCTTTCCGTATCACACGGTGTACCATCTTCTGGGTTTCTCATGCATGCTTTCGATGTAGGAAGATGCCCTTGAACCTGGAGATTTGGGACCCATGGGATGGGTACCACGCAGTATTACTTTAAAGGGTCTGCGTTTGCTCACCCAACCTCACCAAACCTCTCAGCCCCAAGAGTGTCCACCCTTATGTCTCAATCAGCTGTGGGTCTAGATATGGTCAATCCAGGTGGCATCACAGCCCCTGAACGAATTTTGTAAGAATTTCTCTCTCTTTCACTGTCTTTGTTTCACGGGTTTTTAAAAGTAATTGATTTTTATAATGGGGTTTACCTGCTTTTCACTGCTGTGTTTTTGCCGCTTTACACCCACTGGACTCACTTACAGAGAGATATCAATGCATAGGTTTTAAGATTCTTACTAGTCAGATATATTCTTGGGCGGTGAATAGGGGGTGTTGAGTCCAATTCACTGAGCAAGGAGTAGGTCTTTTCTATTACCTATTGGGTTTATGGAACGGTATCTGAGCTAATTTGAAACCCTTGTTTTATGCATCACCCCACCTCACCTTTCCCGTTAAGCAGCCATAGTGTGTTTTCTAAACGTGTTACCCTGCTCTGATTTGTAATTCAGTTCAAGGGTAGCGGTTTTTATATTCCCTCTATAAGTGATATCTTATGATAAGTATCTTTTTCTGTGTGACTTATTTCACTTAGAATCGTCCTACCTAAATCCACTCATCTTGCTGCTACTAGCCTTATGACGTTGATTTCATGGCTGAGTGATATTCCATTGTACATAAGGACCACACCTTCTTTATCCATTTTTCTCTTTCCTGGGATATTTAAGGTGTAACGAAGTGGAGGTTCTTGTCAACAGAGCAGCCCTAAACTTTGGGGTGCCTGTGTCTTGCTGATTTTTAGTTTTCCCAATTTATACGCCCATGAGTGGAAGTGCCCTATGCTCCCTAAGCTGATTTTTTTCGATGTTTCAGGACACACCGTGCACTTCTCCAGAGTGGCTGTTGGCAATTTACATCCCGCCCATCAGCGTAGCCAGGCTCCCGTTTCTCCATGGCCTGTTTTGCATTTCTGGTTTTGACACTTTATTCAGCATGGCCCTTTTGACCGATGGGAAGCGAGACTTCTTTGTAGCGCTGATTTGCCTTTCCAGGTTGCTTGGTTGGCCAAAAAGGGCGTATGCGTTTTTTCCTGAATATATTCAGGAAAAAACGCATACGCCCTTTTTGGCCAAGGGCATCATTGTCGAGGTTTTGCCGCTTTTCCTGTGCTTTAAAGGCGATTCGAATCTCCCTCCTGAAATCTGTTTCCTGCAATTCTGCCTTGCTTTCCAATCCTCTTCGTTGCCTTCCCTCAATATATTTGTGGACGAGAGTCATCATTTATAAGTCTGCAGGTTTGTGAATTGCAGTGCCCCTGAGCTCCATTTTTCAACTCGCTTTCTTGGGAGCAGGCCGCAAAAGCGCAGGATTGCTTCAGGCCCTATTCTGGTCCCGGGCGGCAGGCTGAGCCTGTGGTTAATTCTTCTTCCTGATGGGAAAATAGAGTGACCTGTGCCTGTCCCAACACCTAGAGCTAGTGTCTCATTGGTTCCCCCTCTTCCCGTTCATCCTCAGGACAAATTGCAACCTGTACGGAACAGGAGGTTAAAGGTGCTGATTCTCCAAGGAGGGAGATTGCTAGTAAAGCGGCTGGAATGGCAAACCCGAGCACAAGGAGATGAGAAATGAGGTGCGTTTTGAAAACCTTTCCGGATCGCACGGTGTACCATCTTCTGGGTTTCTCATGCATGCTTTCGATGTAGGAAGATGCCCTTGAACCTGGAGATTTGGGACCCATGGGATGGGTACCACGCAGTATTACTTTAAAGGGTCTGCGTTTGCTCACCCAACCTCACCAAACCTCTCAGCCCCAAGAGTGTCCACCCTTATGTCTCAATCAACTGTGGGTCTAGATATGGTCAATCCAGGTGGCATCACAGCCCCTGAACGAATTTTGTAAGAATTTCTCTCTCTTTCACTGTCTTTGTTTCACGGGTTTTTAAAAGTAATTGATTTTTATAATGGGGTTTACCTGCTTTTCACTGCTGTGTTTTTGCCGCTTTACACACACTGGACTCACTTACAGAGAGATATCAATGCATAGGTTTTAAGATTCTTACTAGTCAGATATATTCTTGGGCGGTGAATAGGGGGTGTTGAGTCCAATTCACTGAGCAAGGAGTAGGTCTTGTCTATTACCTATAGGGTTTATGGAACGGTATCTGAGCTAATTTGAAACCCTTGTTTTATGCATCACCCCACCTCACCTTTCCCGTTAAGCAGCCATAGTGTGTTTTCTAAACGTGTTACCCTGCTCTGATTTGTAATTCAGTTCAAGGGTAGCGGTTTTTATATTCCCTCTATAAGTGATATCTTATGATAAGTATCTTTTTCTGTGTGACTTATTTCACTTAGAATCGTCCTACCTAAATCCAATCATCTTGCTGCTACTAGCCTTATGACGTTGATTTCATGGCTGAGTGATATTCCATTGTACATAAGGACCACAACTTCTTTATCCATTTTTCTCTTTCCTGGGATATTTAAGGTGTAACGAAGTGGAGGATCTTGTCAACAGAGCAGCCCTAAACTTTGGGGTGCCTGTGTCTTGCTGACTTTTAGTTTTCCCAATTTATACGCCCATGAGTGGAAGTGCCCTATGCTCCCTAAGCTGATTTTTTTCGATGTTTCAGGACACACCGTGCACTTCTCCAGAGTGGCTGTTGGCAATTTACATCCCGCCCATCAGCGTAGCCAGGCTCCCGTTTCTCCATGGCCTGTTTTGCATTTCTGGTTTTGACACTTTATTCAGCATGGCCCTTTTGACCGATGGGAAGCGAGACTTCTTTGTAGCGCTGATTTGCCTTTCCAGGTTGCTTGGTTGGCCAAAAAGGGCGTATGCGTTTTTTCCTGAATATATTCAGGAAAAAACGCATACGCCCTTTTTGGCCAAGGGCATCATTGTCGAGGTTTTGCCGCTTTTCCTGTGCTTTAAAGGCGATTCGAATCTCCCTCCTGAAATCTGTTTCCTGCAATTCTGCCTTGCTTTCCAATCCTCTTCGTTGCCTTCCCTCAATATATTTGTGGACGAGAGTCATCATTTATAAGTCTGCAGGTTTGTGAATTGCAGTGCCCCTGAGCTCCATTTTTCAACTCGCTTTCTTGGGAGCTGGCCGCAAAAGCGCAGGATTGCTTCAGGCCCTATTCTGGTCCCGGGCGGCAGGCTGAGCCTGTGGTTAATTCTTCTTCCTGATGGGAAAATAGAGTGACCTGTGCCTGTCCCAACACCTAGAGCTAGTCTCTCATTGGTTCCCCCTCTTCCCGTTCATCCTCAGGACAAATTGCAACCTGTACGGAACAGGAGGTTAAAGGTGCTGATTCTCCAAGGAGGGAGATTGCTAGTAAAGCGGCTGGAATGGCAAACCCAAGCACAAGGAGATGAGAAATGAGGTGCGTTTTGAAAACCTTTCCGGATCGCACGGTGTACCATCTTCTGGGTTTCTCATGCATGCTTTCGATGTAGGAAGATGCCCTTGAACCTGGAGATTTGGGACCCATGGATGGGTACCACGCAGTATTACTTTAAAGGGTCTGCGTTTGCTCACCCAACCTCACCAAACCTCTCAGCCCCAAGAGTGTCCACCCTTATGTCTCAATCAACTGTGGGTCTAGATATGGTCAATCCAGGTGGCATCACAGCCCCTGAACGAATTTTGTAAGAATTTCTCTCTCTTTCACTGTCTTTGTTTCACGGGTTTTTAAAAGTAATTGATTTTTATAATGGGGTTTACCTGCTTTTCACTGCTGTGTTTTTGCCGCTTTACACCCACTGGACTCACTTACAGAGAGATATCAATGCATAGGTTTGAAGATTCTTACTAGTCAGATATATTCTTGGGCGGTGAATAGGGGGTGTTGAGTCCAATTCACTGAGCAAGGAGTAGGTCTTGTCTATTACCTATTGGGTTTATGGAACGGTATCTGAGCTAATTTGAAACCCTTGTTTTATGCATCACCCCACCTCACCTTTCCCGTTAAGCAGCCATAGTGTGTTTTCTAAACGTGTGACCCTGCTCTGATTTGTAATTCAGTTCAAGGGTAGCGGTTTTTATATTCCCTCTATAAGTGATATCTTATGATAAGTATCTTTTTCTGTGTGACTTATTTCACTTAGAATCGTCCTACCTAAATCCACTCATCTTGCTGCTACTAGCCTTATGACGTTGATTTCATGGCTGAGTGATATTCCATTGTACATAAGGACCACAACTTCTTTATCCATTTTTCTCTTTCCTGGGATATTTAAGGTGTAACGAAGTGGAGGTTCTTGTCAACAGAGCAGCCCTAAACTTTGGGGTGCCTGTGTCTTGCTGACTTTTAGTTTTCCCAATTTATACGCCCATGAGTGGAAGTGCCCTATGCTCCCTAAGCTGATTTTTTTCGATGTTTCAGGACACACCGTGCACTTCTCCAGAGTGGCTGTTGGCAATTTACATCCCGCCCATCAGCGTAGCCAGGCTCCCGTTTCTCCATGGCCTGTTTTGCATTTCTGGTTTTGACACTTTATTCAGCATGGCCCTTTTGACCGATGGGAAGCGAGACTTCTTTGTAGCGCTGATTTGCCTTTCCAGGTTGCTTGGTTGGCCAAAAAGGGCGTATGCGTTTTTTCCTGAATATATTCAGGAAAAAACGCATACGCCCTTTTTGGCCAAGGGCATCATTGTCGAGGTTTTGCCGCTTTTCCTGTGCTTTAAAGGCGATTCGAATCTCCCTCCTGAAATCTGTTTCCTGCAATTCTGCCTTGCTTTCCAATCCTCTTCGTTGCCTTCCCTCAATATATTTGTGGACGACAGTCATCATTTATAAGTCTGCAGGTTTGTGAATTGCAGTGCCCCTGAGCTCCATTTTTCAACTCGCTTTCTTGGGAGCTGGCCGCAAAAGCGCAGGATTGCTTCAGGCCCTATTCTGGTCCCGGGCGGCAGGCTGAGCCTGTGGTTAATTCTTCTTCCTGATGGGAAAATAGAGTGACCTGTGCCTGTCCCAACACCTAGAGCTAGTCTCTCATTGGTTCCCCCTCTTCCCGTTCATCCTCAGGACAGATTGCAACCTGTACGGAACAGGAGGTTAAAGGTGCTGATTCTCCAAGGAGGGAGATTGCTAGTAAAGCGGCTGGAATGGCAAACCCGAGCACAAGGAGATGAGAAATGAGGTGCGTTTTGAAAACCTTTCCGGATCGCACGGTGTACCATCTTCTGGGTTTCTCATGCATGCTTTCGATGTAGGAAGATGCCCTTGAACCTGGAGATTTGGGACCCATGGGATGGGTACCACGCAGTATTACTTTAAAGGGTCTGCGTTTGCTCACCCAACCTCACCAAACCTCTCAGCCCCAAGAGTTTCCACCCTTATGTCTCAATCAGCTGTGGGTCTAGATATGGTCAATCGAGGTGGCATCACAGCCCCTGAACGAATTTTGTAAGAATTTCTCTCTCTTTCACTGTCTTTGTTTCACGGGTTTTTAAAAGTAATTGATTTTTATAATGGGGTTTACCTGCTTTTCACTGCTGTGTTTTTGCCGCTTTACACCCACTGGACTCACTTACAGAGAGATATCAATGCATAGGTTTTAAGATTCTTACTAGTCAGATATATTCTTGGGCGCTGAATAGGGGGTGTTGAGTCCAATTCACTGAGCAAGGAGTAGGTTTTGTCTATTACCTATTGGGTTTATGGAAAGGTATCCGAGCTAATTTGAAACCCTTGTTTTATGCATCACCCCACCTCACCTTTCCCGTTAAGCAGGCATAGTGTGTTTTCTAAACGTGTTACCCTGCTCTGATTTGTAATTCAGTTCAAGGGTAGCGGTTTTTATATTCCCTCTATAAGTGATATCTTATGATAAGTATCTTTTTCTGTGTGACTTATTTCACTTCGAATCGTCCTACCTAAATCCACTCATCTTGCTGCTACTAGCCTTATGACGTTGATTTCATGGCTGAGTGATATTCCATTGTACATAAGGACCACAACTTCTTTATCCATTTTTCTCTTTCCTGGGATATTTAAGGTGTAACGAAGTGGAGGTTCTTGTCAACAGAGCAGCCCTAAACTTTGGGGTGCCTGTGTCTTGCTGATTTTTAGTTTTCCCAATTTATACGCTCATGAGTGGAAGTGCCCTATGCTCCCTAAGCTGATTTTTTTCGATGTTTCAGGACACACCGTGCACTTCTCCAGAGTGGCTGTTGGCAATTTACATCCCGCCCATCAGCGTAGCCAGGCTCCCGTTTCTCCATGGCCTGTTTTGCATTTCTGGTTTTGACACTTTATTCAGCATGGCCCTTTTGACCGATGGGAAGCGAGACTTCTTTGTAGCGCTGATTTGCCTTTCCAGGTTGCTTGGTTGGCCAAAAAGGGCGTATGCGTTTTTTCCTGAATATATTCAGGAAAAAACGCATACGCCCTTTTTGGCCAAGGGCATCATTGTCGAGGTTTTGCCGCTTTTCCTGTGCTTTAAAGGCGATTCGAATCTCCCTCCTGAAATCGGTTTCCTGCAATTCTGCCTTGCTTTCCAATCCTCTTCGTTGCCTTCCCTCAATATATTTGTGGACGAGAGTCATCAATTATAAGTCTGCAGGTTTGTGAATTGCAGTGCCCCTGAGCTCCATTTTTCAACTCGCTTTCTTGGGAGCTGGCCGCAAAAGCGCAGGATTGCTTCAGGCCCTATTCTGGTCCCGGGCGGCAGGCTGAGCCTGTGGTTAATTCTTCTTCCTGATGGGAAAATAGAGTGACCTGTGCCTGTCCCAACACCTAGAGCTAGTCTCTCATTGGTTCCCCCTCTTCCCGTTCATCCTCAGGACAAATTGCAACCTGTACGGAACAGGAGGTTAAAGGTGCTGATTCTCCAAGGAGGGAGATTGCTAGTAAAGCGGCTGGAATGGCAAACCCGAGCACAAGGAGATGAGAAATGAGGTGCGTTTTGAAAACCTTTCCGTATCACACGGTGTACCATCTTCTGGGTTTCTCATGCATGCTTTCGATGTAGGAAGATGCCCTTGAACCTGGAGATTTGGGACCCATGGGATGGGTACCACGCAGTATTACTTTAAAGGGTCTGCGTTTGCTCACCCAACCTCACCAAACCTCTCAGCCCCAAGAGTGTCCACCCTTATGTCTCAATCAGCTGTGGGTCTAGATATGGTCAATCCAGGTGGCATCACAGCCCCTGAACGAATTTTGTAAGAATTTCTCTCTCTTTCACTGTCTTTGTTTCACGGGTTTTTAAAAGTAATTGATTTTTATAATGGGGTTTACCTGCTTTTCACTGCTGTGTTTTTGCCGCTTTACACCCACTGGACTCACTTACAGAGAGATATCAATGCATAGGTTTTAAGATTCTTACTAGTCAGATATATTCTTGGGCGGTGAATAGGGGGTGTTGAGTCCAATTCACTGAGCAAGGAGTAGGTCTTGTCTATTACCTATTGGGTTTATGGAACGGTATCTGAGCTAATTTGAAACCCTTGTTTTATGCATCACCCCACCTCACCTTTCCCGTTAAGCAGCCATAGTGTGTTTTCTAAACGTGTTACCCTGCTCTGATTTGTAATTCAGTTCAAGGGTAGCGGTTTTTATATTCCCTCTATAAGTGATATCTTATGATAAGTATCTTTTTCTGTGTGACTTATTTCACTTCGAATCGTCCTACCTAAATCCACTCATCTTGCTGCTACTAGCCTTATGACGTTGATTTCATGGCTGAGTGATATTCCATTGTACATAAGGACCACACCTTCTTTATCCATTTTTCTCTTTCCTGGGATATTTAAGGTGTAACGAAGTGGAGGTTCTTGTCAACAGAGCAGCCCTAAACTTTGGGGTGCCTGTGTCTTGCTGATTTTTAGTTTTCCCAATTTATACGCCCATGAGTGGAAGTGCCCTATGCTCCCTAAGCTGATGTTTTTTCGATGTTTCAGGACACACCGTGCACTTCTCCAGAGTGGCTGTTGGGAATTTACATCCCGCCCATCAGCGTAGCCAGGCTCCCGTTTCTCCATGTCCTGTTTTGCATTTCTGGTTTTGACACTTTATTCAGCATGGCCCTTTTGACCGATGGGAAGCGAGACTTCTTTGTAGCGCTGATTTGCCTTTCCAGGTTGCTTGGTTGGCCAAAAAGGGCGTATGCGTTTTTTCCTGAATATATTCAGGAAAAAACGCATACGCCCTTTTTGGCCAAGGGCATCATTGTCGAGGTTTTGCCGCTTTTCCTGTGCTTTAAAGGCGATTCGAATCTCCCTCCTGAAATCTGTTTCCTGCAATTCTGCCTTGCTTTCCAATCCTCTTCGTTGCCTTCCCTCAATATATTTGTGGACGAGAGTCATCATTTATAAGTCTGCAGGTTTGTGAATTGCAGTGCCCCTGAGCTCCATTTTTCAACTCGCTTTCTTGGGAGCTGGCCGCAAAAGCGCAGGATTGCTTCAGGCCCTATTCTGGTCCCGGGCGGCAGGCTGAGCCTGTGGTTAATTCTTCTTCCTGATGGGAAAATAGAGTGACCTGTGCCTGTCCCAACACCTAGAGCTAGTCTCTCATTGGTTCCCCCTCTTCCCGTTCATCCTCAGGACAAATTGCAAGCTGTACGGAACAGGAGGTTAAAGGTGCTGATTCTCCAAGGAGGGAGATTGCTAGTAAAGCGGCTGGAATGGCAAACCCAAGCACAAGGAGATGAGAAATGAGGTGCGTTTTGAAAACCTTTCCGTATCACACGGTGTACCATCTTCTGGGTTTCTCATGCATGCTTTCGATGTAGGAAGATGCCCTTGAACCTGGAGATTTGGGACCCATGGGATGGGTACCATGCAGTATTACTTTAAAGGGTCTGCGTTTGCTCACCCAACCTCACCAAACCTCTGAGCCCCAAGAGTGTCCACCCTTATGTCTCAATCCACTGTGGGTCTAGATATGGTCAATCCAGGTGGCATCACAGCCCCTGAACGAATTTTGTAAGAATTTCTCTCTCTTTCACTGTCTTTGTTTCACGGGTTTTTAAAAGTAATTGATTTTTATAATGGGGTTTACCTGCCTTTCACTGCTGTGTTTTTGCCGCTTTACACCCACTGGACTCACTTACAGAGAGATATCAATGCATAGGTTTTAAGATTCTTACTAGTCAGATATATTCTTGGGCGGTGAATAGGGGGTGTTGAGTCCAATTCACTGAGCAAGGAGTAGGTCTTGTCTATTACCTATTGGGTTTATGGAACGGTATCTGAGCTAATTTGAAACCCTTGTTTTATGCATCACCCCACCTCACCTTTCCCGTTAAGCAGCCATAGTGTGTTTTCTAAACGTGTTACCCTGCTCTGATTTGTAATTCAGTTCAAGGGTAGCGGTTTTTATATTCCCTCTATAAGTGATATCTTATGATAAGTATCTTTTTCTGTGTGACTTATTTCACTTCGAATCGTCCTACCTAAATCCACTCATCTTGCTGCTACTAGCCTTATGACGTTGATTTCATGGCTGAGTGATATTCCATTGTACATAAGGACCACACCTTCTTTATCCATTTTTCTCTTTCCTGGGATATTTAAGGTGTAACGAAGTGGAGGTTCTTGTCAACAGAGCAGCCCTAAACTTTGGGGTGCCTGTGTCTTGCTGATTTTTAGTTTTCCCAATTTATACGCCCATGAGTGGAAGTGCCCTATGCTCCCTAAGCTGATTTTTTTCGATGTTTCAGGACACACCGTGCACTTCTCCAGAGTGGCTGTTGGCAATTTACATCCCGCCCATCAGCGTAGCCAGGCTCCCGTTTCTCCATGGCCTGTTTTGCATTTCTGGTTTTGACACTTTATTCAGCATGGCCCTTTTGACCGATGGGAAGCGAGACTTCTTTGTAGCGCTGATTTGCCTTTCCAGGTTGCTTGGTTGGCCAAAAAGGGCGTATGCGTTTTTTCCTGAATATATTCAGGAAAAAACGCATACGCCCTTTTTGGCCAAGGGCATCATTGTCGAGGTTTTGCCGCTTTTCCTGTGCTTTAAAGGCGATTCGAATCTCCCTCCTGAAATCTGTTTCCTGCAATTCTGCCTTGCTTTCCAATCCTCTTCGTTGCCTTCCCTCAATATATTTGTGGACGAGAGTCATCATTTATAAGTCTGCAGGTTTGTGAATTGCAGTGCCCCTGAGCTCCATTTTTCAACTCGCTTTCTTGGGAGCTGGCCGCAAAAGCGCAGGATTGCTTCAGGCCCTATTCTGGTCCCGGGCGGCAGGCTGAGCCTGTGGTTAATTTTTCTTCCTGATGGGAAAATAGAGTGACCTGTGCCTGTCCCAACACCTAGAGCTAGTCTCTCATTGGTTCCCCCTCTTCCCGTTCATCCTCAGGACAAATTGCAACCTGTACGGAACAGGAGGTTAAAGGTGCTGATTCTCCAAGGAGGGAGATTGCTAGTAAAGCGGCAGGAATGGCAAACCCGAGCACAAGGAGATGAGAAATGAGGTGCGTTTTGAAAACCTTTCCGGATCGCACGGTGTACCATCTTCTGGGTTTCTCATGCATGCTTTCGATGTAGGAAGATGCCCTTGAACCTGGAGATTTGGGACCCATGGGATGGGTACCACGCAGTATTACTTTAAAGGGTCTGCGTTTGCTCACCCAACCTCACCAAACCTCTCAGCCCTAAGAGTGTCCACCCTTATGTCTCAATCAACTGTGGGTCTAGATATGGTCAATCCAGGTGGCATCACAGCCCCTGAACGAATTTTGTAAGAATTTCTCTCTCTTTCACTGTCTTTGTTTCACGGGTTTTTAAAAGTAATTGATTTTTATAATGGGGTTTACCTGCTTTTCACTGCTGTGTTTTTGCCGCTTTACACCCACTTGACTCACTTACAGAGAGATATCAATGCATAGGTTTTAAGATTCTTACTAGTCAGATATATTCTTGGGCGGTGAATAGGGGGTGTTGAGTCCAATTCACTGAGCAAGGAGTAGGTCTTGTCTATTACCTATTGGGTTTATGGAACGGTATCTGAGCTAATTTGAAACCGTTGTTTTATGCATCACCCCACCTCACCTTTCCCGTTAAGCAGCCATAGTGTGTTTTCTAAACGTGTGACCCTGCTCTGATTTGTAATTCAGTCCAAGGGTAGCGGTTTTTATATTCCCTCTATAAGTGATATCTTATGATAAGTATCTTTTTCTGTGTGACTTATTTCACTTAGAATCGTCCTACCTAAATCCACTCATCTTGCTGCTACTAGCCTTATGACGTTGATTTCATGGCTGAGTGATATTCCATTGTACATAAGGACCACAACTTCTTTATCCATTTTTCTCTTTCCTGGGATATTTAAGGTGTAACGAAGTGGAGGTTCTTGTCAACAGAGCAGCCCTAAACTTTGGGGTGCCTGTGTCTTGCTGATTTTTAGTTTTCCCAATTTATACGCCCATGAGTGGAAGTGCCCTATGCTCCCAAAGCTGATTTTTTTCGATGTTTCAGGACACACCGTGCACTTCTCCAGAGTGGCTGTTGGCAATTTACATCCCGCCCATCAGCGTAGCCAGGCTCCCGTTTCTCCTTGGCCTGTTTTGCATTTCTGGTTTTGACACTTTATTCAGCATGGCCCTTTTGACCGATGGGAAGCGAGACTTCTTTGTAGCGCTGATTTGCCTTTCCAGGTTGCTTGGTTGGCCAAAAAGGGCGTATGCGTTTTTTCCTGAATATATTCAGGAAAAAACGCATACGCCCTTTTTGTCCAAGGGCATCATTGTCGAGGTTTTGCCGCTTTTCCTGTGCTTTAAAGGCGATTCGAATCTCCCTCCTGAAATCTGTTTCCTGCAATTCTGCCTTGCTTTCCAATCCTCTTCGTTGCCTTCCCTCAATATATTTGTGGACGAGAGTCATCATTTATAAGTCTGCAGGTTTGTGAATTGCAGTGCCCCTGAGCTCCATTTTTCAACTCGCTTTCTTGCGAGCTGGCCGCAAAAGCGCAGGATTGCTTCAGGCCCTATTCTGGTCCCAGGCGGCAGGCTGAGCCTGTGGTTAATTCTTCTTCCTGATGGGAAAATAGAGTGACCTGTGCCTGTCCCAACACCTAGAGCTAGTCTCTCATTGGTTCCCCCTCTTCCCGTTCATCCTCAGGACAAATTGCAACCTGTACGGAACAGGAGGTTAAAGGTGCTGATTCTCCAAGGAGGGAGATTGCTAGTAAAGCGGCCGGAATGGCAAACCCGAGCACAAGGAGATGAGAAATGAGGTGCGTTTTGAAAACCTTTCCGGATCACACGGTGTACCATCTTCTGGGTTTCTCATGCATGTTTTCGATGTAGGAAGATGCCCTTGAACCTGGAGATTTGGGACCCATGGGATGGGTACCACGCAGTATTACTTTAAAGGGTCTGCGTTTGCTCACCCAACCTCACCAAACCTCTCAGCCCCAAGAGTGTCCACCCTTATGTCTCAATCAGCTTTGGGTATAGATATGGTCAATCGAGGTGGCATCACAGCCCCTGAACGAATTTTGTAAGAATTTCTCTCTCTTTCACTGTCTTTGTTTCACGGGTTTTTAAAAGTAATTGATTTTTATAATGGGGTTTACCTGCTTTTCACTGCTGTGTTTTTGCCGCTTTACACCCACTTGACTCACTTACAGAGAGATATCAATGCATAGGTTTTAAGATTCTTACTAGTCAGATATATTCTTGGGCGGTGAATAGGGGGTGTTGAGTCCAATTCACTGAGCAAGGAGTAGGTCTTGTCTATTACCTATTGGGTTTATGGAACGGTATCTGAGCTAATTTGAAACCCTTGTTTTATGCATCACCCCACCTCACCTTTCCCGTTAAGCAGCCATAGTGTGTTTTCTAAACGTGTGACCCTGCTCTGATTTGTAATTCAGTTCAAGGGTAGCGGTTTTTATATTCCCTCTATAAGTGATATCTTATGATAAGTATCTTTTTCTGTGTGACTTATTTCACTTAGAATCGTCCTACCTAAATCCACTCATCTTGCTGCTACTAGCCTTATGACGTTGATTTCATGGCTGAGTGATATTCCATTGTACATAAGGACCACAACTTCTTTATCCATTTTTCTCTTTCCTGGGATATTTAAGGTGTAACGAAGTGGAGGTTCTTGTCAACAGAGCAGCCCTAACCTTTGGGGTGCCTGTGTCTTGCTGATTTTTAGTTTTCCCAATTTATACGCCCATGAGTGGAAGTGCCCTATGCTCCCTAAGCTGATGTTTTTTCGATGTTTCAGGACACACCGTGCACTTCTCCAGAGTGGCTGTTGGCAATTTACATCCCGCCCATCAGCGTAGCCAGGCTGCCGTTTCTCCATGGCCTGTTTTGCATTTCTGGTTTTGACACTTTATTCAGCATGGCCCTTTTGACCGATGGGAAGCGAGACTTCTTTGTAGCGCTGATTTGCCTTTCCAGGTTGCTTGGTTGGCCAAAAAGGGCGTATGCGTTTTTTCCTGAATATATTCAGGAAAAAACGCATACGCCCTTTTTGGCCAAGGGCATCATTGTCGAGGTTTTGCCGCTTTTCCTGTGCTTTAAAGGCGATTCGAATCTCCCTCCTGAAATCTGTTTCCTGCAATTCTGCCTTGCTTTCCAATCCTCTTCGTTGCCTTCCCTCAATATATTTGTGGACGAGAGTCATCATTTATAAGTCTGCAGGTTTGTGAATTGCAGTGCCCCTGAGCTCCATTTTTCAACTCGCTTTCTTGGGAGCTGGCCGCAAAAGCGCAGGATTGCTTCAGGCCCTATTCTGGTCCCGGGCGGCAGGCTGAGCCTGTGGTTAATTCTTCTTCCTGATGGGAAAATAGAGTGACCTGTGCCTGTCCCAACACCTAGAGCTAGTCTCTCATTGGTTCCCCCTCTTCCCGTTCATCCTCAGGACAAATTGCAACCTGTACGGAACAGGAGGTTAAAGGTGCTGATTCTCCAAGGAGGGAGATTGCTAGTAAAGCGGCTGGAATGGCAAACCCGAGCACAAGGAGATGAGAAATGAGGTGCGTTTTGAAAACCTTTCCGGATCGCACGGTGTACCATCTTCTGGGTTTCTCATGCATGCTTTCGATGTAGGAAGATGCCCTTGAACCTGGAGATTTGGGACCCATGGGATGGGTACCACGCAGTATTACTTTAAAGGGTCTGCGTTTGCTCACCCTACCTCACCAAACCTCTCAGCCCCAAGAGTGTCCACCCTTATGTCTCAATCAACTGTGGGTCTAGATATGGTCAATCCAGGTGGCATCACAGCCCCTGAACGAATTTTGTAAGAATTTCTCTCTCTTTCACTGTCTTTGTTTCACGGGTTTTTAAAAGTAATTGATTTTTATAATGGGGTTTACCTGCTTTTCACTGCTGTGTTTTTGCCGCTTTACACCCACTTGACTCACTTACAGAGAGATATCAATGCATAGGTTTTAAGATTCTTACTAGTCAGATATATTCTTGGGCGGTGAATAGGGGGTGTTGAGTCCAATTCACTGAGCAAGGAGTAGGTCTTGTCTATTACCTATTGGGTTTATGGAACGGTATCTGAGCTAATTTGAAACCCTTGTTTTATGCATCACCCCACCTCACCTTTCCCGTTAAGCAGCCATAGTGTGTTTTCTAAACGTGTTACCCTGCTCTGATTTGTAATTCAGTTCAAGGGTAGCGGTTTTTATATTCCCTCTATAAGTGATATCTTATGATAAGTATCTTTTTCTGTGTGACTTATTTCACTTAGAATCGTCCTACCTAAATCCACTCATCTTGCTGCTACTAGCCTTATGACGTTGATTTCATGGCTGAGTGATATTCCATTGTACATAAGGACCACAACTTCTTTATCCATTTTTCTCTTTCCTGGGATATTTAAGGTGTAACGAAGTGGAGGTTCTTGTCAACAGAGCAGCCCTAAACTTTGGGGTGCCTGTGTCTTCCTGATTTTTAGTTTTCCCAATTTATACGCCCATGAGTTGAAGTGCCCTATGCTCCCTAAGCTGATTTTTTTCGATGTTTCAGGACACACCGTGCACTTCTCCAGAGTGGCTGTTGGCAATTTACATCCCGCCCATCAGCGTAGCCAGGCTCCCGTTTCTCCATGGCCTGTTTTGCATTTCTGGTTTTGACACTTTATTCAGCATGGCCCTTTTGACCGATGGGAAGCGAGACTTCTTTGTAGCGCTGATTTGCCTTTCCAGGTTGCTTGGTTGGCCAAAAAGGGCGTATGCGTTTTTTCCTGAATATATTCAGGAAAAAACGCATACGCCCTTTTTGGCCAAGGGCATCATTGTCGAGGTTTTGCCGCTTTTCCTGTGCTTTAAAGGCGATTCGAATCTCCCTCCTGAAATCTGTTTCCTGCAATTCTGCCTTGCTTTCCAATCCTCTTCGTTGCCTTCCCTCAATATATTTGTGGACGAGAGTCATCATTTATAAGTCTGCAGGTTTGTGAATTGCAGTGCCCCTGAGCTCCATTTTTCAACTCGCTTTCTTGGGAGCTGGCCGCAAAAGCGCAGGATTGCTTCAGGCCCTATTCTGGTCCCGGGCGGCAGGCTGAGCCTGTGGTTAATTCTTCTTCCTGATGGGAAAATAGAGTGACCTGTGCCTGTCCCAACACGTAGAGCTAGTCTCTCATTGGTTCCCCCTCTTCCCGTTCATCCTCAGGACAAATTGCAACCTGTACGGAACAGGAGGTTAAAGGTGCTGATTCTCCAAGGAGGGAGATTGCTAGTAAAGCGGCTGGAATGGCAAACCCGAGCACAAGGAGATGAGAAATGAGGTGTGTTTTGAAAACCTTTCCGGATCGCACGGTGTACCATCTTCTGGGTTTCTCATGCATGCTTTCGATGTAGGAAGATGCCCTTGAACCTGGAGATTTGGGACCCATGGGATGGGTACCACGCAGTATTACTTTAAAGGGTCTGCGTTTGCTCACCCTACCTCACCAAACCTCTCAGCCCCAAGAGTGTCCACCCTTATGTCTCAATCAACTGTGGGTCTAGATATGGTCAATCCAGGTGGCATCACAGCCCCTGAACGAATTTTGTAAGAATTTCTCTCTCTTTCACTGTCTTTGTTTCACGGGTTTTTAAAAGTAATTGATTTTTATAATGGGGTTTACCTGCTTTTCACTGCTGTGTTTTTGCCGCTTTACACCCACTTGACTCACTTACAGAGAGATATCAATGCATAGGTTTTAAGATTCTTACTAGTCAGATATATTCTTGGGCGGTGAATAGGGGGTGTTGAGTCCAATTCACTGAGCAAGGAGTAGGTCTTGTCTATTACCTATTGGGTTTATGGAACGGTATCTGAGCTAATTTGAAACCCTTGTTTTATGCATCACCCCACCTCACCTTTCCCGTTAAGCAGCCATAGTGTGTTTTCTAAACGTGTGACCCTGCTCTGATTTGTAATTCAGTTCAAGGGTAGCGGTTTTTATATTCCCTCTATAAGTGATATCTTATGATAAGTATCTTTTTCTGTGTGACTTATTTCACTTCGAATCGTCCTACCTAAATCCACTCATCTTGCTGCTACTAGCCTTATGACGTTGATTTCATGGCTGAGTGATATTCCATTGTACATAAGGACCACTACTTCTTTATCCATTTTTCTCTTTCCTGGGATATTTAAGGTGTAATGAAGTGGAGGTTCTTGTCAACAGAGCAGCCCTAAACTTTGGGGTGCCTGTGTCTTGCTGATTTTTAGTTTTCCCAATTTATACGCCCATGAGTGGAAGTGCCCTATGCTCCCTAAGCTGATGTTTTTTCGATGTTTCAGGACACACCGTGCACTTCTCCAGAGTGGCTGTTGGCAATTTACATCCCGCCCATCAGCGTAGCCAGGCTCCCGTTTCTCCATGGCCTGTTTTGCATTTCTGGTTTTGACACTTTATTCAGCATGGCCCTTTTGACCGATGGGAAGCGAGACTTCTTTGTAGCGCTGATTTGCCTTTCCAGGTTGCTTGGTTGGCCAAAAAGGGCGTATGCGTTTTTTCCTGAATATATTCAGGAAAAAACGCATACGCCCTTTTTGGCCAAGGGCATCATTGTCGAGGTTTTGCCGCTTTTCCTGTGCTTTAAAGGCGATTCGAATCTCCCTCCTGAAATCTGTTTCCTGCAATTCTGCCTTGCTTTCCAATCCTCTTCGTTGCCTTCCCTCAATATATTTGTGGACGAGAGTCATCATTTATAAGTCTGCAGGTTTGTGAATTGCAGTGCCCCTGAGCTCCATTTTTCAACTCGCTTTCTTGGGAGCTGGCCGCAAAAGCGCAGGATTGCTTCAGGCCCTATTCTGGTCCCGGGCGGCAGGCTGAGCCTGTGGTTAATTCTTCTTCCTGATGGGAAAATAGAGTGACCTGTGCCTGTCCCAACACCTAGAGCTAGTCTCTCATTGGTTCCCCCTCTTCCCGTTCATCCTCAGGACAAATTGCAACCTGTACGGAACAGGAGGTTAAAGGTGCTGATTCTCCAAGGAGGGAGATTGCTTGTAAAGCGCAGGAATGGCAAACCCGAGCACAAGGAGATGAGAAATGAGGTGCGTTATGAAAACCTTTCCGGATCGCACGGTGTACCATCTTCTGGGTTTCTCATGCATGCTTTCGATGTAGGAAGATGCCCTTGAACCTGGAGATTTGGGACCCATGGGATGGGTACCACGCAGTATTACTTTAAAGGGTCTGCGTTTGCTCACCCAACCTCACCAAACCTCTCAGCCCCAAGAGTGTCCACCCTTATGTCTCAATCAACTGTGGGTCTAGATATGGTCAATCCAGGTGGCATCACAGCCCCTGAACGAATTTTGTAAGAATTTCTCTCTCTTTCACTGTCTTTGTTTCACGGGTTTTTAAAAGTAATTGATTTTTATAATGGGGTTTACCTGCTTTTCACTGCTGTGTTTTTGCCGCTTTACACCCACTGGACTCACTTACAGAGAGATATCAATGCATAGGTTTTAAGATTCTTACTAGTCAGATATATTCTTGGGCGGTGAATAGGGGGTGTTGAGTCCAATTCACTGAGCAAGGAGTAGGTCTTGTCTGTTACCTATTGGGTTTATGGAACGGTATCTGAGCTAATTTGAAACCCTTGTTTTATGCATCACCCCACCTCACCTTTCCCGTTAAGCAGCCATAGTGTGTTTTCTAAACGTGTTACCCTGCTCTGATTTGTAATTCAGTTCAAGGGTAGCGGTTTTTATATTCCCTCTATAAGTGATATCTTATGATAAGTATCTTTTTCTGTGTGACTTATTTCACTTAGAATCGTCCTACCTAAATCCACTCATGTTGCTGCTACTAGCCTTATGACGTTGATTTCATGGCTGAGTGATATTCCATTGTACATAAGGACCACAACTTCTTTATCCATTTTTCTCTTTCCTGGGATATTTAAGGTGTAACGAAGTGGAGGTTCTTGTCAACAGAGCAGCCCTAAACTTTGGGGTGCCTGTGTCTTGCTGATTTTTAGTTTTCCCAATTTATACGCCCATGAGTGGAAGTGCCCTATGCTCCCTAAGCTGATTTTTTTCGATGTTTCAGGACACACCGTGCACTTCTCCAGAGTGGCTGTTGGCAATTTACATCCCGCCCATCAGCGTAGCCAGGCTCCCGTTTCTCCATGGCCTGTTTTGCATTTCTGGTTTTGACACTTTATTCAGCATGGCCCTTTTGACCGATGGGAAGCGAGACTTCTTTTTAGCGCTGATTTGCCTTTCCAGGTTGCTTGGTTGGCCAAAAAGGGCGTATGCGTTTTTTCCTGAATATATTCAGGAAAAAACGCATACGCCCTTTTTGGCCAAGGGCATCATTGTCGAGGTTTTGCCGCTTTTCCTGTGCTTTAAAGGCGATTCGAATCTCCCTCCTGAAATCTGTTTCCTGCAATTCTGCCTTGCTTTCCAATCCTCTTCGTTGCCTTCCCTCAATATATTTGTGGACGAGAGTCATCATTTATAAGTCTGCAGGTTTGTGAATTGCAGTGCCCCTGAGCTCCATTTTTCAACTCGCTTTCTTGGGAGCTGGCCGCAAAAGCGCAGGATTGCTTCAGGCCCTATTCTGGTCCCGGGCGGCAGGCTGAGCCTGTGGTTAATTCTTCTTCCTGATGGGAAAATAGAGTGACCTGTGCCTGTCCCAACACCTAGAGCTAGTCTCTCATTGGTTCCCCCTCTTCCCGTTCATCCTCAGGACAAATTGCAACCTGTACGGAACAGGAGGTTAAAGGTGCTGATTCTCCAAGGAGGGAGATTGCTAGTAAAGCGGCTGGAATGGCAAACCCGAGCACAAGGAGATGAGAAATGAGGTGCGTTTTGAAAACCTTTCCGGATCGCACGGTGTACCATCTTCTGGGTTTCTCATGCATGCTTTCGATGTAGGAAGATGCCCTTGAACCTGGAGATTTGGGACCCATGGGATGGGTACCACGCAGTATTACTTTAAAGGGTCTGCGTTTGCTCACCCAGCCTCACCAAACCTCTCAGCCCCAAGAGTGTCCACCCTTATGTCTCAATCAACTGTGGGTCTAGATATGGTCAATCCAGGTGGCATCACAGCCCCTGAACGAATTTTGTAAGAATTTCTCTCTCTTTCACTGTCTTTGTTTCACGGGTTTTTAAAAGTAATTGATTTTTATAATGGGGTTTACCTGCTTTTCACTGCTGTGTTTTTGCCGCTTTACACCCACTGGACTCACTTACAGAGAGATATAAATGCATAGGTTTTAAGATTCTTACTAGTCAGATATATTCTTGGGCGGTGAATAGGGGGTGTTGAGTCCAATTCACTGAGCAAGGAGTAGGTCTTGTCTATTACCTATTGGGTTTATGGAACGGTATCTTAGCTAATTTGAAACCCTTGTTTTATGCATCACCCCACCTCACCTTTCCCGTTAAGCAGCCATAGTGTGTTTTCTAAACGTGTTACCCTGCTCTGATTTGTAATTCAGTTCAAGGGTAGCGGTTTTTATATTCCCTCTATAAGTGATATCTTATGATAAGTATCTTTTTCTGTGTGACTTATTTCAGTTCGAATCGTCCTACCTAAATCCACTCATCTTGCTGCTACTAGCCTTATGACGTTGATTTCATGGCTGAGTGATATTCCATTGTACATAAGGACCACAACTTCTTTATCCATTTTTCTCTTTCCTGGGATATTTAAGGTGTAACGAAGTGGAGGTTCTTGTCAACAGAGCAGCCCTAAACTTTGGGGTGCCTGTGTCTTGCTGATTTTTAGTTTTCCCAATTTATACGCCCATGAGTGGAAGTGCCCTATGCTCCCTAAGCTGATTTTTTGCGATGTTTCAGGACACACCGTGCACTTCTCCAGAGTGGCTGTTGGCAATTTACATCCCGCCCATCAGCGTAGCCAGGCTCCCGTTTCTCCATGGCCTGTTTTGCATTTCTGGTTTTGACACTTTATTCAGCATGGCCCTTTTGACCGATGGGAAGCGAGACTTCTTTGTAGCGCTGATTTGCCTTTCCAGGTTGCTTGGTTGGCCAAAAAGGGCGTATGCGTTTTTTCCTGAATATATTCAGGAAAAAACGCATACGCCCTTTTTGGCCAAGGGCATCATTGTCGAGGTTTTGCCGCTTTTCCTGTGCTTTAAAGGCGATTCGAATCTCCCTCCTGAAATCTGTTTCCTGCAATTCTGCCTTGCTTTCCAATCCTCTTCGTTGCCTTCCCTCAATATATTTGTGGACGAGAGTCATCATTTATAAGTCTGCAGGTTTGTGAATTGCAGTGCCCCTGAGCTCCATTTTTCAACTCGCTTTCTTGGGAGCTGGCCGCAAAAGCGCAGTATTGCTTCAGGCCCTATTCTCGTCCCAGGCGGCAGGCTGAGCCTGTGGTTAATTCTTCTTCCTGATGGGAAAATAGAGTGACCTCTGCCTGTCCCAAAACCTAGAGCTAGTCTCTCATTGCTTCCCCCTCCTCCCGTTCATCCTCCGGACAAATTGCAACCTGTACGGAACAGGAGGTTAAAGGTGCTGATTCTCCAAGGAGGGAGATTGCTAGTAAAGCGGCTGGAATGGCGAACCCGAGTACAAGGAGATGAGAAATGAGGTGCGATTTTGAAACCTTTCCCGATCACACGGTGTACCATCTTCTGGGTTTCTCATGCATGTTTTCGATGTAGGAAGATGCCCTTGAACCTGGAGATTTGGGACCCATGGGATGGGTACCACGCAGTATTACTTTAAAGGGTCTGCGTTTGCTCACCCAACCTCACCAAACCTCTCAGCCCCAAGAGTGTCCACCCTTATGTCTCAGTCAGCTGTGGGTCTAGATATGGTCAATCCAGGTGGCATCACAGCTCCTGAACGAATTTTGTAAGAATTTCTCTCTCTTTCACTGTCTTTGTTTCACGGGTTTTTAAAAGTAATTGATTTTTATAATGGGGTTTACCTGCTTTTCACTGCTGTGATTTTGCCGCTTTACACCCACTTGACTCACTTACAGAGAGATATCAATGCATAGGTTTCAAGATTCTTACTAGGCAGATATATTCTTGGGCGGTGAATAGGGGGTGTTGAGTCCAATTCACTGAGCAAGGAGTAGGTCTTGTCTATTACCTATTGGGTTTATGGAACGGTATCTGAGCTAATTTGAAACCCTTGTTTTATGCATCACCCCACCTCACCTTTCCCGTTAAGCAGCCATAGTGTGTGTTCTAAACGTGTGACTCTATTCTATTTTGTAATTCAGTTCAAGGGTAGCGGTTTTTACATTCCCTCTATAAGTGATATCTTATGATAAGTGTCTTTTTCTGTGTGACTTATTTCACTTAGAATCGTCGTACCTAAATCCACTCATCATGCTGCTACTAGCCTTATGACGTTGATTTCATGGCTGATTGATTTTCCATTGTACATAAGGACCACAACTTCTTTATCCATTTTTCTCTTTCCTGGGATATTTAACGTGTAACCAAGTGGAGGTTCTTGTCAACAGAGCAGCCCTAAACTTTGGGGTGCCTCTGTCTTGCTGATTTTTAGTTTTCCCAATTTATACGCCCATGAGTGGAAGTGCCCTATGCTCCCTAAGCTGAGTTTTTTAGATGTTTCAGGACACACCGTGCACTTCTCCAGAGTGGCTGTTGGCAATTTACATCCCGCCCATCAGCGTAGCCAGGCTCCCGTTTCTCCATGGCCTGTCCTGCATTTCTGGTTTTGACACTTTATTCAGCATGGCCCTTTTGACCGATGGGAAGCGAGACTTCTTTGTAGCGCTGATTTGCCTTTCCAGGTTGCTTGGTTGGCCAAAAAGGGCGTATGCGTTTTTTCCTGAATATATTCAGGAAAAAACGCATACGCCCTTTTTGGCCAAGGGCATCATTGTCGAGGTTTTGCCGCTTTTCCTGTGCTTTAAAGGCGATTCGAATCTCCCTCCTGAAATCTGTTTCCTGCAATTCTGCCTTTCTTTCAAATCCTCTTCGTTGCCTTCCCTCAATATATTTGTGGACGAGAGTCATCATTTATAAGTCTGCAGGTTTGTGAATTGCAGTGCCCCTGAGCTCCATTTTTCAACTCGCTTTCTTGGGAGCTGGCCGCAAAAGCGCAGTATTGCTTCAGGCCCTATTCTCGTCCCAGGCGGCAGGCTGAGCCTGTGGTTAATTCTTCTTCCTGATGGGAAAATAGAGTGACCTCTGCCTGTCCCAAAACCTAGAGCTAGTCTCTCATTGCTTCCCCCTCTTCCCGTTCATCCTCCGGACAAATTGCAACCTGTACGGAACAGGAGGTTAAAGGTGCTGATTCTCCAAGGAGGGAGATTGCTAGTAAAGCGGCTGGAATGGCGAACCCGAGTACAAGGAGATGAGAAATGAGGTGCGATTTTGAAACCTTTCCCGATCACACGGTGTACCATCTTCTGGGTTTCTCATGCATGTTTTCGATGTAGGAAGATGCCCTTGAACCTGGAGATTTGGGACCCATGGGATGGGTACCACGCAGTATTACTTTAAAGGGTCTGCGTTTGCTCACCCAACCTCACCAAACCTCTCAGCCCCAAGAGTGTCCACCCTTATGTCTCAGTCAGCTGTGGGTCTAGATATGGTCAATCCAGGTGGCATCACAGCTCCTGAACGAATTTTGTAAGAATTTCTCTCTCTTTCACTGTCTTTGTTTCACGGGTTTTTAAAAGTAATTGATTTTTATAATGGGGTTTACCTGCTTTTCACTGCTGTGATTTTGCCGCTTTACACCCACTTGACTCACTTACAGAGAGATATCAATGCATAGGTTTCAAGATTCTTACTAGGCAGATATATTCTTGGGCGGTGAATAGGGGGTGTTGAGTCCAATTCACTGAGCAAGGAGTAGGTCTTGTCTATTACCTATTGGGTTTATGGAACGGTATCTGAGCTAATTTGAAACCCTTGTTTTATGCATCACCCCACCTCACCTTTCCCGTTAAGCAGCCATAGTGTGTGTTCTAAACGTGTGACTCTATTCTGTTTTGTAATTCAGTTCAAGGGTAGCGGTTTTTACATTCCCTCTATAAGTGATATCTTATGATAAGTGTCTTTTTCTGTGTGACTTATTTCACTTAGAATCGTCGTACCTAAATCCACTCATCATGCTGCTACTAGCCTTATGACGTTGATTTCATGGCTGATTGATTTTCCATTGTACATAAGGACCACAACTTCTTTATCCATTTTTCTCTTTCCTGGGATATTTAACGTGTAACCAAGTGGAGGTTCTTGTCAACAGAGCAGCCCTAAACTTTGGGGTGCCTCTGTCTTGCTGATTTTTAGTTTTCCCAATTTATACGCCCATGAGTGGAAGTGCCCTATGCTCCCTAAGCTGAGTTTTTTAGATGTTTCAGGACACACCGTGCACTTCTCCAGAGTGGCTGTTGGCAATTTACATCCCGCCCATCAGCGTAGCCAGGCTCCCGTTTCTCCATGGCCTGTCCTGCATTTCTGGTTTTGACACTTTATTCAGCATGGCCCTTTTGACCGATGGGAAGCGAGACTTCTTTGTAGCGCTGATTTGCCTTTCCAGGTTGCTTGGTTGGCCAAAAAGGGCGTATGCGTTTTTTCCTGAATATATTCAGGAAAAAACGCATACGCCCTTTTTGGCCAAGGGCATCATTGTCGAGGTTTTGCCGCTTTTCCTGTGCTTTAAAGGCGATTCGAATCTCCCTCCTGAAATCTGTTTCCTGCAATTCTGCCTTTCTTTCAAATCCTCTTCGTTGCCTTCCCTCAATATATTTGTGGACGAGAGTCATCATTTATAAGTCTGCAGGTTTGTGAATTGCAGTGCCCCTGAGCTCCATTTTTCAACTCGCTTTCTTGGGAGCTGGCCGCAAAAGCGCAGTATTGCTTCAGGCCCTATTCTCGTCCCAGGCGGCAGGCTGAGCCTGTGGTTAATTCTTCTTCCTGATGGGAAAATAGAGTGACCTCTGCCTGTCCCAAAACCTAGAGCTAGTCTCTCATTGCTTCCCCCTCTTCCCGTTCATCCTCCGGACAAATTGCAACCTGTACGGAACAGGAGGTTAAAGGTGCTGATTCTCCAAGGAGGGAGATTGCTAGTAAAGCGGCTGGAATGGCAAACCCGAGCACAAGGAGATGAGAAATGAGGTGCGTTTTGAAAACCTTTCCGGATCGCACGGTGTACCATCTTCTGGGTTTCTCATGCATGCTTTCGATGTAGGAAGATGCCCTTGAACCTGGAGATTTGGGACCCATGGGATGGGTACCACGCAGTATTACTTTAAAGGGTCTGCGTTTGCTCACCCAACCTCACCAAACCTCTCAGCCCAAAGAGTGTCCACCCTTATGTCTCAATCAACTGTGGGTCTAGATATGGTCAATCCAGGTGGCATCACAGCTCCTGAACGAATTTTGTAAGAATTTCTCTCTCTTTCACTGTCTTTGTTTCACGGGTTTTTAAAAGTAATTGATTTTTATAATGGGGTTTACCTGCTTTTCACTGCTGTGTTTTTGCCGCTTTACACCCACTGGACTCACAGAGAGATATCAATGCATAGGTTTTAAGATTCTTACTAGTCAGATATATTCTTGGGCGGTGAATAGGGGGTGTTGAGTCCAATTCACTGAGCAAGGAGTAGGTCTTGTCTATTACCTATTGGGTTTATGGAACGGTATCTGAGCTAATTTGAAACCCTTGTTTTATGCATCACCCCACCTCACCGTTCCCGTTAAGCAGCCATAGTGTGTTTTCTAAACGTGTTACCCTGCTCTGATTTGTAATTCAGTTCAAGGGTAGCGGTTTTTATATTCCCTCTATAAGTGATATCTTATGATAAGTATCTTTTTCTGTGTGACTTATTTCACTTAGAATCGTCCTACCTAAATCCACTCATCTTGCTGCTACTAGCCTTATGACGTTGATTTCATGGCTGAGTGATATTCCATTGTACATAAGGACCACAACTTCTTTATCCATTTTTCTCTTTCCTGGGATATTTAAGGTGTAACGAAGTGGAGGTTCTTGTCAACAGAGCAGCCCTAAACTTTGGGGTGCCTGTGTCTTGCTGACTTTTAGTTTTCCCAATTTATACGCCCATGAGTGGAAGTGCCCTATGCTCCCTAAGCTGATTTTTTTCGATGTTTCAGGACACACCGTGCACTTCTCCAGAGTGGCTGTTGGCAATTTACATCCCGCCCATCAGCGTAGCCAGGCTCCCGTTTCTCCATGGCCTGTTTTGCATTTCTGGTTTTGACACTTTATTCAGCATGGCCCTTTTGACCGATGGGAAGCGAGACTTCTTTGTAGCGCTGATTTGCCTTTCCAGGTTGCTTGGTTGGCCAAAAAGGGCGTATGCGTTCTTTCCTGAATATATTCAGCAAAAAACGCATACGCCCTTTTTGGCCAAGGGCATCATTGTCGAGGTTTTGCCGCTTTTCCTGGGCTTTAAAGGCGATTCGAATCTCCCTCCTGAAATCTGTTTCCTGCAATTCTGCCTTGCTTTCCAATCCTCTTCGTTGCCTTCCCTCAATATATTTGTGGACGAGAGTCATCATTTATAAGTCTGCAGGTTTGTGAATTGCAGTGCCCCTGAGCTCCATTTTTCAACTCGCTTTCTTGGGAGCTGGCCGCAAAAGCGCAGGATTGCTTCAGGCCCTATTCTGGTCCCGGGCGGCAGGCTGAGCCTGTGGTTAATTCTTCTTCCTGAGGGGAAAATAGAGTGACCTGTGCCTGTCCCAACACCTAGAGCTAGTCTCTCATTGGTTCCCCCTCTTCCCGTTCATCCTCAGGACAAATTGCAACCTGTACGGAACAGGAGGTTAAAGGTGCTGATTCTCCAAGGAGGGAGATTGCTAGTAAAGCGGCTGGAATGGCAAACCCGAGCACAAGGAGATGAGAAATGAGGTGCGTTTTGAAAACCTTTCCGGATCACACGGTGTACCATCTTCTGGGTTTCTCATGCATGCTTTCGATGTAGGAAGATGCCCTTGAACCTGGAGATTTGGGACCCATGGGATGGGTACCACGCAGTATTACTTTAAAGGGTCTGCGTTTGCTCACCCAACCTCACCAAACCTCTCAGCCCCAAGAGTGTCCACCCTTATGTCTCAATCAACTGTGGGTCTAGATATGGTCAATCCAGGTGGCATCACAGCCCCTGAACGAATTTTGTAAGAATTTCTCTCTCTTTCACTGTCTTTGTTTCACGGGTTTTTAAAAGTAATTGATTTTTATAATGGGGTTTACCTGCTTTTCACTGCTGTGTTTTTGCCACTTTACACCCACTGGACGCACTTACAGAGAGATATCAATGCATAGGTTTTAAGATTCTTACTAGTCAGATATATTCTTGGGCGGTGAATAGGGGGTGTTGAGTCCAATTCGCTGAGCAAGGAGTAGGTCTTGTCTATTACCTATTGGGTTTATGGAACGGTATCTGAGCTAATTTGAAACCCTTGTTTTATGCATCACCCCACCTCACCGTTCCCGTTAAGCAGCCATAGTGTGTTTTCTAAACGTGTTACCCTGCTCTGATTTGTAATTCAGTTCAAGGGTAGCGGTTTTTATATTCCCTCTATAAGTGATATCTTATGATAAGTATCTTTTTCTGTGTGACTTATTTCACTTAGAATCGTCCTACCTAAATCCACTCATCTTGCTGCTACTAGCCTTATGACGTTGATTTCATGGCTGAGTGATATTCCATTGTACATAAGGACCACAACTTCTTTATCCATTTTTCTCTTTCCTGGGATATTTAAGGTGTAACGAAGTGGAGGTTCTTGTCAACAGAGCAGCCCTAAACTTTGGGGTGCCTGTGTCTTGCTGATTTTTAGTTTTCCCAATTTATACGCCCATGAGTGGAAGTGCCCTATGCTCCCTAAGCTGATTTTTTTCGATGTTTCAGGACACACCGTGCACTTCTCCAGAGTGGCTGTTGGCAATTTACATCCCGCCCATCAGCGTAGCCAGGCTCCCGTTTCTCCATGGCCTGTTTTGCATTTCTGGTTTTGACACTTTATTCAGCATGGCCCTTTTGACCGATGGGAAGCGAGACTTCTTTGTAGCGCTGATTTGCCTTTCCAGGTTGCTTGGTTGGCCAAAAAGGGCGTATGCGTTTTTTCCTGAATATATTCAGGAAAAAACGCATACGCCCTTTTTGGCCAAGGGCATCATTGTCGAGGTTTTGCCGCTTTTCCTGGGCTTTAAAGGCGATTCGAATCTCCCTCCTGAAATCTGTTTCCTGCAATTCTGCCTTGCTTTCCAATCCTCTTCGTTGCCTTCCCTCAATATATTTGTGGACGAGAGTCATCATTTATAAGTCTGCAGGTTTGTGAATTGCAGTGCCCCTGAGCTCCATTTTTCAACTCGCTTTCTTGGGAGCTGGCCGCAAAAGCGCAGGATTGCTTCAGGCCCTATTCTGGTCCCGGGCGGCAGGCTGAGCCTGTGGTTAATTCTTCTTCCTGAGGGGAAAATAGAGTGACCTGTGCCTGTCCCAACACCTAGAGCTAGTCTCTCATTGGTTCCCCCTCTTCCCGTTCATCCTCAGGACAAATTGCAACCTGTACGGAACAGGAGGTTAAAGGTGCTGATTCTCCAAGGAGGGAGATTGCTAGTAAAGCGGCTGGAATGGCAAACCCGAGCACAAGGAGATGAGAAATTAGGTGCGTTTTGAAAACCTTTCCGGATCGCACGGTGTACCATCTTCTGGGTTTCTCATGCATGCTTTCGATGTAGGAAGATGCCCTTGAACCTGGAGATTTGGGACCCATGGGATGGGTACCACGCAGTATTACTTTAAAGGGTCTGCGTTTGCTCACCCAACCTCACCAAACCTCTCAGCCCAAAGAGTGTCCACCCTTATGTCTCAATCAACTGTGGGTCTAGATATGGTCAATCCAGGTGGCATCACAGCTCCTGAACGAAGTTTGTAAGAATTTCTCTCTCTTTCACTGTCTTTGTTTCACGGGTTTTTAAAAGTAATTGATTTTTATAATGGGGTTTACCTGCTTTTCACTGCTGTGTTTTTGCCGCTTTACACCCACTGGACTCACAGAGAGATATCAATGCATAGGTTTTAAGATTCTTACTAGTCAGATATATTCTTGGGCGGTGAATAGGGGGTGTTGAGTCCAATTCACTGAGCAAGGAGTAGGTCTTGTCTATTACCTATTGGGTTTATGGAACGGTATCTGAGCTAATTTGAAACCCTTGTTTTATGCATCACCCCACCTCACCGTTCCCGTTAAGCAGCCATAGTGTGTTTTCTAAACGTGTTACCCTGCTCTGATTTGTAATTCAGTTCAAGGGTAGCGGTTTTTATAGTCCCTCTATAAGTGATATCTTATGATAAGTATCTTTTTCTGTGTGACTTATTTCACTTAGAATCGTCCTACCTAAATCCACTCATCTTGCTGCTACTAGCCTTATGACGTTGATTTCATGGCTGAGTGATATTCCATTGTACATAAGGACCACAACTTCTTTATCCATTTTTCTCTTTCCTGGGATATTTAAGGTGTAACGAAGTGGAGGTTCTTGTCAACAGAGCAGCCCTAAACTTTGGGGTGCCTGTGTCTTGCTGACTTTTAGTTTTCCCAATTTATACGCCCATGAGTGGAAGTGCCCTATGCTCCCTAAGCTGATTTTTTTCGATGTTTCAGGACACACCGTGCACTTCTCCAGAGTGGCTGTTGGCAATTTACATCCCGCCCATCAGCGTAGCCAGGCTCCCGTTTCTCCATGGCCTGTTTTGCATTTCTGGTTTTGACACTTTATTCAGCATGGCCCTTTTGACCGATGGGAAGCGAGACTTCTTTGTAGCGCTGATTTGCCTTTCCAGGTTGCTTGGTTGGCCAAAAAGGGCGTATGCGTTTTTTCCTGAATATATTCAGGAAAAAACGCATACGCCCTTTTTGGCCAAGGGCATCATTGTCGAGGTTTTGCCGCTTTTCCTGGGCTTTAAAGGCGATTCGAATCTCCCTCCTGAAATCTGTTTCCTGCAATTCTGCCTTGCTTTCCAATCCTCTTCATTGCCTTCCCTCAATATATTTGTGGACGAGAGTCATCCTTTATAAGTCTGCAGGTTTGTGAATTGCAGTGCCCCTGAGCTCCATTTTTCAACTCGCTTTCTTGGGAGCTGGCCGCAAAAGCGCAGGATTGCTTCAGGCCCTATTCTGGTCCCGGGCGGCAGGCTGAGCCTGTGGTTAATTCTTCTTCCTGAGGGGAAAATAGAGTGACCTGTGCCTGTCCCAACACCTAGAGCTAGTCTCTCATTGGTTCCCCCTCTTCCCGTTCATCCTCAGGACAAATTGCAACCTGTACGGAACAGGAGGTTAAAGGTGCTGATTCTCCAAGGAGGGAGATTGCTAGTAAAGCGGCTGGAATGGCAAACCCGAGCACAAGGAGATGAGAAATGAGGTGCGTTTTGAAAACCTTTCCGGATCGCACGGTGTACCATCTTCTGGGTTTCTCATGCATGCTTTCGATGTAGGAAGATGCCCTTGAACCTGGAGATTTGGGACCCATGGGATGGGTACCACGCAGTATTACTTTAAAGGGTCTGCGTTTGCTCACCCAACCTCACCAAACCTCTCAGCCCCAAGAGTGTCCACCCTTATGTCTCAATCAACTGTGGGTCTAGATATGGTCAATCCAGGTGGCATCACAGCCCCTGAACGAATTTTGTAAGAATTTCTCTCTCTTTCACTGTCTTTGTTTCACGGGTTTTTAAAAGTAATTGATTTTTATAATGGGGTTTACCTGCTTTTCACTGCTGTGTTTTTGCCGCTTTACACCCACTGGACTCACTTACAGAGAGATATCAATGCATAGGTTTTAAGATTCTTACTAGTCAGATATATTCTTGGGCGGTGAATAGGGGGTGTTGAGTCCAATTCACTGAGCAAGGAGTAGGTCTTGTCTATTACCTATTGGGTTTATGGAACGGTATCTGAGCTAATTTGAAACCCTTGTTTTATGCATCACCCCACCTCACCGTTCCCGTTAAGCAGCCATAGTGTGTTTTCTAAACGTGTTACCCTGCTCTGATTTGTAATTCAGTTCAAGGGTAGCGGTTTTTATATTCCCTCTATAAGTGATATCTTATGATAAGTATCTTTTTCTGTGTGACTTATTTCACTTAGAATCGTCCTACCTAAATCCACTCATCTTGCTGCTACTAGCCTTATGACGTTGATTTCATGGCTGAGTGATATTCCATTGTACATAAGGACCACAACTTCTTTATCCATTTTTCTCTTTCCTGGGATATTTAAGGTGTAACGAAGTGGAGGTTCTTGTCAACAGAGCAGCCCTAAACTTTGGGGTGCCTGTGTCTAGCTGACTTTTAGTTTTCCCAATTTATACGCCCATGAGTGGAAGTGCCCTATGCTCCCTAAGCTGATTTTTTTCGATGTTTCAGGACACACCGTGCACTTCTCCAGAGTGGCTGTTGGCAATTTACATCCCGCCCATCAGCGTAGCCAGGCTCCCGTTTCTCCATGGCCTGTTTTGCATTTCTGGTTTTGACACTTTATTCAGCATGGCCCTTTTGACCGATGGGAAGCGAGACTTCTTTGTAGCGCTGATTTGCCTTTCCAGGTTGCTTGGTTGGCCAAAAAGGGCGTATGCGTTTTTTCCTGAATATATTCAGGAAAAAACGCATACGCCCTTTTTGGCCAAGGGCATCATTGTCGAGGTTTTGCCGCTTTTCCTGGGCTTTAAAGGCGATTCGAATCTCCCTCCTGAAATCTGTTTCCTGCAATTCTGCCTTGCTTTCCAATCCTCTTCGTTGCCTTCCCTCAATATATTTGTGGACGAGAGTCATCATTTATAAGTCTGCAGGTTTGTGAATTGCAGTGCCCCTGAGCTCCATTTTTCAACTCGCTTTCTTGGGAGCTGGCCGCAAAAGCGCAGGATTGCTTCAGGCCCTATTCTGGTCCCGGGCGGCAGGCTGAGCCTGTGGTTAATTCTTCTTCCTGATGGGAAAATAGAGTGACCTGTGCCTGTCCCAACACCTAGAGCTAGTCTCTCATTGGTTCCCCCTCTTCCCGTTCATCCTCAGGACAAATTGCAACCTGTACGGAACAGGAGGTTAAAGGTGCTGATTCTCCAAGGAGGGAGATTGCTAGTAAAGCGGCTGGAATGGCAAACCTGAGCACAAGGAGATGAGAAATGAGGTGCGTTTTGAAAACCTTTCCGGATCGCACGGTGTACCATCTTCTGGGTTTCTCATGCATGCTTTCGATGTAGGAAGATGCCCTTGAACCTGGAGATTTGGGACCCATGGGATGGGTACCACGCAGTATTACTTTAAAGGGTCTGCGTTTGCTCACCCAACCTCACCAAACCTCTCAGCCCCAAGAGTGTCCACCCTTATGTCTCAATCAACTGTGGGTCTAGATATGGTCAATCCAGGTGGCATCACAGCCCCTGAACTAATTTTGTAAGAATTTCTCTCTCTTTCACTGTCTTTGTTTCACGGGTTTTTAAAAGTAATTGATTTTTATAATGGGGTTTACCTGCTTTTCACTGCTGTGTTTTTGCCGCTTTACACCCACTGGACTCACTTACAGAGAGATATCAATGCATAGGTTTTAAGATTCTTACTAGTCAGATATATTCTTGGGCGGTGAATAGGGGGTGTTGAGTCCAATTCACTGAGCAAGGAGTAGGTCTTGTCTATTACCTATTGGGTTTATGGAACGGTATCTGAGCTAATTTGAAACCCTTGTTTTATGCATCACCCCACCTCACCGTTCCCGTTAAGCAGCCATAGTGTGTTTTCTAAACGTGTTACCCTGCTCTGATTTGTAATTCAGTTCAAGGGTAGCGGTTTTTATAGTCCCTCTATAAGTGATATCTTATGATAAGTATCTTTTTCTGTGTGACTTATTTCACTTAGAATCGTCCTACCTAAATCCACTCATCTTGCTGCTACTAGCCTTATGACGTTGATTTCATGGCTGAGTGATATTCCATTGTACATAAGGACCACAACTTCTTTATCCATTTTTCTCTTTCCTGGGATATTTAAGGTGTAACGAAGTGGAGGTTCTTGTCAACAGAGCAGCCCTAAACTTTGGGGTGCCTGTGTCTTGCTGACTTTTAGTTTTCCCAATTTATACGCCCATGAGTGGAAGTGCCCTATGCTCCCTAAGCTGATTTTTTTCGATGTTTCAGGACACACCGTGCACTTCTCCAGAGTGGCTGTTGGCAATTTACATCCCGCCCATCAGCGTAGCCAGGCTCCCGTTTCTCCATGGCCTGTTTTGCATTTCTGCTTTTGACACTTTATTCAGCATGGCCCTTTTGACCGATGGGAAGCGAGACTTCTTTGTAGCGCTGATTTGCCTTTCCAGGTTGCTTGGTTGGCCAAAAAGGGCGTATGCGTTTTTTCCTGAATATATTCAGGAAGAAACGCATACGCCCTTTTTGGCCAAGGGCATCATTGTCGAGGTTTTGCCGCTTTTCCTGGGCTTTAAAGGCGATTCGAATCTCCCTCCTGAAATCTGTTTCCTGCAATTCTGCCTTGCTTTCCAATCCTCTTCGTTGCCTTCCCTCAATATATTTGTGGACGAGAGTCATCATTTATAAGTCTGCAGGTTTGTGAATTGCAGTGCCCCTGAGCTCCATTTTTCAACTCGCTTTCTTGGGAGCTGGCCGCAAAAGCGCAGGATTGCTTCAGGCCCTATTCTGGTCCCGGGCGGCAGGCTGAGCCTGTGGTTAAATATTCTTCCTGATGGGAAAATAGAGTGACCTGTGCCTGTCCCAACACCTAGAGCTAGTCTCTCATTGGTTCCCCCTCTTCCCGTTCATCCTCAGGACAAATTGCAACCTGTACGGAACAGGAGGTTAAAGGTGCTGATTCTCCAAGGAGGGAGATTGCTAGTAAAGCGGCTGGAATGGCAAACCCGAGCACAAGGAGATGAGAAATGAGGTGCGTTTTGAAAACCTTTCCGGATCGCACGGTGTACCATCTTCTGGGTTTCTCATGCATGCTTTCGATGTAGGAAGATGCCCTTGAACCTGGAGATTTGGGACCCATGGGATGGGTACCACGCAGTATTACTTTAAAGGGTCTGCGTTTGCTCACCCAACCTCACCAAACCTCTCAGCCCCAAGAGTGTCCACCCTTATGTCTCAATCAACTGTGGGTCTAGATATGGTCAATCCAGGTGGCATCACAGCCCCTGAACGAATTTTGTAAGAATTTCTCTCTCTTTCACTGTCTTTGTTTCACGGGTTTTTAAAAGTAATTGATTTTTATAATGGGGTTTACCTGCTTTTCACTGCTGTGTTTTTGCCGCTTTACACCCACTGGACTCACTTACAGAGAGATATCAATGCATAGGTTTTAAGATTCTTACTAGTCAGATATATTCTTGGGCGGTGAATAGGGGGTGTTGAGTCCAATTCACTGAGCAAGGAGTAGGTCTTGTCTATTACCTATTGGGTTTATGGAACGGTATCTGAGCTAATTTGAAACCCTTGTTTTATGCATCACCCCACCTCACCGTTCCCGTTAAGCAGCCATAGTGTGTTTTCTAAACGTGTTACCCTGCTCTGATTTGTAATTCAGTTCAAGGGTAGCGGTTTTTATATTCCCTCTATAAGTGATATCTTATGATAAGTATCTTTTTCTGTGTGACTTATTTCACTTAGAATCGTCCTACGTAAATCCACTCATCTTGCTGCTACTAGCCTTATGACGTTGATTTCATGGCTGAGTGATATTCCATTGTACATAAGGACCACAACTTCTTTATCCATTTTTCTCTTTCCTGGGATATTTAAGGTGTAACGAAGTGGAGGTTCTTGTCAACAGAGCAGCCCTAAACTTTGGGGTGCCTGTGTCTTGCTGACTTTTAGTTTTCCCAATTTATACGCCCATGAGTGGAAGTGCCCTATGCTCCCTAAGCTGATTTTTTTCGATGTTTCAGGACACACCGTGCACTTCTCCAGAGTGGCTGTTGGCAATTTACATCCCGCCCATCAGCGTAGCCAGGCTCCCGTTTCTCCATGGCCTGTTTTGCATTTCTGGTTTTGACACTTTATTCAGCATGGCCCTTTTGACCGATGGGAAGCGAGACTTCTTTGTAGCGCTGATTTGCCTTTCCAGGTTGCTTGGTTGGCCAAAAAGGGCGTATGCGTTCTTTCCTGAATATATTCAGCAAAAAACGCATACGCCCTTTTTGGCCAAGGGCATCATTGTCGAGGTTTTGCCGCTTTTCCTGGGCTTTAAAGGCGATTCGAATCTCCCTCCTGAAATCTGTTTCCTGCAATTCTGCCTTGCTTTCCAATCCTCTTCGTTGCCTTCCCTCAATATATTTGTGGACGAGAGTCATCATTTATAAGTCTGCAGGTTTGTGAATTGCAGTGCCCCTGAGCTCCATTTTTCAACTCGCTTTCTTGGGAGCTGGCCGCAAAAGCGCAGGATTGCTTCAGGCCCTATTCTGGTCCCGGGCGGCAGGCTGAGCCTGTGGTTAATTCTTCTTCCTGAGGGGAAAATAGAGTGACCTGTGCCTGTCCCAACACCTAGAGCTAGTCTCTCATTGGTTCCCCCTCTTCCCGTTCATCCTCAGGACAAATTGCAACCTGTACGGAACAGGAGGTTAAAGGTGCTGATTCTCCAAGGAGGGAGATTGCTAGTAAAGCGGCTGGAATGGCAAACCCGAGCACAAGGAGATGAGAAATGAGGTGCGTTTTGAAAACCTTTCCGGATCACACGGTGTACCATCTTCTGGGTTTCTCATGCATGCTTTCGATGTAGGAAGATGCCCTTGAACCTGGAGATTTGGGACCCATGGGATGGGTACCACGCAGTATTACTTTAAAGGGTCTGCGTTTGCTCACCCAACCTCACCAAACCTCTCAGCCCCAAGAGTGTCCACCCTTATGTCTCAATCAACTGTGGGTCTAGATATGGTCAATCCAGGTGGCATCACAGCCCCTGAACGAATTTTGTAAGAATTTCTCTCTCTTTCACTGTCTTTGTTTCACGGGTTTTTAAAAGTAATTGATTTTTATAATGGGGTTTACCTGCTTTTCACTGCTGTGTTTTTGCCACTTTACACCCACTGGACTCACTTACAGAGAGATATCAATGCATAGGTTTTAAGATTCTTACTAGTCAGATATATTCTTGGGCGGTGAATAGGGGGTGTTGAGTCCAATTCGCTGAGCAAGGAGTAGGTCTTGTCTATTACCTATTGGGTTTATGGAACGGTATCTGAGCTAATTTGAAACCCTTGTTTTATGCATCACCCCACCTCACCGTTCCCGTTAAGCAGCCATAGTGTGTTTTCTAAACGTGTTACCCTGCTCTGATTTGTAATTCAGTTCAAGGGTAGCGGTTTTTATATTCCCTCTATAAGTGATATCTTATGATAAGTATCTTTTTCTGTGTGACTTATTTCACTTAGAATCGTCCTACCTAAATCCACTCATCTTGCTGCTACTAGCCTTATGACGTTGATTTCATGGCTGAGTGATATTCCATTGTACATAAGGACCACAACTTCTTTATCCATTTTTCTCTTTCCTGGGATATTTAAGGTGTAACGAAGTGGAGGTTCTTGTCAACAGAGCAGCCCTAAACTTTGGGGTGCCTGTGTCTTGCTGACTTTTAGTTTTCCCAATTTATACGCCCATGAGTGGAAGTGCCCTATGCTCCCTAAGCTGATTTTTTTCGATGTTTCAGGACACACCGTGCACTTCTCCAGAGTGGCTGTTGGCAATTTACATCCCGCCCATCAGCGTAGCCAGGCTCCCGTTTCTCCATGGCCTGTTTTGCATTTCTGGTTTTGACACTTTATTCAGCATGGCCCTTTTGACCGATGGGAAGCGAGACTTCTTTGTAGCGCTGATTTGCCTTTCCAGGTTGCTTGGTTGGCCAAAAAGGGCGTATGCGTTTTTTCCTGAATATATTCAGGAAAAAACGCATACGCCCTTTTTGGCCAAGGGCATCATTGTCGAGGTTTTGCCGCTTTTCCTGGGCTTTAAAGGCGATTCGAATCTCCCTCCTGAAATCTGTTTCCTGCAATTCTGCCTTGCTTTCCAATCCTCTTCATTGCCTTCCCTCAATATATTTGTGGACGAGAGTCATCCTTTATAAGTCTGCAGGTTTGTGAATTGCAGTGCCCCTGAGCTCCATTTTTCAACTCGCTTTCTTGGGAGCTGGCCGCAAAAGCGCAGGATTGCTTCAGGCCCTATTCTGGTCCCGGGCGGCAGGCTGAGCCTGTGGTTAATTCTTCTTCCTGAGGGGAAAATAGAGTGACCTGTGCCTGTCCCAACACCTAGAGCTAGTCTCTCATTGGTTCCCCCTCTTCCCGTTCATCCTCAGGACAAATTGCAACCTGTACGGAACAGGAGGTTAAAGGTGCTGATTCTCCAAGGAGGGAGATTGCTAGTAAAGCGGCTGGAATGGCAAACCCGAGCACAAGGAGATGGGAAATGAGGTGCGTTTTGAAAACCTTTCCGGATCGCACGGTGTACCATCTTCTGGGTTTCTCATGCATGCTTTCGATGTAGGAAGATGCCCTTGAACCTGGAGATTTGGGACCCATGGGATGGGTACCACGCAGTATTACTTTAAAGGGTCTGCGTTTGCTCACCCAACCTCACCAAACCTCTCAGCCCCAAGAGTGTCCACCCTTATGTCTCAATCAACTGTGGGTCTAGATATGGTCAATCCAGGTGGCATCACAGCCCCTGAACGAATTTTGTAAGAATTTCTCTCTCTTTCACTGTCTTTGTTTCACGGGTTTTTAAAAGTAATTGATTTTTATAATGGGGTTTACCTGCTTTTCACTGCTGTGTTTTTGCCGCTTTACACCCACTGGACTCACTTACAGAGAGATATCAATGCATAGGTTTTAAGATTCTTACTAGTCAGATATATTCTTGGGCGGTGAATAGGGGGTGTTGAGTCCAATTCACTGAGCAAGGAGTAGGTCTTGTCTATTACCTATTGGGTTTATGGAACGGTATCTGAGCTAATTTGAAACCCTTGTTTTATGCATCACCCCACCTCACCGTTCCCGTTAAGCAGCCATAGTGTGTTTTCTAAACGTGTTACCCTGCTCTGATTTGTAATTCAGTTCAAGGGTAGCGGTTTTTATATTCCCTCTATAAGTGATATCTTATGATAAGTATCTTTTTCTGTGTGACTTATTTCACTTAGAATCGTCCTACCTAAATCCACTCATCTTGCTGCTACTAGCCTTATGACGTTGATTTCATGGCTGAGTGATATTCCATTGTACATAAGGACCACAACTTCTTTATCCATTTTTCTCTTTCCTGGGATATTTAAGGTGTAACGAAGTGGAGGTTCTTGTCAACAGAGCAGCCCTAAACTTTGGGGTGCCTGTGTCTAGCTGACTTTTAGTTTTCCCAATTTATACGCCCATGAGTGGAAGTGCCCTATGCTCCCTAAGCTGATTTTTTTCGATGTTTCAGGACACACCGTGCACTTCTCCAGAGTGGCTGTTGGCAATTTACATCCCGCCCATCAGCGTAGCCAGGCTCCCGTTTCTCCATGGCCTGTTTTGCATTTCTGGTTTTGACACTTTATTCAGCATGGCCCTTTTGACCGATGGGAAGCGAGACTTCTTTGTAGCGCTGATTTGCCTTTCCAGGTTGCTTGGTTGGCCAAAAAGGGCGTATGCGTTTTTTCCTGAATATATTCAGGAAAAAACGCATACGCCCTTTTTGGCCAAGGGCATCATTGTCGAGGTTTTGCCGCTTTTCCTGGGCTTTAAAGGCGATTCGAATCTCCCTCCTGAAATCTGTTTCCTGCAATTCTGCCTTGCTTTCCAATCCTCTTCGTTGCCTTCCCTCAATATATTTGTGGACGAGAGTCATCATTTATAAGTCTGCAGGTTTGTGAATTGCAGTGCCCCTGAGCTCCATTTTTCAACTCGCTTTCTTGGGAGCTGGCCGCAAAAGCGCAGGATTGCTTCAGGCCCTATTCTGGTCCCGGGCGGCAGGCTGAGCCTGTGGTTAATTCTTCTTCCTGATGGGAAAATAGAGTGACCTGTGCCTGTCCCAACACCTAGAGCTAGTCTCTCATTGGTTCCCCCTCTTCCCGTTCATCCTCAGGACAAATTGCAACCTGTACGGAACAGGAGGTTAAAGGTGCTGATTCTCCAAGGAGGGAGATTGCTAGTAAAGCGGCTGGAATGGCAAACCTGAGCACAAGGAGATGAGAAATGAGGTGCGTTTTGAAAACCTTTCCGGATCGCACGGTGTACCATCTTCTGGGTTTCTCATGCATGCTTTCGATGTAGGAAGATGCCCTTGAACCTGGAGATTTGGGACCCATGGGATGGGTACCACGCAGTATTACTTTAAAGGGTCTGCGTTTGCTCACCCAACCTCACCAAACCTCTCAGCCCCAAGAGTGTCCACCCTTATGTCTCAATCAGCGTTGGGTCTAGATATGGTCAATCGAGGTGGCATCACAGCCCCTGAACGAATTTTGTAAGAATTTCTCTCTCTTTCACTGTCTTTGTTTCACGGGTTTTTAAAAGTAATTGATTTTTATAATGGGGTTTACCTGCTTTTCACTGCTGTGTTTTTGCCGCTTTACACCCACTGGACTCACTTACAGAGAGATATCAATGCATAGGTTTTAAGATTCTTACTAGTCAGATATATTCTTGGGCGGTGAATAGGGGGTGTTGAGTCCAATTCACTGAGCAAGGAGTAGGTCTTGTCTATTACCTATTGGGTTTATGGAACGGTATCTGAGCTAATTTGAAACCCTTGTTTTATGCATCACCCCACCTCACCGTTCCCGTTAAGCAGCCATAGTGTGTTTTCTAAACGTGTTACCCTGCTCTGATTTGTAATTCAGTTCAAGGGTAGCGGTTTTTATAGTCCCTCTATAAGTGATATCTTATGATAAGTATCTTTTTCTGTGTGACTTATTTCACTTAGAATCGTCCTACGTAAATCCACTCATCTTGCTGCTACTAGCCTTATGACGTTGATTTCATGGCTGAGTGATATTCCATTGTACATAAGGACCACAACTTCTTTATCCATTTTTCTCTTTCCTGGGATATTTAAGGTGTAACGAAGTGGAGGTTCTTGTCAACAGAGCAGCCCTAAACTTTGGGGTGCCTGTGTCTTGCTGACTTTTAGTTTTCCCAATTTATACGCCCATGAGTGGAAGTGCCCTATGCTCCCTAAGCTGATTTTTTTCGATGTTTCAGGACACACCGTGCACTTCTCCAGAGTGGCTGTTGGCAATTTACATCCCGCCCATCAGCGTAGCCAGGCTCCCGTTTCTCCATGGCCTGTTTTGCATTTCTGGTTTTGACACTTTATTCAGCATGGCCCTTTTGACCGATGGGAAGCGAGACTTCTTTGTAGCGCTGATTTGCCTTTCCAGGTTGCTTGGTTGGCCAAAAAGGGCGTATGCGTTTTTTCCTGAATATATTCAGGAAAAAACGCATACGCCCTTTTTGGCCAAGGGCATCATTGTCGAGGTTTTGCCGCTTTTCCTGGGCTTTAAAGGCGATTCGAATCTCCCTCCTGAAATCTGTTTCCTGCAATTCTGCCTTGCTTTCCAATCCTCTTCGTTGCCTTCCCTCAATATATTTGTGGACGAGAGTCATCATTTATAAGTCTGCAGGTTTGTGAATTGCAGTGCCCCTGAGCTCCATTTTTCAACTCGCTTTCTTGGGAGCTGGCCGCAAAAGCGCAGGATTGCTTCAGGCCCTATTCTGGTCCCGGGCGGCAGGCTGAGCCTGTGGTTAATTCTTCTTCCTGAGGGGAAAATAGAGTGACCTGTGCCTGTCCCAACACCTAGAGCTAGTCTCTCATTGGTTCCCCCTCTTCCCGTTCATCCTCAGGACAAATTGCAACCTGTACGGAACAGGAGGTTAAAGGTGCTGATTCTCCAAGGAGGGAGATTGCTAGTAAAGCGGCTGGAATGGCAAACCCGAGCACAAGGAGATGAGAAATGAGGTGCGTTTTGAAAACCTTTCCGGATCGCACGGTGTACCATCTTCTGGGTTTCTCATGCATGCTTTCGATGTAGGAAGATGCCCTTGAACCTGGAGATTTGGGACCCATGGGATGGGTACCACGCAGTATTACTTTAAAGGGTCTGCGTTTGCTCACCCAACCTCACCAAACCTCTCAGCCCCAAGAGTGTCCACCCTTATGTCTCAATCAACTGTGGGTCTAGATATGGTCAATCCAGGTGGCATCACAGCCCCTGAACGAATTTTGTAAGAATTTCTCTCTCTTTCACTGTCTTTGTTTCACGGGTTTTTAAAAGTAATTGATTTTTATAATGGGGTTTACCTGCTTTTCACTGCTGTGTTTTTGCCGCTTTACACCCACTGGACTCACTTACAGAGAGATATCAATGCATAGGTTTTAAGATTCTTACTAGTCAGATATATTCTTGGGCGGTGAATAGGGGGTGTTGAGTCCAATTCACTGAGCAAGGAGTAGGTCTTGTCTATTACCTATTGGGTTTATGGAACGGTATCTGAGCTAATTTGAAACCCTTGTTTTATGCATCACCCCACCTCACCGTTCCCGTTAAGCAGCCATAGTGTGTTTTCTAAACGTGTTACCCTGCTCTGATTTGTAATTCAGTTCAAGGGTAGCGGTTTTTATATTCCCTCTATAAGTGATATCTTATGATAAGTATCTTTTTCTGTGTGACTTATTTCACTTAGAATCATCCTACCTAAATCCACTCATCTTGCTGCTACTAGCCTTATGACGTTGATTTCATGGCTGAGTGATATTCCATTGTACATAAGGACCACAACTTCTTTATCCATTTTTCTCTTTCCTGGGATATTTAAGGTGTAACGAAGTGGAGGTTCTTGTCAACAGAGCAGCCCTAAACTTTGGGGTGCCTGTGTCTTGCTGACTTTTAGTTTTCCCAATTTATACGCCCATGAGTGGAAGTGCCCTATGCTCCCTAAGCTGATTTTTTTCGATGTTTCAGGACACACCGTGCACTTCTCCAGAGTGGCTGTTGGCAATTTACATCCCGCCCATCAGCGTAGCCAGGCTCCCGTTTCTCCATGGCTTGTTTTGCATTTCTGGTTTTGACACTTTATTCAGCATGGCCCTTTTGACCGATGGGAAGCGAGACTTCTTTGTAGCGCTGATTTGCCTTTCCAGGTTGCCTGGTTGGCCAAAAAGGGCGTATGCGTTTTTTCCTGAATATATTCAGGAAAAAACGCATACGCCCTTTTTGGCCAAGGGCATCATTGTCGAGGTTTTGCCGCTTTTCCTGGGCTTTAAAGGCGATTCGAATCTCCCTCCTGAAATCTGTTTCCTGCAATTCTGCCTTGCTTTCCAATCCTCTTCGTTGCCTTCCCTCAATATATTTGTGGACGAGAGTCATCATTTATAAGTCTGCAGGTTTGTGAATTGCAGTGCCCCTGAGCTCCATTTTTCAACTCGCTTTCTTGGGAGCTGGCCGCAAAAGCGCAGGATTGCTTCAGGCCCTATTCTGGTCCCGGGCGGCAGGCTGAGCCTGTGGTTAATTCTTCTTCCTGAGGGGAAAATAGAGTGACCTGTGCCTGTCCCAACACCTAGAGCTAGTCTCTCATTGGTTCCCCCTCTTCCCGTTCATCCTCAGGACAAATTGCAACCTGTACGGAACAGGAGGTTAAAGGTGCTGATTCTCCAAGGAGGGAGATTGCTAGTAAAGCGGCTGGAATGGCAAACCCGAGCACAAGGAGATGAGAAATGAGGTGCGTTTTGAAAACCTTTCCGGATCGCACGGTGTACCATCTTCTGGGTTTCTCATGCATGCTTTCGATGTAGGAAGATGCCCTTGAACCTGGAGATTTGGGACCCATGGGATGGGTACCACGCAGTATTACTTTAAAGGGTCTGCGTTTGCTCACCCAACCTCACCAAACCTCTCAGCCCCAAGAGTGTCCACCCTTATGTCTCAATCAACTGTGGGTCTAGATATGGTCAATCCAGGTGGCATCACAGCCCCTGAACGAATTTTGTAAGAATTTCTCTCTCTTTCACTGTCTTTGTTTCACGGGTTTTTAAAAGTAATTGATTTTTATAATGGGGTTTACCTGCTTTTCACTGCTGTGTTTTTGCCGCTTTACACCCACTGGACTCACTTACAGAGAGATATCAATGCATAGGTTTTAAGATTCTTACTAGTCAGATATATTCTTGGGCGGTGAATAGGGGGTGTTGAGTCCAATTCACTGAGCAAGGAGTAGGTCTTGTCTATTACCTATTGGGTTTATGGAACGGTATCTGAGCTAATTTGAAACCCTTGTTTTATGCATCACCCCACCTCACCGTTCCCGTTAAGCAGCCATAGTGTGTTTTCTAAACGTGTTACCCTGCTCTGATTTGTAATTCAGTTCAAGGGTAGCGGTTTTTATATTCCCTCTATAAGTGATATCTTATGATAAGTATCTTTTTCTGTGTGACTTATTTCACTTAGAATCGTCCTACCTAAATCCACTCATCTTGCTGCTACTAGCCTTATGACTTTGATTTCATGGCTGAGTGATATTCCATTGTACATAAGGACCACAACTTCTTTATCCATTTTTCTCTTTCCTGGGATATTTAAGGTGTAACGAAGTGGAGGTTCTTGTCAACAGAGCAGCCCTAAACTTTGGGGTGCCTGTGTCTAGCTGACTTTTAGTTTTCCCAATTTATACGCCCATGAGTGGAAGTGCCCTATGCTCCCTAAGCTGATTTTTTTCGATGTTTCAGGACACACCGTGCACTTCTCCAGAGTGGCTGTTGGCAATTTACATCCCGCCCATCAGCGTAGCCAGGCTCCCGTTTCTCCATGGCCTGTTTTGCATTTCTGGTTTTGACACTTTATTCAGCATGGCCCTTTTGACCGATGGGAAGCGAGACTTCTTTGTAGCGCTGATTTGCCTTTCCAGGTTGCCTGGTTGGCCAAAAAGGGCGTATGCGTTTTTTCCTGAATATATTCAGGAAAAAACGCATACGCCCTTTTTGGCCAAGGGCATCATTGTCGAGGTTTTGCCGCTTTTCCTGGGCTTTAAAGGCGATTCGAATCTCCCTCCTGAAATCTGTTTCCTGCAATTCTGCCTTGCTTTCCAATCCTCTTCGTTGCCTTCCCTCAATATATTTGTGGACGAGAGTCATCATTTATAAGTCTGCAGGTTTGTGAATTGCAGTGCCCCTGAGCTCCATTTTTCAACTCGCTTTCTTGGGAGCTGGCCGCAAAAGCGCAGGATTGCTTCAGGCCCTATTCTGGTCCCGGGCGGCAGGCTGAGCCTGTGGTTAATTCTTCTTCCTGAGGGGAAAATAGAGTGACCTGTGCCTGTCCCAACACCTAGAGCTAGTCTCTCATTGGTTCCCCCTCTTCCCGTTCATCCTCAGGACAAATTGCAACCTGTACGGAACAGGAGGTTAAAGGTGCTGATTCTCCAAGGAGGGAGATTGCTAGTAAAGCGGCTGGAATGGCAAACCCGAGCACAAGGAGATGAGAAATGAGGTGCGTTTTGAAAACCTTTCCGGATCGCACGGTGTACCATCTTCTGGGTTTCTCATGCATGCTTTCGATGTAGGAAGATGCCCTTGAACCTGGAGATTTGGGACCCATGGGATGGGTACCACGCAGTATTACTTTAAAGGGTCTGCGTTTGCTCACCCAACCTCACCAAACCTCTCAGCCCCAAGAGTGTCCACCCTTATGTCTCAATCAACTGTGGGTCTAGATATGGTCAATCCAGGTGGCATCACAGCCCCTGAACGAATTTTGTAAGAATTTCTCTCTCTTTCACTGTCTTTGTTTCACGGGTTTTTAAAAGTAATTGATTTTTATAATGGGGTTTACCTGCTTTTCACTGCTGTGTTTTTGCCGCTTTACACCCACTGGACTCACTTACAGAGAGATATCAATGCATAGGTTTTAAGATTCTTACTAGTCAGATATATTCTTGGGCGGTGAATAGGGGGTGTTGAGTCCAATTCACTGAGCAAGGAGTAGGTCTTGTCTATTACCTATTGGGTTTATGGAACGGTATCTGAGCTAATTTGAAACCCTTGTTTTATGCATCACCCCACCTCACCGTTCCCGTTAAGCAGCCATAGTGTGTTTTCTAAACGTGTTACCCTGCTCTGATTTGTAATTCAGTTCAAGGGTAGCGGTTTTTATATTCCCTCTATAAGTGATATCTTATGATAAGTATCTTTTTCTGTGTGACTTATTTCACTTAGAATCGTCCTACCTAAATCCACTCATCTTGCTGCTACTAGCCTTATGACGTTGATTTCATGGCTGAGTGATATTCCATTGTACATAAGGACCACAACTTCTTTATCCATTTTTCTCTTTCCTGGGATATTTAAGGTGTAACGAAGTGGAGGTTCTTGTCAACAGAGCAGCCCTAAACTTTGGGGTGCCTGTGTCTAGCTGACTTTTAGTTTTCCCAATTTATACGCCCATGAGTGGAAGTGCCCTATGCTCCCTAAGCTGATTTTTTTCGATGTTTCAGGACACACCGTGCACTTCTCCAGAGTGGCTGTTGGCAATTTACATCCCGCCCATCAGCGTAGCCAGGCTCCCGTTTCTCCATGGCCTGTTTTGCATTTCTGGTTTTGACACTTTTTTCAGCATGGCCCTTTTGACCGATGGGAAGCGAGACTTCTTTGTAGCGCTGATTTGCCTTTCCAGGTTGCTTGGTTGGCCAAAAAGGGCGTATGAGTTTTTTCCTGAATATATTCAGGAAAAAACGCATACGCCCTTTTTGGCCAAGGGCATCATTGTCGAGGTTTTGCCGCTTTTCCTGGGCTTTAAAGGCGATTCGAATCTCCCTCCTGAAATCTGTTTCCTGCAATTCTGCCTTGCTTTCCAATCCTCTTCGTTGCCTTCCCTCAATATATATGTGGACGAGAGTCATCATTTATAAGTCTGCAGGTTTGTGAATTGCAGTGCCCCTGAGCTCCATTTTTCAACTCGCTTTCTTGGGAGCTGGCCGCAAAAGCGCAGGATTGCTTCAGGCCCTATTCTGGTCCCGGGCGGCAGGCTGAGCCTGTGGTTAATTCTTCTTCCTGAGGGGAAAATAGAGTGACCTGTGCCTGTCCCAACACCTAGAGCTAGTCTCTCATTGGTTCCCCCTCTTCCCGTTCATCCTCAGGACAAATTGCAACCTGTACGGAACAGGAGGTTAAAGGTGCTGATTCTCCAAGGAGGGAGATTGCTAGTAAAGCGGCTGGAATGGCAAACCTGAGCACAAGGAGATGAGAAATGAGGTGCGTTTTGAAAACCTTTCCGGATCGCACGGTGTACCATCTTCTGGGTTTCTCATGCATGCTTTCGATGTAGGAAGATGCCCTTGAACCTGGAGATTTGGGACCCATGGGATGGGTACCACGCAGTATTACTTTAAAGGGTCTGCGTTTGCTCACCCAACCTCACCAAACCTCTCAGCCCCAAGAGTGTCCACCCTTATGTCTCAATCAACTGTGGGTCTAGATATTGTCAATCCAGGTGGCATCACAGCCCCTGAACGAATTTTGTAAGAATTTCTCTCTCTTTCACTGTCTTTGTTTCACGGGTTTTTAAAAGTAATTGATTTTTATAATGGGGTTTACCTGCTTTTCACTGCTGTGTTTTTGCCGCTTTACACCCACTGGACTCACTTACAGAGAGATATCAATGCATAGGTTTTAAGATTCTTACTAGTCAGATATATTCTTGGGCGGTGAATAGGGGGTGTTGAGTCCAATTCACTGAGCAAGGAGTAGGTCTTGTCTATTACCTATTGGGTTTATGGAACGGTATCTGAGCTAATTTGAAACCCTTGTTTTATGCATCACCCCACCTCACCGTTCCCGTTAAGCAGCCATAGTGTGTTTTCTAAACGTGTTACCCTGCTCTGATTTGTAATTCAGTTCAAGGGTAGCGGTTTTTATAGTCCCTCTATAAGTGATATCTTATGATAAGTATCTTTTTCTGTGTGACTTATTTCACTTAGAATCGTCCTACCTAAATCCACTCATCTTGCTGCTACTAGCCTTATGACGTTGATTTCATGGCTGAGTGATATTCCATTGTACATAAGGACCACAACTTCTTTATCCATTTTTCTCTTTCCTGGGATATTTAAGGTGTAACGAAGTGGAGGTTCTTGTCAACAGAGCAGCCCTAAACTTTGGGGTGCCTGTGTCTTGCTGACTTTTAGTTTTCCCAATTTATACGCCCATGAGTTGAAGTGCCCTATGCTCCCTAAGCTGATTTTTTTCGATGTTTCAGGACACACCGTGCACTTCTCCAGAGTGGCTGTTGGCAATTTACATCCCGCCCATCAGCGTAGCCAGGCTCCCGTTTCTCCATGGCCTGTTTTGCATTTCTGGTTTTGACACTTTATTCAGCATGGCCCTTTTGACCGATGGGAAGCGAGACTTCTTTGTAGCGCTGATTTGCCTTTCCAGGTTGCCTGGTTGGCCAAAAAGGGCGTATGCGTTTTTTCCTGAATATATTCAGGAAAAAACGCATACGCCCTTTTTGGCCAAGGGCATCATTGTCGAGGTTTTGCCGCTTTTCCTGGGCTTTAAAGGCGATTCGAATCTCCCTCCTGAAATCTGTTTCCTGCAATTCTGCCTTGCTTTCCAATCCTCTTCGTTGCCTTCCCTCAATATATTTGTGGACGAGAGTCATCATTTATAAGTCTGCAGGTTTGTGAATTGCAGTGCCCCTGAGCTCCATTTTTCAACTCGCTTTCTTGGGAGCTGGCCGCAAAAGCGCAGGATTGCTTCAGGCCCTATTCTGGTCCCGGGCGGCAGGCTGAGCCTGTGGTTAATTCTTCTTCCTGAGGGGAAAATAGAGTGACCTGTGCCTGTCCCAACACCTAGAGCTAGTCTCTCATTGGTTCCCCCTCTTCCCGTTCATCCTCAGGACAAATTGCAACCTGTACGGAACAGGAGGTTAAAGGTGCTGATTCTCCAAGGAGGGAGATTGCTAGTAAAGCGGCTGGAATGGCAAACCCGAGCACAAGGAGATGAGAAATGAGGTGCGTTTTGAAAACCTTTCCGGATCGCACGGTGTACCATCTTCTGGGTTTCTCATGCATGCTTTCGATGTAGGAAGATGCCCTTGAACCTGGAGATTTGGGACCCATGGGATGGGTACCACGCAGTATTACTTTAAAGGGTCTGCGTTTGCTCACCCAACCTCACCAAACCTCTCAGCCCCAAGAGTGTCCACCCTTATGTCTCAATCAACTGTGGGTCTAGATATGGTCAATCCAGGTGGCATCACAGCCCCTGAACGAATTTTGTAAGAATTTCTCTCTCTTTCACTGTCTTTGTTTCACGGGTTTTTAAAAGTAATTGATTTTTATAATGGGGTTTACCTGCTTTTCACTGCTGTGTTTTTGCCGCTTTACACCCACTGGACTCACTTACAGAGAGATATCAATGCATAGGTTTTAAGATTCTTACTAGTCAGATATATTCTTGGGCGGTGAATAGGGGGTGTTGAGTCCAATTTACTGAGCAAGGAGTAGGTCTTGTCTATTACCTATTGGGTTTATGGAACGGTATCTGAGCTAATTTGAAACCCTTGTTTTATGCATCACCCCACCTCACCGTTCCCGTTAAGCAGCCATAGTGTGTTTTCTAAACGTGTTACCCTGCTCTGATTTGTAATTCAGTTCAAGGGTAGCGGTTTTTATAGTCCCTCTATAAGTGATATCTTATGATAAGTATCTTTTTCTGTGTGACTTATTTCACTTAGAATCGTCCTACCTAAATCCACTCATCTTGCTGCTACTAGCCTTATGACGTTGATTTCATGGCTGAGTGATATTCCATTGTACATAAGGACCACAACTTCTTTATCCATTTTTCTCTTTCCTGGGATATTTAAGGTGTAACGAAGTGGAGGTTCTTGTCAACAGAGCAGCCCTAAACTTTGGGGTGCCTGTGTCTTGCTGACTTTTAGTTTTCCCAATTTATACGCCCATGAGTGGAAGTGCCCTATGCTCCCTAAGCTGATTTTTTTCGATGTTTCAGGACACACCGTGCACTTCTCCAGAGTGGCTGTTGGCAATTTACATCCCGCCCATCAGCGTAGCCAGGCTCCCGTTTCTCCATGGCCTGTTTTGCATTTCTGGTTTTGACACTTTATTCAGCATGGCCCTTTTGACCGATGGGAAGCGAGACTTCTTTGTAGCGCTGATTTGCCTTTCCAGGTTGCCTGGTTGGCCAAAAAGGGCGTATGCGTTTTTTCCTGAATATATTCAGGAAAAAACGCATACGCCCTTTTTGGCCAAGGGCATCATTGTCGAGGTTTTGCCGCTTTTCCTGGGCTTTAAAGGCGATTCGAATCTCCCTCCTGAAATCTGTTTCCTGCAATTCTGCCTTGCTTTCCAATCCTCTTCGTTGCCTTCCCTCAATATATTTGTGGACGAGAGTCATCATTTATAAGTCTGCAGGTTTGTGAATTGCAGTGCCCCTGAGCTCCATTTTTCAACTCGCTTTCTTGGGAGCTGGCCGCAAAAGCGCAGGATTGCTTCAGGCCCTATTCTGGTCCCGGGCGGCAGGCTGAGCCTGTGGTTAATTCTTCTTCCTGAGGAGAAAATAGAGTGACCTGTGCCTGTCCCAACACCTAGATCTAGTCTCTCATTGGTTCCCCCTCTTCCCGTTCATCCTCAGGACAAATTGCAACCTGTACGGAACAGGAGGTTAAAGGTGCTGATTCTCCAAGGAGGGAGATTGCTAGTAAAGCGGCTGGAATGGCAAACCCGAGCACAAGGAGATGAGAAATGAGGTGCGTTTTGAAAACCTTTCCGGATCGCACGGTGTACCATCTTCTGGGTTTCTCATGCATGCTTTCGATGTAGGAAGATGCCCTTGAACCTGGAGATTTGGGACCCATGGGATGGGTACCACGCAGTATTACTTTAAAGGGTCTGCGTTTGCTCACCCAACCTCACCAAACCTCTCAGCCCCAAGAGTGTCCACCCTTATGTCTCAATCAACTGTGGGTCTTGATATGGTCAATCCAGGTGGCATCACAGCCCCTGAACGAATTTTGTAAGAATTTCTCTCTCTTTCACTGTCTTTGTTTCACGGGTTTTTAAAAGTAATTGATTTTTATAATGGGGTTTACCTGCTTTTCACTGCTGTGTTTTTGCCGCTTTACACCCACTGGACTCACTTACAGAGAGATATCAATGCATAGGTTTTAAGATTCTTACTAGTCAGATATATTCTTGGGCGGTGAATAGGGGGTGTTGAGTCCAATTCACTGAGCAAGGAGTAGGTCTTGTCTATTACCTATTGGGTTTATGGAACGGTATCTGAGCTAATTTGAAACCCTTGTTTTATGCATCACCCCACCTCACCGTTCCCGTTAAGCAGCCATAGTGTGTTTTCTAAACGTGTTACCCTGCTCTGATTTGTAATTCAGTTCAAGGGTAGCGGTTTTTATATTCCCTCTATAAGTGATATCTTATGATAAGTATCTTTTTCTGTGTGACTTATTTCACTTAGAATCGTCCTACCTAAATCCACTCATCTTGCTGCTACTAGCCTTATGACGTTGATTTCATGGCTGAGTGATATTCCATTGTACATAAGGACCACAACTTCTTTATCCATTTTTCTCTTTCCTGGGATATTTAAGGTGTAACGAAGTGGAGGTTCTTGTCAACAGAGCAGCCCTAAACTTTGGGGTGCCTGTGTCTAGCTGACTTTTAGTTTTCCCAATTTATACGCCCATGAGTGGAAGTGCCCTATGCTCCCTAAGCTGATTTTTTTCGATGTTTCAGGACACACCGTGCACTTCTCCAGAGTGGCTGTTGGCAATTTACATCCCGCCCATCAGCGTAGGCAGGCTCCCGTTTCTCCATGGCCTGTTTTGCATTTCTGGTTTTGACACTTTATTCAGCATGGCCCTTTTGACCGATGGGAAGCGAGACTTCTTTGTAGCGCTGATTTGCCTTTCCAGGTTGCTTGGTTGGCCAAAAAGGGCGTATGCGTTTTTTCCTGAATATATTCAGGAAAAAACGCATACGCCCTTTTTGGCCAAGGGCATCATTGTCGAGGTTTTGCCGCTTTTCCTGGGCTTTAAAGGCGATTCGAATCTCCCTCCTGAAATCTGTTTCCTGCAATTCTGCCTTGCTTTCCAATCCTCTTCGTTGCCTTCCCTCAATATATTTGTGGACGAGAGTCATCATTTATAAGTCTGCAGGTTTGTGAATTGCAGTGCCCCTGAGCTCCATTTTTCAACTCGCTTTCTTGGGAGCTGGCCGCAAAAGCGCAGGATTGCTTCAGGCCCTATTCTGGTCCCGGGCGGCAGGCTGAGCCTGTGGTTAATTCTTCTTCCTGAGGGGAAAATAGAGTGACCTGTGCCTGTCCCAACACCTAGAGCTAGTCTCTCATTGGTTCCCCCTCTTCCCGTTCATCCTCAGGACAAATTGCAACCTGTACGGAACAGGAGGTTAAAGGTGCTGATTCTCCAAGGAGGGAGATTGCTAGTAAAGCGGCTGGAATGGCAAACCTGAGCACAAGGAGATGAGAAATGAGGTGCGTTTTGAAAACCTTTCCGGATCGCACGGTGTACCATCTTCTGGGTTTCTCATGCATGCTTTCGATGTAGGAAGATGCCCTTGAACCTGGAGATTTGGGACCCATGGGATGGGTACCACGCAGTATTACTTTAAAGGGTCTGCGTTTGCTCACCCAACCTCACCAATCCTCTCAGCCCCAAGAGTGTCCACCCTTATGTCTCAATCAACTGTGGGTCTAGATATGGTCAATCCAGGTGGCATCACAGCCCCTGAACGAATTTTGTAAGAATTTCTCTCTCTTTCACTGTCTTTGTTTCACGGGTTTTTAAAAGTAATTGATTTTTATAATGGGGTTTACCTGCTTTTCACTGCTGTGTTTTTGCCGCTTTACACCCACTGGACTCACTTACAGAGAGATATCAATGCATAGGTTTTAAGATTCTTACTAGTCAGATATATTCTTGGGCGGTGAATAGGGGGTGTTGAGTCCAATTCACTGAGCAAGGAGTAGGTCTTGTCTATTACCTATTGGGTTTATGGAACGGTATCTGAGCTAATTTGAAACCCTTGTTTTATGCATCACCCCACCTCACCGTTCCCGTTAAGCAGCCATAGTGTGTTTTCTAAACGTGTTACCCTGCTCTGATTTGTAATTCAGTTCAAGGGTAGCGGTTTTTATAGTCCCTCTATAAGTGATATCTTATGATAAGTATCTTTTTCTGTGTGACTTATTTCACTTAGAATCGTCCTACCTAAATCCACTCATCTTGCTGCTACTAGCCTTATGACGTTGATTTCATGGCTGAGTGATATTCCATTGTACATAAGGACCACAACTTCTTTATCCATTTTTCTCTTTCCTGGGATATTTAAGGTGTAACGAAGTGGAGGTTCTTGTCAACAGAGCAGCCCTAAACTTTGGGGTGCCTGTGTCTTGCTGACTTTTAGTTTTCCCAATTTATACGCCCATGAGTTGAAGTGCCCTATGCTCCCTAAGCTGATTTTTTTCGATGTTTCAGGACACACCGTGCACTTCTCCAGAGTGGCTGTTGGCAATTTACATCCCGCCCATCAGCGTAGCCAGGCTCCCGTTTCTCCATGGCCTGTTTTGCATTTCTGGTTTTGACACTTTATTCAGCATGGCCCTTTTGACCGATGGGAAGCGAGACTTCTTTGTAGCGCTGATTTGCCTTTCCAGGTTGCCTGGTTGGCCAAAAAGGGCGTATGCGTTTTTTCCTGAATATATTCAGGAAAAAACGCATACGCCCTTTTTGGCCAAGGGCATCATTGTCGAGGTTTTGCCGCTTTTCCTGGGCTTTAAAGGCGATTCGAATCTCCCTCCTGAAATCTGTTTCCTGCAATTCTGCCTTGCTTTCCAATCCTCTTCGTTGCCTTCCCTCAATATATTTGTGGACGAGAGTCATCATTTATAAGTCTGCAGGTTTGTGAATTGCAGTGCCCCTGAGCTCCATTTTTCAACTCGCTTTCTTGGGAGCTGGCCGCAAAAGCGCAGGATTGCTTCAGGCCCTATTCTGGTCCCGGGCGGCAGGCTGAGCCTGTGGTTAATTCTTCTTCCTGAGGGGAAAATAGAGTGACCTGTGCCTGTCCCAACACCTAGAGCTAGTCTCTCATTGGTTCCCCCTCTTCCCGTTCATCCTCAGGACAAATTGCAACCTGTACGGAACAGGAGGTTAAAGGTGCTGATTCTCCAAGGAGGGAGATTGCTAGTAAAGCGGCTGGAATGGCAAACCCGAGCACAAGGAGATGAGAAATGAGGTGCGTTTTGAAAACCTTTCCGGATCACACGGTGTACCATCTTCTGGGTTTCTCATGCATGCTTTCGATGTAGGAAGATGCCCTTGAACCTGGAGATTTGGGACCCATGGGATGGGTACCACGCAGTATTACTTTAAAGGGTCTGCGTTTGCTCACCCAACCTCACCAAACCTCTCAGCCCCAAGAGTGTCCACCCTTATGTCTCAATCAACTGTGGGTCTAGATATGGTCAATCCAGGTGGCATCACAGCCCCTGAACGAATTTTGTAAGAATTTCTCTCTCTTTCACTGTCTTTGTTTCACGGGTTTTTAAAAGTAATTGATTTTTATAATGGGGTTTACCTGCTTTTCACTGCTGTGTTTTTGCCACTTTACACCCACTGGACTCACTTACAGAGAGATATCAATGCATAGGTTTTAAGATTCTTACTAGTCAGATATATTCTTGGGCGGTGAATAGGGGGTGTTGAGTCCAATTCGCTGAGCAAGGAGTAGGTCTTGTCTATTACCTATTGGGTTTATGGAACGGTATCTGAGCTAATTTGAAACCCTTGTTTTATGCATCACCCCACCTCACCGTTCCCGTTAAGCAGCCATAGTGTGTTTTCTAAACGTGTTACCCTGCTCTGATTTGTAATTCAGTTCAAGGGTAGCGGTTTTTATATTCCCTCTATAACTGATATCTTATGATAAGTATCTTTTTCTGTGTGACTTATTTCACTTAGAATCGTCCTACCTAAATCCACTCATCTTGCTGCTACTAGCCTTATGACGTTGATTTCATGGCTGAGTGATATTCCATTGTACATAAGGACCACAACTTCTTTATCCATTTTTCTCTTTCCTGGGATATTTAAGGTGTAACGAAGTGGAGGTTCTTGTCAACAGAGCAGCCCTAAACTTTGGGGTGCCTGTGTCTGGCTGATTTTTAGTTTTCCCAATTTATACGCCCATGAGTGGAAGTGCCCTATGCTCCCTAAGCTGATTTTTTTCGATGTTTCAGGACACACCGTGCACTTCTCCAGAGTGGCTGTTGGCAATTTACATCCCGCCCATCAGCGTAGCCAGGCTCCCTTTTCTCCATGGCCTGTTTTGCATTTCTGGTTTTGACACTTTATTCAGCATGGCCCTTTTGACCGATGGGAAGCGAGACTTCTTTGTAGCGCTGATTTGCCTTTCCAGGTTGCTTGGTTGGCCAAAAAGGGCGTATGCGTTTTTTCCTGAATATATTCAGGAAAAAACGCATACGCCCTTTTTGGCCAAGGGCATCATTGTCGAGGTTTTGCCGCTTTTCCTGGGCTTTAAAGGCGATTCGAATCTCCCTCCTGAAATCTGTTTCCTGCAATTCTGCCTTGCTTTCCAATCCTCTTCGTTGCCTTCCCTCAATATATTTGTGGACGAGAGTCATCATTTATAAGTCTGCAGGTTTGTGAATTGCAGTGCCCCTGAGCTCCATTTTTCAACTCGCTTTCTTGGGAGCTGGCCGCAAAAGCGCAGGATTGCTTCAGGCCCTATTCTGGTCCCGGGCGGCAGGCTGAGCCTGTGGTTAATTCTTCTTCCTGAGGGGAAAATAGAGTGACCTGTGCCTGTCCCAACACCTAGAGCTAGTCTCTCATTGGTTCCCCCTCTTCCCGTTCATCCTCAGGACAAATTGCAACCTGTACGGAACAGGAGGTTAAAGGTGCTGATTCTCCAAGGAGGGAGATTGCTAGTAAAGCGGCTGGAATGGCAAACCCGAGCACAAGGAGATGAGAAATGAGGTGCGTTTTGAAAACCTTTCCGGATCGCACGGTGTACCATCTTCTGGGTTTCTCATGCATGCTTTCGATGTAGGAAGATGCCCTTGAACCTGGAGATTTGGGACCCATGGGATGGGTACCACGCAGTATTACTTTAAAGGGTCTGCGTTTGCTCACCCAACCTCACCAAACCTCTCAGCCCCAAGAGTGTCCACCCTTATGTCTCAATCAACTGTGGGTCTAGATATGGTCAATCCAGGTGGCATCACAGCCCCTGAACGAATTTTGTAAGAATTTCTCTCTCTTTCACTGTCTTTGTTTCACGGGTTTTTAAAAGTAATTGATTTTTATAATGGGGTTTACCTGCTTTTCACTGCTGTGTTTTTGCCGCTTTACACCCACTGGACTCACTTACAGAGAGATATCAATGCATAGGTTTTAAGATTCTTACTAGTCAGATATATTCTTGGGCGGTGAATAGGGGGTGTTGAGTCCAATTCACTGAGCAAGGAGTAGGTCTTGTCTATTACCTATTGGGTCTATGGAACGGTATCTGAGCTAATTTGAAACCCTTGTTTTATGCATCACCCCACCTCACCGTTCCCGTTAAGCAGCCATAGTGTGTTTTCTAAACGTGTTACCCTGCTCTGATTTGTAATTCAGTTCAAGGGTAGCGGTTTTTATAGTCCCTCTATAAGTGATATCTTATGATAAGTATCTTTTTCTGTGTGACTTATTTCACTTAGAATCGTCCTACCTAAATCCACTCATCTTGCTGCTACTAGCCTTATGACGTTGATTTCATGGCTGAGTGATATTCCATTGTACATAAGGACCACAACTTCTTTATCCATTTTTCTCTTTCCTGGGATATTTAAGGTGTAACGAAGTGGAGGTTCTTGTCAACAGAGCAGCCCTAAACTTTGGGGTGCCTGTGTCTTGCTGACTTTTAGTTTTCCCAATTTATACGCCCATGAGTTGAAGTGCCCTATGCTCCCTAAGCTGATTTTTTTCGATGTTTCAGGACACACCGTGCACTTCTCCAGAGTGGCTGTTGGCAATTTACATCCCGCCCATCAGCGTAGCCAGGCTCCCGTTTCTCCATGGCCTGTTTTGCATTTCTGGTTTTGACACTTTATTCAGCATGGCCCTTTTGACCGATGGGAAGCGAGACTTCTTTGTAGCGCTGATTTGCCTTTCCAGGTTGCCTGGTTGGCCAAAAAGGGCGTATGCGTTTTTTCCTGAATATATTCAGGAAAAAACGCATACGCCCTTTTTGGCCAAGGGCATCATTGTCGAGGTTTTGCCGCTTTTCCTGGGCTTTAAAGGCGATTCGAATCTCCCTCCTGAAATCTGTTTCCTGCAATTCTGCCTTGCTTTCCAATCCTCTTCGTTGCCTTCCCTCAATATATTTGTGGACGAGAGTCATCATTTATAAGTCTGCAGGTTTGTGAATTGCAGTGCCCCTGAGCTCCATTTTTCAACTCGCTTTCTTGGGAGCTGGCCGCAAAAGCGCAGGATTGCTTCAGGCCCTATTCTGGTCCCGGGCGGCAGGCTGAGCCTGTGGTTAATTCTTCTTCCTGAGGGGAAAATAGAGTGACCTGTGCCTGTCCCAACACCTAGAGCTAGTCTCTCATTGGTTCCCCCTCTTCCCGTTCATCCTCAGGACAAATTGCAACCTGTACGGAACAGGAGGTTAAAGGTGCTGATTCTCCAAGGAGGGAGATTGCTAGTAAAGCGGCTGGAATGGCAAACCCGAGCACAAGGAGATGAGAAATGAGGTGCGTTTTGAAAACCTTTCCGGATCGCACGGTGTACCATCTTCTGGGTTTCTCATGCATGCTTTCGATGTAGGAAGATGCCCTTGAACCTGGAGATTTGGGACCCATGGGATGGGTACCACGCAGTATTACTTTAAAGGGTCTGCGTTTGCTCACCCAACCTCACCAAACCTCTCAGCCCCAAGAGTTTCCACCCTTATGTCTCAATCAACTGTGGGTCTAGATATGGTCAATCCAGGTGGCATCACAGCCCCTGAACGAATTTTGTAAGAATTTCTCTCTCTTTCACTGTCTTTGTTTCACGGGTTTTTAAAAGTAATTGATTTTTATAATGGGGTTTACCTGCTTTTCACTGCTGTGTTTTTGCCGCTTTACACCCACTGGACTCACTTACAGAGAGATATCAATGCATAGGTTTTAAGATTCTTACTAGTCAGATATATTCTTGGGCGGTGAATAGGGGGTGTTGAGTCCAATTCACTGAGCAAGGAGTAGGTCTTGTCTATTACCTATTGGGTTTATGGAACGGTATCTGAGCTAATTTGAAACCCTTGTTTTATGCATCACCCCACCTCACCGTTCCCGTTAAGCAGCCATAGTGTGTTTTCTAAACGTGTTACCCTGCTCTGATTTGTAATTCAGTTCAAGGGTAGCGGTTTTTATAGTCCCTCTATAACTGATATCTTATGATAAGTATCTTTTTCTGTGTGACTTATTTCACTTAGAATCGTCCTACCTAAATCCACTCATCTTGCTGCTACTAGCCTTATGACGTTGATTTCATGGCTGAGTGATATTCCATTGTACATAAGGACCACAACTTCTTTATCCATTTTTCTCTTTCCTGGGATATTTAAGGTGTAACGAAGTGGAGGTTCTTGTCAACAGAGCAGCCCTAAACTTTGGGGTGCCTGTGTCTGGCTGATTTTTAGTTTTCCCAATTTATACGCCCATGAGTGGAAGTGCCCTATGCTCCCTAAGCTGATTTTTTTCGATGTTTCAGGACACACCGTGCACTTCTCCAGAGTGGCTGTTGGCAATTTACATCCCGCCCATCAGCGTAGCCAGGCTCCCGTTTCTCCATGGCCTGTTTTGCATTTCTGGTTTTGACACTTTATTCAGCATGGCCCTTTTGACCGATGGGAAGCGAGACTTCTTTGTAGCGCTGATTTGCCTTTCCAGGTTGCCTGGTTGGCCAAAAAGGGCGTATGCGTTTTTTCCTGAATATATTCAGGAAAAAACGCATACGCCCTTTTTGGCCAAGGGCATCATTGTCGAGGTTTTGCCGCTTTTCCTGGGCTTTAAAGGCGATTCGAATCTCCCTCCTGAAATCTGTTTCCTGCAATTCTGCCTTGCTTTCCAATCCTCTTCATTGCCTTCCCTCAATATATTTGTGGACGAGAGTCATCCTTTATAAGTCTGCAGGTTTGTGAATTGCAGTGCCCCTGAGCTCCATTTTTCAACTCGCTTTCTTGGGAGCTGGCCGCAAAAGCGCAGGATTGCTTCAGGCCCTATTCTGGTCCCGGGCGGCAGGCTGAGCCTGTGGTTAATTCTTCTTCCTGAGGGGAAAATAGAGTGACCTGTGCCTGTCCCAACACCTAGAGCTAGTCTCTCATTGGTTCCCCCTCTTCCCGTTCATCCTCAGGACAAATTGCAACCTGTACGGAACAGGAGGTTAAAGGTGCTGATTCTCCAAGGAGGGAGATTGCTAGTAAAGCGGCTGGAATGGCAAACCCGAGCACAAGGAGATGAGAAATGAGGTGCGTTTTGAAAACCTTTCCGGATCGCACGGTGTACCATCTTCTGGGTTTCTCATGCATGCTTTCGATGTAGGAAGATGCCCTTGAACCTGGAGATTTGGGACCCATGGGATGGGTACCACGCAGTATTACTTTAAAGGGTCTGCGTTTGCTCACCCAACCTCACCAAACCTCTCAGCCCCAAGAGTGTCCACCCTTATGTCTCAATCAACTGTGGGTCTAGATATGGTCAATCCAGGTGGCATCACAGCCCCTGAACGAATTTTGTAAGAATTTCTCTCTCTTTCACTGTCTTTGTTTCACGGGTTTTTAAAAGTAATTGATTTTTATAATGGGGTTTACCTGCTTTTCACTGCTGTGTTTTTGCCGCTTTACACCCACTGGACTCACTTACAGAGAGATATCAATGCATAGGTTTTAAGATTCTTACTAGTCAGATATATTCTTGGGCGGTGAATAGGGGGTGTTGAGTCCAATTCACTGAGCAAGGAGTAGGTCTTGTCTATTACCTATTGGGTTTATGGAACGGTATCTGAGCTAATTTGAAACCCTTGTTTTATGCATCACCCCACCTCACCGTTCCCGTTAAGCAGCCATAGTGTGTTTTCTAAACGTGTTACCCTGCTCTGATTTGTAATTCAGTTCAAGGGTAGCGGTTTTTATATTCCCTCTATAAGTGATATATTATGATAAGTATCTTTTTCTGTGTGACTTATTTCACTTAGAATCGTCCTACCTAAATCCACTCATCTTGCTGCTACTAGCCTTATGACGTTGATTTCATGGCTGAGTGATATTCCATTGTACATAAGGACCACAACTTCTTTATCCATTTTTCTCTTTCCTGGGATATTTAAGGTGTAACGAAGTGGAGGTTCTTGTCAACAGAGCAGCCCTAAACTTTGGGGTGCCTGTGTCTAGCTGACTTTTAGTTTTCCCAATTTATACGCCCATGAGTGGAAGTGCCCTATGCTCCCTAAGCTGATTTTTTTCGATGTTTCAGGACACACCGTGCACTTCTCCAGAGTGGCTGTTGGCAATTTACATCCCGCCCATCAGCGTAGCCAGGCTCCCGTTTCTCCATGGCCTGTTTTGCATTTCTGGTTTTGACACTTTATTCAGCATGGCCCTTTTGACCGATGGGAAGCGAGACTTCTTTGTAGCGCTGATTTGCCTTTCCAGGTTGCTTGGTTGGCCAAAAAGGGCGTATGAGTTTTTTCCTGAATATATTCAGGAAAAAACGCATACGCCCTTTTTGGCCAAGGGCATCATTGTCGAGGTTTTGCCGCTTTTCCTGGGCTTTAAAGGCGATTCGAATCTCCCTCCTGAAATCTGTTTCCTGCAATTCTGCCTTGCTTTCCAATCCTCTTCGTTGCCTTCCCTCAATATATATGTGGACGAGAGTCATCATTTATAAGTCTGCAGGTTTGTGAATTGCAGTGCCCCTGAGCTCCATTTTTCAACTCGCTTTCTTGGGAGCTGGCCGCAAAAGCGCAGGATTGCTTCAGGCCCTATTCTGGTCCCGGGCGGCAGGCTGAGCCTGTGGTTAATTCTTCTTCCTGAGGGGAAAATAGAGTGACCTGTGCCTGTCCCAACACCTATAGCTAGTCTCTCATTGGTTCCCCCTCTTCCCGTTCATCCTCAGGACAAATTGCAACCTGTACGGAACAGGAGGTTAAAGGTGCTGATTCTCCAAGGAGGGAGATTGCTAGTAAAGCGGCTGGAATGGCAAACCTGAGCACAAGGAGATGAGAAATGAGGTGCGTTTTGAAAACCTTTCCGGATCGCACGGTGTACCATCTTCTGGGTTTCTCATGCATGCTTTCGATGTAGGAAGATGCCCTTGAACCTGGAGATTTGGGACCCATGGGATGGGTACCACGCAGTATTACTTTAAAGGGTCTGCGTTTGCTCACCCAACCTCACCAAACCTCTCAGCCCCAAGAGTGTCCACCCTTATGTCTCAATCAACTGTGGGTCTAGATATGGTCAATCCAGGTGGCATCACAGCCCCTGAACGAATTTTGTAAGAATTTCTCTCTCTTTCACTGTCTTTGTTTCACGGGTTTTTAAAAGTAATTGATTTTTATAATGGGGTTTACCTGCTTTTCACTGCTGTGTTTTTGCCGCTTTACACCCACTGGACTCACTTACAGAGAGATATCAATGCATAGGTTTTAAGATTCTTACTAGTCAGATATATTCTTGGGCGGTGAATAGGGGGTGTTGAGTCCAATTCACTGAGCAAGGAGTAGGTCTTGTCTATTACCTATTGGGTTTATGGAACGGTATCTGAGCTAATTTGAAACCCTTGTTTTATGCATCACCCCACCTCACCGTTCCCGTTAAGCAGCCATAGTGTGTTTTCTAAACGTGTTACCCTGCTCTGATTTGTAATTCAGTTCAAGGGTAGCGGTTTTTATAGTCCCTCTATAAGTGATATCTTATGATAAGTATCTTTTTCTGTGTGACTTATTTCACTTAGAATCGTCCTACCTAAATCCACTCATCTTGCTGCTACTAGCCTTATGACGTTGATTTCATGGCTGAGTGATATTCCATTGTACATAAGGACCACAACTTCTTTATCCATTTTTCTCTTTCCTGGGATATTTAAGGTGTAACGAAGTGGAGGTTCTTGTCAACAGAGCAGCCCTAAACTTTGGGGTGCCTGTGTCTTGCTGACTTTTAGTTTTCCCAATTTATACGCCCATGAGTTGAAGTGCCCTATGCTCCCTAAGCTGATTTTTTTCGATGTTTCAGGACACACCGTGCACTTCTCCAGAGTGGCTGTTGGCAATTTACATCCCGCCCATCAGCGTAGCCAGGCTCCCGTTTCTCCATGGCCTGTTTTGCATTTCTGGTTTTGACACTTTATTCAGCATGGCCCTTTTGACCGATGGGAAGCGAGACTTCTTTGTAGCGCTGATTTGCCTTTCCAGGTTGCCTGGTTGGCCAAAAAGGGCGTATGCGTTTTTTCCTGAATATATTCAGGAAAAAACGCATACGCCCTTTTTGGCCAAGGGCATCATTGTCGAGGTTTTGCCGCTTTTCCTGGGCTTTAAAGGCGATTCGAATCTCCCTCCTGAAATCTGTTTCCTGCAATTCTGCCTTGCTTTCCAATCCTCTTCGTTGCCTTCCCTCAATATATTTGTGGACGAGAGTCATCATTTATAAGTCTGCAGGTTTGTGAATTGCAGTGCCCCTGAGCTCCATTTTTCAACTCGCTTTCTTGGGAGCTGGCCGCAAAAGCGCAGGATTGCTTCAGGCCCTATTCTGGTCCCGGGCGGCAGGCTGAGCCTGTGGTTAATTCTTCTTCCTGAGGGGAAAATAGAGTGACCTGTGCCTGTCCCAACACCTAGAGCTAGTCTCTCATTGGTTCCCCCTCTTCCCGTTCATCCTCAGGACAAATTGCAACCTGTACGGAACAGGAGGTTAAAGGTGCTGATTCTCCAAGGAGGGAGATTGCTAGTAAAGCGGCTGGAATGGCAAACCCGAGCACAAGGAGATGAGAAATGAGGTGCGTTTTGAAAACCTTTCCGGATCGCACGGTGTACCATCTTCTGGGTTTCTCATGCATGCTTTCGATGTAGGAAGATGCCCTTGAACCTGGAGATTTGGGACCCATGGGATGGGTACCACGCAGTATTACTTTAAAGGGTCTGCGTTTGCTCACCCAACCTCACCAAACCTCTCAGCCCCAAGAGTGTCCACCCTTATGTCTCAATCAACTGTGGGTCTAGATATGGTCAATCCAGGTGGCATCACAGCCCCTGAACGAATTTTGTAAGAATTTCTCTCTCTTTCACTGTCTTTGTTTCACGGGTTTTTAAAAGTAATTGATTTTTATAATGGGGTTTACCTGCTTTTCACTGCTGTGTTTTTGCCGCTTTACACCCACTGGACTCACTTACAGAGAGATATCAATGCATAGGTTTTAAGATTCTTACTAGTCAGATATATTCTTGGGCGGTGAATAGGGGGTGTTGAGTCCAATTTACTGAGCAAGGAGTAGGTCTTGTCTATTACCTATTGGGTTTATGGAACGGTATCTGAGCTAATTTGAAACCCTTGTTTTATGCATCACCCCACCTCACCGTTCCCGTTAAGCAGCCATAGTGTGTTTTCTAAACGTGTTACCCTGCTCTGATTTGTAATTCAGTTCAAGGGTAGCGGTTTTTATATTCCCTCTATAAGTGATATCTTATGATAAGTATCTTTTTCTGTGTGACTTATTTCACTTAGAATCGTCCTACCTAAATCCACTCATCTTGCTGCTACTAGCCTTATGACGTTGATTTCATGGCTGAGTGATATTCCATTGTACATAAGGACCACAACTTCTTTATCCATTTTTCTCTTTCCTGGGATATTTAAGGTGTAACGAAGTGGAGGTTCTTGTCAACAGAGCAGCCCTAAACTTTGGGGTGCCTGTGTCTTGCTGACTTTTAGTTTTCCCAATTTATACGCCCATGAGTGGAAGTGCCCTATGCTCCCTAAGCTGATTTTTTTCGATGTTTCAGGACACACCGTGCACTTCTCCAGAGTGGCTGTTGGCAATTTACATCCCGCCCATCAGCGTAGCCAGGCTCCCGTTTCTCCATGGCCTGTTTTGCATTTCTGGTTTTGACACTTTATTCAGCATGGCCCTTTTGACCGATGGGAAGCGAGACTTCTTTGTAGCGCTGATTTGCCTTTCCAGGTTGCCTGGTTGGCCAAAAAGGGCGTATGCGTTTTTTCCTGAATATATTCAGGAAAAAACGCATACGCCCTTTTTGGCCAAGGGCATCATTGTCGAGGTTTTGCCGCTTTTCCTGGGCTTTAAAGGCGATTCGAATCTCCCTCCTGAAATCTGTTTCCTGCAATTCTGCCTTGCTTTCCAATCCTCTTCGTTGCCTTCCCTCAATATATTTGTGGACGAGAGTCATCATTTATAAGTCTGCAGGTTTGTGAATTGCAGTGCCCCTGAGCTCCATTTTTCAACTCGCTTTCTTGGGAGCTGGCCGCAAAAGCGCAGGATTGCTTCAGGCCCTATTCTGGTCCCGGGCGGCAGGCTGAGCCTGTGGTTAATTCTTCTTCCTGAGGGGAAAATAGAGTGACCTGTGCCTGTCCCAACACCTAGATCTAGTCTCTCATTGGTTCCCCCTCTTCCCGTTCATCCTCAGGACAAATTGCAACCTGTACGGAACAGGAGGTTAAAGGTGCTGATTCTCCAAGGAGGGAGATTGCTAGTAAAGCGGCTGGAATGGCAAACCCGAGCACAAGGAGATGAGAAATGAGGTGCGTTTTGAAAACCTTTCCGGATCGCACGGTGTACCATCTTCTGGGTTTCTCATGCATGCTTTCGATGTAGGAAGATGCCCTTGAACCTGGAGATTTGGGACCCATGGGATGGGTACCACGCAGTATTACTTTAAAGGGTCTGCGTTTGCTCACCCAACCTCACCAAACCTCTCAGCCCCAAGAGTGTCCACCCTTATGTCTCAATCAACTGTGGGTCTTGATATGGTCAATCCAGGTGGCATCACAGCCCCTGAACGAATTTTGTAAGAATTTCTCTCTCTTTCACTGTCTTTGTTTCACGGGTTTTTAAAAGTAATTGATTTTTATAATGGGGTTTACCTGCTTTTCACTGCTGTGTTTTTGCCGCTTTACACCCACTGGACTCACTTACAGAGAGATATCAATGCATAGGTTTTAAGATTCTTACTAGTCAGATATATTCTTGGGCGGTGAATAGGGGGTGTTGAGTCCAATTCACTGAGCAAGGAGTAGGTCTTGTCTATTACCTATTGGGTTTATGGAACGGTATCTGAGCTAATTTGAAACCCTTGTTTTATGCATCACCCCACCTCACCGTTCCCGTTAAGCAGCCATAGTGTGTTTTCTAAACGTGTTACCCTGCTCTGATTTGTAATTCAGTTCAAGGGTAGCGGTTTTTATATTCCCTCTATAAGTGATATCTTATGATAAGTATCTTTTTCTGTGTGACTTATTTCACTTAGAATCGTCCTACCTAAATCCACTCATCTTGCTGCTACTAGCCTTATGACGTTGATTTCATGGCTGAGTGATATTCCATTGTACATAAGGACCACAACTTCTTTATCCATTTTTCTCTTTCCTGGGATATTTAAGGTGTAACGAAGTGGAGGTTCTTGTCAACAGAGCAGCCCTAAACTTTGGGGTGCCTGTGTCTAGCTGACTTTTAGTTTTCCCAATTTATACGCCCATGAGTGGAAGTGCCCTATGCTCCCTAAGCTGATTTTTTTCGATGTTTCAGGACACACCGTGCACTTCTCCAGAGTGGCTGTTGGCAATTTACATCCCGCCCATCAGCGTAGGCAGGCTCCCGTTTCTCCATGGCCTGTTTTGCATTTCTGGTTTTGACACTTTATTCAGCATGGCCCTTTTGACCGATGGGAAGCGAGACTTCTTTGTAGCGCTGATTTGCCTTTCCAGGTTGCTTGGTTGGCCAAAAAGGGCGTATGCGTTTTTTCCTGAATATATTCAGGAAAAAACGCATACGCCCTTTTTGGCCAAGGGCATCATTGTCGAGGTTTTGCCGCTTTTCCTGGGCTTTAAAGGCGATTCGAATCTCCCTCCTGAAATCTGTTTCCTGCAATTCTGCCTTGCTTTCCAATCCTCTTCGTTGCCTTCCCTCAATATATTTGTGGACGAGAGTCATCATTTATAAGTCTGCAGGTTTGTGAATTGCAGTGCCCCTGAGCTCCATTTTTCAACTCGCTTTCTTGGGAGCTGGCCGCAAAAGCGCAGGATTGCTTCAGGCCCTATTCTGGTCCCGGGCGGCAGGCTGAGCCTGTGGTTAATTCTTCTTCCTGAGGGGAAAATAGAGTGACCTGTGCCTGTCCCAACACCTAGAGCTAGTCTCTCATTGGTTCCCCCTCTTCCCGTTCATCCTCAGGACAAATTGCAACCTGTACGGAACAGGAGGTTAAAGGTGCTGATTCTCCAAGGAGGGAGATTGCTAGTAAAGCGGCTGGAATGGCAAACCTGAGCACAAGGAGATGAGAAATGAGGTGCGTTTTGAAAACCTTTCCGGATCGCACGGTGTACCATCTTCTGGGTTTCTCATGCATGCTTTCGATGTAGGAAGATGCCCTTGAACCTGGAGATTTGGGACCCATGGGATGGGTACCACGCAGTATTACTTTAAAGGGTCTGCGTTTGCTCACCCAACCTCACCAAACCTCTCAGCCCCAAGAGTGTCCACCCTTATGTCTCAATCAACTGTGGGTCTAGATATGGTCAATCCAGGTGGCATCACAGCCCCTGAACGAATTTTGTAAGAATTTCTCTCTCTTTCACTGTCTTTGTTTCACGGGTTTTTAAAAGTAATTGATTTTTATAATGGGGTTTACCTGCTTTTCACTGCTGTGTTTTTGCCGCTTTACACCCACTGGACTCACTTACAGAGAGATATCAATGCATAGGTTTTAAGATTCTTACTAGTCAGATATATTCTTGGGCGGTGAATAGGGGGTGTTGAGTCCAATTCACTGAGCAAGGAGTAGGTCTTGTCTATTACCTATTGGGTTTATGGAACGGTATCTGAGCTAATTTGAAACCCTTGTTTTATGCATCACCCCACCTCACCGTTCCCGTTAAGCAGCCATAGTGTGTTTTCTAAACGTGTTACCCTGCTCTGATTTGTAATTCAGTTCAAGGGTAGCGGTTTTTATAGTCCCTCTATAAGTGATATCTTATGATAAGTATCTTTTTCTGTGTGACTTATTTCACTTAGAATCGTCCTACCTAAATCCACTCATCTTGCTGCTACTAGCCTTATGACGTTGATTTCATGGCTGAGTGATATTCCATTGTACATAAGGACCACAACTTCTTTATCCATTTTTCTCTTTCCTGGGATATTTAAGGTGTAACGAAGTGGAGGTTCTTGTCAACAGAGCAGCCCTAAACTTTGGGGTGCCTGTGTCTTGCTGACTTTTAGTTTTCCCAATTTATACGCCCATGAGTTGAAGTGCCCTATGCTCCCTAAGCTGATTTTTTTCGATGTTTCAGGACACACCGTGCACTTCTCCAGAGTGGCTGTTGGCAATTTACATCCCGCCCATCAGCGTAGCCAGGCTCCCGTTTCTCCATGGCCTGTTTTGCATTTCTGGTTTTGACACTTTATTCAGCATGGCCCTTTTGACCGATGGGAAGCGAGACTTCTTTGTAGCGCTGATTTGCCTTTCCAGGTTGCCTGGTTGGCCAAAAAGGGCGTATGCGTTTTTTCCTGAATATATTCAGGAAAAAACGCATACGCCCTTTTTGGCCAAGGGCATCATTGTCGAGGTTTTGCCGCTTTTCCTGGGCTTTAAAGGCGATTCGAATCTCCCTCCTGAAATCTGTTTCCTGCAATTCTGCCTTGCTTTCCAATCCTCTTCGTTGCCTTCCCTCAATATATTTGTGGACGAGAGTCATCATTTATAAGTCTGCAGGTTTGTGAATTGCAGTGCCCCTGAGCTCCATTTTTCAACTCGCTTTCTTGGGAGCTGGCCGCAAAAGCGCAGGATTGCTTCAGGCCCTATTCTGGTCCCGGGCGGCAGGCTGAGCCTGTGGTTAATTCTTCTTCCTGAGGGGAAAATAGAGTGACCTGTGCCTGTCCCAACACCTAGAGCTAGTCTCTCATTGGTTCCCCCTCTTCCCGTTCATCCTCAGGACAAATTGCAACCTGTACGGAACAGGAGGTTAAAGGTGCTGATTCTCCAAGGAGGGAGATTGCTAGTAAAGCGGCTGGAATGGCAAACCCGAGCACAAGGAGATGAGAAATGAGGTGCGTTTTGAAAACCTTTCCGGATCGCACGGTGTACCATCTTCTGGGTTTCTCATGCATGCTTTCGATGTAGGAAGATGCCCTTGAACCTGGAGATTTGGGACCCATGGGATGGGTACCACGCAGTATTACTTTAAAGGGTCTGCGTTTGCTCACCCAACCTCACCAAACCTCTCAGCCCCAAGAGTGTCCACCCTTATGTCTCAATCAACTGTGGGTCTAGATATGGTCAATCCAGGTGGCATCACAGCCCCTGAACGAATTTTGTAAGAATTTCTCTCTCTTTCACTGTCTTTGTTTCACGGGTTTTTAAAAGTAATTGATTTTTATAATGGGGTTTACCTGCTTTTCACTGCTGTGTTTTTGCCGCTTTACACCCACTGGACTCACTTACAGAGAGATATCAATGCATAGGTTTTAAGATTCTTACTAGTCAGATATATTCTTGGGCGGTGAATAGGGGGTGTTGAGTCCAATTCACTGAGCAAGGAGTAGGTCTTGTCTATTACCTATTGGGTTTATGGAACGGTATCTGAGCTAATTTGAAACCCTTGTTTTATGCATCACCCCACCTCACCGTTCCCGTTAAGCAGCCATAGTGTGTTTTCTAAACGTGTTACCCTGCTCTGATTTGTAATTCAGTTCAAGGGTAGCGGTTTTTATAGTCCCTCTATAACTGATATCTTATGATAAGTATCTTTTTCTGTGTGACTTATTTCACTTAGAATCGTCCTACCTAAATCCACTCATCTTGCTGCTACTAGCCTTATGACGTTGATTTCATGGCTGAGTGATATTCCATTGTACATAAGGACCACAACTTCTTTATCCATTTTTCTCTTTCCTGGGATATTTAAGGTGTAACGAAGTGGAGGTTCTTGTCAACAGAGCAGCCCTAAACTTTGGGGTGCCTGTGTCTGGCTGATTTTTAGTTTTCCCAATTTATACGCCCATGAGTGGAAGTGCCCTATGCTCCCTAAGCTGATTTTTTTCGATGTTTCAGGACACACCGTGCACTTCTCCAGAGTGGCTGTTGGCAATTTACATCCCGCCCATCAGCGTAGCCAGGCTCCCGTTTCTCCATGGCCTGTTTTGCATTTCTGGTTTTGACACTTTATTCAGCATGGCCCTTTTGACCGATGGGAAGCGAGACTTCTTTGTAGCGCTGATTTGCCTTTCCAGGTTGCTTGGTTGGCCAAAAAGGGCGTATGCGTTTTTTCCTGAATATATTCAGGAAAAAACGCATACGCCCTTTTTGGCCAAGGGCATCATTGTCGAGGTTTTGCCGCTTTTCCTGGGCTTTAAAGGCGATTCGAATCTCCCTCCTGAAATCTGTTTCCTGCAATTCTGCCTTGCTTTCCAATCCTCTTCGTTGCCTTCCCTCAATATATTTGTGGACGAGAGTCATCATTTATAAGTCTGCAGGTTTGTGAATTGCAGTGCCCCTGAGCTCCATTTTTCAACTCGCTTTCTTGGGAGCTGGCCGCAAAAGCGCAGGATTGCTTCAGGCCCTATTCTGGTCCCGGGCGGCAGGCTGAGCCTGTGGTTAATTCTTCTTCCTGAGGGGAAAATAGAGTGACCTGTGCCTGTCCCAACACCTAGAGCTAGTCTCTCATTGGTTCCCCCTCTTCCCGTTCATCCTCAGGACAAATTGCAACCTGTACGGAACAGGAGGTTAAAGGTGCTGATTCTCCAAGGAGGGAGATTGCTAGTAAAGCGGCTGGAATGGCAAACCCGAGCACAAGGAGATGAGAAATGAGGTGCGTTTTGAAAACCTTTCCGGATCGCACGGTGTACCATCTTCTGGGTTTCTCATGCATGCTTTCGATGTAGGAAGATGCCCTTGAACCTGGAGATTTGGGACCCATGGGATGGGTACCACGCAGTATTACTTTAAAGGGTCTGCGTTTGCTCACCCAACCTCACCAAACCTCTCAGCCCCAAGAGTGTCCACCCTTATGTCTCAATCAACTGTGGGTCTAGATATGGTCAATCCAGGTGGCATCACAGCCCCTGAACGAATTTTGTAAGAATTTCTCTCTCTTTCACTGTCTTTGTTTCACGGGTTTTTAAAAGTAATTGATTTTTATAATGGGGTTTACCTGCTTTTCACTGCTGTGTTTTTGCCGCTTTACACCCACTGGACTCACTTACAGAGAGATATCAATGCATAGGTTTTAAGATTCTTACTAGTCAGATATATTCTTGGGCGGTGAATAGGGGGTGTTGAGTCCAATTCACTGAGCAAGGAGTAGGTCTTGTCTATTACCTATTGGGTTTATGGAACGGTATCTGAGCTAATTTGAAACCCTTGTTTTATGCATCACCCCACCTCACCGTTCCCGTTAAGCAGCCATAGTGTGTTTTCTAAACGTATTACCCTGCTCTGATTTGTAATTCAGTTCAAGGGTAGCGGTTTTTATAGTCCCTCTATAAGTGATATCTTATGATAAGTATCTTTTTCTGTGTGACTTATTTCACTTAGAATCGTCCTACCTAAATCCACTCATCTTGCTGCTACTAGCCTTATGACGTTGATTTCATGGCTGAGTGATATTCCATTGTACATAAGGACCACAACTTCTTTATCCATTTTTCTCTTTCCTGGGATATTTAAGGTGTAACGAAGTGGAGGTTCTTGTCAACAGAGCAGCCCTAAACTTTGGGGTGCCTGTGTCTTGCTGACTTTTAGTTTTCCCAATTTATACGCCCATGAGTTGAAGTGCCCTATGCTCCCTAAGCTGATTTTTTTCGATGTTTCAGGACACACCGTGCACTTCTCCAGAGTGGCTGTTGGCAATTTACATCCCGCCCATCAGCGTAGCCAGGCTCCCGTTTCTCCATGGCCTGTTTTGCATTTCTGGTTTTGACACTTTATTCAGCATGGCCCTTTTGACCGATGGGAAGCGAGACTTCTTTGTAGCGCTGATTTGCCTTTCCAGGTTGCCTGGTTGGCCAAAAAGGGCGTATGCGTTTTTTCCTGAATATATTCAGGAAAAAACGCATACGCCCTTTTTGGCCAAGGGCATCATTGTCGAGGTTTTGCCGCTTTTCCTGGGCTTTAAAGGCGATTCGAATCTCCCTCCTGAAATCTGTTTCCTGCAATTCTGCCTTGCTTTCCAATCCTCTTCGTTGCCTTCCCTCAATATATTTGTGGACGAGAGTCATCATTTATAAGTCTGCAGGTTTGTGAATTGCAGTGCCCCTGAGCTCCATTTTTCAACTCGCTTTCTTGGGAGCTGGCCGCAAAAGCGCAGGATTGCTTCAGGCCCTATTCTGGTCCCGGGCGGCAGGCTGAGCCTGTGGTTAATTCTTCTTCCTGAGGGGAAAATAGAGTGACCTGTGCCTGTCCCAACACCTAGAGCTAGTCTCTCATTGGTTCCCCCTCTTCCCGTTCATCCTCAGGACAAATTGCAACCTGTACGGAACAGGAGGTTAAAGGTGCTGATTCTCCAAGGAGGGAGATTGCTAGTAAAGCGGCTGGAATGGCAAACCCGAGCACAAGGAGATGAGAAATGAGGTGCGTTTTGAAAACCTTTCCGGATCGCACGGTGTACCATCTTCTGGGTTTCTCATGCATGCTTTCGATGTAGGAAGATGCCCTTGAACCTGGAGATTTGGGACCCATGGGATGGGTACCACGCAGTATTACTTTAAAGGGTCTGCGTTTGCTCACCCAACCTCACCAAACCTCTCAGCCCCAAGAGTGTCCACCCTTATGTCTCAATCAACTGTGGGTCTAGATATGGTCAATCCAGGTGGCATCACAGCCCCTGAACGAATTTTGTAAGAATTTCTCTCTCTTTCACTGTCTTTGTTTCACGGGTTTTTAAAAGTAATTGATTTTTATAATGGGGTTTACCTGCTTTTCACTGCTGTGTTTTTGCCGCTTTACACCCACTGGACTCACTTACAGAGAGATATCAATGCATAGGTTTTAAGATTCTTACTAGTCAGATATATTCTTGGGCGGTGAATAGGGGGTGTTGAGTCCAATTCACTGAGCAAGGAGTAGGTCTTGTCTATTACCTATTGGGTTTATGGAACGGTATCTGAGCTAATTTGAAACCCTTGTTTTATGCATCACCCCACCTCACCGTTCCCGTTAAGCAGCCATAGTGTGTTTTCTAAACGTGTTACCCTGCTCTGATTTGTAATTCAGTTCAAGGGTAGCGGTTTTTATAGTCCCTCTATAACTGATATCTTATGATAAGTATCTTTTTCTGTGTGACTTATTTCACTTAGAATCGTCCTACCTAAATCCACTCATCTTGCTGCTACTAGCCTTATGACGTTGATTTCATGGCTGAGTGATATTCCATTGTACATAAGGACCACAACTTCTTTATCCATTTTTCTCTTTCCTGGGATATTTAAGGTGTAACGAAGTGGAGGTTCTTGTCAACAGAGCAGCCCTAAACTTTGGGGTGCCTGTGTCTTGCTGACTTTTAGTTTTCCCAATTTATACGCCCATGAGTTGAAGTGCCCTATGCTCCCTAAGCTGATTTTTTTCGATGTTTCAGGACACACCGTGCACTTCTCCAGAGTGGCTGTTGGCAATTTACATCCCGCCCATCAGCGTAGCCAGGCTCCCGTTTCTCCATGGCCTGTTTTGCATTTCTGGTTTTGACACTTTATTCAGCATGGCCCTTTTGACCGATGGGAAGCGAGACTTCTTTGTAGCGCTGATTTGCCTTTCCAGGTTGCCTGGTTGGCCAAAAAGGGCGTATGCGTTTTTTCCTGAATATATTCAGGAAAAAACGCATACGCCCTTTTTGGCCAAGGGCATCATTGTCGAGGTTTTGCCGCTTTTCCTGGGCTTTAAAGGCGATTCGAATCTCCCTCCTGAAATCTGTTTCCTGCAATTCTGCCTTGCTTTCCAATCCTCTTCGTTGCCTTCCCTCAATATATTTGTGGACGAGAGTCATCATTTATAAGTCTGCAGGTTTGTGAATTGCAGTGCCCCTGAGCTCCATTTTTCAACTCGCTTTCTTGGGAGCTGGCCGCAAAAGCGCAGGATTGCTTCAGGCCCTATTCTGGTCCCGGGCGGCAGGCTGAGCCTGTGGTTAATTCTTCTTCCTGAGGGGAAAATAGAGTGACCTGTGCCTGTCCCAACACCTAGAGCTAGTCTCTCATTGGTTCCCCCTCTTCCCGTTCATCCTCAGGACAAATTGCAACCTGTACGGAACAGGAGGTTAAAGGTGCTGATTCTCCAAGGAGGGAGATTGCTAGTAAAGCGGCTGGAATGGCAAACCCGAGCACAAGGAGATGAGAAATGAGGTGCGTTTTGAAAACCTTTCCGGATCGCACGGTGTACCATCTTCTGGGTTTCTCATGCATGCTTTCGATGTAGGAAGATGCCCTTGAACCTGGAGATTTGGGACCCATGGGATGGGTACCACGCAGTATTACTTTAAAGGGTCTGCGTTTGCTCACCCAACCTCACCAAACCTCTCAGCCCCAAGAGTGTCCACCCTTATGTCTCAATCAACTGTGGGTCTAGATATGGTCAATCCAGGTGGCATCACAGCCCCTGAACGAATTTTGTAAGAATTTCTCTCTCTTTCACTGTCTTTGTTTCACGGGTTTTTAAAAGTAATTGATTTTTATAATGGGGTTTACCTGCTTTTCACTGCTGTGTTTTTGCCGCTTTACACCCACTGGACTCACTTACAGAGAGATATCAATGCATAGGTTTTAAGATTCTTACTAGTCAGATATATTCTTGGGCGGTGAATAGGGGGTGTTGAGTCCAATTCACTGAGCAAGGAGTAGGTCTTGTCTATTACCTATTGGGTTTATGGAACGGTATCTGAGCTAATTTGAAACCCTTGTTTTATGCATCACCCCACCTCACCGTTCCCGTTAAGCAGCCATAGTGTGTTTTCTAAACGTGTTACCCTGCTCTGATTTGTAATTCAGTTCAAGGGTAGCGGTTTTTATAGTCCCTCTATAACTGATATCTTATGATAAGTATCTTTTTCTGTGTGACTTATTTCACTTAGAATCGTCCTACCTAAATCCACTCATCTTGCTGCTACTAGCCTTATGACGTTGATTTCATGGCTGAGTGATATTCCATTGTACATAAGGACCACAACTTCTTTATCCATTTTTCTCTTTCCTGGGATATTTAAGGTGTAACGAAGTGGAGGTTCTTGTCAACAGAGCAGCCCTAAACTTTGGGGTGCCTGTGTCTGGCTGATTTTTAGTTTTCCCAATTTATACGCCCATGAGTGGAAGTGCCCTATGCTCCCTAAGCTGATTTTTTTCGATGTTTCAGGACACACCGTGCACTTCTCCAGAGTGGCTGTTGGCAATTTACATCCCGCCCATCAGCGTAGCCAGGCTCCCGTTTCTCCATGGCCTGTTTTGCATTTCTGGTTTTGACACTTTATTCAGCATGGCCCTTTTGACCGATGGGAAGCGAGACTTCTTTGTAGCGCTGATTTGCCTTTCCAGGTTGCTTGGTTGGCCAAAAAGGGCGTATGCGTTTTTTCCTGAATATATTCAGGAAAAAACGCATACGCCCTTTTTGGCCAAGGGCATCATTGTCGAGGTTTTGCCGCTTTTCCTGGGCTTTAAAGGCGATTCGAATCTCCCTCCTGAAATCTGTTTCCTGCAATTCTGCCTTGCTTTCCAATCCTCTTCGTTGCCTTCCCTCAATATATTTGTGGACGAGAGTCATCATTTATAAGTCTGCAGGTTTGTGAATTGCAGTGCCCCTGAGCTCCATTTTTCAACTCGCTTTCTTGGGAGCTGGCCGCAAAAGCGCAGGATTGCTTCAGGCCCTATTCTGGTCCCGGGCGGCAGGCTGAGCCTGTGGTTAATTCTTCTTCCTGAGGGGAAAATAGAGTGACCTGTGCCTGTCCCAACACCTAGAGCTAGTCTCTCATTGGTTCCCCCTCTTCCCGTTCATCCTCAGGACAAATTGCAACCTGTACGGAACAGGAGGTTAAAGGTGCTGATTCTCCAAGGAGGGAGATTGCTAGTAAAGCGGCTGGAATGGCAAACCCGAGCACAAGGAGATGAGAAATGAGGTGCGTTTTGAAAACCTTTCCGGATCGCACGGTGTACCATCTTCTGGGTTTCTCATGCATGCTTTCGATGTAGGAAGATGCCCTTGAACCTGGAGATTTGGGACCCATGGGATGGGTACCACGCAGTATTACTTTAAAGGGTCTGCGTTTGCTCACCCAACCTCACCAAACCTCTCAGCCCCAAGAGTGTCCACCCTTATGTCTCAATCAACTGTGGGTCTAGATATGGTCAATCCAGGTGGCATCACAGCCCCTGAACGAATTTTGTAAGAATTTCTCTCTCTTTCACTGTCTTTGTTTCACGGGTTTTTAAAAGTAATTGATTTTTATAATGGGGTTTACCTGCTTTTCACTGCTGTGTTTTTGCCGCTTTACACCCACTGGACTCACTTACAGAGAGATATCAATGCATAGGTTTTAAGATTCTTACTAGTCAGATATATTCTTGGGCGGTGAATAGGGGGTGTTGAGTCCAATTCACTGAGCAAGGAGTAGGTCTTGTCTATTACCTATTGGGTTTATGGAACGGTATCTGAGCTAATTTGAAACCCTTGTTTTATGCATCACCCCACCTCACCGTTCCCGTTAAGCAGCCATAGTGTGTTTTCTAAACGTATTACCCTGCTCTGATTTGTAATTCAGTTCAAGGGTAGCGGTTTTTATAGTCCCTCTATAAGTGATATCTTATGATAAGTATCTTTTTCTGTGTGACTTATTTCACTTAGAATCGTCCTACCTAAATCCACTCATCTTGCTGCTACTAGCCTTATGACGTTGATTTCATGGCTGAGTGATATTCCATTGTACATAAGGACCACAACTTCTTTATCCATTTTTCTCTTTCCTGGGATATTTAAGGTGTAACGAAGTGGAGGTTCTTGTCAACAGAGCAGCCCTAAACTTTGGGGTGCCTGTGTCTTGCTGACTTTTAGTTTTCCCAATTTATACGCCCATGAGTTGAAGTGCCCTATGCTCCCTAAGCTGATTTTTTTCGATGTTTCAGGACACACCGTGCACTTCTCCAGAGTGGCTGTTGGCAATTTACATCCCGCCCATCAGCGTAGCCAGGCTCCCGTTTCTCCATGGCCTGTTTTGCATTTCTGGTTTTGACACTTTATTCAGCATGGCCCTTTTGACCGATGGGAAGCGAGACTTCTTTGTAGCGCTGATTTGCCTTTCCAGGTTGCCTGGTTGGCCAAAAAGGGCGTATGCGTTTTTTCCTGAATATATTCAGGAAAAAACGCATACGCCCTTTTTGGCCAAGGGCATCATTGTCGAGGTTTTGCCGCTTTTCCTGGGCTTTAAAGGCGATTCGAATCTCCCTCCTGAAATCTGTTTCCTGCAATTCTGCCTTGCTTTCCAATCCTCTTCGTTGCCTTCCCTCAATATATTTGTGGACGAGAGTCATCATTTATAAGTCTGCAGGTTTGTGAATTGCAGTGCCCCTGAGCTCCATTTTTCAACTCGCTTTCTTGGGAGCTGGCCGCAAAAGCGCAGGATTGCTTCAGGCCCTATTCTGGTCCCGGGCGGCAGGCTGAGCCTGTGGTTAATTCTTCTTCCTGAGGGGAAAATAGAGTGACCTGTGCCTGTCCCAACACCTAGAGCTAGTCTCTCATTGGTTCCCCCTCTTCCCGTTCATCCTCAGGACAAATTGCAACCTGTACGGAACAGGAGGTTAAAGGTGCTGATTCTCCAAGGAGGGAGATTGCTAGTAAAGCGGCTGGAATGGCAAACCCGAGCACAAGGAGATGAGAAATGAGGTGCGTTTTGAAAACCTTTCCGGATCGCACGGTGTACCATCTTCTGGGTTTCTCATGCATGCTTTCGATGTAGGAAGATGCCCTTGAACCTGGAGATTTGGGACCCATGGGATGGGTACCACGCAGTATTACTTTAAAGGGTCTGCGTTTGCTCACCCAACCTCACCAAACCTCTCAGCCCCAAGAGTGTCCACCCTTATGTCTCAATCAACTGTGGGTCTAGATATGGTCAATCCAGGTGGCATCACAGCCCCTGAACGAATTTTGTAAGAATTTCTCTCTCTTTCACTGTCTTTGTTTCACGGGTTTTTAAAAGTAATTGATTTTTATAATGGGGTTTACCTGCTTTTCACTGCTGTGTTTTTGCCGCTTTACACCCACTGGACTCACTTACAGAGAGATATCAATGCATAGGTTTTAAGATTCTTACTAGTCAGATATATTCTTGGGCGGTGAATAGGGGGTGTTGAGTCCAATTCACTGAGCAAGGAGTAGGTCTTGTCTATTACCTATTGGGTTTATGGAACGGTATCTGAGCTAATTTGAAACCCTTGTTTTATGCATCACCCCACCTCACCGTTCCCGTTAAGCAGCCATAGTGTGTTTTCTAAACGTGTTACCCTGCTCTGATTTGTAATTCAGTTCAAGGGTAGCGGTTTTTATAGTCCCTCTATAACTGATATCTTATGATAAGTATCTTTTTCTGTGTGACTTATTTCACTTAGAATCGTCCTACCTAAATCCACTCATCTTGCTGCTACTAGCCTTATGACGTTGATTTCATGGCTGAGTGATATTCCATTGTACATAAGGACCACAACTTCTTTATCCATTTTTCTCTTTCCTGGGATATTTAAGGTGTAACGAAGTGGAGGTTCTTGTCAACAGAGCAGCCCTAAACTTTGGGGTGCCTGTGTCTGGCTGATTTTTAGTTTTCCCAATTTATACGCCCATGAGTGGAAGTGCCCTATGCTCCCTAAGCTGATTTTTTTCGATGTTTCAGGACACACCGTGCACTTCTCCAGAGTGGCTGTTGGCAATTTACATCCCGCCCATCAGCGTAGCCAGGCTCCCGTTTCTCCATGGCCTGTTTTGCATTTCTGGTTTTGACACTTTATTCAGCATGGCCCTTTTGACCGATGGGAAGCGAGACTTCTTTGTAGCGCTGATTTGCCTTTCCAGGTTGCTTGGTTGGCCAAAAAGGGCGTATGCGTTTTTTCCTGAATATATTCAGGAAAAAACGCATACGCCCTTTTTGGCCAAGGGCATCATTGTCGAGGTTTTGCCGCTTTTTCTGGGCTTTAAAGGCGATTCGAATCTCCCTCCTGAAATCTGTTTCCTGCAATTCTGCCTTGCTTTCCAATCCTCTTCATTGCCTTCCCTCAATATATTTGTGGACGAGAGTCATCCTTTATAAGTCTGCAGGTTTGTGAATTGCAGTGCCCCTGAGCTCCATTTTTCAACTCGCTTTCTTGGGAGCTGGCCGCAAAAGCGCAGGATTGCTTCAGGCCCTATTCTGGTCCCGGGCGGCAGGCTGAGCCTGTGGTTAATTCTTCTTCCTGAGGGGAAAATAGAGTGACCTGTGCCTGTCCCAACACCTAGAGCTAGTCTCTCATTGGTTCCCCCTCTTCCCGTTCATCCTCAGGACAAATTGCAACCTGTACGGAACAGGAGGTTAAAGGTGCTGATTCTCCAAGGAGGGAGATTGCTAGTAAAGCGGCTGGAATGGCAAACCCGAGCACAGGGAGATGAGAAATGAGGTGCGTTTTGAAAACCTTTCCGGATCACACGGTGTACCATCTTCTGGGTTTCTCATGCATGCTTTCGATGTAGGAAGATGCCCTTGAACCTGGAGATTTGGGACCCATGGGATGGGTACCACGCAGTATTACTTTAAAGGGTCTGCGTTTGCTCACCCAACCTCACCAAACCTCTCAGCCCCAAGAGTGTCCACCCTTATGTCTCAATCAACTGTGGGTCTAGATATGGTCAATCCAGGTGGCATCACAGCCCCTGAACGAATTTTGTAAGAATTTCTCTCTCTTTCACTGTCTTTGTTTCACGGGTTTTTAAAAGTAATTGATTTTTATAATGGGGTTTACCTGCTTTTCACTGCTGTGTTTTTGCCGCTTTACACCCACTGGACTCACTTACAGAGAGATATCAATGCATAGGTTTTAAGATTCTTACTAGTCAGATATATTCTTGGGCGGTGAATAGGGGGTGTTGAGTCCAATTCACTGAGAAAGGAGTAGGTCTTGTCTATTACCTATTGGGTTTATGGAACGGTATCTGAGCTAATTTGAAACCCTTGTTTTATGCATCACCCCACCTCACCGTTCCCGTTAAGCAGCCATAGTGTGTTTTCTAAACGTGTTACCCTGCTCTGATTTGTAATTCAGTTCAAGGGTAGCGGTTTTTATAGTCCCTCTATAAGTGATATCTTATGATAAGTATCTTTTTCTGTGTGACTTATTTCACTTAGAATCGTCCTACCTAAATCCACTCATCTTGCTCCTACTAGCCTTATGACGTTGATTTCATGGCTGAGTGATATTCCATTGTACATAAGGACCACAACTTCTTTATCCATTTTTCTCTTTCCTGGGATATTTAAGGTGTAACGAAGTGGAGGTTCTTGTCAACAGAGCAGCCCTAAACTTTGGGGTGCCTGTGTCTTGCTGACTTTTAGTTTTCCCAATTTATACGCCCATGAGTTGAAGTGCCCTATGCTCCCTAAGCTGATTTTTTTCGATGTTTCAGGACACACCGTGCACTTCTCCAGAGTGGCTGTTGGCAATTTACATCCCGCCCATCAGCGTAGCCAGGCTCCCGTTTCTCCATGGCCTGTTTTGCATTTCTGGTTTTGACACTTTATTCAGCATGGCCCTTTTGACCGATGGGAAGCGAGACTTCTTTGTAGCGCTGATTTGCCTTTCCAGGTTGCCTGGTTGGCCAAAAAGGGCGTATGCGTTTTTTCCTGAATATATTCAGGAAAAAACGCATACGCCCTTTTTGGCCAAGGGCATCATTGTCGAGGTTTTGCCGCTTTTCCTGGGCTTTAAAGGCGATTCGAATCTCCCTCCTGAAATCTGTTTCCTGCAATTCTGCCTTGCTTTCCAATCCTCTTCGTTGCCTTCCCTCAATATATTTGTGGACGAGAGTCATCATTTATAAGTCTGCAGGTTTGTGAATTGCAGTGCCCCTGAGCTCCATTTTTCAACTCGCTTTCTTGGGAGCTGGCCGCAAAAGCGCAGGATTGCTTCAGGCCCTATTCTGGTCCCGGGCGGCAGGCTGAGCCTGTGGTTAATTCTTCTTCCTGAGGGGAAAATAGAGTGACCTGTGCCTGTCCCAACACCTAGAGCTAGTCTCTCATTGGTTCCCCCTCTTCCCGTTCATCCTCAGGACAAATTGCAACCTGTACGGAACAGGAGGTTAAAGGTGCTGATTCTCCAAGGAGGGAGATTGCTAGTAAAGCGGCTGGAATGGCAAACCCGAGCACAAGGAGATGAGAAATGAGGTGCGTTTTGAAAACCTTTCCGGATCGCACGGTGTACCATCTTCTGGGTTTCTCATGCATGCTTTCGATGTAGGAAGATGCCCTTGAACCTGGAGATTTGGGACCCATGGGATGGGTACCACGCAGTATTACTTTAAAGGGTCTGCGTTTGCTCACCCAACCTCACCAAACCTCTCAGCCCCAAGAGTGTCCACCCTTATGTCTCAATCAACTGTGGGTCTAGATATGGTCAATCCAGGTGGCATCACAGCCCCTGAACGAATTTTGTAAGAATTTCTCTCTCTTTCACTGTCTTTGTTTCACGGGTTTTTAAAAGTAATTGATTTTTATAATGGGGTTTACCTGCTTTTCACTGCTGTGTTTTTGCCGCTTTACACCCACTGGACTCACTTACAGAGAGATATCAATGCATAGGTTTTAAGATTCTTACTAGTCAGATATATTCTTGGGCGGTGAATAGGGGATGTTGAGTCCAATTCACTGAGCAAGGAGTAGGTCTTGTCTATTACCTATTGGGTTTATGGAACGGTATCTGAGCTAATTTGAAACCCTTGTTTTATGCATCACCCCACCTCACCGTTCCCGTTAAGCAGCCATAGTGTGTTTTCTAAACGTGTTACCCTGCTCTGATTTGTAATTCAGTTCAAGGGTAGCGGTTTTTATATTCCCTCTATAAGTGATATCTTATGATAAGTATCGTTTTCTGTGTGACTTATTTAACTTAGAATCGTCCTACCTAAATCCACTCATCTTGCTGCTACTAGCCTTATGACGTTGATCTCATGGCTGAGTGATATTCCATTGTACATAAGGACCACAACTTCTTTATCCATTTTTCTCTTTCCTGGGATATTTAAGGTGTAACGAAGTGGAGGTTCTTGCCAACAGAGCAGCCCTAAACTTTGGGGTGCCTGTGTCTTGCTGACATTTAGTTTTCCCAATTTATACGCCCATGAGTGGAAGTGCCCTATGCTCCCTAAGCTGATTTTTTTCGATGTTTCAGGACACACCGTGCACTTCTCCAGAGTGGCTGTTGGCAATTTACATCCCGCCCATCAGCGTAGCCAGGCTCCCGTTTCTCCATGGCCTGTTTTGCATTTCTGGTTTTGACACTTTATTCAGCATGGCCCTTTTGACCGATGGGAAGCGAGACTTCTTTGTAGCGCTGATTTGCCTTTTCAGGTTGCTTGGTTGGCCAAAAAGGGCGTATGCGTTTTTTCCTGAATATATTCAGGAAAAAACGCATACGCCCTTTTTGGCCAAGGGCATCATTGTCGAGGTTTTGCCGCTTTTCCTGGGCTTTAAAGGCGATTCGAATCTCCCTCCTGAAATCTGTTTCCTGCAATTCTGCCTTGCTTTCCAATCCTCTTCGTTGCCTTCCCTCAATATATTTGTGGACGAGAGTCATCCTTTATAAGTCTGCAGGTTTGTGAATTGCAGTGCCCCTGAGCTCCATTTTTCAACTCGCTTTCTTGGGAGCTGGCCGCAAAAGCGCAGGATTGCTTCAGGCCCTATTCTGGTCCCGGGCGGCAGGCTGAGCCTGTGGTTAATTCTTCTTCCTGAGGGGAAAATAGAGTGACCTGTGCCTGTCCCAACACCTAGAGCTAGTCTCTCATTGGTTCCCCCTCTTCCCGTTCATCCTCAGGACAAATTGCAACCTGTACGGAACAGGAGGTTAAAGGTGCTGATTCTCCAAGGAGGGAGATTGCTAGTAAAGCGGCTGGAATGGCAAACCCGAGCACAAGGAGATGAGAAATGAGGTGCGTTTTGAAAACCTTTCCGGATCGCACGGTGTACCATCTTCTGGGTTTCTCATGCATGCTTTCGATGTAGGAAGATGCCCTTGAACCTGGAGATTTGGGACCCATGGGATGGGTACCACGCAGTATTACTTTAAAGGGTCTGTGTTTGCTCACCCAACCTCACCAAACCTCTCAGCCCCAAGAGTGTCCACCCTTATGTCTCAATCAACTGTGGGTCTAGATATGGTCAATCCAGGTGGCATCACAGCCCCTGAACGAATTTTGTAAGAATTTCTCTCTCTTTCACTGTCTTTGTTTCACGGGTTTTTAAAAGTAATTGATTTTTATAATGGGGTTTACCTGCTTTTCACTGCTGTGTTTTTGCCGCTTTACACCCACTGGACTCACTTACAGAGAGATATCAATGCATAGGTTTTAAGATTCTTACTAGTCAGATATATTCTTGGGCGGTGAATAGGGGGTGTTGAGTCCAATTCACTGAGCAAGGAGTAGGTCTTGTCTATTACCTATTGGGTTTATGGAACGGTATCTGAGCTAATTTGAAACCCTTGTTTTATGCATCACCCCACCTCACCTTTCCCGTTAAGCAGCCATAGTGTGTTTTCTAAACGTGTTACCCTGCTCTGATTTGTAATTCAGTTCAAGGGTAGCGGTTTTTATATTCCCTCTATAAGTGATATCTTATGATAAGTATCTTTTTCTGTGTGACTTATTTCACTTAGAATCGTCCTACCTAAATCCACTCATCTTGCTGCTACTAGCCTTATGACGTTGATTTCATGGCTGAGTGATATTCCATTGTACATAAGGACCACAACTTCTTTATCCATTTTTCTCTTTCCTGGGATATTTAAGGTGTAACGAAGTGGAGGTTCTTGTCAACAGAGCAGCCCTAAACTTTGGGGTGCCTGTGTCTTGCTGATTTTTAGTTTTCCCAATTTATACGCCCATGAGTGGAAGTGCCCTATGCTCCCTAAGCTGATTTTTTTCGATGTTTCAGGACACACCGTGCACTTCTCCAGAGTGGCTGTTGGCAATTTACATCCCGCCCATCAGCGTAGCCAGGCTCCCGTTTCTCCATGGCCTGTTTTGCATTTCTGGTTTTGACACTTTATTCAGCATGGCCCTTTTGACCGATGGGAAGCGAGACTTCTTTGTAGCGCTGATTTGCCTTTCCAGGTTGCTTGGTTGGCCAAAAAGGGCGTATGCGTTTTTTCCTGAATATATTCAGGAAAAAACGCATACGCCCTTTTTGGCCAAGGGCATCATTGTCGAGGTTTTGCCGCTTTTCCTGTGCTTTAAAGGCGATTCGAATCTCCCTCCTGAAATCTGTTTCCTGCAATTCTGCCTTGCTTTCCAATCCTCTTCGTTGCCTTCCCTCAATATATTTGTGGACGAGAGTCATCCTTTATAAGTCTGCAGGTTTGTGAATTGCAGTGCCCCTGAGCTCCATTTTTCAACTCGCTTTCTTGGGAGCTGGCCGCAAAAGCGCAGGATTGCTTCAGGCCCTATTCTGGTCCCGGGCGGCAGGCTGAGCCTGTGGTTAATTCTTCTTCCTGAGGGGAAAATAGAGTGACCTGTGCCTGTCCCAACACCTAGAGCTAGTCTCTCATTGGTTCCCCCTCTTCCCGTTCATCCTCAGGACAAATTGCAAACTGTACGGAACAGGAGGTTAAAGGTGCTGATTCTCCAAGGAGGAAGATTGCTAGTAAAGCGGCTGGAATGGCAAACCCGAGCACAAGGAGATGAGAAATGAGGTGCGTTTTGAAAACCTTTCCGGATCGCACGGTGTACCATCTTCTGGGTTTCTCATGCATGCTTTCGATGTAGGAAGATGCCCTTGAACCTGGAGATTTGGGACCCATGGGATGGGTACCACGCAGTATTACTTTAAAGGGTCTGCGTTTGCTCACCCAACCTCACCAAACCTCTCAGCCCCAAGAGTGTCCACCCTTATGTCTCAATCAACTGTGGGTCTAGATATGGTCAATCCAGGTGGCATCACAGCCCCTGAACGAATTTTGTAAGAATTTCTCTCTCTTTCACTGTCTTTGTTTCACGGGTTTTTAAAAGTAATTGATTTTTATAATGGGGTTTACCTGCTTTTCACTGCTGTGTTTTTGCCGCTTTACACCCACTGGACTCACTTACAGAGAGATATCAATGCATAGGTTTTAAGATTCTTACTAGTCAGATATATTCTTGGGCGGTGAATAGGGGGTGTTGAGTCCAATTCACTGAGCAAGGAGTAGGTCTTGTCTATTACCTATTGGGTTTATGGAACGGTATCTGAGCTAATTTGAAACCCTTGTTTTATGCATCACCCCACCTCACCGTTCCCGTTAAGCAGCCATAGTGTGTTTTCTAAACGTGTTACCCTGCTCTGATTTGTAATTCAGTTCAAGGGTAGCGGTTTTTATATTCCCTCTATAAGTGATATCTTATGATAAGTATCGTTTTCTGTGTGACTTATTTCACTTAGAATCGTCCTACCTAAATCCACTCATCTTGCTGCTACTAGCCTTATGACGTTGATTTCATGGCTGAGTGATATTCCATTGTACATAAGGACCACAACTTCTTTATCCATTTTTCTCTTTCCTGGGATATTTAAGGTGTAACGAAGTGGAGGTTCTTGTCAACAGAGCAGCCCTAAACTTTGGGGTGCCTGTGTCTTGCTGACATTTAGTTTTCCCAATTTATACGCCCATGAGTGGAAGTGCCCTATGCTCCCTAAGCTGATTTTTTTCGATGTTTCAGGACACACCGTGCACTTCTCCAGAGTGGCTGTTGGCAATTTACATCCCGCCCATCAGCGTAGCCAGGCTCCCGTTTCTCCATGGCCTGTTTTGCATTTCTGGGTTTGACACTTTATTCAGCATGGCCCTTTTGACCGATGGGAAGCGAGACTTCTTTGTAGCGCTGATTTGCCTTTCCAGGTTGCTTGGTTGGCCAAAAAGGGCGTATGCGTTTTTTCCTGAATATATTCAGGAAAAAACGCATACGCCCTTTTTGGCCAAGGGCATCATTGTCGAGGTTTTGCCGCTTTTCCTGTGCTTTAAAGGCGATTCGAATCTCCCTCCTGAAATCTGTTTCCTGCAATTCTGCCTTGCTTTCCAATCCTCTTCGTTGCCTTCCCTCAATATATTTGTGGACGAGAGTCATCCTTTATAAGTCTGCAGGTTTGTGAATTGCAGTGCCCCTGAGCTCCATTTTTCAACTCGCTTTCTTGGGAGCTGGCCGCAAAAGCGCAGGATTGCTTCAGGCCCTATTCTGGTCCCGGGCGGCAGGCTGAGCCTGTGGTTAATTCTTCTTCCTGAGGGGAAAATAGAGTGACCTGTGCCTGTCCCAACACCTAGAGCTAGTCTCTCATTGGTTCCCCCTCTTCCCGTTCATCCTCAGGACAAATTGCAACCTGTACGGAACAGGAGGTTAAAGGTGCTGATTCTCCAAGGAGGGAGATTGCTAGTAAAGCGGCTGGAATGGCAAACCCGAGCACAAGGAGATGAGAAATGAGGTGCGTTTTGAAAACCTTTCCGGATCGCACGGTGTACCATCTTCTGGGTTTCTCATGCATGCTTTCGATGTAGGAAGATGCCCTTGAACCTGGAGATTTGGGACCCATGGGATGGGTACCACGCAGTATTACTTTAAAGGGTCTGCGTTTGCTCACCCAACCTCACCAAACCTCTCAGCCCCAAGAGTGTCCACCCTTATGTCTCAATCAACTGTGGGTCTAGATATGGTCAATCCAGGTGGCATCACAGCCCCTGAACGAATTTTGTAAGAATTTCTCTCTCTTTCACTGTCTTTGTTTCACGGGTTTTTAAAAGTAATTTATTTTTATAATGGGGTTTACCTGCTTTTCACTGCTGTGTTTTTGCCGCTTTACACCCACTGGACTCACTTACAGAGAGATATCAATGCATAGGTTTTAAGATTCTTACTAGTCAGATATATTCTTGGGCGGTGAATAGGGGGTGTTGAGTCCAATTCACTGAGCAAGGAGTAGGTCTTGTCTATTACCTATTGGGTTTATGGAACGGTATCTGAGCTAATTTGAAACCCTTGTTTTATGCATCACCCCACCTCACCTTTCCCGTTAAGCAGCCATAGTGTGTTTTCTAAACGTGTTACCCTGCTCTGATTTGTAATTCAGTTCAAGGGTAGCGGTTTTTATATTCCCTCTATAAGTGATATCTTATGATAAGTATCTTTTTCTGTGTGACTTATTTCACTTAGAATCGTCCTACCTAAATCCACTCATCTTGCTGCTACTAGCCTTATGACGTTGATTTCATGGCTGAGTGATATTCCATTGTACATAAGGACCACAACTTCTTTATCCATTTTTCTCTTTCCTGGGATATTTAAGGTGTAACGAAGTGGAGGTTCTTGTCAACAGAGCAGCCCTAAACTTTGGGGTGCCTGTGTCTTGCTGATTTTTAGTTTTCCCAATTTATACGCCCATGAGTGGAAGTGCCCTATGCTCCCTAAGCTGATTTTTTTCGATGTTTCAGGACACACCGTGCACTTCTCCAGAGTGGCTGTTGGCAATTTACATCCCGCCCATCAGCGTAGCCAGGCTCCCGTTTCTCCATGGCCTGTTTTGCATTTCTGGTTTTGACACTTTATTCAGCATGGCCCTTTTGACCGATGGGAAGCGAGACTTCTTTGTAGCGCTGATTTGCCTTTCCAGGTTGCTTGGTTGGCCAAAAAGGGCGTATGCGTTTTTTCCTGAATATATTCAGGAAAAAACGCATACGCCCTTTTTGGCCAAGGGCATCATTGTCGAGGTTTTGCCGCTTTTCCTGTGCTTTAAAGGCGATTCGAATCTCCCTCCTGAAATCTGTTTCCTGCAATTCTGCCTTGCTTTCCAATCCTCTTCGTTGCCTTCCCTCAATATATTTGTGGACGAGAGTCATCCTTTATAAGTCTGCAGGTTTGTGAATTGCAGTGCCCCTGAGCTCCATTTTTCAACTCGCTTTCTTGGGAGCTGGCCGCAAAAGCGCAGGATTGCTTCAGGCCCTATTCTGGTCCCGGGCGGCAGGCTGAGCCTGTGGTTAATTCTTCTTCCTGAGGGGAAAATAGAGTGACCTGTGCCTGTCCCAACACCTAGAGCTAGTCTCTCATTGGTTCCCCCTCTTCCCGTTCATCCTCAGGACAAATTGCAACCTGTACGGAACAGGAGGTTAAAGGTGCTGATTCTCCAAGGAGGGAGATTGCTAGTAAAGCGGCTGGAATGGCAAACCCGAGCACAAGGAGATGAGAAATGAGGTGCGTTTTGAAAACCTTTCCGGATCGCACGGTGTACCATCTTCTGGGTTTCTCATGCATGCTTTCGATGTAGGAAGATGCCCTTGAACCTGGAGATTTGGGACCCATGGGATGGGTACCACGCAGTATTACTTTAAAGGGTCTGCGTTTGCTCACCCAACCTCACCAAACCTCTCAGCCCCAAGAGTGTCCACCCTTATGTCTCAATCAACTGTGGGTCTAGATATGGTCAATCCAGGTGGCATCACAGCCCCTGAACGAATTTTGTAAGAATTTCTCTCTCTTTCACTGTCTTTGTTTCACGGGTTTTTAAAAGTAATTGATTTTTATAATGGGGTTTACCTGCTTTTCACTGCTGTGTTTTTGCCGCTTTACACCCACTGGACTCACTTACAGAGAGATATCAATGCATACGTTTTAAGATTCTTACTAGTCAGATATATTCTTGGGCGGTGAATAGGGGGTGTTGAGTCCAATTCACTGAGCAAGGAGTAGGTCTTGTCTATTACCTATTGGGTTTATGGAACGGTATCTGAGCTAATTTGAAACCCTTGTTTTATGCATCACCCCACCTCACCTTTCCCGTTAAGCAGCCATAGTGTGTTTTCTAAACGTGTTACCCTGCTCTGATTTGTAATTCAGTTCAAGGGTAGCGGTTTTTATATTCCCTCTATAAGTGATATCTTATGATAAGTATCTTTTTCTGTGTGACTTATTTCACTTAGAATCGTCCTACCTAAATCCACTCATCTTGCTGCTACTAGCCTTATGACGTTGATTTCATGGCTGAGTGATATTCCATTGTACATAAGGACCACAACTTCTTTATCCATTTTTCTCTTTCCTGGGATATTTAAGGTGTAACGAAGTGGAGGTTCTTGTCAACAGAGCAGCCCTAAACTTTGGGGTGCCTGTGTCTTGCTGACTTTTAGTTTTCCCAATTTATACGCCCATGAGTGGAAGTGCCCTATGCTCCCTAAGCTGATTTTTTTCGATGTTTCAGGACACACCGTGCACTTCTCCAGAGTGGCTGTTGGCAATTTACATCCCGCCCATCAGCGTAGCCAGGCTCCCGTTTCTCCATGGCCTGTTTTGCATTTCTGGTTTTGACACTTTATTCAGCATGGCCCTTTTGACCGATGGGAAGCGAGACTTCTTTGTAGCGCTGATTTGCCTTTCCAGGTTGCTTGGTTGGCCAAAAAGGGCGTATGCGTTTTTTCCTGAATATATTCAGGAAAAAACGCATACGCCCTTTTTGGCCAAAGGCATCATTGTCGAGGTTTTGCCGCTTTTCCTGTGCTTTAAAGGCGATTCGAATCTCCCTCCTGAAATCTGTTTCCTGCAATTCTGCCTTGCTTTCCAATCCTCTTCGTTGCCTTCCCTCAATATATTTGTGGACGAGAGTCATCCTTTATAAGTCTGCAGGTTTGTGAATTGCAGTGCCCCTGAGCTCCATTTTTCAACTCGCTTTCTTGGGAGCTGGCCGCAAAAGCGCAGGATTGCTTCAGGCCCTATTCTGGTCCCGGGCGGCAGGCTGAGCCTGTGGTTAATTCTTCTTCCTGAGGGGAAAATAGAGTGACCTGTGCCTGTCCCAACACCTAGAGCTAGTCTCTCATTGGTTCCCCCTCTTCCCGTTCATCCTCAGGACAAATTGCAACCTGTACGGAACAGGAGGTTAAAGGTGCTGATTCTCCAAGGAGGGAGATTGCTAGTAAAGCGGCTGGAATGGCAAACCCGAGCACAAGGAGATGAGAAATGAGGTGCGTTTTGAAAACCTTTCCGGATCGCACGGTGTACCATCTTCTGGGTTTCTCATGCATGCTTTCGATGTAGGAAGATGCCCTTGAACCTGGAGATTTGGGACCCATGGGATGGGTACCACGCAGTATTACTTTAAAGGGTCTGCGTTTGCTCACCCAACCTCACCAAACCTCTCAGCCCCAAGAGTGTCCACCCTTATGTCTCAATCAACTGTGGGTCTAGATATGGTCAATCCAGGTGGCATCACAGCCCCTGAACGAATTTTGTAAGAATTTCTCTCTCTTTCACTGTCTTTGTTTCACGGGTTTTTAAAAGTAATTGATTTTTATAATGGGGTTTACCTGCTTTTCACTGCTGTGTTTTTGCCGCTTTACACCCACTGGACTCACTTACAGAGAGATATCAATGCATAGGTTTTAAGATTCTTACTAGTCAGATATATTCTTGGGCGGTGAATAGGGGGTGTTGAGTCCAATTCACTGAGCAAGGAGTAGGTCTTGTCTATTACCTATTGGGTTTATGGAACGGTATCTGAGCTAATTTGAAACCCTTGTTTTATGCATCACCCCACCTCACCTTTCCCGTTAAGCAGCCATAGTGTGTTTTCTAAACGTGTGACCCTGCTCTGATTTGTAATTCAGTTCAAGGGTAGCGGTTTTTATATTCCCTCTATAAGTGATATCTTATGATAAGTATCTTTTTCTGTGTGACTTATTTCACTTAGAATCGTCCTACCTAAATCCACTCATCTTGCTGCTACTAGCCTTATGACGTTGATTTCATGGCTGAGTGATATTCCATTGTACATAAGGACCACAACTTCTTTATCCATTTTTCTCTTTCCTGGGATATTTAAGGTGTAACGAAGTGGAGGTTCTTGTCAACAGAGCAGCCCTAAACTTTGGGGTGCCTGTGTCTTGCTGACTTTTAGTTTTCCCAATTTATACGCCCATGAGTGGAAGTGCCCTATGCTCCCTAAGCTGATTTTTTTCGATGTTTCAGGACACACCGTGCACTTCTCCAGAGTGGCTGTTGGCAATTTACATCCCGCCCATCAGCGTAGCCAGGCTCCCGTTTCTCCATGGCCTGTTTTGCATTTCTGGTTTTGACACTTTATTCAGCATGGCCCTTTTGACCGATGGGAAGCGAGACTTCTTTGTAGCGCTGATTTGCCTTTCCAGGTTGCTTGGTTGGCCAAAAAGGGCGTATGCGTTTTTTCCTGAATATATTCAGGAAAAAACGCATACGCCCTTTTTGGCCAAGGGCATCATTGTCGAGGTTTTGCCGCTTTTCCTGTGCTTTAAAGGCGATTCGAATCTCCCTCCTGAAATCTGTTTCCTGCAATTCTGCCTTGCTTTCCAATCCTCTTCGTTGCCTTCCCTCAATATATTTGTGGACGAGAGTCATCCTTTATAAGTCTGCAGGTTTGTGAATTGCAGTGCCCCTGAGCTCCATTTTTCAACTCGCTTTCTTGGGAGCTGGCCGCAAAAGCGCAGGATTGCTTCAGGCCCTATTCTGGTCCCGGGCGGCAGGCTGAGCCTGTGGTTAATTCTTCTTCCTGAGGGGAAAATAGAGTGACCTGTGCCTGTCCCAACATCTAGAGCTAGTCTCTCATTGGTTCCCCCTCTTCCCGTTCATCCTCAGGACAAATTGCAACCTGTACGGAACAGGAGGTTAAAGGTGCTGATTCTCCAAGGAGGGAGATTGCTAGTAAAGCGGCTGGAATGGCAAACCCGAGCACAAGGAGATGAGAAATGAGGTGCGTTTTGAAAACCTTTCCGGATCGCACGGTGTACCATCTTCTGGGTTTCTCATGCATGCTTTCGATGTAGGAAGATGCCCTTGAACCTGGAGATTTGGGACCCATGGGATGGGTACCACGCAGTATTACTTTAAAGGGTCTGCGTTTGCTCACCCAACCTCACCAAACCTCTCAGCCCCAAGAGTGTCCACCCTTATGTCTCAATCAACTGTGGGTCTAGATATGGTCAATCCAGGTGGCATCACAGCCCCTGAACGAATTTTGTAAGAATTTCTCTCTCTTTCACTGTCTTTGTTTCACGGGTTTTTAAAAGTAATTGATTTTTATAATGGGGTTTACCTGCTTTTCACTGCTGTGTTTTTGCCGCTTTACACCCACTGGACTCACTTACAGAGAGATATCAATGCATAGGTTTTAAGATTCTTACTAGTCAGATATATTCTTGGGCGGTGAATAGGGGGTGTTGAGTCCAATTCACTGAGCAAGGAGTAGGTCTTGTCTATTACCTATTGGGTTTATGGAACGGTATCTGAGCTAATTTGAAACCCTTGTTTTATGCATCACCCCACCTCACCTTTCCCGTTAAGCAGCCATAGTGTGTTTTCTAAACGTGTGACCCTGCTCTGATTTGTAATTCAGTTCAAGGGTAGCGGTTTTTATATTCCCTCTATAAGTGATATCTTATGATAAGTATCTTTTTCTGTGTGACTTATTTCACTTAGAATCGTCCTACCTAAATCCACTCATCTTGCTGCTACTAGCCTTATGACGTTGATTTCATGGCTGAGTGATATTCCATTGTACATAAGGACCACAACTTCTTTATCCATTTTTCTCTTTCCTGGGATATTTAAGGTGTAACGAAGTGGAGGTTCTTGTCAACAGAGCAGCCCTAAACTTTGGGGTGCCTGTGTCTTGCTGACTTTTAGTTTTCCCAATTTATACGCCCATGAGTGGAAGTGCCCTATGCTCCCTAAGCTGATTTTTTTCGATGTTTCAAGACACACCGTGCACTTCTCCAGAGTGGCTGTTGGCAATTTACATCCCGCCCATCAGCGTAGCCAGGCTCCCGTTTCTCCATGGCCTGTTTTGCATTTCTGGTTTTGACACTTTATTCAGCATGGCCCTTTTGACCGATGGGAAGCGAGACTTCTTTGTAGCGCTGATTTGCCTTTCCAGGTTGCTTGGTTGGCCAAAAAGGGCGTATGCGTTTTTTCCTGAATATATTCAGGAAAAAACGCATACGCCCTTTTTGGCCAAGGGCATCATTGTCGAGGTTTTGCCGCTTTTCCTGTGCTTTAAAGGCGATTCGAATCTCCCTCCTGAAATCTGTTTCCTGCAATTCTGCCTTGCTTTCCAATCCTCTTCGTTGCCTTCCCTCAATATATTTGTGGACGAGAGTCATCCTTTATAAGTCTGCAGGTTTGTGAATTGCAGTGCCCCTGAGCTCCATTTTTCAACTCGCTTTCTTGGGAGCTGGCCGCAAAAGCGCAGGATTGCTTCAGGCCCTATTCTGGTCCCGGGCGGCAGGCTGAGCCTGTGGTTAATTCTTCTTCCTGAGGGGAAAATAGAGTGACCTGTGCCTGTCCCAACACCTAGAGCTAGTCTCTCATTGGTTCCCCCTCTTCCCGTTCATCCTCAGGACAAATTGCAACCTGTACGGAACAGGAGGTTAAAGGTGCTGATTCTCCAAGGAGGGAGATTGCTAGTAAAGCGGCTGGAATGGCAAACCCGAGCACAAGGAGATGAGAAATGAGGTGCGTTTTGAAAACCTTTCCGGATCGCACGGTGTACCGTCTTCTGGGTTTCTCATGCATGCTTTCGATGTAGGAAGATGCCCTTGAACCTGGAGATTTGGGACCCATGGGATGGGTACCACGCAGTATTACTTTAAAGGGTCTGCGTTTGCTCACCCAACCTCACCAAACCTCTCAGCCCCAAGAGTGTCCACCCTTATGTCTCAATCAACTGTGGGTCTAGATATGGTCAATCCAGGTGGCATCACAGCCCCTGAACGAATTTTGTAAGAATTTCTCTCTCTTTCACTGTCTTTGTTTCACGGGTTTTTAAAAGTAATTGATTTTTATAATGGGGTTTACCTGCTTTTCACTGCTGTGTTTTTGCCGCTTTACACCCACTGGACTCACTTACAGAGAGATATCAATGCATAGGTTTTAAGATTCTTACTAGTCAGATATATTCTTGGGCGGTGAATAGGGGGTGTTGAGTCCAATTCACTGAGCAAGGAGTAGGTCTTGTCTATTACCTATTGGGTTTATGGAACGGTATCTGAGCTAATTTGAAACCCTTGTTTTATGCATCACCCCACCTCACCTTTCCCGTTAAGCAGCCATAGTGTGTTTTCTAAACGTGTGACCCTGCTCTGATTTGTAATTCAGTTCAAGGGTAGCGGTTTTTATATTCCCTCTATAAGTGATATCTTATGATAAGTATCTTTTTCTGTGTGACTTATTTCACTTAGAATCGTCCTACCTAAATCCACTCATCTTGCTGCTACTAGCCTTATGACGTTGATTTCATGGCTGAGTGATATTCCATTGTACATAAGGACCACAACTTCTTTATCCATTTTTCTCTTTCCTGGGATATTTAAGGTGTAACGAAGTGGAGGTTCTTGTCAACAGAGCAGCCCTAAAATTTGGGGTGCCTGTGTCTTGCTGATTTTTAGTTTTCCCAATTTATACGCCCATGAGTGGAAGGGCCCTATGCTCCCTAAGCTGATTTTTTTCGATGTTTCAGGACACACCGTGCACTTCTCCAGAGTGGCTGTTGGCAATTTACATCCCGCCCATCAGCGTAGCCAGGCTCCCGTTTCTCCATGGCCTGTCTTGCATTTCTGGTTTTGACACTTTATTCAGCATGGCCCTTTTGACCGATGGGAAGCGAGACTTCTTTGTAGCGCTGATTTGCCTTTCCAGGTTGCTTGGTTGGCCAAAAAGGGCGTATGCGTTTTTTCCTGAATATATTCAGGAAAAAACGCATACGCCCTTTTTGGCCAAGGGCATCATTGTCGAGGTTTTGCCGCTTTTCCTGTGCTTTAAAGGCGATTCGAATCTCCCTCCTGAAATCTGTTTCCTGCAATTCTGCCTTGCTTTCCAATCCTCTTCGTTGCCTTCCCTCAATATATTTGTGGACGAGAGTCATCATTTATAAGTCTGCAGGTTTGTGAATTGCAGTGCCCCTGAGCTCCATTTGTCAACTCGCTTTCTTGGGAGCTGGCCGCAAAAGCGCAGGATTGCTTCAGGCCCTATTCTGGTCCCGGGCGGCAGGCTGAGCCTGTGGTTAATTCTTCTTCCTGATGGGAAAATAGAGTGACCTGTGCCTGTCCCAACACCTAGAGCTAGTCTCTCATTGGTTCCCCCTCTTCCCGTTCATCCTTAGGACAAATTGCAACCTGTACGGAACAGGAGGTTAAAGGTGCTGATTCTCCAAGGAGGGAGATTGCTAGTAAAGCGGCTGGAATGGCAAACCCGAGCACAAGGAGATGAGAAATGAGGTGCGTTTTGAAAACCTTTCCGGATCACACGGTGTACCATCTTCTGGGTTTCTCATGCATGCTTTCGATGTAGGAAGATGCCCTTGAACCTGGAGATTTGGGACCCATGGGATGGGTACCACGCAGTATTACTTTAAAGGGTCTGCGTTTGCTCACCCAACCTCACCAAACCTCTCAGCCCCAAGAGTGTCCACCCTTATGTCTCAATCAACTGTGGGTCTAGATATGGTCAATCCAGGTGGCATCACAGCCCCTGAACGAATTTTGTAAGAATTTCTCTCTCTTTCACTGTCTTTGTTTCACGGGTTTTTAAAAGTAATTGATTTTTATAATGGGGTTTACCTGCTTTTCACTGCTGTGTTTTTGCCGCTTTACACCCACTGGACTCACTTACAGAGAGATATCAATGCATAGGTTTTAAGATTCTTACTAGTCAGATATATTCTTGGGCGGTGAATAGGGGGTGTTGAGTCCAATTCACTGAGCAAGGAGTAGGTCTTGTCTATTACCTATTGGGTTTATGGAACGGTATCTGAGCTAATTTGAAACCCTTGTTTTATGCATCACCCCACCTCACCTTTCCCGTTAAGCAGCCATAGTGTGTTTTCTAAACGTGTGACCCTGCTCTGATTTGTAATTCAGTTCAAGGGTAGCGGTTTTTATATTCCCTCTATAAGTGATATCTTATGATAAGTATCTTTTTCTGTGTGACTTATTTCACTTAGAATCGTCCTACCTAAATCCACTCATCTTGCTGCTACTAGCCTTATGACGTTGATTTCATGGCTGAGTGACATTCCATTGTACATAAGGACCACAACTTCTTTATCCATTTTTCTCTTTCCTGGGATATTTAAGGTGTAACGAAGTGGAGGTTCTTGTCAACAGAGCAGCCCTAAACTTTAGGGTGCCTGTGTCTTGCTGATTTTTAGTTTTCCCAATTTATACGCCCATGAGTGGAAGTGCCCTATGCTCCCTAAGCTGATTTTTTTCGATGTTTCAGGACACACCGTGCACTTCTCCAGAGTGGCTGTTGGCAATTTACATCCCGCCCATCAGCGTAGCCAGGCTCCCGTTTCTCCATGGCCTGTTTTGCATTTCTGGTTTTGACACTTTATTCAGCATGGCCCTTTTGACCGATGGGAAGCGAGACTTCTTTGTAGCACTGATTTGCCTTTCCAGGTTGCTTGGTTGGCCAAAAAGGGCGTATGCGTTTCTTCCTGAATATATTCAGGAAGAAACGCATACGCCCTTTTTGGCCAAGGGCATCATTGTCGAGGTTTTGCCGCTTTTCCTGTGCTTTAAAGGCGATTCGAATCTCCCTCCTGAAATCTGTTTCCTGCAATTCTGCCTTGCTTTCCAATCCTCTTCGTTGCCTTCCCTCAATATATTTGTGGACGAGAGTCATCCTTTATAAGTCTGCAGGTTTGTGAATTGCAGTGCCCCTGAGCTCCATTTTTCAACTCGCTTTCTTGGGAGCTGGCCGCAAAAGCGCAGGATTGCTTCAGGCCCTATTCTGGTCCCGGGCGGCAGGCTGAGCCTGTGGTTAATTCTTCTTCCTGATGGGAAAATAGAGTGACCTGTGCCTGTCCCAACACCTAGAGCTAGTCTCTCATTGGTTCCCCCTCTTCCCGTTCATCCTCAGGACAAATTGCAACCTGTACGGAACAGGAGGTTAAAGGTGCTGGTTTTCCAAGGAGGGAGATTGCTAGTAAAGCGGCTGGAATGGCAAACCCGAGCACAAGGAGATGAGAAATGAGGTGCGTTTTGAAAACCTTTCCGGATCACACGGTGTACCATCTTCTGGGTTTCTCATGCATGCTTTCGATGTAGGAAGATGCCCTTGAACCTGGAGATTTGGGACCCATGGGATGGGTACCACGCCGTATTACTTTAAAGGGTCTGCGTTTGCTCACCCAACCTCACCAAACCTCTCAGCCCCAAGAGTGTCCACCCTTATGTCTCAATCAACTGTGGGTCTAGATATGGTCAATCCAGGTGGCATCACAGCCCCTGAACGAATTTTGTAAGAATTTCTCTCTCTTTCACTGTCTTTGTTTCACGGGTTTTTAAAAGTAATTGATTTTTATAATGGGGTTTACCTGCTTTTCACTGCTGTGTTTTTGCCGCTTTACACCCACTGGACTCACTTACAGAGAGATATCAATGCATAGGTTTTAAGATTCTTACTAGTCAGATATATTCTTGGGCGGTGAATAGGGGGTGTTGAGTCCAATTCACTGAGCAAGGAGTAGGTCTTGTCTATTACCTATTGGGTTTATGGAACGGTATCTGAGCTAATTTGAAACCCTTGTTTTATGCATCACCCCACCTCACCTTTCCCGTTAAGCAGCCATAGTGTGTTTTCTAAACGTGTGACCCTGCTCTGATTTGTAATTCAGTTCAAGGGTAGCGGTTTTTATATTCCCTCTATAAGTGATATCTTATGATAAGTATCTTTTTCTGTGTGACTTATTTCACTTAGAATCGTCCTACCTAAATCCACTCATCTTGCTGCTACTAGCCTTATGACGTTGATTTCATGGCTGAGTGATATTCCATTGTACATAAGGACCACAACTTCTTTATCCATTTTTCTCTTTCCTGGGATATTTAAGGTGTAACGAAGTGGAGGTTCTTGTCAACAGAGCAGCCCTAAACTTTGGGGTGCCTGTGTCTTGCTGACTTTTAGTTTTCCCAATTTATACGCCCATGAGTGGAAGTGCCCTATGCTCCCTAAGCTGATTTTTTTCGATGTTTCAGGACACACCGTGCACTTCTCCAGAGTGGCTGTTGGCAATTTACATCCCGCCCATCAGCGTAGCCAGGCTCCCGTTTCTCCATGGCCTGTTTTGCATTTCTGGTTTTGACACTTTATTCAGCATGGCCCTTTTGACCGATGGGAAGCGAGACTTCTTTGTAGCGCTGATTTGCCTTTCCAGGTTGCTTGGTTGGCCAAAAAGGGCGTATGCGTTTTTTCCTGAATATATTCAGGAAGAAACGCATACGCCCTTTTTGGCCAAGGGCATCATTGTCGAGGTTTTGCCGCTTTTCCTGTGCTTTAAAGGCGATTCGAATCTCCCTCCTGAAATCTGTTTCCTGCAATTCTGCCTTGCTTTCCAATCCTCTTCGTTGCCTTCCCTCAATATATTTGTGGACGAGAGTCATCATTTATAAGTCTGCAGGTTTGTGAATTTCAGTGCCCCTGAATTCCATTTTTCAACTCGCTTTCTTGGGAGCTGGCCGCAAAAGCGCAGGATTGCTTCAGGCCCTATTCTGGTCCCGGGCGGCAGGCTGAGCCTGTGGTTAATTCTTCTTCCTGATGGGAAAATAGAGTGACATGTGCCTGTCCCAACACCTAGAGCTAGTCTCTCATTGGTTCCCCCTCTTCCCGTTCATCCTCAGGACAAATTGCAACCTGTACGGAACAGGAGGTTAAAGGTGCTGATTCTCCAAGGAGGGAGATTGCTAGTAAAGCGGCTGGAATCGCAAACCCGAGCACAAGGAGATGAGAAATGAGGTGCGTTTTGAAAACCTTTCCGGATCACACGGTGTACCATCTTCTGGGTTTCTCATGCATGCTTTCGATGTAGGAAGATGCCCTTGAACCTGGAGATTTGGGACCCATGGGATGGGTACCACGCCGTATTACTTTAAAGGGTCTGCGTTTGCTCACCCAACCTCACCAAACCTCTCAGCCCCAAGAGTGTCCACCCTTATGTCTCAATCAACTGTGGGTCTAGATATGGTCAATCCAGGTGGCATCACAGCCCCTGAACGAATTTTGTAAGAATTTCTCTCTCTTTCACTGTCTTTGTTTCACGGGTTTTTAAAAGTAATTGATTTTTATAATGGGGTTTACCTGCTTTTCACTGCTGTGTTTTTGCCGCTTTACACCCACTGGACTCACTTACAGAGAGATATCAATGCATAGGTTTTAAGATTCTTACTAGTCAGATATATTCTTGGGCGGTGAATAGGGGGTGTTGAGTCCAATTCACTGAGCAAGGAGTAGGTCTTGTCTATTACCTATTGGGTTTATGGAACGGTATCTGAGCTAATTTGAAACCCTTGTTTTATGCATCACCCCACCTCACCTTTCCCGTTAAGCAGCCATAGTGTGTTTTCTAAACGTGTGACCCTGCTCTGATTTGTAATTCAGTTCAAGGGTAGCGGTTTTTATATTCCCTCTATAAGTGATATCTTATGATAAGTATCTTTTTCTGTGTGACTTATTTCACTTAGAATCGTCCTACCTAAATCCACTCATCTTGCTGCTACTAGCCTTATGACGTTGATTTCATGGCTGAGTGATATTCCATTGTACATAAGGACCACAACTTCTTTATCCATTTTTCTCTTTCCTGGGATATTTAAGGTGTAACGAAGTGGAGGTTCTTGTCAACAGAGCAGCCCTAAACTTTGGGGTGCCTGTGTCTTGCTGACTTTTAGTTTTCCCAATTTATACGCCCATGAGTGGAAGTGCCCTATGCTCCCTAAGCTGATTTTTTTCGATGTTTCAGGACACACCGTGCACTTCTCCAGAGTGGCTGTTGGCAATTTACATCCCGCCCATCAGCGTAGCCAGGCTCCCGTTTCTCCATGGCCTGTTTTGCATTTCTGGTTTTGACACTTTATTCAGCATGGCCCTTTTGACCGATGGGAAGCGAGACTTCTTTGTAGCGCTGATTTGCCTTTCCAGGTTGCTTGGTTGGCCAAAAAGGGCGTATGCGTTTTTTCCTGAATATATTCAGGAAGAAACGCATACGCCCTTTTTGGCCAAGGGCATCATTGTCGAGGTTTTGCCGCTTTTCCTGTGCTTTAAAGGCGATTCGAATCTCCCTCCTGAAATCTGTTTCCTGCAATTCTGCCTTGCTTTCCAATCCTCTTCGTTGCCTTCCCTCAATATATTTGTGGACGAGAGTCATCATTTATAAGTCTGCAGGTTTGTGAATTGCAGTGCCCCTGAGCTCCATTTTTCAACTCGCTTTCTTGGGAGCTGGCCGCAAAAGCGCAGGATTGCTTCAGGCCCTATTCTGGTCCCGGGCGGCAGGCTGAGCCTGTGGTTAATTCTTCTTCCTGATGGGAAAATAGAGTGACCTGTGCCTGTCCCAACACCTAGAGCTAGTCTCTCATTGGTTCCCCCTCTTCCCGTTCATCCTCAGGACAAATTGCAACCTGTACGGAACAGGAGGTTAAAGGTGCTGGTTTTCCAAGGAGGGAGATTGCTAGTAAAGCGGCTGGAATGGCAAACCCGAGCACAAGGAGATGAGAAATGAGGTGCGTTTTGAAAACCTTTCCGGATCACACGGTGTACCATCTTCTGGGTTTCTCATGCATGCTTTCGATGTAGGAAGATGCCCTTGAACCTGGAGATTTGGGACCCATGGGATGGGTACCACGCCGTATTACTTTAAAGGGTCTGCGTTTGCTCACCCAACCTCACCAAACCTCTCAGCCCCAAGAGTGTCCACCCTTATGTCTCAATCAACTGTGGGTCTAGATATGGTCAATCCAGGTGGCATCACAGCCCCTGAACGAATTTTGTAAGAATTTCTCTCTCTTTCACTGTCTTTGTTTCACGGGTTTTTAAAAGTAATTGATTTTTATAATGGGGTTTACCTGCTTTTCACTGCTGTGTTTTTGCCGCTTTACACCCACTGGACTCACTTACAGAGAGATATCAATGCATAGGTTTTAAGATTCTTACTAGTCAGATATATTCTTGGGCGGTGAATAGGGGGTGTTGAGTCCAATTCACTGAGCAAGGAGTAGGTCTTGTCTATTACCTATTGGGTTTATGGAACGGTATCTGAGCTAATTTGAAACCCTTGTTTTATGCATCACCCCACCTCACCTTTCCCGTTAAGCAGCCATAGTGTGTTTTCTAAACGTGTGACCCTGCTCTGATTTGTAATTCAGTTCAAGGGTAGCGGTTTTTATATTCCCTCTATAAGTGATATCTTATGATAAGTATCTTTTTCTGTGTGACTTATTTCACTTAGAATCGTCCTACCTAAATCCACTCATCTTGCTGCTACTAGCCTTATGACGTTGATTTCATGGCTGAGTGACATTCCATTGTACATAAGGACCACAACTTCTTTATCCATTTTTCTCTTTCCTGGGATATTTAAGGTGTAACGAAGTGGAGGTTCTTGTCAACAGAGCAGCCCTAAACTTTGGGGTGCCTGTGTCTTGCTGATTTTTAGTTTTCCCAATTTATACGCCCATGAGTGGAAGTGCCCTATGCTCCCTAAGCTGATTTTTTTCGATGTTTCAGGACACACCGTGCACTTCTCCAGAGTGGCTGTTGGCAATTTACATCCCGCCCATCAGCGTAGCCAGGCTCCCGTTTCTCCATGGCCTGTTTTGCATTTCTGGTTTTGACACTTTATTCAGCATGGCCCTTTTGACCGATGGGAAGCGAGACTTCTTTGTAGCGCTGATTTGCCTTTCCAGGTTGCTTGGTTGGCCAAAAAGGGCGTATGCGTTTTTTCCTGAATATATTCAGGAAGAAACGCATACGCCCTTTTTGGCCAAGGGCATCATTGTCGAGGTTTTGCCGCTTTTCCTGTGCTTTAAAGGCGATTCGAATCTCCCTCCTGAAATCTGTTTCCTGCAATTCTGCCTTGCTTTCCAATCCTCTTCGTTGCCTTCCCTCAATATATTTGTGGACGAGAGTCATCATTTATAAGTCTGCAGGTTTGTGAATTTCAGTGCCCCTGAATTCCATTTTTCAACTCGCTTTCTTGGGAGCTGGCCGCAAATGCGCAGGATTGCTTCAGGCCCTATTCTGGTCCCGGGCGGCAGGCTGAGCCTGTGGTTAATTCTTCTTCCTGATGGGAAAATAGAGTGACCTGTGCCTGTCCCAACACCTAGAGCTAGTCTCTCATTGGTTCCCCCTCTTCCCGTTCATCCTCAGGACAAATTGCAACCTGTACGGAACAGGAGGTTAAAGGTGCTGATTCTCCAAGGAGGGAGATTGCTAGTAAAGCGGCTGGAATGGCAAACCCGAGCACAAGGAGATGAGAAATGAGGTGCGTTTTGAAAACCTTTCCGGATCACACGGTGTACCATCTTCTGGGTTTCTCATGCATGCTTTCGATGTAGGAAGATGCCCTTGAACCTGGAGATTTGGGACCCATGGGATGGGTACCACGCCGTATTACTTTAAAGGGTCTGCGTTTGCTCACCCAACCTCACCAAACCTCTCAGCCCCAAGAGTGTCCACCCTTATGTCTCAATCAACTGTGGGTCTAGATATGGTCAATCCAGGTGGCATCACAGCCCCTGAACGAATTTTGTAAGAATTTCTCTCTCTTTCACTGTCTTTGTTTCACGGGTTTTTAAAAGTAATTGATTTTTATAATGGGGTTTACCTGCTTTTCACTGCTGTGTTTTTGCCGCTTTACACCCACTGGACTCACTTACAGAGAGATATCAATGCATAGGTTTTAAGATTCTTACTAGTCAGATATATTCTTGGGCGGTGAATAGGGGGTGTTGAGTCCAATTCACTGAGCAAGGAGTAGGTCTTGTCTATTATCTATTGGGTTTATGGAACGGTATCTGAGCTAATTTGAAACCCTTGTTTTATGCATCACCCCACCTCACCTTTCCCGTTAAGCAGCCATAGTGTGTTTTCTAAACGTGTGACCCTGCTCTGATTTGTAATTCAGTTCAAGGGTAGCGGTTTTTATATTCCCTCTATAAGTGATATCTTATGATAAGTATCTTTTTCTGTGTGACTTATTTCACTTAGAATCGTCCTACCTAAATCCACTCATCTTGCTGCTACTAGCCTTATGACGTTGATTTCATGGCTGAGTGATATTCCATTGTACATAAGGACCACAACTTCTTTATCCATTTTTCTCTTTCCTGGGATATTTAAGGTGTAACGAAGTGGAGGTTCTTGTCAACAGAGCAGCCCTAAACTTTGGGGTGCCTGTGTCTTGCTGACTTTTAGTTTTCCCAATTTATACGCCCATGAGTGGAAGTGCCCTATGCTCCCTAAGCTGATTTTTTTCGATGTTTCAGGACACACCGTGCACTTCTCCAGAGTGGCTGTTGGCAATTTACATCCCGCCCATCAGCGTAGCCAGGCTCCCGTTTCTCCATGGCCTGTTTTGCATTTCTGGTTTTGACACTTTATTCAGCATGGCCCTTTTGACCGATGGGAAGCGAGACTTCTTTGTAGCGCTGATTTGCCTTTCCAGGTTGCTTGGTTGGCCAAAAAGGGCGTATGCGTTTTTTCCTGAATATATTCAGGAAGAAACGCATACGCCCTTTTTGGCCAAGGGCATCATTGTCGAGGTTTTGCCGCTTTTCCTGTGCTTTAAAGGCGATTCGAATCTCCCTCCTGAAATCTGTTTCCTGCAATTCTGCCTTGCTTTCCAATCCTCTTCGTTGCCTTCCCTCAATATATTTGTGGACGAGAGTCATCATTTATAAGTCTGCAGGTTTGTGAATTGCAGTGCCCCTGAGCTCCATTTTTCAACTCGCTTTCTTGGGAGCTGGCCGCAAAAGCGCAGGATTGCTTCAGGCCCTATTCTGGTCCCGGGCGGCAGGCTGAGCCTGTGGTTAATTCTTCTTCCTGATGGGAAAATAGAGTGACCTGTGCCTGTCCCAACACCTAGAGCTAGTCTCTCATTGGTTCCCCCTCTTCCCGTTCATCCTCAGGACAAATTGCAACCTGTACGGAACAGGAGGTTAAAGGTGCTGATTCTCCAAGGAGGGAGATTGCTAGTAAAGCGGCTGGAATGGCAAACCCGAGCACAAGGAGATGAGAAATGAGGTGCGTTTTGAAAACCTTTCCGGATCACACGGTGTACCATCTTCTGGGTTTCTCATGCATGCTTTCGATGTAGGAAGATGCCCTTGAACCTGGAGATTTGGGACCCATGGGATGGGTACCACGCAGTATTACTTTAAAGGGTCTGCGTTTGCTCACCCAACCTCACCAAACCTCTCAGCCCCAAGAGTGTCCACCCTTATGTCTCAATCAACTGTGGGTCTAGATATGGTCAATCCAGGTGGCATCACAGCCCCTGAACGAATTTTGTAAGAATTTCTCTCTCTTTCACTGTCTTTGTTTCACGGGTTTTTAAAAGTAATTGATTTTTATAATGGGGTTTACCTGCTTTTCACTGCTGTGTTTTTGCCGCTTTACACCCACTGGACTCACTTACAGAGAGATATCAATGCATAGGTTTTAAGATTCTTACTAGTCAGATATATTCTTGGGCGGTGAATAGGGGGTGTTGAGTCCAATTCACTGAGCAAGGAGTAGGTCTTGTCTATTACCTATTGGGTTTATGGAACGGTATCTGAGCTAATTTGAAACCCTTGTTTTATGCATCACCCCACCTCACCTTTCCCGTTAAGCAGCCATAGTGTGTTTTCTAAACGTGTTACCCTGCTCTGATTTGTAATTCAGTTCAAGGGTAGCGGTTTTTATATTCCCTCTATAAGTGATATCTTATGATAAGTATCTTTTTCTGTGTGACTTATTTCACTTAGAATCGTCCTACCTAAATCCACTCATCTTGCTGCTACTAGCCTTATGACGTTGATTTCATGGCTGAGTGATATTCCATTGTACATAAGGACCACAACTTCTTTATCCATTTTTCTCTTTCCTGGGATATTTAAGGTGTAACGAAGTGGAGGTTCTTGTCAACAGAGCAGCCCTAAACTTTGGGGTGCCTGTGTCTTGCTGACTTTTAGTTTTCCCAATTTATACGCCCATGAGTGGAAGTGCCCTATGCTCCCTAAGCTGATTTTTTTCGATGTTTCAGGACACACCGTGCACTTCTCCAGAGTGGCTGTTGGCAATTTACATCCCGCCCATCAGCGTAGCCAGGCTCCCGTTTCTCCATGGCCTGTTTTGCATTTCTGGTTTTGACACTTTATTCAGCATGGCCCTTTTGACGGATGGGAAGCGAGACTTCTTTGTAGCGCTGATTTGCCTTTCCAGGTTGCTTGGTTGGCCAAAAAGGGCGTATGCGTTTTTTCCTGAATATATTCAGGAAGAAACGCATACGCCCTTTTTGGCCAAGGGCATCATTGTCGAGGTTTTGCCGCTTTTCCTGTGCTTTAAAGGCGATTCGAATCTCCCTCCTGAAATCTGTTTCCTGCAATTCTGCCTTGCTTTCCAATCCTCTTCGTTGCCTTCCCTCAATATATTTGTGGACGAGAGTCATCATTTATAAGTCTGCAGGTTTGTGAATTTCAGTGCCCCTGAATTCCATTTTTCAACTCGCTTTCTTGGGAGCTGGCCGCAAAAGCGCAGGATTGCTTCAGGCCCTATTCTGGTCCCGGGCGGCAGGCTGAGCCTGTGGTTAATTCTTCTTCCTGATGGGAAAATAGAGTGACATGTGCCTGTCCCAACACCTAGAGCTAGTCTCTCATTGGTTCCCCCTCTTCCCGTTCATCCTCAGGACAAATTGCAACCTGTACGGAACAGGAGGTTAAAGGTGCTGATTCTCCAAGGAGGGAGATTGCTAGTAAAGCGGCTGGAATGGCAAACCCGAGCACAAGGAGATGAGAAATGAGGTGCGTTTTGAAAACCTTTCCGGATCACACGGTGTACCATCTTCTGGGTTTCTCATGCATGCTTTCGATGTAGGAAGATGCCCTTGAACCTGGAGATTTGGGACCCATGGGATGGGTACCACGCCGTATTACTTTAAAGGGTCTGCGTTTGCTCACCCAACCTCACCAAACCTCTCAGCCCCAAGAGTGTCCACCCTTATGTCTCAATCAACTGTGGGTCTAGATATGGTCAATCCAGGTGGCATCACAGCCCCTGAACGAATTTTGTAAGAATTTCTCTCTCTTTCACTGTCTTTGTTTCACGGGTTTTTAAAAGTAATTGATTTTTATAATGGGGTTTACCTGCTTTTCACTGCTGTGTTTTTGCCGCTTTACACCCACTGGACTCACTTACAGAGAGATATCAATGCATAGGTTTTAAGATTCTTACTAGTCAGATATATTCTTGGGAGGTGAATAGGGGGTGTTGAGTCCAATTCACTGAGCAAGGAGTAGGTCTTGTCTATTACCTATTGGGTTTATGGAACGGTATCTGAGCTAATTTGAAACCCTTGTTTTATGCATCACCCCACCTCACCTTTCCCGTTAAGCAGCCATAGTGTGTTTTCTAAACGTGTGACCCTGCTCTGATTTGTAATTCAGTTCAAGGGTAGCGGTTTTTATATTCCCTCTATAAGTGATATCTTATGATAAGTATCTTTTTCTGTGTGACTTATTTCACTTAGAATCGTCCTACCTAAATCCACTCATCTTGCTGCTACTAGCCTTATGACGTTGATTTCATGGCTGAGTGATATTCCATTGTACATAAGGACCACAACTTCTTTATCCATTTTTCTCTTTCCTGGGATATTTAAGGTGTAACGAAGTGGAGGTTCTTGTCAACAGAGCAGCCCTAAACTTTGGGGTGCCTGTGTCTTGCTGACTTTTAGTTTTCCCAATTTATACGCCCATGAGTGGAAGTGCCCTATGCTCCCTAAGCTGATTTTTTTCGATGTTTCAGGACACACCGTGCACTTCTCCAGAGTGGCTGTTGGCAATTTACATCCCGCCCATCAGCGTAGCCAGGCTCCCGTTTCTCCATGGCCTGTTTTGCATTTCTGGTTTTGACACTTTATTCAGCATGGCCCTTTTGACCGATGGGAAGCGAGACTTCTTTGTAGCGCTGATTTGCCTTTCCAGGTTGCTTGGTTGGCCAAAAAGGGCGTATGCGTTTTTTCCTGAATATATTCAGGAAGAAACGCATACGCCCTTTTTGGCCAAGGGCATCATTGTCGAGGTTTTGCCGCTTTTCCTGTGCTTTAAAGGCGATTCGAATCTCCCTCCTGAAATCTGTTTCCTGCAATTCTGCCTTGCTTTCCAATCCTCTTCGTTGCCTTCCCTCAATATATTTGTGGACGAGAGTCATCATTTATAAGTCTGCAGGTTTGTGAATTGCAGTGCCCCTGAGCTCCATTTGTCAACTCGCTTTCTTGGGAGCTGGCCGCAAAAGCGCAGGATTGCTTCAGGCCCTATTCTGGTCCCGGGCGGCAGGCTGAGCCTGTGGTTAATTCTTCTTCCTGATGGGAAAATAGAGTGACCTGTGCCTGTCCCAACACCTAGAGCTAGTCTCTCATTGGTTCCCCCTCTTCCCGTTCATCCTCAGGACAAATTGCAACCTGTACGGAACAGGAGGTTAAAGGTGCTGGTTTTCCAAGGAGGGAGATTGCTAGTAAAGCGGCTGGAATGGCAAACCCGAGCACAAGGAGATGAGAAATGAGGTGCGTTTTGAAAACCTTTCCGGATCACACGGTGTACCATCTTCTGGGTTTCTCATGCATGCTTTCGATGTAGGAAGATGCCCTTGAACCTGGAGATTTGGGACCCATGGGATGGGTACCACGCCGTATTACTTTAAAGGGTCTGCGTTTGCTCACCCAACCTCACCAAACCTCTCAGCCCCAAGAGTGTCCACCCTTATGTCTCAATCAACTGTGGGTCTAGATATGGTCAATCCAGGTGGCATCACAGCCCCTGAACGAATTTTGTAAGAATTTCTCTCTCTTTCACTGTCTTTGTTTCACGGGTTTTTAAAAGTAATTGATTTTTATAATGGGGTTTACCTGCTTTTCACTGCTGTGTTTTTGCCGCTTTACACCCACTGGACTCACTTACAGAGAGATATCAATGCATAGGTTTTAAGATTCTTACTAGTCAGATATATTCTTGGGCGGTGAATAGGGGGTGTTGAGTCCAATCAACTGAGCAAGGAGTAGGTCTTGTCTATTACCTATTGGGTTTATGGAACGGTATCTGAGCTAATTTGAAACCCTTGTTTTATGCATCACCCCACCTCACCTTTCCCGTTAAGCAGCCATAGTGTGTTTTCTAAACGTGTGACCCTGCTCTGATTTGTAATTCAGTTCAAGGGTAGCGGTTTTTATATTCCCTCTATAAGTGATATCTTATGATAAGTATCTTTTTCTGTGTGACTTATTTCACTTAGAATCGTCCTACCTAAATCCACTCATCTTGCTGCTACTAGCCTTATGACGTTGATTTCATGGCTGAGTGACATTCCATTGTACATAAGGACCACAACTTCTTTATCCATTTTTCTCTTTCCTGGGATATTTAAGGTGTAACGAAGTGGAGGTTCTTGTCAACAGAGCAGCCCTAAACTTTGGGGTGCCTGTGTCTTGCTGATTTTTAGTTTTCCCAATTTATACGCCCATGAGTGGAAGTGCCCTATGCTCCCTAAGCTGATTTTTTTCGATGTTTCAGGACACACCGTGCACTTCTCCAGAGTGGCTGTTGGCAATTTACATCCCGCCCATCAGCGTAGCCAGGCTCCCGTTTCTCCATGGCCTGTTTTGCATTTCTGGTTTTGACACTTTATTCAGCATGGCCCTTTTGACCGATGGGAAGCGAGACTTCTTTGTAGCGCTGATTTGCCTTTCCAGGTTGCTTGGTTGGCCAAAAAGGGCGTATGCGTTTTTTCCTGAATATATTCAGGAAGAAACGCATACGCCCTTTTTGGCCAAGGGCATCATTGTCGAGGTTTTGCCGCTTTTCCTGTGCTTTAAAGGCGATTCGAATCTCCCTCCTGAAATCTGTTTCCTGCAATTCTGCCTTGCTTTCCAATCCTCTTCGTTGCCTTCCCTCAATATATTTGTGGACGAGAGTCATCCTTTATAAGTCTGCAGGTTTGTGAATTGCAGTGCCCCTGAGCTCCATTTTTCAACTCGCTTTCTTGGGAGCTGGCCGCAAAAGCGCAGGATTGCTTCAGGCCCTATTCTGGTCCCGGGCGGCAGGCTGAGCCTGTGGTTAATTCTTCTTCCTGATGGGAAAATAGAGTGACCTGTGCCTGTCCCAACACCTAGAGCTAGTCTCTCATTGGTTCCCCCTCTTTCCGTTCATCCTCAGGACAAATTGCAACCTGTACGGAACAGGAGGTTAAAGGTGCTGGTTTTCCAAGGAGGGAGATTGCTAGTAAAGCGGCTGGAATGGCAAACCCGAGCACAAGGAGATGAGAAATGAGGTGCGTTTTGAAAACCTTTCCGGATCACACGGTGTACCATCTTCTGGGTTTCTCATGCATGCTTTCGATGTAGGAAGATGCCCTTGAACCTGGAGATTTGGGACCCATGGGATGGGTACCACGCCGTATTACTTTAAAGGGTCTGCGTTTGCTCACCCAACCTCACCAAACCTCTCAGCCCCAAGAGTGTCCACCCTTATGTCTCAATCAACTGTGGGTCTAGATATGGTCAATCCAGGTGGCATCACAGCCCCTGAACGAATTTTGTAAGAATTTCTCTCTCTTTCACTGTCTTTGTTTCACGGGTTTTTAAAAGTAATTGATTTTTATAATGGGGTTTACCTGCTTTTCACTGCTGTGTTTTTGCCGCTTTACACCCACTGGACTCACTTACAGAGAGATATCAATGCATAGGTTTTAAGATTCTTACTAGTCAGATATATTCTTGGGCGGTGAATAGGGGGTGTTGAGTCCAATTCACTGAGCAAGGAGTAGGTCTTGTCTATTACCTATTGGGTTTATGGAACGGTATCTGAGCTAATTTGAAACCCTTGTTTTATGCATCACCCCACCTCACCTTTCCCGTTAAGCAGCCATAGTGTGTTTTCTAAACGTGTGACCCTGCTCTGATTTGTAATTCAGTTCAAGGGTAGCGGTTTTTATATTCCCTCTATAAGTGATATCTTATGATAAGTATCTTTTTCTGTGTGACTTATTTCACTTAGAATCGTCCTACCTAAATCCACTCATCTTGCTGCTACTAGCCTTATGACGTTGATTTCATGGCTGAGTGATATTCCATTGTACATAAGGACCACAACTTCTTTATCCATTTTTCTCTTTCCTGGGATATTTAAGGTGTAACGAAGTGGAGGTTCTTGTCAACAGAGCAGCCCTAAACTTTGGGGTGCCTGTGTCTTGCTGACTTTTAGTTTTCCCAATTTATACGCCCATGAGTGGAAGTGCCCTATGCTCCCTAAGCTGATTTTTTTCGATGTTTCAGGACACACCGTGCACTTCTCCAGAGTGGCTGTTGGCAATTTACATCCCGCCCATCAGCGTAGCCAGGCTCCCGTTTCTCCATGGCCTGTTTTGCATTTCTGGTTTTGACACTTTATTCAGCATGGCCCTTTTGACCGATGGGAAGCGAGACATCTTTGTAGCGCTGATTTGCCTTTCCAGGTTGCTTGGTTGGCCAAAAAGGGCGTATGCGTTTTTTCCTGAATATATTCAGGAAGAAACGCATACGCCCTTTTTGGCCAAGGGCATCATTGTCGAGGTTTTGCCGCTTTTCCTGTGCTTTAAAGGCGATTCGAATCTCCCTCCTGAAATCTGTTTCCTGCAATTCTGCCTTGCTTTCCAATCCTCTTCGTTGCCTTCCCTCAATATATTTGTGGACGAGAGTCATCATTTATAAGTCTGCAGGTTTGTGAATTGCAGTGCCCCTGAGCTCCATTTTTCAACTCGCTTTCTTGGGAGCTGGCCGCAAAAGCGCAGGATTGCTTCCGGCCCTATTCTGGTCCCGGGCGGCAGGCTGAGCCTGTGGTTAATTCTTCTTCCTGATGGGAAAATAGAGTGACCTGTGCCTGTCCCAACACCTAGAGCTAGTCTCTCATTGGTTCCCCCTCTTCCCGTTCATCCTCAGGACAAATTGCAACCTGTACGGAACAGGAGGTTAAAGGTGCTGGTTTTCCAAGGAGGGAGATTGCTAGTAAAGCGGCTGGAATGGCAAACCCGAGCACAAGGAGATGAGAAATGAGGTGCGTTTTGAAAACCTTTCCGGATCACACGGTGTACCATCTTCTGGGTTTCTCATGCATGCTTTCGATGTAGGAAGATGCCCTTGAACCTGGAGATTTGGGACCCATGGGATGGGTACCACGCCGTATTACTTTAAAGGGTCTGCGTTTGCTCACCCAACCTCACCAAACCTCTCAGCCCCAAGAGTGTCCACCCTTATGTCTCAATCAACTGTGGGTCTAGATATGGTCAATCCAGGTGGCATCACAGCCCCTGAACGAATTTTGTAAGAATTTCTCTCTCTTTCACTGTCTTTGTTTCACGGGTTTTTAAAAGTAATTGATTTTTATAATGGGGTTTACCTGCTTTTCACTGCTGTGTTTTTGCCGCTTTACACCCACTGGACTCACTTACAGAGAGATATCAATGCATAGGTTTTAAGATTCTTACTAGTCAGATATATTCTTGGGCGGTGAATAGGGGGTGTTGAGTCCAATTCACTGAGCAAGGAGTAGGTCTTGTCTATTACCTATTGGGTTTATGGAACGGTATCTGAGCTAATTTGAAACCCTTGTTTTATGCATCACCCCACCTCACCTTTCCCGTTAAGCAGCCATAGTGTGTTTTCTAAACGTGTGACCCTGCTCTGATTTGTAATTCAGTTCAAGGGTAGCGGTTTTTATATTCCCTCTATAAGTGATATCTTATGATAAGTATCTTTTTCTGTGTGACTTATTTCACTTAGAATTGTCCTACCTAAATCCACTCATCTTGCTGCTACTAGCCTTATGACGTTGATTTCATGGCTGAGTGACATTCCATTGTACATAAGGACCACAACTTCTTTATCCATTTTTCTCTTTCCTGGGATATTTAAGGTGTAACGAAGTGGAGGTTCTTGTCAACAGAGCAGCCCTAAACTTTGGGGTGCCTGTGTCTTGCTGACTTTTAGTTTTCCCAATTTATACGCCCATGAGTGGAAGTGCCCTATGCTCCCTAAGCTGATTTTTTTCGATGTTTCAGGACACACCGTGCACTTCTCCAGAGTGGCTGTTGGCAATTTACATCCCGCCCATCAGCGTAGCCAGGCTCCCGTTTCTCCATGGCCTGTTTTGCATTTCTGGTTTTGACACTTTATTCAGCATGGCCCTTTTGACCGATGGGAAGCGAGACATCTTTGTAGCGCTGATTTGCCTTTCCAGGTTGCTTGGTTGGCCAAAAAGGGCGTATGCGTTTTTTCCTGAATATATTCAGGAAGAAACGCATACGCCCTTTTTGGCCAAGGGCATCATTGTCGAGGTTTTGCCGCTTTTCCTGTGCTTTAAAGGCGATTCGAATCTCCCTCCTGAAATCTGTTTCCTGCAATTCTGCCTTGCTTTCCAATCCTCTTCGTTGCCTTCCCTCAATATATTTGTGGACGAGAGTCATCATTTATAAGTCTGCAGGTTTGTGAATTGCAGTGCCCCTGAGCTCCATTTTTCAACTCGCTTTCTTGGGAGCTGGCCGCAAAAGCGCAGGATTGCTTCCGGCCCTATTCTGGTCCCGGGCGGCAGGCTGAGCCTGTGGTTAATTCTTCTTCCTGATGGGAAAATAGAGTGACATGTGCCTGTCCCAACACCTAGAGCTAGTCTCTCATTGGTTCCCCCTCTTCCCGTTCATCCTCAGGACAAATTGCAACCTGTACGGAACAGGAGGTTAAAGGTGCTGATTCTCCAAGGAGGGAGATTGCTAGTAAAGCGGCTGGAATGGCAAACCCGAGCACAAGGAGATGAGAAATGAGGTGCGTTTTGAAAACCTTTCCGGATCACACGGTGTACCATCTTCTGGGTTTCTCATGCATGCTTTCGATGTAGGAAGATGCCCTTGAACCTGGAGATTTGGGACCCATGGGATGGGTACCACGCCGTATTACTTTAAAGGGTCTGCGTTTGCTCACCCAACCTCACCAAACCTCTCAGCCCCAAGAGTGTCCACCCTTATGTCTCAATCAACTGTGGGTCTAGATATGGTCAATCCAGGTGGCATCACAGCCCCTGAACGAATTTTGTAAGAATTTCTCTCTCTTTCACTGTCTTTGTTTCACGGGTTTTTAAAAGTAATTGATTTTTATAATGGGGTTTACCTGCTTTTCACTGCTGTGTTTTTGCCGCTTTACACCCACTGGACTCACTTACAGAGAGATATCAATGCATAGGTTTTAAGATTCTTACTAGTCAGATATATTCTTGGGAGGTGAATAGGGGGTGTTGAGTCCAATTCACTGAGCAAGGAGTAGGTCTTGTCTATTACCTATTGGGTTTATGGAACGGTATCTGAGCTAATTTGAAACCCTTGTTTTATGCATCACCCCACCTCACCTTTCCCGTTAAGCAGCCATAGTGTGTTTTCTAAACGTGTGACCCTGCTCTGATTTGTAATTCAGTTCAAGGGTAGCGGTTTTTATATTCCCTCTATAAGTGATATCTTATGATAAGTATCTTTTTCTGTGTGACTTATTTCACTTAGAATCGTCCTACCTAAATCCACTCATCTTGCTGCTACTAGCCTTATGACGTTGATTTCATGGCTGAGTGATATTCCATTGTACATAAGGACCACAAGTTCTTTATCCATTTTTCTCTTTCCTGGGATATTTAAGGTGTAACGAAGTGGAGGTTCTTGTCAACAGAGCAGCCCTAAACTTTGGGGTGCCTGTGTCTTGCTGATTTTTAGTTTTCCCAATTTATACGCCCATGAGTGGAAGTGCCCTATGCTCCCTAAGCTGATTTTTTTCGATGTTTCAGGACACACCGTGCACTTCTCCAGAGTGGCTGTTGGCAATTTACATCCCGCCCATCAGCGTAGCCAGGCTCCCGTTTCTCCATGGCCTGTTTTGCATTTCTGGTTTTGACACTTTATTCAGCATGGCCCTTTTGACCGATGGGAAGCGAGACTTCTTTGTAGCGCTGATTTGCCTTTCCAGGTTGCTTGGTTGGCCAAAAAGGGCGTATGCGTTTTTTCCTGAATATATTCAGGAAGAAACGCATACGCCCTTTTTGGCCAAGGGCATCATTGTCGAGGTTTTGCCGCTTTTCCTGTGCTTTAAAGGCGATTCGAATCTCCCTCCTGAAATCTGTTTCCTGCAATTCTGCCTTGCTTTCCAATCCTCTTCGTTGCCTTCCCTCAATATATTTGTGGACGAGAGTCATCATTTATAAGTCTGCAGGTTTGTGAATTGCAGTGCCCCTGAGCTCCATTTGTCAACTCGCTTTCTTGGGAGCTGGCCGCAAAAGCGCAGGATTGCTTCAGGCCCTATTCTGGTCCCGGGCGGCAGGCTGAGCCTGTGGTTAATTCTTCTTCCTGATGGGAAAATAGAGTGACCTGTGCCTGTCCCAACACCTAGAGCTAGTCTCTCATTGGTTCCCCCTCTTCCCGTTCATCCTCAGGACAAATTGCAACCTGTACGGAACAGGAGGTTAAAGGTGCTGGTTTTCCAAGGAGGGAGATTGCTAGTAAAGCGGCTGGAATGGCAAACCCGAGCACAAGGAGATGAGAAATGAGGTGCGTTTTGAAAACCTTTCCGGATCACACGGTGTACCATCTTCTGGGTTTCTCATGCATGCTTTCGATGTAGGAAGATGCCCTTGAACCTGGAGATTTGGGACCCATGGGATGGGTACCACGCCGTATTACTTTAAAGGGTCTGCGTTTGCTCACCCAACCTCACCAAACCTCTCAGCCCCAAGAGTGTCCACCCTTATGTCTCAATCAACTGTGGGTCTAGATATGGTCAATCCAGGTGGCATCACAGCCCCTGAACGAATTTTGTAAGAATTTCTCTCTCTTTCACTGTCTTTGTTTCACGGGTTTTTAAAAGTAATTGATTTTTATAATGGGGTTTACCTGCTTTTCACTGCTGTGTTTTTGCCGCTTTACACCCACTGGACTCACTTACAGAGAGATATCAATGCATAGGTTTTAAGATTCTTACTAGTCAGATATATTCTTGGGCGGTGAATAGGGGGTGTTGAGTCCAATTCACTGAGCAAGGAGTAGGTCTTGTCTATTACCTATTGGGTTTATGGAACGGTATCTGAGCTAATTTGAAACCCTTGTTTTATGCATCACCCCACCTCACCTTTCCCGTTAAGCAGCCATAGTGTGTTTTCTAAACGTGTGACCCTGCTCTGATTTGTAATTCAGTTCAAGGGTAGCGGTTTTTATATTCCCTCTATAAGTGATATCTTATGATAAGTATCTTTTTCTGTGTGACTTATTTCACTTAGAATCGTGCTACCTAAATCCACTCATCTTGCTGCTACTAGCCTTATGACGTTGATTTCATGGCTGAGTGATATTCCATTGTACATAAGGACCACAACTTCTTTATCCATTTTTCTCTTTCCTGGGATATTTAAGGTGTAACGAAGTGGAGGTTCTTGTCAACAGAGCAGCCCTAAACTTTGGGGTGCCTGTGTCTTGCTGACTTTTAGTTTTCCCAATTTATACGCCCATGAGTGGAAGTGCCCTATGCTCCCTAAGCTGATTTTTTTCGATGTTTCAGGACACACCGTGCACTTCTCCAGAGTGGCTGTTGGCAATTTACATCCCGCCCATCAGCGTAGCCAGGCTCCCGTTTCTCCATGGCCTGTTTTGCATTTCTGGTTTTGACACTTTATTCAGCATGGCCCTTTTGACCGATGGGAAGCGAGACATCTTTGTAGCGCTGATTTGCCTTTCCAGGTTGCTTGGTTGGCCAAAAAGGGCGTATGCGTTTTTTCCTGAATATATTCAGGAAGAAACGCATACGCCCTTTTTGGCCAAGGGCATCATTGTCGAGGTTTTGCCGCTTTTCCTGTGCTTTAAAGGCGATTCGAATCTCCCTCCTGAAATCTGTTTCCTGCAATTCTGCCTTGCTTTCCAATCCTCTTCGTTGCCTTCCCTCAATATATTTGTGGACGAGAGTCATCATTTATAAATCTGCAGGTTTGTGAATTGCAGTGCCCCTGAGCTCCATTTGTCAACTCGCTTTCTTGGGAGCTGGCCGCAAAAGCGCAGGATTGCTTCCGGCCCTATTCTGGTCCCGGGCGGCAGGCTGAGCCTGTGGTTAATTCTTCTTCCTGATGGGAAAATAGAGTGACCTGTGCCTGTCCCAACACCTAGAGCTAGTCTCTCATTGGTTCCCCCTCTTCCCGTTCATCCTCAGGACAAATTGCAACCTGTACGGAACAGGAGGTTAAAGGTGCTGGTTTTCCAAGGAGGGAGATTGCTAGTAAAGCGGCTGGAATGGCAAACCCGAGCACAAGGAGATGAGAAATGAGGTGCGTTTTGAAAACCTTTCCGGATCACACGGTGTACCATCTTCTGGGTTTCTCATGCATGCTTTCGATGTAGGAAGATGCCCTTGAACCTGGAGATTTGGGACCCATGGGATGGGTACCACGCCGTATTACTTTAAAGGGTCTGCGTTTGCTCACCCAACCTCACCAAACCTCTCAGCCCCAAGAGTGTCCACCCTTATGTCTCAATCAACTGTGGGTCTAGATATGGTCAATCCAGGTGGCATCACAGCCCCTGAACGAATTTTGTAAGAATTTCTCTCTCTTTCACTGTCTTTGTTTCACGGGTTTTTAAAAGTAATTGATTTTTATAATGGGGTTTACCTGCTTTTCACTGCTGTGTTTTTGCCGCTTTACACCCACTGGACTCACTTACAGAGAGATATCAATGCATAGGTTTTAAGATTCTTACTAGTCAGATATATTCTTGGGCGGTGAATAGGGGGTGTTGAGTCCAATTCACTGAGCAAGGAGTAGGTCTTGTCTATTACCTATTGGGTTTATGGAACGGTATCTGAGCTAATTTGAAACCCTTGTTTTATGCATCACCCCACCTCACCTTTCCCGTTAAGCAGCCATAGTGTGTTTTCTAAACGTGTGACCCTGCTCTGATTTGTAATTCAGTTCAAGGGTAGCGGTTTTTATATTCCCTCTATAAGTGATATCTTATGATAAGTATCTTTTTCTGTGTGACTTATTTCACTTAGAATCGTCCTACCTAAATCCACTCATCTTGCTGCTACTAGCCTTATGACGTTGATTTCATGGCTGAGTGACATTCCATTGTACATAAGGACCACAACTTCTTTATCCATTTTTCTCTTTCCTGGGATATTTAAGGTGTAACGAAGTGGAGGTTCTTGTCAACAGAGCAGCCCTAAACTTTGGGGTGCCTGTGTCTTGCTGACTTTTAGTTTTCCCAATTTATACGCCCATGAGTGGAAGTGCCCTATGCTCCCTAAGCTGATTTTTTTCGATGTTTCAGGACACACCGTGCACTTCTCCAGAGTGGCTGTTGGCAATTTACATCCCGCCCATCAGCGTAGCCAGGCTCCCGTTTCTCCATGGCCTGTTTTGCATTTCTGGTTTTGACACTTTATTCAGCATGGCCCTTTTGACCGATGGGAAGCGAGACATCTTTGTAGCGCTGATTTGCCTTTCCAGGTTGCTTGGTTGGCCAAAAAGGGCGTATGCGTTTTTTCCTGAATATATTCAGGAAGAAACGCATACGCCCTTTTTGGCCAAGGGCATCATTGTCGAGGTTTTGCCGCTTTTCCTGTGCTTTAAAGGCGATTCGAATCTCCCTCCTGAAATCTGTTTCCTGCAATTCTGCCTTGCTTTCCAATCCTCTTCGTTGCCTTCCCTCAATATATTTGTGGACGAGAGTCATCATTTATAAGTCTGCAGGTTTGTGAATTGCAGTGCCCCTGAGCTCCATTTTTCAACTCGCTTTCTTGGGAGCTGGCCGCAAAAGCGCAGGATTGCTTCCGGCCCTATTCTGGTCCCGGGCGGCAGGCTGAGCCTGTGGTTAATTCTTCTTCCTGATGGGAAAATAGAGTGACCTGTGCCTGTCCCAACACCTAGAGCTAGTCTCTCATTGGTTCCCCCTCTTCCCGTTCATCCTCAGGACAAATTGCAACCTGTACGGAACAGGAGGTTAAAGGTGCTGGTTTTCCAAGGAGGGAGATTGCTAGTAAAGCGGCTGGAATGGCAAACCCGAGCACAAGGAGATGAGAAATGAGGTGCGTTTTGAAAACCTTTCCGGATCACACGGTGTACCATCTTCTGGGTTTCTCATGCATGCTTTCGATGTAGGAAGATGCCCTTGAACCTGGAGATTTGGGACCCATGGGATGGGTACCACGCCGTATTACTTTAAAGGGTCTGCGTTTGCTCACCCAACCTCACCAAACCTCTCAGCCCCAAGAGTGTCCACCCTTATGTCTCAATCAACTGTGGGTCTAGATATGGTCAATCCAGGTGGCATCACAGCCCCTGAACGAATTTTGTAAGAATTTCTCTCTCTTTCACTGTCTTTGTTTCACGGGTTTTTAAAAGTAATTGATTTTTATAATGGGGTTTACCTGCTTTTCACTGCTGTGTTTTTGCCGCTTTACACCCACTGGACTCACTTACAGAGAGATATCAATGCATAGGTTTTAAGATTCTTACTAGTCAGATATATTCTTGGGCGGTGAATAGGGGGTGTTGAGTCCAATTCACTGAGCAAGGAGTAGGTCTTGTCTATTACCTATTGGGTTTATGGAACGGTATCTGAGCTAATTTGAAACCCTTGTTTTATGCATCACCCCACCTCACCTTTCCCGTTAAGCAGCCATAGTGTGTTTTCTAAACGTGTGACCCTGCTCTGATTTGTAATTCAGTTCAAGGGTAGCGGTTTTTATATTCCCTCTATAAGTGATATCTTATGATAAGTATCTTTTTCTGTGTGACTTATTTCACTTAGAATCGTGCTACCTAAATCCACTCATCTTACTGCTACTAGCCTTATGACGTTGATTTCATGGCTGAGTGATATTCCATTGTACATAAGGACCACAACTTCTTTATCCATTTTTCTCTTTCCTGGGATATTTAAGGTGTAACGAAGTGGAGGTTCTTGTCAACAGAGCAGCCCTAAACTTTGGGGTGCCTGTGTCTTGCTGACTTTTAGTTTTCCCAATTTATACGCCCATGAGTGGAAGTGCCCTATGCTCCCTAAGCTGATTTTTTTCGATGTTTCAGGACACACCGTGCACTTCTCCAGAGTGGCTGTTGGCAATTTACATCCCGCCCATCAGCGTAGCCAGGCTCCCGTTTCTCCATGGCCTGTTTTGCATTTCTGGTTTTGACACTTTATTCAGCATGGCCCTTTTGACCGATGGGAAGCGAGACATCTTTGTAGCGCTGATTTGCCTTTCCAGGTTGCTTGGTTGGCCAAAAAGGGCGTATGCGTTTTTTCCTGAATATATTCAGGAAGAAACGCATACGCCCTTTTTGGCCAAGGGCATCATTGTCGAGGTTTTGCCGCTTTTCCTGTGCTTTAAAGGCGATTCGAATCTCCCTCCTGAAATCTGTTTCCTGCAATTCTGCCTTGCTTTCCAATCCTCTTCGTTGCCTTCCCTCAATATATTTGTGGACGAGAGTCATCATTTATAAGTCTGCAGGTTTGTGAATTGCAGTGCCCCTGAGCTCCATTTGTCAACTCGCTTTCTTGGGAGCTGGCCGCAAAAGCGCAGGATTGCTTCCGGCCCTATTCTGGTCCCGGGCGGCAGGCTGAGCCTGTGGTTAATTCTTCTTCCTGATGGGAAAATAGAGTGACCTGTGCCTGTCCCAACACCTAGAGCTAGTCTCTCATTGGTTCCCCCTCTTCCCGTTCATCCTCAGGACAAATTGCAACCTGTACGGAACAGGAGGTTAAAGGTGCTGGTTTTCCAAGGAGGGAGATTGCTAGTAAAGCGGCTGGAATGGCAAACCCGAGCACAAGGAGATGAGAAATGAGGTGCGTTTTGAAAACCTTTCCGGATCACACGGTGTACCATCTTCTGGGTTTCTCATGCATGCTTTCGATGTAGGAAGATGCCCTTGAACCTGGAGATTTGGGACCCATGGGATGGGTACCACGCCGTATTACTTTAAAGGGTCTGCGTTTGCTCACCCAACCTCACCAAACCTCTCAGCCCCAAGAGTGTCCACCCTTATGTCTCAATCAACTGTGGGTCTAGATATGGTCAATCCAGGTGGCATCACAGCCCCTGAACGAATTTTGTAAGAATTTCTCTCTCTTTCACTGTCTTTGTTTCACGGGTTTTTAAAAGTAATTGATTTTTATAATGGGGTTTACCTGCTTTTCACTGCTGTGTTTTTGCCGCTTTACACCCACTAGACTCACTTACAGAGAGATATCAATGCATAGGTTTTAAGATTCTTACTAGTCAGATATATTCTTGGGCGGTGAATAGGGGGTGTTGAGTCCAATTCACTGAGCAAGGAGTAGGTCTTGTCTATTACCTATTGGGTTTATGGAACGGTATCTGAGCTAATTTGAAACCCTTGTTTTATGCATCACCCCACCTCACCTTTCCCGTTAAGCAGCCATAGTGTGTTTTCTAAACGTGTGACCCTGCTCTGATTTGTAATTCAGTTCAAGGGTAGCGGTTTTTATATTCCCTCTATAAGTGATATCTTATGATAAGTATCTTTTTCTGTGTGACTTATTTCACTTAGAATCGTCCTACCTAAATCCACTCATCTTGCTGCTACTAGCCTTATGACGTTGATTTCATGGCTGAGTGACATTCCATTGTACATAAGGACCACAACTTCTTTATCCATTTTTCTCTTTCCTGGGATATTTAAGGTGTAACGAAGTGGAGGTTCTTGTCAACAGAGCAGCCCTAAACTTTGGGGTGCCTGTGTCTTGCTGATTTTTAGTTTTCCCAATTTATACGCCCATGAGTGGAAGTGCCCTATGCTCCCTAAGCTGATTTTTTTCGATGTTTCAGGACACACCGTGCACTTCTCCAGAGTGGCTGTTGGCAATTTACATCCCGCCCATCAGCGTAGCCAGGCTCCCGTTTCTCCATGGCCTGTTTTGCATTTCTGGTTTTGACACTTTATTCAGCATGGCCCTTTTGACCGATGGGAAGCGAGACTTCTTTGTAGCGCTGATTTGCCTTTCCAGGTTGCTTGGTTGGCCAAAAAGGGCGTATGCGTTTTTTCCTGAATATATTCAGGAAGAAACGCATACGCCCTTTTTGGCCAAGGGCATCATTGTCGAGGTTTTGCCGCTTTTCCTGTGCTTTAAAGGCGATTCGAATCTCCCTCCTGAAATCTGTTTCCTGCAATTCTGCCTTGCTTTCCAATCCTCTTCGTTGCCTTCCCTCAATATATTTGTGGACGAGAGTCATCATTTATAAGTCTGCAGGTTTGTGAATTGCAGTGCCCCTGAGCTCCATTTTTCAACTCGCTTTCTTGGGAGCTGGCCGCAAAAGCGCAGGATTGCTTCAGGCCCTATTCTGGTCCCGGGCGGCAGGCTGAGCCTGTGGTTAATTCTTCTTCCTGATGGGAAAATAGAGTGACCTGTGCCTGTCCCAACACCTAGAGCTAGTCTCTCATTGGTTCCCCCTCTTCCCGTTCATCCTCAGGACAAATTGCAACCTGTACGGAACAGGAGGTTAAAGGTGCTGATTCTCCAAGGAGGGAGATTGCTAGTAAAGCGGCTGGAATGGCAAACCCGAGCACAAGGAGATGAGAAATGAGGTGCGTTTTGAAAACCTTTCCGGATCACACTGTGTACCATCTTCTGGGTTTCTCATGCATGCTTTCGATGTAGGAAGATGCCCTTGAACCTGGAGATTTGGGACCCATGGGATGGGTACCACGCAGTATTACTTTAAAGGGTCTGCGTTTGCTCACCCAACCTCACCAAACCTCTCAGCCCCAAGAGTGTCCACCCTTATGTCTCAATCAACTGTGGGTCTAGATATGGTCAATCCAGGTGGCATCACAGCCCCTGAACGAATTTTGTAAGAATTTCTCTCTCTTTCACTGTCTTTGTTTCACGGGTTTTTAAAAGTAATTGATTTTTATAATGGGGTTTACCTGCTTTTCACTGCTGTGTTTTTGCCGCTTTACACCCACTGGACTCACTTACAGAGAGATATCAATGCATAGGTTTTAAGATTCTTACTAGTCAGATATATTCTTGGGCGGTGAATAGGGGGTGTTGAGTCCAATTCACTGAGCAAGGAGTAGGTCTTGTCTATTACCTATTGGGTTTATGGAACGGTATCTGAGCTAATTTGAAACCCTTGTTTTATGCATCACCCCACCTCACCTTTCCCGTTAAGCAGCCATAGTGTGTTTTCTAAACGTGTTACCCTGCTCTGATTTGTAATTCAGTTCAAGGGTAGCGGTTTTTATATTCCCTCTATAAGTGATATCTTATGATAAGTATCTTTTTCTGTGTGACTTATTTCACTTAGAATCGTCCTACCTAAATCCACTCATCTTACTGCTACTAGCCTTATGACGTTGATTTCATGGCTGAGTGATATTCCATTGTACATAAGGACCACAACTTCTTTATCCATTTTTCTCTTTCCTGGGATATTTAAGGTGTAACGAAGTGGAGGTTCTTGTCAACAGAGCAGCCCTAAACTTTGGGGTGCCTGTGTCTTGCTGATTTTTAGTTTTCCCAATTTATACGCCCATGAGTGGAAGTGCCCTATGCTCCCTAAGCTGATTTTTTTCGATGTTTCAGGACACACCGTGCACTTCTCCAGAGTGGCTGTTGGCAATTTACATCCCGCCCATCAGCGTAGCCAGGCTCCCGTTTCTCCATGGCGTGTTTTGCATTTCTGGTTTTGACACTTTATTCAGCATGGCCCTTTTGACCGATGGGAAGCGAGACTTCTTTGTAGCGCTGATTTGCCTTTCCAGGTTGCTTGGTTGGCCAAAAAGGGCGTATGCGTTTTTTCCTGAATATATTCAGGAAGAAACGCATACGCCCTTTTTGGCCAAGGGCATCATTGTCGAGGTTTTGCCGCTTTTCCTGTGCTTTAAAGGCGATTCGAATCTCCCTCCTGAAATCTGTTTCCTGCAATTCTGCCTTGCTTTCCAATCCTCTTCGTTGCCTTCCCTCAATATATTTGTGGACGAGAGTCATCATTTATAAGTCTGCAGGTTTGTGAATTGCAGTGCCCCTGAGCTCCATTTTTCAACTCGCTTTCTTGGGAGCTGGCCGCAAAAGCGCAGGATTGCTTCCGGCCCTATTCTGGTCCCGGGCGGCAGGCTGAGCCTGTGGTTAATTCTTCTTCCTGATGGGAAAATAGAGTGACCTGTGCCTGTCCCAACACCTAGAGCTAGTCTCTCATTGGTTCCCCCTCTTCCCGTTCATCCTCAGGACAAATTGCAACCTGTACGGAACAGGAGGTTAAAGGTGCTGGTTTTCCAAGGAGGGAGATTGCTAGTAAAGCGGCTGGAATGGCAAACCCGAGCACAAGGAGATGAGAAATGAGGTGCGTTTTGAAAACCTTTCCGGATCACACGGTGTACCATCTTCTGGGTTTCTCATGCATGCTTTCGATGTAGGAAGATGCCCTTGAACCTGGAGATTTGGGACCCATGGGATGGGTACCACGCCGTATTACTTTAAAGGGTCTGCGTTTGCTCACCCAACCTCACCAAACCTCTCAGCCCCAAGAGTGTCCACCCTTATGTCTCAATCAACTGTGGGTCTAGATATGGTCAATCCAGGTGGCATCACAGCCCCTGAACGAATTTTGTAAGAATTTCTCTCTCTTTCACTGTCTTTGTTTCACGGGTTTTTAAAAGTAATTGATTTTTATAATGGGGTTTACCTGCTTTTCACTGCTGTGTTTTTGCCGCTTTACACCCACTGGACTCACTTACAGAGAGATATCAATGCATAGGTTTTAAGATTCTTACTATTCAGATATATTCTTGGGCGGTGAATAGGGGGTGTTGAGTCCAATTCACTGAGCAAGGAGTAGGTCTTGTCTATTACCTATTGGGTTTATGGAACGGTATCTGAGCTAATTTGAAACCCTTGTTTTATGCATCACCCCACCTCACCTTTCCCGTTAAGCAGCCATAGTGTGTTTTCTAAACGTGTGACCCTGCTCTGATTTGTAATTCAGTTCAAGGGTAGCGGTTTTTATATTCCCTCTATAAGTGATATCTTATGATAAGTATCTTTTTCTGTGTGACTTATTTCACTTAGAATCGTCCTACCTAAATCCACTCATCTTGCTGCTACTAGCCTTATGACGTTGATTTCATGGCTGAGTGACATTCCATTGTACATAAGGACCACAACTTCTTTATCCATTTTTCTCTTTCCTGGGATATTTAAGGTGTAACGAAGTGGAGGTTCTTGTCAACAGAGCAGCCCTAAACTTTGGGGTGCCTGTGTCTTGCTGACTTTTAGTTTTCCCAATTTATACGCCCATGAGTGGAAGTGCCCTATGCTCCCTAAGCTGATTTTTTTCGATGTTTCAGGACACACCGTGCACTTCTTCAGAGTGGCTGTTGGCAATTTACATCCCGCCCATCAGCGTAGCCAGGCTCCCGTTTCTCCATGGCCTGTTTTGCATTTCTGGTTTTGACACTTTATTCAGCATGGCCCTTTTGACCGATGGGAAGCGAGACTTCTTTGTAGCGCTGATTTGCCTTTCCAGGTTGCTTGGTTGGCCAAAAAGGGCGTATGCGTTTTTTCCTGAATATATTCAGGAAGAAACGCATACGCCCTTTTTGGCCAAGGGCATCATTGTCGAGGTTTTGCCGCTTTTCCTGTGCTTTAAAGGCGATTCGAATCTCCCTCCTGAAATCTGTTTCCTGCAATTCTGCCTTGCTTTCCAATCCTCTTCGTTGCCTTCCCTCAATATATTTGTGGACGAGAGTCATCATTTATAAGTCTGCAGGTTTGTGAATTGCAGTGCCCCTGAATTCCATTTTTCAACTCGCTTTCTTGGGAGCTGGCCGCAAAAGCGCAGGATTGCTTCAGGCCCTATTCTGGTCCCGGGCGGCAGGCTGAGCCTGTGGTTAATTCTTCTTCCTGATGGGAAAATAGAGTGACATGTGCCTGTCCCAACACCTAGAGCTAGTCTCTCATTGGTTCCCCCTCTTCCCGTTCATCCTCAGGACAAATTGCAACCTGTACGGAACAGGAGGTTAAAGGTGCTGATTCTCCAAGGAGGGAGATTGCTAGTAAAGCGGCTGGAATGGCAAACCCGAGCACAAGGAGATGAGAAATGAGGTGCGTTTTGAAAACCTTTCCGGATCACACGGTGTACCATCTTCTGGGTTTCTCATGCATGCTTTCGATGTAGGAAGATGCCCTTGAACCTGGAGATTTGGGACCCATGGGATGGGTACCACGCCGTATTACTTTAAAGGGTCTGCGTTTGCTCACCCAACCTCACCAAACCTCTCAGCCCCAAGAGTGTCCACCCTTATGTCTCAATCAACTGTGGGTCTAGATATGGTCAATCCAGGTGGCATCACAGCCCCTGAACGAATTTTGTAAGAATTTCTCTCTCTTTCACTGTCTTTGTTTCACGGGTTTTTAAAAGTAATTGATTTTTATAATGGGGTTTACCTGCTTTTCACTGCTGTGTTTTTGCCGCTTTACACCCACTGGACTCACTTACAGAGAGATATCAATGCATAGGTTTTAAGATTCTTACTAGTCAGATATATTCTTGGGCGGTGAATAGGGGGTGTTGAGTCCAATTCACTGAGCAAGGAGTAGGTCTTGTCTATTACCTATTGGGTTTATGGAACGGTATCTGAGCTAATTTGAAACCCTTGTTTTATGCATCACCCCACCTCACCTTTCCCGTTAAGCAGCCATAGTGTGTTTTCTAAACGTGTGACCCTGCTCTGATTTGTAATTCAGTTCAAGGGTAGCGGTTTTTATATTCCCTCTATAAGTGATATCTTATGATAAGTATCTTTTTCTGTGTGACTTATTTCACTTAGAATCGTGCTACCTAAATCCACTCATCTTACTGCTACTAGCCTTATGACGTTGATTTCATGGCTGAGTGATATTCCATTGTACATAAGGACCACAACTTCTTTATCCATTTTTCTCTTTCCTGGGATATTTAAGGTGTAACGAAGTGGAGGTTCTTGTCAACAGAGCAGCCCTAAACTTTGGGGTGCCTGTGTCTTGCTGATTTTTAGTTTTCCCAATTTATACGCCCATGAGTGGAAGTGCCCTATGCTCCCTAAGCTGATTTTTTTCGATGTTTCAGGACACACCGTGCACTTCTCCAGAGTGGCTGTTGGCAATTTACATCCCGCCCATCAGCGTAGCCAGGCTCCCGTTTCTCCATGGCCTGTTTTGCATTTCTGGTTTTGACACTTTATTCACCATGGCCCTTTTGACCGATGGGAAGCGAGACTTCTTTGTAGCGCTGATTTGCCTTTCCAGGTTGCTTGGTTGGCCAAAAAGGGCGTATGCGTTTTTTCCTGAATATATTCAGGAAGAAACGCATACGCCCTTTTTGGCCAAGGGCATCATTGTCGAGGTTTTGCCGCTTTTCCTGTGCTTTAAAGGCGATTCGAATCTCCCTCCTGAAATCTGTTTCCTGCAATTCTGCCTTGCTTTCCAATCCTCTTCGTTGCCTTCCCTCAATATATTTGTGGACGAGAGTCATCATTTATAAGTCTGCAGGTTTGTGAATTGCAGTGCCCCTGAGCTCCATTTTTCAACTCGCTTTCTTGGGAGCTGGCCGCAAAAGCGCAGGATTGCTTCCGGCCCTATTCTGGTCCCGGGCGGCAGGCTGAGCCTGTGGTTAATTCTTCTTCCTGATGGGAAAATAGAGTGACCTGTGCCTGTCCCAACACCTAGAGCTAGTCTCTCATTGGTTCCCCCTCTTCCCGTTCATCCTCAGGACAAATTGCAACCTGTACGGAACAGGAGGTTAAAGGTGCTGATTCTCCAAGGAGGGAGATTGCTAGTAAAGCGGCTGGAATGGCAAACCCGAGCACAGGGAGATGAGAAATGAGGTGCGTTTTGAAAACCTTTCCGGATCACACGGTGTACCATCTTCTGGGTTTCTCATGCATGCTTTCGATGTAGGAAGATGCCCTTGAACCTGGAGATTTGGGATCCATGGGATGGGTACCACGCCGTATTACTTTAAAGGGTCTGCGTTTGCTCACCCAACCTCACCAAACCTCTCAGCCCCAAGAGTGTCCACCCTTATGTCTCAATCAACTGTGGGTCTAAATATGGTCAATCCAGGTGGCATCACAGCCCCTGAACGAATTTTGTAAGAATTTCTCTCTCTTTCACTGTCTTTGTTTCACGGGTTTTTAAAAGTAATTGATTTTTATAATGGGGTTTACCTGCTTTTCACTGCTGTGTTTTTGCCGCTTTACACCCACTGGACTCACTTACAGAGAGATATCAGTGCATAGGTTTTAAGATTCTTACTAGTCAGATATATTCTTGGGCGGTGAATAGGGGGTGTTGAGTCCAATTCACTGAGCAAGGAGTAGGTCTTGTCTATTACCTATTGGGTTTATGGAACGGTATCTGAGCTAATTTGAAACCCTTGTTTTATGCATCACCCCACCTCACCTTTCCCGTTAAGCAGCCATAGTGTGTTTTCTAAACGTGTTACCCTGCTCTGATTTGTAATTCAGTTCAAGGGTAGCGGTTTTTATATTCCCTCTATAAGTGATATCTTATGATAAGTATCTTTTTCTGTGTGACTTATTTCACTTAGAATCGTCCTACCTAAATCCACTCATCTTGCTGCTACTAGCCTTATGACGTTGATTTCATGGCTGAGTGATATTCCATTGTACATAAGGACCACAACTTCTTTATCCATTTTTCTCTTTCCTGGGATATTTAAGGTGTAACGAAGTGGAGGTTCTTGTCAACAGAGCAGCCCTAAACTTTGGGGTGCCTGTGTCTTGCTGATTTTTAGTTTTCCCAATTTATACGCCCATGAGTGGAAGTGCCCTATGCTCCCTAAGCTGATTTTTTTCGATGTTTCAGGACACACCGTGCACTTCTCCAGAGTGGCTGTTGGCAATTTACATCCCGCCCATCAGCGTAGCCAGGCTCCCGTTTCTCCATGGCCTGTTTTGCATTTCTGGTTTTGACACTTTATTCAGCATGGCCCTTTTGACCGATGGGAAGCGAGACTTCTTTGTAGCGCTGATTTGCCTTTCCAGGTTGCTTGGTTGGCCAAAAAGGGCGTATGCGTTTTTTCCTGAATATATTCAGGAAGAAACGCATACGCCCTTTTTGGCCAAGGGCATCATTGTCGAGGTTTTGCCGCTTTTCCTGTGCTTTAAAGGCGATTCGAATCTCCCTCCTGAAATCTGTTTCCTGCAATTCTGCCTTGCTTTCCAATCCTCTTCGTTGCCTTCCCTCAATATATTTGTGGACGAGAGTCATCATTTATAAGTCTGCAGGTTTGTGAATTGCAGTGCCCCTGAGCTCCATTTTTCAACTCGCTTTCTTGGGAGCTGGCCGCAAAAGCGCAGGATTGCTTCCGGCCCTATTCTGGTCCCGGGCGGCAGGCTGAGCCTGTGGTTAATTCTTCTTCCTGATGGGAAAATAGAGTGACCTGTGCCTGTCCCAACACCTAGAGCTAGTCTCTCATTGGTTCCCCCTCTTCCCGTTCATCCTCAGGACAAATTGCAACCTGTACGGAACAGGAGGTTAAAGGTGCTGATTCTCCAAGGAGGGAGATTGCTAGTAAAGCGGCTGGAATGGCAAACCCGAGCACAAGGAGATGAGAAATGAGGTGCGTTTTGAAAACCTTTCCGGATCACACGGTGTACCATCTTCTGGGTTTCTCATGCATGCTTTCGATGTAGGAAGATGCCCTTGAACCTGGAGATTTGGGACCCATGGGATGGGTACCACGCCGTATTACTTTAAAGGGTCTGCGTTTGCTCACCCAACCTCACCAAACCTCTCAGCCCCAAGAGTGTCCACCCTTATGTCTCAATCAACTGTGGGTCTAGATATGGTCAATCCAGGTGGCATCACAGCCCCTGAACGAATTTTGTAAGAATTTCTCTCTCTTTCACTGTCTTTGTTTCACGGGTTTTTAAAAGTAATTGATTTTTATAATGGGGTTTACCTGCTTTTCACTGCTGTGTTTTTGCCGCTTTACACCCACTGGACTCACTTACAGAGAGATATCAGTGCATAGGTTTTAAGATTCTTACTAGTCAGATATATTCTTGGGCGGTGAATAGGGGGTGTTGAATCCAATTCACTGAGCAAGGAGTAGGTCTTGTCTATTACCTATTGGGTTTATGGAACGGTATCTGAGCTAATTTGAAACCCTTGTTTTATGCATCACCCCACCTCACCTTTCCCGTTAAGCAGCCATAGTGTGTTTTCTAAACGTGTTACCCTGCTCTGATTTGTAATTCAGTTCAAGGGTAGCGGTTTTTATATTCCCTCTATAAGTGATATCTTATGATAAGTATCTTTTTCTGTGTGACTTATTTCACTTAGAATCGTCCTACCTAAATCCACTCATCTTGCTGCTACTAGCCTTATGACGTTGATTTCATGGCTGAGTGATATTCCATTGTACATAAGGACCACAACTTCTTTATCCATTTTTCTCTTTCCTGGGATATTTAAGGTGTAACGAAGTGGAGGTTCTTGTCAACAGAGCAGCCCTAAACTTTGGGGTGCCTGTGTCTTGCTGATTTTTAGTTTTCCCAATTTATACGCCCATGAGTGGAAGTGCCCTATGCTCCCTAAGCTGATTTTTTTCGATGTTTCAGGACACACCGTGCACTTCTCCAGAGTGGCTGTTGGCAATTTACATCCCGCCCATCAGCGTAGCCAGGCTCCCGTTTCTCCATGGCCTGTTTTGCATTTCTGGTTTTGACACTTTATTCAGCATGGCCCTTTTGACCGATGGGAAGCGAGACTTCTTTGTAGCGCTGATTTGCCTTTCCAGCTTGCTTGGTTGGCCAAAAAGGGCGTATGCGTTTTTTCCTGAATATATTCAGGAAGAAACGCATACGCCCTTTTTGGCCAAGGGCATCATTGTCGAGGTTTTGCCGCTTTTCCTGTGCTTTAAAGGCGATTCGAATCTCCCTCCTGAAATCTGTTTCCTGCAATTCTGCCTTGCTTTCCAATCCTCTTTGTTGCCTTCCCTCAATATATTTGTGGACGAGAGTCATCATTTATAAGTCTGCAGGTTTGTGAATTGCAGTGCCCCTGAGCTCCATTTTTCAACTCGCTTTCTTGGGAGCTGGCCGCAAAAGCGCAGGATTGCTTCAGGCCCTATTCTGGTCCCGGGCGGCAGGCTGAGCCTGTGGTTAATTCTTCTTCCTGATGGGAAAATAGAGTGACCTGTGCCTGTCCCAACACCTAGAGCTAGTCTCTCATTGGTTCCCCCTCTTCCCGTTCATCCTCAGGACAAATTGCAACCTGTACGGAACAGGAGGTTAAAGGTGCTGATTCTCCAAGGAGGGAGATTGCTAGTAAAGCGGCTGGAATGGCAAACCCGAGCACAAGGAGATGAGAAATGAGGTGCGTTTTGAAAACCTTTCCGGATCACACTGTGTACCATCTTCTGGGTTTCTCATGCATGCTTTCGATGTAGGAAGATGCCCTTGAACCTGGAGATTTGGGACCCATGGGATGGGTACCACGCAGTATTACTTTAAAGGGTCTGCGTTTGCTCACCCAACCTCACCAAACCTCTCAGCCCCAAGAGTGTCCACCCTTATGTCTCAATCAACTGTGGGTCTAGATATGGTCAATCCAGGTGGCATCACAGCCCCTGAACGAATTTTGTAAGAATTTCTCTCTCTTTCACTGTCTTTGTTTCACGGGTTTTTAAAAGTAATTGATTTTTATAATGGGGTTTACCTGCTTTTCACTGCTGTGTTTTTGCCGCTTTACACCCACTGGACTCACTTACAGAGAGATATCAATGCATAGGTTTTAAGATTCTTACTAGTCAGATATATTCTTGGGCGGTGAATAGGGGGTGTTGAGTCCAATTCACTGAGCAAGGAGTAGGTCTTGTCTATTACCTATTGGGTTTATGGAACGGTATCTGAGCTAATTTGAAACCCTTGTTTTATGCATCACCCCACCTCACCTTTCCCGTTAAGCAGCCATAGTGTGTTTTCTAAACGTGTGACCCTGCTCTGATTTGTAATTCAGTTCAAGGGTAGCGGTTTTTATATTCCCTCTATAAGTGATATCTTATGATAAGTATCTTTTTCTGTGTGACTTATTTCACTTAGAATCGTCCTACCTAAATCCACTCATCTTACTGCTACTAGCCTTATGACGTTGATTTCATGGCTGAGTGATATTCCATTGTACATAAGGACCACAACTTCTTTATCCATTTTTCTCTTTCCTGGGATATTTAAGGTGTAACGAAGTGGAGGTTCTTGTCAACAGAGCAGCCCTAAACTTTGGGGTGCCTGTGTCTTGCTGATTTTTAGTTTTCCCAATTTATACGCCCATGAGTGGAAGTGCCCTATGCTCCCTAAGCTGATTTTTTTCGATGTTTCAGGACACACCGTGCACTTCTCCAGAGTGGCTGTTGGCAATTTACATCCCGCCCATCAGCGTAGCCAGGCTCCCGTTTCTCCATGGCGTGTTTTGCATTTCTGGTTTTGACACTTTATTCAGCATGGCCCTTTTGACCGATGGGAAGCGAGACTTCTTTGTAGCGCTGATTTGCCTTTCCAGGTTGCTTGGTTGGCCAAAAAGGGCGTATGCGTTTTTTCCTGAATATATTCAGGAAGAAACGCATACGCCCTTTTTGGCCAAGGGCATCATTGTCGAGGTTTTGCCGCTTTTCCTGTGCTTTAAAGGCGATTCGAATCTCCCTCCTGAAATCTGTTTCCTGCAATTCTGCCTTGCTTTCCAATCCTCTTCGTTGCCTTCCCTCAATATATTTGTGGACGAGAGTCATCATTTATAAGTCTGCAGGTTTGTGAATTGCAGTGCCCCTGAGCTCCATTTTTCAACTCGCTTTCTTGGGAGCTGGCCGCAAAAGCGCAGGATTGCTTCCGGCCCTATTCTGGTCCCGGGCGGCAGGCTGAGCCTGTGGTTAATTCTTCTTCCTGATGGGAAAATAGAGTGACCTGTGCCTGTCCCAACACCTAGAGCTAGTCTCTCATTGGTTCCCCCTCTTCCCGTTCATCCTCAGGACAAATTGCAACCTGTACGGAACAGGAGGTTAAAGGTGCTGATTCTCCAAGGAGGGAGATTGCTAGTAAAGCGGCTGGAATGGCAAACCCGAGCACAGGGAGATGAGAAATGAGGTGCGTTTTGAAAACCTTTCCGGATCACACGGTGTACCATCTTCTGGGTTTCTCATGCATGCTTTCGATGTAGGAAGATGCCCTTGAACCTGGAGATTTGGGATCCATGGGATGGGTACCACGCCGTATTACTTTAAAGGGTCTGCGTTTGCTCACCCAACCTCACCAAACCTCTCAGCCCCAAGAGTGTCCACCCTTATGTCTCAATCAACTGTGGGTCTAGATATGGTCAATCCAGGTGGCATCACAGCCCCTGAACGAATTTTGTAAGAATTTCTCTCTCTTTCACTGTCTTTGTTTCACGGGTTTTTAAAAGTAATTGATTTTTATAATGGGGTTTACCTGCTTTTCACTGCTGTGTTTTTGCCGCTTTACACCCACTGGACTCACTTACAGAGAGATATCAGTGCATAGGTTTTAAGATTCTTACTAGTCAGATATATTCTTGGGCGGTGAATAGGGGGTGTTGAGTCCAATTCACTGAGCAAGGAGTAGGTCTTGTCTATTACCTATTGGGTTTATGGAACGGTATCTGAGCTAATTTGAAACCCTTGTTTTATGCATCACCCCACCTCACCTTTCCCGTTAAGCAGCCATAGTGTGTTTTCTAAACGTGTGACCCTGCTCTGATTTGTAATTCAGTTCAAGGGTAGCGGTTTTTATATTCCCTCTATAAGTGATATCTTATGATAAGTATCTTTTTCTGTGTGACTTATTTCACTTAGAATCGTCCTACCTAAATCCACTCATCTTGCTGCTACTAGCCTTATGACGTTGATTTCATGGCTGAGTGATATTCCATTGTACATAAGGACCACAACTTCTTTATCCATTTTTCTCTTTCCTGGGATATTTAAGGTGTAACGAAGTGGAGGTTCTTGTCAACAGAGCAGCCCTAAACTTTGGGGTGCCTGTGTCTTGCTGATTTTTAGTTTTCCCAATTTATACGCCCATGAGTGGAAGTGCCCTATGCTCCCTAAGCTGATTTTTTTCGATGTTTCAGGACACACCGTGCACTTCTCCAGAGTGGCTGTTGGCAATTTACATCCCGCCCATCAGCGTAGCCAGGCTCCCGTTTCTCCATGGCCTGTTTTGCATTTCTGGTTTTGACACTTTATTCAGCATGGCCCTTTTGACCGATGGGAAGCGAGACTTCTTTGTAGCGCTGATTTGCCTTTCCAGGTTGCTTGGTTGGCCAAAAAGGGCGTATGCGTTTTTTCCTGAATATATTCAGGAAGAAACGCATACGCCCTTTTTGGCCAAGGGCATCATTGTCGAGGTTTTGCCGCTTTTCCTGTGCTTTAAAGGCGATTCGAATCTCCCTCCTGAAATCTGTTTCCTGCAATTCTGCCTTGCTTTCCAATCCTCTTCGTTGCCTTCCCTCAATATATTTGTGGACGAGAGTCATCATTTATAAGTCTGCAGGTTTGTGAATTGCAGTGCCCCTGAGCTCCATTTTTCAACTCGCTTTCTTGGGAGCTGGCCGCAAAAGCGCAGGATTGCTTCCGGCCCTATTCTGGTCCCGGGCGGCAGGCTGAGCCTGTGGTTAATTCTTCTTCCTGATGGGAAAATAGAGTGACCTGTGCCTGTCCCAACACCTAGAGCTAGTCTCTCATTGGTTCCCCCTCTTCCCGTTCATCCTCAGGACAAATTGCAACCTGTACGGAACAGGAGGTTAAAGGTGCTGATTCTCCAAGGAGGGAGATTGCTAGTAAAGCGGCTGGAATGGCAAACCCGAGCACAAGGAGATGAGAAATGAGGTGCGTTTTGAAAACCTTTCCGGATCACACGGTGTACCATCTTCTGGGTTTCTCATGCATGCTTTCGATGTAGGAAGATGCCCTTGAACCTGGAGATTTGGGACCCATGGGATGGGTACCACGCCGTATTACTTTAAAGGGTCTGCGTTTGCTCACCCAACCTCACCAAACCTCTCAGCCCCAAGAGTGTCCACCCTTATGTCTCAATCAACTGTGGGTCTAGATATGGTCAATCCAGGTGGCATCACAGCCCCTGAACGAATTTTGTAAGAATTTCTCTCTCTTTCACTGTCTTTGTTTCACGGGTTTTTAAAAGTAATTGATTTTTATAATGGGGTTTACCTGCTTTTCACTGCTGTGTTTTTGCCGCTTTACACCCACTGGACTCACTTACAGAGAGATATCAGTGCATAGGTTTTAAGATTCTTACTAGTCAGATATATTCTTGGGCGGTGAATAGGGGGTGTTGAGTCCAATTCACTGAGCAAGGAGTAGGTCTTGTCTATTACCTATTGGGTTTATGGAACGGTATCTGAGCTAATTTGAAACCCTTGTTTTATGCATCACCCCACCTCACCTTTCCCGTTAAGCAGCCATAGTGTGTTTTCTAAACGTGTTACCCTGCTCTGATTTGTAATTCAGTTCAAGGGTAGCGGTTTTTATATTCCCTCTATAAGTGATATCTTATGATAAGTATCTTTTTCTGTGTGACTTATTTCACTTAGAATCGTCCTACCTAAATCCACTCATCTTGCTGCTACTAGCCTTATGACGTTGATTTCATGGCTGAGTGATATTCCATTGTACATAAGGACCACAACTTCTTTATCCATTTTTCTCTTTCCTGGGATATTTAAGGTGTAACGAAGTGGAGGTTCTTGTCAACAGAGCAGCCCTAAACTTTGGGGTGCCTGTGTCTTGCTGATTTTTAGTTTTCCCAATTTATACGCCCATGAGTGGAAGTGCCCTATGCTCCCTAAGCTGATTTTTTTCGATGTTTCAGGACACACCGTGCACTTCTCCAGAGTGGCTGTTGGCAATTTACATCCCGCCCATCAGCGTAGCCAGGCTCCCGTTTCTCCATGGCCTGTTTTGCATTTCTGGTTTTGACACTTTATTCAGCATGGCCCTTTTGACCGATGGGAAGCGAGACTTCTTTGTAGCGCTGATTTGCCTTTCCAGGTTGCTTGGTTGGCCAAAAAGGGCGTATGCGTTTTTTCCTGAATATATTCAGGAAGAAACGCATACGCCCTTTTTGGCCAAGGGCATCATTGTCGAGGTTTTGCCGCTTTTCCTGTGCTTTAAAGGCGATTCGAATCTCCCTCCTGAAATCTGTTTCCTGCAATTCTGCCTTGCTTTCCAATCCTCTTCGTTGCCTTCCCTCAATATATTTGTGGACGAGAGTCATCATTTATAAGTCTGCAGGTTTGTGAATTGCAGTGCCCCTGAGCTCCATTTTTCAACTCGCTTTCTTGGGAGCTGGCCGCAAAAGCGCAGGATTGCTTCAGGCCCTATTCTGGTCCCGGGCGGCAGGCTGAGCCTGTGGTTAATTCTTCTTCCTGATGGGAAAATAGAGTGACCTGTGCCTGTCCCAACACCTAGAGCTAGTCTCTCATTGGTTCCCCCTCTTCCCGTTCATCCTCAGGACAAATTGCAACCTGTACGGAACAGGAGGTTAAAGGTGCTGATTCTCCAAGGAGGGAGATTGCTAGTAAAGCGGCTGGAATGGCAAACCCGAGCACAAGGAGATGAGAAATGAGGTGCGTTTTGAAAACCTTTCCGGATCACACTGTGTACCATCTTCTGGGTTTCTCATGCATGCTTTCGATGTAGGAAGATGCCCTTGAAACTGGAGATTTGGGACCCATGGGATGGGTACCACGCAGTATTACTTTAAAGGGTCTGCGTTTGCTCACCCAACCTCACCAAACCTCTCAGCCCCAAGAGTGTCCACCCTTATGTCTCAATCAACTGTGGGTCTAGATATGGTCAATCCAGGTGGCATCACAGCCCCTGAACGAATTTTGTAAGAATTTCTCTCTCTTTCACTGTCTTTGTTTCACGGGTTTTTAAAAGTAATTGATTTTTATAATGGGGTTTACCTGCTTTTCACTGCTGTGTTTTTGCCGCTTTACACCCACTGGACTCACTTACAGAGAGATATCAATGCATAGGTTTTAAGATTCTTACTAGTCAGATATATTCTTGGGCGGTGAATAGGGGGTGTTGAGTCCAATTCACTGAGCAAGGAGTAGGTCTTGTCTATTACCTATTGGGTTTATGGAACGGTATCTGAGCTAATTTGAAACCCTTGTTTTATGCATCACCCCACCTCACCTTTCCCGTTAAGCAGCCATAGTGTGTTTTCTAAACGTGTTACCCTGCTCTGATTTGTAATTCAGTTCAAGGGTAGCGGTTTTTATATTCCCTCTATAAGTGATATCTTATGATAAGTATCTTTTTCTGTGTGACTTATTTCACTTAGAATCGTCCTACCTAAATCCACTCATCTTACTGCTACTAGCCTTATGACGTTGATTTCATGGCTGAGTGATATTCCATTGTACATAAGGACCACAACTTCTTTATCCATTTTTCTCTTTCCTGGGATATTTAAGGTGTAACGAAGTGGAGGTTCTTGTCAACAGAGCAGCCCTAAACTTTGGGGTGCCTGTGTCTTGCTGATTTTTAGTTTTCCCAATTTATACGCCCATGAGTGGAAGTGCCCTATGCTCCCTAAGCTGATTTTTTTCGATGTTTCAGGACACACCGTGCACTTCTCCAGAGTGGCTGTTGGCAATTTACATCCCGCCCATCAGCGTAGCCAGGCTCCCGTTTCTCCATGGCGTGTTTTGCATTTCTGGTTTTGACACTTTATTCAGCATGGCCCTTTTGACCGATGGGAAGCGAGACTTCTTTGTAGCGCTGATTTGCCTTTCCAGGTTGCTTGGTTGGCCAAAAAGGGCGTATGCGTTTTTTCCTGAATATATTCAGGAAGAAACGCATACGCCCTTTTTGGCCAAGGGCATCATTGTCGAGGTTTTGCCGCTTTTCCTGTGCTTTAAAGGCGATTCGAATCTCCCTCCTGAAATCTGTTTCCTGCAATTCTGCCTTGCTTTCCAATCCTCTTCGTTGCCTTCCCTCAATATATTTGTGGACGAGAGTCATCATTTATAAGTCTGCAGGTTTGTGAATTGCAGTGCCCCTGAGCTCCATTTTTCAACTCGCTTTCTTGGGAGCTGGCCGCAAAAGCGCAGGATTGCTTCCGGCCCTATTCTGGTCCCGGGCGGCAGGCTGAGCCTGTGGTTAATTCTTCTTCCTGATGGGAAAATAGAGTGACCTGTGCCTGTCCCAACACCTAGAGCTAGTCTCTCATTGGTTCCCCCTCTTCCCGTTCATCCTCAGGACAAATTGCAACCTGTACGGAACAGGAGGTTAAAGGTGCTGGTTTTCCAAGGAGGGAGATTGCTAGTAAAGCGGCTGGAATGGCAAACCCGAGCACAAGGAGATGAGAAATGAGGTGCGTTTTGAAAACCTTTCCGGATCACACGGTGTACCATCTTCTGGGTTTCTCATGCATGCTTTCGATGTAGGAAGATGCCCTTGAACCTGGAGATTTGGGACCCATGGGATGGGTACCACGCCGTATTACTTTAAAGGGTCTGCGTTTGCTCACCCAACCTCACCAAACCTCTCAGCCCCAAGAGTGTCCACCCTTATGTCTCAATCAACTGTGGGTCTAGATATGGTCAATCCAGGTGGCATCACAGCCCCTGAACGAATTTTGTAAGAATTTCTCTCTCTTTCACTGTCTTTGTTTCACGGGTTTTTAAAAGTAATTGATTTTTATAATGGGGTTTACCTGCTTTTCACTGCTGTGTTTTTGCCGCTTTACACCCACTGGACTCACTTACAGAGAGATATCAATGCATAGGTTTTAAGATTCTTACTAGTCAGATATATTCTTGGGCGGTGAATAGGGGGTGTTGAGTCCAATTCACTGAGCAAGGAGTAGGTCTTGTCTATTACCTATTGGGTTTATGGAACGGTATCTGAGCTAATTTGAAACCCTTGTTTTATGCATCACCCCACCTCACCTTTCCCGTTAAGCAGCCATAGTGTGTTTTCTAAACGTGTGACCCTGCTCTGATTTGTAATTCAGTTCAAGGGTAGCGGTTTTTATATTCCCTCTATAAGTGATATCTTATGATAAGTATCTTTTTCTGTGTGACTTATTTCACTTAGAATCGTCCTACCTAAATCCACTCATCTTGCTGCTACTAGCCTTATGACGTTGATTTCATGGCTGAGTGACATTCCATTGTACATAAGGACCACAACTTCTTTATCCATTTTTCTCTTTCCTGGGATATTTAAGGTGTAACGAAGTGGAGGTTCTTGTCAACAGAGCAGCCCTAAACTTTGGGGTGCCTGTGTCTTGCTGACTTTTAGTTTTCCCAATTTATACGCCCATGAGTGGAAGTGCCCTATGCTCCCTAAGCTGATTTTTTTCGATGTTTCAGGACACACCGTGCACTTCTCCAGAGTGGCTGTTGGCAATTTACATCCCGCCCATCAGCGTAGCCAGGCTCCCGTTTCTCCATGGCCTGTTTTGCATTTCTGGTTTTGACACTTTATTCAGCATGGCCCTTTTGACCGATGGGAAGCGAGACTTCTTTGTAGCGCTGATTTGCCTTTCCAGGTTGCTTGGTTGGCCAAAAAGGGCGTATGCGTTTTTTCCTGAATATATTCAGGAAGAAACGCATACGCCCTTTTTGGCCAAGGGCATCATTGTCGAGGTTTTGCCGCTTTTCCTGTGCTTTAAAGGCGATTCGAATCTCCCTCCTGAAATCTGTTTCCTGCAATTCTGCCTTGCTTTCCAATCCTCTTCGTTGCCTTCCCTCAATATATTTGTGGACGAGAGTCATCATTTATAAGTCTGCAGGTTTGTGAATTGCAGTGCCCCTGAATTCCATTTTTCAACTCGCTTTCTTGGGAGCTGGCCGCAAAAGCGCAGGATTGCTTCAGGCCCTATTCTGGTCCCGGGCGGCAGGCTGAGCCTGTGGTTAATTCTTCTTCCTGATGGGAAAATAGAGTGACATGTGCCTGTCCCAACACCTAGAGCTAGTCTCTCATTGGTTCCCCCTCTTCCCGTTCATCCTCAGGACAAATTGCAACCTGTACGGAACAGGAGGTTAAAGGTGCTGATTCTCCAAGGAGGGAGATTGCTAGTAAAGCGGCTGGAATGGCAAACCCGAGCACAAGGAGATGAGAAATGAGGTGCGTTTTGAAAACCTTTCCGGATCACACGGTGTACCATCTTCTGGGTTTCTCATGCATGCTTTCGATGTAGGAAGATGCCCTTGAACCTGGAGATTTGGGACCCATGGGATGGGTACCACGCCGTATTACTTTAAAGGGTCTGCGTTTGCTCACCCAACCTCACCAAACCTCTCAGCCCCAAGAGTGTCCACCCTTATGTCTCAATCAACTGTGGGTCTAGATATGGTCAATCCAGGTGGCATCACAGCCCCTGAACGAATTTTGTAAGAATTTCTCTCTCTTTCACTGTCTTTGTTTCACGGGTTTTTAAAAGTAATTGATTTTTATAATGGGGTTTACCTGCTTTTCACTGCTGTGTTTTTGCCGCTTTACACCCACTGGACTCACTTACAGAGAGATATCAATGCATAGGTTTTAAGATTCTTACTAGTCAGATATATTCTTGGGCGGTGAATAGGGGGTGTTGAGTCCAATTCACTGAGCAAGGAGTAGGTCTTGTCTATTACCTATTGGGTTTATGGAACGGTATCTGAGCTAATTTGAAACCCTTGTTTTATGCATCACCCCACCTCACCTTTCCCGTTAAGCAGCCATAGTGTGTTTTCTAAACGTGTGACCCTGCTCTGATTTGTAATTCAGTTCAAGGGTAGCGGTTTTTATATTCCCTCTATAAGTGATATCTTATGATAAGTATCTTTTTCTGTGTGACTTATTTCACTTAGAATCGTGCTACCTAAATCCACTCATCTTACTGCTACTAGCCTTATGACGTTGATTTCATGGCTGAGTGATATTCCATTGTACATAAGGACCACAACTTCTTTATCCATTTTTCTCTTTCCTGGGATATTTAAGGTGTAACGAAGTGGAGGTTCTTGTCAACAGAGCAGCCCTAAACTTTGGGGTGCCTGTGTCTTGCTGATTTTTAGTTTTCCCAATTTATACGCCCATGAGTGGAAGTGCCCTATGCTCCCTAAGCTGATTTTTTTCGATGTTTCAGGACACACCGTGCACTTCTCCAGAGTGGCTGTTGGCAATTTACATCCCGCCCATCAGCGTAGCCAGGCTCCCGTTTCTCCATGGCCTGTTTTGCATTTCTGGTTTTGACACTTTATTCAGCATGGCCCTTTTGACCGATGGGAAGCGAGACTTCTTTGTAGCGCTGATTTGCCTTTCCAGGTTGCTTGGTTGGCCAAAAAGGGCGTATGCGTTTTTTCCTGAATATATTCAGGAAGAAACGCATACGCCCTTTTTGGCCAAGGGCATCATTGTCGAGGTTTTGCCGCTTTTCCTGTGCTTTAAAGGCGATTCGAATCTCCCTCCTGAAATCTGTTTCCTGCAATTCTGCCTTGCTTTCCAATCCTCTTCGTTGCCTTCCCTCAATATATTTGTGGACGAGAGTCATCATTTATAAGTCTGCAGGTTTGTGAATTGCAGTGCCCCTGAGCTCCATTTTTCAACTCGCTTTCTTGGGAGCTGGCCGCAAAAGCGCAGGATTGCTTCCGGCCCTATTCTGGTCCCGGGCGGCAGGCTGAGCCTGTGGTTAATTCTTCTTCCTGATGGGAAAATAGAGTGACCTGTGCCTGTCCCAACACCTAGAGCTAGTCTCTCATTGGTTCCCCCTCTTCCCGTTCATCCTCAGGACAAATTGCAACCTGTACGGAACAGGAGGTTAAAGGTGCTGATTCTCCAAGGAGGGAGATTGCTAGTAAAGCGGCTGGAATGGCAAACCCGAGCACAGGGAGATGAGAAATGAGGTGCGTTTTGAAAACCTTTCCGGATCACACGGTGTACCATCTTCTGGGTTTCTCATGCATGCTTTCGATGTAGGAAGATGCCCTTGAACCTGGAGATTTGGGATCCATGGGATGGGTACCACGCCGTATTACTTTAAAGGGTCTGCGTTTGCTCACCCAACCTCACCAAACCTCTCAGCCCCAAGAGTGTCCACCCTTATGTCTCAATCAACTGTGGGTCTAGATATGGTCAATCCAGGTGGCATCACAGCCCCTGAACGAATTTTGTAAGAATTTCTCTCTCTTTCACTGTCTTTGTTTCACGGGTTTTTAAAAGTAATTGATTTTTATAATGGGGTTTACCTGCTTTTCACTGCTGTGTTTTTGCCGCTTTACACCCACTGGACTCACTTACAGAGAGATATCAGTGCATAGGTTTTAAGATTCTTACTAGTCAGATATATTCTTGGGCGGTGAATAGGGGGTGTTGAGTCCAATTCACTGAGCAAGGAGTAGGTCTTGTCTATTACCTATTGGGTTTATGGAACGGTATCTGAGCTAATTTGAAACCCTTGTTTTATGCATCACCCCACCTCACCTTTCCCGTTAAGCAGCCATAGTGTGTTTTCTAAACGTGTTACCCTGCTCTGATTTGTAATTCAGTTCAAGGGTAGCGGTTTTTATATTCCCTCTATAAGTGATATCTTATGATAAGTATCTTTTTCTGTGTGACTTATTTCACTTAGAATCGTCCTACCTAAATCCACTCATCTTGCTGCTACTAGCCTTATGACGTTGATTTCATGGCTGAGTGATATTCCATTGTACATAAGGACCACAACTTCTTTATCCATTTTTCTCTTTCCTGGGATATTTAAGGTGTAACGAAGTGGAGGTTCTTGTCAACAGAGCAGCCCTAAACTTTGGGGTGCCTGTGTCTTGCTGATTTTTAGTTTTCCCAATTTATACGCCCATGAGTGGAAGTGCCCTATGCTCCCTAAGCTGATTTTTTTCGATGTTTCAGGACACACCGTGCACTTCTCCAGAGTGGCTGTTGGCAATTTACATCCCGCCCATCAGCGTAGCCAGGCTCCCGTTTCTCCATGGCCTGTTTTGCATTTCTGGTTTTGACACTTTATTCAGCATGGCCCTTTTGACCGATGGGAAGCGAGACTTCTTTGTAGCGCTGATTTGCCTTTCCAGGTTGCTTGGTTGGCCAAAAAGGGCGTATGCGTTTTTTCCTGAATATATTCAGGAAGAAACGCATACGCCCTTTTTGGCCAAGGGCATCATTGTCGAGGTTTTGCCGCTTTTCCTGTGCTTTAAAGGCGATTCGAATCTCCCTCCTGAAATCTGTTTCCTGCAATTCTGCCTTGCTTTCCAATCCTCTTCGTTGCCTTCCCTCAATATATTTGTGGACGAGAGTCATCATTTATAAGTCTGCAGGTTTGTGAATTGCAGTGCCCCTGAGCTCCATTTTTCAACTCGCTTTCTTGGGAGCTGGCCGCAAAAGCGCAGGATTGCTTCAGGCCCTATTCTGGTCCCGGGCGGCAGGCTGAGCCTGTGGTTAATTCTTCTTCCTGATGGGAAAATAGAGTGACCTGTGCCTGTCCCAACACCTAGAGCTAGTCTCTCATTGGTTCCCCCTCTTCCCGTTCATCCTCAGGACAAATTGCAACCTGTACGGAACAGGAGGTTAAAGGTGCTGATTCTCCAAGGAGGGAGATTGCTAGTAAAGCGGCTGGAATGGCAAACCCGAGCACAAGGAGATGAGAAATGAGGTGCGTTTTGAAAACCTTTCCGGATCACACTGTGTACCATCTTCTGGGTTTCTCATGCATGCTTTCGATGTAGGAAGATGCCCTTGAACCTGGAGATTTGGGACCCATGGGATGGGTACCACGCAGTATTACTTTAAAGGGTCTGCGTTTGCTCACCCAACCTCACCAAACCTCTCAGCCCCAAGAGTGTCCACCCTTATGTCTCAATCAACTGTGGGTCTAGATATGGTCAATCCAGGTGGCATCACAGCCCCTGAACGAATTTTGTAAGAATTTCTCTCTCTTTCACTGTCTTTGTTTCACGGGTTTTTAAAAGTAATTGATTTTTATAATGGGGTTTACCTGCTTTTCACTGCTGTGTTTTTGCCGCTTTACACCCACTGGACTCACTTACAGAGAGATATCAATGCATAGGTTTTAAGATTCTTACTAGTCAGATATATTCTTGGGCGGTGAATAGGGGGTGTTGAGTCCAATTCACTGAGCAAGGAGTAGGTCTTGTCTATTACCTATTGGGTTTATGGAACGGTATCTGAGCTAATTTGAAACCCTTGTTTTATGCATCACCCCACCTCACCTTTCCCGTTAAGCAGCCATAGTGTGTTTTCTAAACGTGTTACCCTGCTCTGATTTGTAATTCAGTTCAAGGGTAGCGGTTTTTATATTCCCTCTATAAGTGATATCTTATGATAAGTATCTTTTTCTGTGTGACTTATTTCACTTAGAATCGTCCTACCTAAATCCACTCATCTTGCTGCTACTAGCCTTATGACGTTGATTTCATGGCTGAGTGATATTCCATTGTACATAAGGACCACAACTTCTTTATCCATTTTTCTCTTTCCTGGGATATTTAAGGTGTAACGAAGTGGAGGTTCTTGTCAACAGAGCAGCCCTAAACTTTGGGGTGCCTGTGTCTTGCTGATTTTTAGTTTTCCCAATTTATACGCCCATGAGTGGAAGTGCCCTATGCTCCCTAAGCTGATTTTTTTCGATGTTTCAGGACACACCGTGCACTTCTCCAGAGTGGCTGTTGGCAATTTACATCCCGCCCATCAGCGTAGCCAGGCTCCCGTTTCTCCATGGCGTGTTTTGCATTTCTGGTTTTGACACTTTATTCAGCATGGCCCTTTTGACCGATGGGAAGCGAGACTTCTTTGTAGCGCTGATTTGCCTTTCCAGGTTGCTTGGTTGGCCAAAAAGGGCGTATGCGTTTTTTCCTGAATATATTCAGGAAGAAACGCATACGCCCTTTTTGGCCAAGGGCATCATTGTCGAGGTTTTGCCGCTTTTCCTGTGCTTTAAAGGCGATTCGAATCTCCCTCCTGAAATCTGTTTCCTGCAATTCTGCCTTGCTTTCCAATCCTCTTCGTTGCCTTCCCTCAATATATTTGTGGACGAGAGTCATCATTTATAAGTCTGCAGGTTTGTGAATTGCAGTGCCCCTGAGCTCCATTTTTCAACTCGCTTTCTTGGGAGCTGGCCGCAAAAGCGCAGGATTGCTTCCGGCCCTATTCTGGTCCCGGGCGGCAGGCTGAGCCTGTGGTTAATTCTTCTTCCTGATGGGAAAATAGAGTGACCTGTGCCTGTCCCAACACCTAGAGCTAGTCTCTCATTGGTTCCCCCTCTTCCCGTTCATCCTCAGGACAAATTGCAACCTGTACGGAACAGGAGGTTAAAGGTGCTGATTCTCCAAGGAGGGAGATTGCTAGTAAAGCGGCTGGAATGGCAAACCCGAGCACAGGGAGATGAGAAATGAGGTGCGTTTTGAAAACCTTTCCGGATCACACGGTGTACCATCTTCTGGGTTTCTCATGCATGCTTTCGATGTAGGAAGATGCCCTTGAACCTGGAGATTTGGGATCCATGGGATGGGTACCACGCCGTATTACTTTAAAGGGTCTGCGTTTGCTCACCCAACCTCACCAAACCTCTCAGCCCCAAGAGTGTCCACCCTTATGTCTCAATCAACTGTGGGTCTAGATATGGTCAATCCAGGTGGCATCACAGCCCCTGAACGAATTTTGTAAGAATTTCTCTCTCTTTCACTGTCTTTGTTTCACGGGTTTTTAAAAGTAATTGATTTTTATAATGGGGTTTACCTGCTTTTCACTGCTGTGTTTTTGCCGCTTTACACCCACTGGACTCACTTACAGAGAGATATCAGTGCATAGGTTTTAAGATTCTTACTAGTCAGATATATTCTTGGGCGGTGAATAGGGGGTGTTGAGTCCAATTCACTGAGCAAGGAGTAGGTCTTGTCTATTACCTATTGGGTTTATGGAACGGTATCTGAGCTAATTTGAAACCCTTGTTTTATGCATCACCCCACCTCACCTTTCCCGTTAAGCAGCCATAGTGTGTTTTCTAAACGTGTTACCCTGCTCTGATTTGTAATTCAGTTCAAGGGTAGCGGTTTTTATATTCCCTCTATAAGTGATATCTTATGATAAGTATCTTTTTCTGTGTGACTTATTTCACTTAGAATCGTCCTACCTAAATCCACTCATCTTGCTGCTACTAGCCTTATGACGTTGATTTCATGGCTGAGTGATATTCCATTGTACATAAGGACCACAACTTCTTTATCCATTTTTCTCTTTCCTGGGATATTTAAGGTGTAACGAAGTGGAGGTTCTTGTCAACAGAGCAGCCCTAAACTTTGGGGTGCCTGTGTCTTGCTGATTTTTAGTTTTCCCAATTTATACGCCCATGAGTGGAAGTGCCCTATGCTCCCTAAGCTGATTTTTTTCGATGTTTCAGGACACACCGTGCACTTCTCCAGAGTGGCTGTTGGCAATTTACATCCCGCCCATCAGCGTAGCCAGGCTCCCGTTTCTCCATGGCCTGTTTTGCATTTCTGGTTTTGACACTTTATTCAGCATGGCCCTTTTGACCGATGGGAAGCGAGACTTCTTTGTAGCGCTGATTTGCCTTTCCAGGTTGCTTGGTTGGCCAAAAAGGGCGTATGCGTTTTTTCCTGAATATATTCAGGAAGAAACGCATACGCCCTTTTTGGCCAAGGGCATCATTGTCGAGGTTTTGCCGCTTTTCCTGTGCTTTAAAGGCGATTCGAATCTCCCTCCTGAAATCTGTTTCCTGCAATTCTGCCTTGCTTTCCAATCCTCTTCGTTGCCTTCCCTCAATATATTTGTGGACGAGAGTCATCATTTATAAGTCTGCAGGTTTGTGAATTGCAGTGCCCCTGAGCTCCATTTTTCAACTCGCTTTCTTGGGAGCTGGCCGCAAAAGCGCAGGATTGCTTCAGGCCCTATTCTGGTCCCGGGCGGCAGGCTGAGCCTGTGGTTAATTCTTCTTCCTGATGGGAAAATAGAGTGACCTGTGCCTGTCCCAACACCTAGAGCTAGTCTCTCATTGGTTCCCCCTCTTCCCGTTCATCCTCAGGACAAATTGCAACCTGTACGGAACAGGAGGTTAAAGGTGCTGATTCTCCAAGGAGGGAGATTGCTAGTAAAGCGGCTGGAATGGCAAACCCGAGCACAAGGAGATGAGAAATGAGGTGCGTTTTGAAAACCTTTCCGGATCACACGGTGTACCATCTTCTGGGTTTCTCATGCATGCTTTCGATGTAGGAAGATGCCCTTGAACCTGGAGATTTGGGACCCATGGGATGGGTACCACGCAGTATTACTTTAAAGGGTCTGCGTTTGCTCACCCAACCTCACCAAACCTCTCAGCCCCAAGAGTGTCCACCCTTATGTCTCAATCAACTGTGGGTCTAGATATGGTCAATCCAGGTGGCATCACAGCCCCTGAACGAATTTTGTAAGAATTTCTCTCTCTTTCACTGTCTTTGTTTCACGGGTTTTTAAAAGTAATTGATTTTTATAATGGGGTTTACCTGCTTTTCACTGCTGTGTTTTTGCCGCTTTACACCCACTGGACTCACTTACAGAGAGATATCAGTGCATAGGTTTTAAGATTCTTACTAGTCAGATATATTCTTGGGCGGTGAATAGGGGGTGTTGAGTCCAATTCACTGAGCAAGGAGTAGGTCTTGTCTATTACCTATTGGGTTTATGGAACGGTATCTGAGCTAATTTGAAACCCTTGTTTTATGCATCACCCCACCTCACCTTTCCCGTTAAGCAGCCATAGTGTGTTTTCTAAACGTGTTACCCTGCTCTGATTTGTAATTCAGTTCAAGGGTAGCGGTTTTTATATTCCCTCTATAAGTGATATCTTATGATAAGTATCTTTTTCTGTGTGACTTATTTCACTTAGAATCGTCCTACCTAAATCCACTCATCTTGCTGCTACTAGCCTTATGACGTTGATTTCATGGCTGAGTGATATTCCATTGTACATAAGGACCACAACTTCTTTATCCATTTTTCTCTTTCCTGGGATATTTAAGGTGTAACGAAGTGGAGGTTCTTGTCAACAGAGCAGCCCTAAACTTTGGGGTGCCTGTGTCTTGCTGATTTTTAGTTTTCCCAATTTATACGCCCATGAGTGGAAGTGCCCTATGCTCCCTAAGCTGATTTTTTTCGATGTTTCAGGACACACCGTGCACTTCTCCAGAGTGGCTGTTGGCAATTTACATCCCGCCCATCAGCGTAGCCAGGCTCCCGTTTCTCCATGGCCTGTTTTGCATTTCTGGTTTTGACACTTTATTCAGCATGGCCCTTTTGACCGATGGGAAGCGAGACTTCTTTGTAGCGCTGATTTGCCTTTCCAGGTTGCTTGGTTGGCCAAAAAGGGCGTATGCGTTTTTTCCTGAATATATTCAGGAAGAAACGCATACGCCCTTTTTGGCCAAGGGCATCATTGTCGAGGTTTTGCCGCTTTTCCTGTGCTTTAAAGGCGATTCGAATCTCTCTCCTGAAATCTGTTTCCTGCAATTCTGCCTTGCTTTCCAATCCTCTTCGTTGCCTTCCCTCAATATATTTGTGGACGAGAGTCATCATTTATAAGTCTGCAGGTTTGTGAATTGCAGTGCCCCTGAGCTCCATTTTTCAACTCGCTTTCTTGGGAGCTGGCCGCAAAAGCGCAGGATTGCTTCAGGCCCTATTCTGGTCCCGGGCGGCAGGCTGAGCCTGTGGTTAATTCTTCTTCCTGATGGGAAAATAGAGTGACCTGTGCCTGTCCCAACACCTAGAGCTAGTCTCTCATTGGTTCCCCCTCTTCCCGTTCATCCTCAGGACAAATTGCAACCTGTACGGAACAGGAGGTTAAAGGTGCTGATTCTCCAAGGAGGGAGATTGCTAGTAAAGCGGCTGGAATGGCAAACCCGAGCACAAGGAGATGAGAAATGAGGTGCGTTTTGAAAACCTTTCCGGATCACACTGTGTACCATCTTCTGGGTTTCTCATGCATGCTTTCGATGTAGGAAGATGCCCTTGAACCTGGAGATTTGGGACCCATGGGATGGGTACCACGCAGTATTACTTTAAAGGGTCTGCGTTTGCTCACCCAACCTCACCAAACCTCTCAGCCCCAAGAGTGTCCACCCTTATGTCTCAATCAACTGTGGGTCTAGATATGGTCAATCCAGGTGGCATCACAGCCCCTGAACGAATTTTGTAAGAATTTCTCTCTCTTTCACTGTCTTTGTTTCACGGGTTTTTAAAAGTAATTGATTTTTATAATGGGGTTTACCTGCTTTTCACTGCTGTGTTTTTGCCGCTTTACACCCACTGGACTCACTTACAGAGAGATATCAATGCATAGGTTTTAAGATTCTTACTAGTCAGATATATTCTTGGGCGGTGAATAGGGGGTGTTGAGTCCAATTCACTGAGCAAGGAGTAGGTCTTGTCTATTACCTATTGGGTTTATGGAACGGTATCTGAGCTAATTTGAAACCCTTGTTTTATGCATCACCCCACCTCACCTTTCCCGTTAAGCAGCCATAGTGTGTTTTCTAAACGTGTTACCCTGCTCTGATTTGTAATTAAGTTCAAGGGTAGCGGTTTTTATATTCCCTCTATAAGTGATATCTTATGATAAGTATCTTTTTCTGTGTGACTTATTTCACTTAGAATCGTCCTACCTAAATCCACTCATCTTGCTGCTACTAGCCTTATGACGTTGATTTCATGGCTGAGTGACATTCCATTGTACATAAGGACCACAACTTCTTTATCCATTTTTCTCTTTCCTGGGATATTTAAGGTGTAACGAAGTGGAGGTTCTTGTCAACAGAGCAGCCCTAAACTTTGGGGTGCCTGTGTCTTGCTGATTTTTAGTTTTCCCAATTTATACGCCCATGAGTGGAAGTGCCCTATGCTCCCTAAGCTGATTTTTTTCGATGTTTCAGGACACACCGTGCACTTCTCCAGAGTGGCTGTTGGCAATTTACATCCCGCCCATCAGCGTAGCCAGGCTCCCGTTTCTCCATGGCCTGTTTTGCATTTCTGGTTTTGACACTTTATTCAGCATGGCCCTTTTGACCGATGGGAAGCGAGACTTCTTTGTAGCGCTGATTTGCCTTTCCAGGTTGCTTGGTTGGCCAAAAAGGGCGTATGCGTTTTTTCCTGAATATATTCAGGAAGAAACGCATACGCCCTTTTTGGCCAAGGGCATCATTGTCGAGGTTTTGCCGCTTTTCCTGTGCTTTAAAGGCGATTCGAATCTCCCTCCTGAAATCTGTTTCCTGCAATTCTGCCTTGCTTTCCAATCCTCTTCGTTGCCTTCCCTCAATATATTTGTGGACGAGAGTCATCATTTATAAGTCTGCAGGTTTGTGAATTGCAGTGCCCCTGAGCTCCATTTTTCAACTCGCTTTCTTGGGAGCTGGCCGCAAAAGCGCAGGATTGCTTCCGGCCCTATTCTGGTCCCGGGCGGCAGGCTGAGCCTGTGGTTAATTCTTCTTCCTGATGGGAAAATAGAGTGACCTGTGCCTGTCCCAACACCTAGAGCTAGTCTCTCATTGGTTCCCCCTCTTCCCGTTCATCCTCAGGACAAATTGCAACCTGTACGGAACAGGAGGTTAAAGGTGCTGATTCTCCAAGGAGGGAGATTGCTAGTAAAGCGGCTGGAATGGCAAACCCGAGCACAAGGAGATGAGAAATGAGGTGCGTTTTGAAAACCTTTCCGGATCACACGGTGTACCATCTTCTGGGTTTCTCATGCATGCTTTCGATGTAGGAAGATGCCCTTGAACCTGGAGATTTGGGACCCATGGGATGGGTACCACGCCGTATTACTTTAAAGGGTCTGCGTTTGCTCACCCAACCTCACCAAACCTCTCAGCCCCAAGAGTGTCCACCCTTATGTCTCAATCAACTGTGGGTCTAGATATGGTCAATCCAGGTGGCATCACAGCCCCTGAACGAATTTTGTAAGAATTTCTCTCTCTTTCACTGTCTTTGTTTCACGGGTTTTTAAAAGTAATTGATTTTTATAATGGGGTTTACCTGCTTTTCACTGCTGTGTTTTTGCCGCTTTACACCCACTGGACTCACTTACAGAGAGATATCAGTGCATAGGTTTTAAGATTCTTACTAGTCAGATATATTCTTGGGCGGTGAATAGGGGGTGTTGAGTCCAATTCACTGAGCAAGGAGTAGGTCTTGTCTATTACCTATTGGGTTTATGGAACGGTATCTGAGCTAATTTGAAACCCTTGTTTTATGCATCACCCCACCTCACCTTTCCCGTTAAGCAGCCATAGTGTGTTTTCTAAACGTGTTACCCTGCTCTGATTTGTAATTCAGTTCAAGGGTAGCGGTTTTTATATTCCCTCTATAAGTGATATCTTATGATAAGTATCTTTTTCTGTGTGACTTATTTCACTTAGAATCGTCCTACCTAAATCCACTCATCTTGCTGCTACTAGCCTTATGACGTTGATTTCATGGCTGAGTGATATTCCATTGTACATAAGGACCACAACTTCTTTATCCATTTTTCTCTTTCCTGGGATATTTAAGGTGTAACGAAGTGGAGGTTCTTGTCAACAGAGCAGCCCTAAACTTTGGGGTGCCTGTGTCTTGCTGATTTTTAGTTTTCCCAATTTATACGCCCATGAGTGGAAGTGCCCTATGCTCCCTAAGCTGATTTTTTTCGATGTTTCAGGACACACCGTGCACTTCTCCAGAGTGGCTGTTGGCAATTTACATCCCGCCCATCAGCGTAGCCAGGCTCCCGTTTCTCCATGGCCTGTTTTGCATTTCTGGTTTTGACACTTTATTCAGCATGGCCCTTTTGACCGATGGGAAGCGAGACTTCTTTGTAGCGCTGATTTGCCTTTCCAGGTTGCTTGGTTGGCCAAAAAGGGCGTATGCGTTTTTTCCTGAATATATTCAGGAAGAAACGCATACGCCCTTTTTGGCCAAGGGCATCATTGTCGAGGTTTTGCCGCTTTTCCTGTGCTTTAAAGGCGATTCGAATCTCCCTCCTGAAATCTGTTTCCTGCAATTCTGCCTTGCTTTCCAATCCTCTTCGTTGCCTTCCCTCAATATATTTGTGGACGAGAGTCATCATTTATAAGTCTGCAGGTTTGTGAATTGCAGTGCCCCTGAGCTCCATTTTTCAACTCGCTTTCTTGGGAGCTGGCCGCAAAAGCGCAGGATTGCTTCAGGCCCTATTCTGGTCCCGGGCGGCAGGCTGAGCCTGTGGTTAATTCTTCTTCCTGATGGGAAAATAGAGTGACCTGTGCCTGTCCCAACACCTAGAGCTAGTCTCTCATTGGTTCCCCCTCTTCCCGTTCATCCTCAGGACAAATTGCAACCTGTACGGAACAGGAGGTTAAAGGTGCTGATTCTCCAAGGAGGGAGATTGCTAGTAAAGCGGCTGGAATGGCAAACCCGAGCACAAGGAGATGAGAAATGAGGTGCGTTTTGAAAACCTTTCCGGATCACACTGTGTACCATCTTCTGGGTTTCTCATGCATGCTTTCGATGTAGGAAGATGCCCTTGAACCTGGAGATTTGGGACCCATGGGATGGGTACCACGCAGTATTACTTTAAAGGGTCTGCGTTTGCTCACCCAACCTCACCAAACCTCTCAGCCCCAAGAGTGTCCACCCTTATGTCTCAATCAACTGTGGGTCTAGATATGGTCAATCCAGGTGGCATCACAGCCCCTGAACGAATTTTGTAAGAATTTCTCTCTCTTTCACTGTCTTTGTTTCACGGGTTTTTAAAAGTAATTGATTTTTATAATGGGGTTTACCTGCTTTTCACTGCTGTGTTTTTGCCGCTTTACACCCACTGGACTCACTTACAGAGAGATATCAATGCATAGGTTTTAAGATTCTTACTAGTCAGATATATTCTTGGGCGGTGAATAGGGGGTGTTGAGTCCAATTCACTGAGCAAGGAGTAGGTCTTGTCTATTACCTATTGGGTTTATGGAACGGTATCTGAGCTAATTTGAAACCCTTGTTTTATGCATCACCCCACCTCACCTTTCCCGTTAAGCAGCCATAGTGTGTTTTCTAAACGTGTTACCCTGCTCTGATTTGTAATTCAGTTCAAGGGTAGCGGTTTTTATATTCCCTCTATAAGTGATATCTTATGATAAGTATCTTTTTCTGTGTGACTTATTTCACTTAGAATCGTCCTACCTAAATCCACTCATCTTGCTGCTACTAGCCTTATGACGTTGATTTCATGGCTGAGTGATATTCCATTGTACATAAGGACCACAACTTCTTTATCCATTTTTCTCTTTCCTGGGATATTTAAGGTGTAACGAAGTGGAGGTTCTTGTCAACAGAGCAGCCCTAAACTTTGGGGTGCCTGTGTCTTGCTGATTTTTAGTTTTCCCAATTTATACGCCCATGAGTGGAAGTGCCCTATGCTCCCTAAGCTGATTTTTTTCGATGTTTCAGGACACACCGTGCACTTCTCCAGAGTGGCTGTTGGCAATTTACATCCCGCCCATCAGCGTAGCCAGGCTCCCGTTTCTCCATGGCGTGTTTTGCATTTCTGGTTTTGACACTTTATTCAGCATGGCCCTTTTGACCGATGGGAAGCGAGACTTCTTTGTAGCGCTGATTTGCCTTTCCAGGTTGCTTGGTTGGCCAAAAAGGGCGTATGCGTTTTTTCCTGAATATATTCAGGAAGAAACGCATACGCCCTTTTTGGCCAAGGGCATCATTGTCGAGGTTTTGCCGCTTTTCCTGTGCTTTAAAGGCGATTCGAATCTCCCTCCTGAAATCTGTTTCCTGCAATTCTGCCTTGCTTTCCAATCCTCTTCGTTGCCTTCCCTCAATATATTTGTGGACGAGAGTCATCATTTATAAGTCTGCAGGTTTGTGAATTGCAGTGCCCCTGAGCTCCATTTTTCAACTCGCTTTCTTGGGAGCTGGCCGCAAAAGCGCAGGATTGCTTCCGGCCCTATTCTGGTCCCGGGCGGCAGGCTGAGCCTGTGGTTAATTCTTCTTCCTGATGGGAAAATAGAGTGACCTGTGCCTGTCCCAACACCTAGAGCTAGTCTCTCATTGGTTCCCCCTCTTCCCGTTCATCCTCAGGACAAATTGCAACCTGTACGGAACAGGAGGTTAAAGGTGCTGATTCTCCAAGGAGGGAGATTGCTAGTAAAGCGGCTGGAATGGCAAACCCGAGCACAGGGAGATGAGAAATGAGGTGCGTTTTGAAAACCTTTCCGGATCACACGGTGTACCATCTTCTGGGTTTCTCATGCATGCTTTCGATGTAGGAAGATGCCCTTGAACCTGGAGATTTGGGATCCATGGGATGGGTACCACGCCGTATTACTTTAAAGGGTCTGCGTTTGCTCACCCAACCTCACCAAACCTCTCAGCCCCAAGAGTGTCCACCCTTATGTCTCAATCAACTGTGGGTCTAGATATGGTCAATCCAGGTGGCATCACAGCCCCTGAACGAATTTTGTAAGAATTTCTCTCTCTTTCACTGTCTTTGTTTCACGGGTTTTTAAAAGTAATTGATTTTTATAATGGGGTTTACCTGCTTTTCACTGCTGTGTTTTTGCCGCTTTACACCCACTGGACTCACTTACAGAGAGATATCAGTGCATAGGTTTTAAGATTCTTACTAGTCAGATATATTCTTGGGCGGTGAATAGGGGGTGTTGAGTCCAATTCACTGAGCAAGGAGTAGGTCTTGTCTATTACCTATTGGGTTTATGGAACGGTATCTGAGCTAATTTGAAACCCTTGTTTTATGCATCACCCCACCTCACCTTTCCCGTTAAGCAGCCATAGTGTGTTTTCTAAACGTGTTACCCTGCTCTGATTTGTAATTCAGTTCAAGGGTAGCGGTTTTTATATTCCCTCTATAAGTGATATCTTATGATAAGTATCTTTTTCTGTGTGACTTATTTCACTTAGAATCGTCCTACCTAAATCCACTCATCTTGCTGCTACTAGCCTTATGACGTTGATTTCATGGCTGAGTGATATTCCATTGTACATAAGGACCACAACTTCTTTATCCATTTTTCTCTTTCCTGGGATATTTAAGGTGTAACGAAGTGGAGGTTCTTGTCAACAGAGCAGCCCTAAACTTTGGGGTGCCTGTGTCTTGCTGATTTTTAGTTTTCCCAATTTATACGCCCATGAGTGGAAGTGCCCTATGCTCCCTAAGCTGATTTTTTTCGATGTTTCAGGACACACCGTGCACTTCTCCAGAGTGGCTGTTGGCAATTTACATCCCGCCCATCAGCGTAGCCAGGCTCCCGTTTCTCCATGGCGTGTTTTGCATTTCTGGTTTTGACACTTTATTCAGCATGGCCCTTTTGACCGATGGGAAGCGAGACTTCTTTGTAGCGCTGATTTGCCTTTCCAGGTTGCTTGGTTGGCCAAAAAGGGCGTATGCGTTTTTTCCTGAATATATTCAGGAAGAAACGCATACGCCCTTTTTGGCCAAGGGCATCATTGTCGAGGTTTTGCCGCTTTTCCTGTGCTTTAAAGGCGATTCGAATCTCCCTCCTGAAATCTGTTTCCTGCAATTCTGCCTTGCTTTCCAATCCTCTTCGTTGCCTTCCCTCAATATATTTGTGGACGAGAGTCATCATTTATAAGTCTGCAGGTTTGTGAATTGCAGTGCCCCTGAGCTCCATTTTTCAACTCGCTTTCTTGGGAGCTGGCCGCAAAAGCGCAGGATTGCTTCAGGCCCTATTCTGGTCCCGGGCGGCAGGCTGAGCCTGTGGTTAATTCTTCTTCCTGATGGGAAAATAGAGTGACCTGTGCCTGTCCCAACACCTAGAGCTAGTCTCTCATTGGTTCCCCCTCTTCCCGTTCATCCTCAGGACAAATTGCAACCTGTACGGAACAGGAGGTTAAAGGTGCTGATTCTCCAAGGAGGGAGATTGCTAGTAAAGCGGCTGGAATGGCAAACCCGAGCACAAGGAGATGAGAAATGAGGTGCGTTTTGAAAACCTTTCCGGATCACACGGTGTACCATCTTCTGGGTTTCTCATGCATGCTTTCGATGTAGGAAGATGCCCTTGAACCTGGAGATTTGGGACCCATGGGATGGGTACCACGCAGTATTACTTTAAAGGGTCTGCGTTTGCTCACCCAACCTCACCAAACCTCTCAGCCCCAAGAGTGTCCACCCTTATGTCTCAATCAACTGTGGGTCTAGATATGGTCAATCCAGGTGGCATCACAGCCCCTGAACGAATTTTGTAAGAATTTCTCTCTCTTTCACTGTCTTTGTTTCACGGGTTTTTAAAAGTAATTGATTTTTATAATGGGGTTTACCTGCTTTTCACTGCTGTGTTTTTGCCGCTTTACACCCACTGGACTCACTTACAGAGAGATATCAGTGCATAGGTTTTAAGATTCTTACTAGTCAGATATATTCTTGGGCGGTGAATAGGGGGTGTTGAGTCCAATTCACTGAGCAAGGAGTAGGTCTTGTCTATTACCTATTGGGTTTATGGAACGGTATCTGAGCTAATTTGAAACCCTTGTTTTATGCATCACCCCACCTCACCTTTCCCGTTAAGCAGCCATAGTGTGTTTTCTAAACGTGTTACCCTGCTCTGATTTGTAATTCAGTTCAAGGGTAGCGGTTTTTATATTCCCTCTATAAGTGATATCTTATGATAAGTATCTTTTTCTGTGTGACTTATTTCACTTAGAATCGTCCTACCTAAATCCACTCATCTTGCTGCTACTAGCCTTATGACGTTGATTTCATGGCTGAGTGATATTCCATTGTACATAAGGACCACAACTTCTTTATCCATTTTTCTCTTTCCTGGGATATTTAAGGTGTAACGAAGTGGAGGTTCTTGTCAACAGAGCAGCCCTAAACTTTGGGGTGCCTGTGTCTTGCTGATTTTTAGTTTTCCCAATTTATACGCCCATGAGTGGAAGTGCCCTATGCTCCCTAAGCTGATTTTTTTCGATGTTTCAGGACACACCGTGCACTTCTCCAGAGTGGCTGTTGGCAATTTACATCCCGCCCATCAGCGTAGCCAGGCTCCCGTTTCTCCATGGCCTGTTTTGCATTTCTGGTTTTGACACTTTATTCAGCATGGCCCTTTTGACCGATGGGAAGCGAGACTTCTTTGTAGCGCTGATTTGCCTTTCCAGGTTGCTTGGTTGGCCAAAAAGGGCGTATGCGTTTTTTCCTGAATATATTCAGGAAGAAACGCATACGCCCTTTTTGGCCAAGGGCATCATTGTCGAGGTTTTGCCGCTTTTCCTGTGCTTTAAAGGCGATTCGAATCTCCCTCCTGAAATCTGTTTCCTGCAATTCTGCCTTGCTTTCCAATCCTCTTCGTTGCCTTCCCTCAATATATTTGTGGACGAGAGTCATCATTTATAAGTCTGCAGGTTTGTGAATTGCAGTGCCCCTGAGCTCCATTTTTCAACTCGCTTTCTTGGGAGCTGGCCGCAAAAGCGCAGGATTGCTTCAGGCCCTATTCTGGTCCCGGGCGGCAGGCTGAGCCTGTGGTTAATTCTTCTTCCTGATGGGAAAATAGAGTGACCTGTGCCTGTCCCAACACCTAGAGCTAGTCTCTCATTGGTTCCCCCTCTTCCCGTTCATCCTCAGGACAAATTGCAACCTGTACGGAACAGGAGGTTAAAGGTGCTGATTCTCCAAGGAGGGAGATTGCTAGTAAAGCGGCTGGAATGGCAAACCCGAGCACAAGGAGATGAGAAATGAGGTGCGTTTTGAAAACCTTTCCGGATCACACTGTGTACCATCTTCTGGGTTTCTCATGCATGCTTTCGATGTAGGAAGATGCCCTTGAACCTGGAGATTTGGGACCCATGGGATGGGTACCACGCAGTATTACTTTAAAGGGTCTGCGTTTGCTCACCCAACCTCACCAAACCTCTCAGCCCCAAGAGTGTCCACCCTTATGTCTCAATCAACTGTGGGTCTAGATATGGTCAATCCAGGTGGCATCACAGCCCCTGAACGAATTTTGTAAGAATTTCTCTCTCTTTCACTGTCTTTGTTTCACGGGTTTTTAAAAGTAATTGATTTTTATAATGGGGTTTACCTGCTTTTCACTGCTGTGTTTTTGCCGCTTTACACCCACTGGACTCACTTACAGAGAGATATCAATGCATAGGTTTTAAGATTCTTACTAGTCAGATATATTCTTGGGCGGTGAATAGGGGGTGTTGAGTCCAATTCACTGAGCAAGGAGTAGGTCTTGTCTATTACCTATTGGGTTTATGGAACGGTATCTGAGCTAATTTGAAACCCTTGTTTTATGCATCACCCCACCTCACCTTTCCCGTTAAGCAGCCATAGTGTGTTTTCTAAACGTGTTACCCTGCTCTGATTTGTAATTAAGTTCAAGGGTAGCGGTTTTTATATTCCCTCTATAAGTGATATCTTATGATAAGTATCTTTTTCTGTGTGACTTATTTCACTTAGAATCGTCCTACCTAAATCCACTCATCTTGCTGCTACTAGCCTTATGACGTTGATTTCATGGCTGAGTGACATTCCATTGTACATAAGGACCACAACTTCTTTATCCATTTTTCTCTTTCCTGGGATATTTAAGGTGTAACGAAGTGGAGGTTCTTGTCAACAGAGCAGCCCTAAACTTTGGGGTGCCTGTGTCTTGCTGATTTTTAGTTTTCCCAATTTATACGCCCATGAGTGGAAGTGCCCTATGCTCCCTAAGCTGATTTTTTTCGATGTTTCAGGACACACCGTGCACTTCTCCAGAGTGGCTGTTGGCAATTTACATCCCGCCCATCAGCGTAGCCAGGCTCCCGTTTCTCCATGGCCTGTTTTGCATTTCTGGTTTTGACACTTTATTCAGCATGGCCCTTTTGACCGATGGGAAGCGAGACTTCTTTGTAGCGCTGATTTGCCTTTCCAGGTTGCTTGGTTGGCCAAAAAGGGCGTATGCGTTTTTTCCTGAATATATTCAGGAAGAAACGCATACGCCCTTTTTGGCCAAGGGCATCATTGTCGAGGTTTTGCCGCTTTTCCTGTGCTTTAAAGGCGATTCGAATCTCCCTCCTGAAATCTGTTTCCTGCAATTCTGCCTTGCTTTCCAATCCTCTTCGTTGCCTTCCCTCAATATATTTGTGGACGAGAGTCATCATTTATAAGTCTGCAGGTTTGTGAATTGCAGTGCCCCTGAGCTCCATTTTTCAACTCGCTTTCTTGGGAGCTGGCCGCAAAAGCGCAGGATTGCTTCAGGCCCTATTCTGGTCCCGGGCGGCAGGCTGAGCCTGTGGTTAATTCTTCTTCCTGATGGGAAAATAGAGTGACCTGTGCCTGTCCCAACACCTAGAGCTAGTCTCTCATTGGTTCCCCCTCTTCCCGTTCATCCTCAGGACAAATTGCAACCTGTACGGAACAGGAGGTTAAAGGTGCTGGTTCTCCAAGGAGGGAGATTGCTAGTAAAGCGGCTGGAATGGCAAACCCGAGCACAGGGAGATGAGAAATGAGGTGCGTTTTGAAAACCTTTCCGGATCACACGGTGTACCATCTTCTGGGTTTCTCATGCATGCTTTCGATGTAGGAAGATGCCCTTGAACCTGGAGATTTGGGACCCATGGGATGGGTACCACGCAGTATTACTTTAAAGGGTCTGCGTTTGCTCACCCAACCTCACCAAACCTCTCAGCCCCAAGAGTGTCCACCCTTATGTCTCAATCAACTGTGGGTCTAGATATGGTCAATCCAGGTGGCATCACAGCCCCTGAACGAATTTTGTAAGAATTTCTCTCTCTTTCACTGTCTTTGTTTCACGGGTTTTTAAAAGTAATTGATTTTTATAATGGGGTTTACCTGCTTTTCACTGCTGTGTTTTTGCCGCTTTACACCCACTGGACTCACTTACAGAGAGATATCAGTGCATAGGTTTTAAGATTCTTACTAGTCAGATATATTCTTGGGCGGTGAATAGGGGGTGTTGAGTCCAATTCACTGAGCAAGGAGTAGGTCTTGTCTATTACCTATTGGGTTTATGGAACGGTATCTGAGCTAATTTGAAACCCTTGTTTTATGCATCACCCCACCTCACCTTTCCCGTTAAGCAGCCATAGTGTGTTTTCTAAACGTGTTACCCTGCTCTGATTTGTAATTCAGTTCAAGGGTAGCGGTTTTTATATTCCCTCTATAAGTGATATCTTATGATAAGTATCTTTTTCTGTGTGACTTATTTCACTTAGAATCGTCCTACCTAAATCCACTCATCTTGCTGCTACTAGCCTTATGACGTTGATTTCATGGCTGAGTGATATTCCATTGTACATAAGGACCACAACTTCTTTATCCATTTTTCTCTTTCCTGGGATATTTAAGGTGTAACGAAGTGGAGGTTCTTGTCAACAGAGCAGCCCTAAACTTTGGGGTGCCTGTGTCTTGCTGATTTTTAGTTTTCCCAATTTATACGCCCATGAGTGGAAGTGCCCTATGCTCCCTAAGCTGATTTTTTTCGATGTTTCAGGACACACCGTGCACTTCTCCAGAGTGGCTGTTGGCAATTTACATCCCGCCCATCAGCGTAGCCAGGCTCCCGTTTCTCCATGGCCTGTTTTGCATTTCTGGTTTTGACACTTTATTCAGCATGGCCCTTTTGACCGATGGGAAGCGAGACTTCTTTGTAGCGCTGATTTGCCTTTCCAGGTTGCTTGGTTGGCCAAAAAGGGCGTATGCGTTTTTTCCTGAATATATTCAGGAAGAAACGCATACGCCCTTTTTGGCCAAGGGCATCATTGTCGAGGTTTTGCCGCTTTTCCTGTGCTTTAAAGGCGATTCGAATCTCCCTCCTGAAATCTGTTTCCTGCAATTCTGCCTTGCTTTCCAATCCTCTTCGTTGCCTTCCCTCAATATATTTGTGGACGAGAGTCATCATTTATAAGTCTGCAGGTTTGTGAATTGCAGTGCCCCTGAGCTCCATTTTTCAACTCGCTTTCTTGGGAGCTGGCCGCAAAAGCGCAGGATTGCTTCAGGCCCTATTCTGGTCCCGGGCGGCAGGCTGAGCCTGTGGTTAATTCTTCTTCCTGATGGGAAAATAGAGTGACCTGTGCCTGTCCCAACACCTAGAGCTAGTCTCTCATTGGTTCCCCCTCTTCCCGTTCATCCTCAGGACAAATTGCAACCTGTACGGAACAGGAGGTTAAAGGTGCTGATTCTCCAAGGAGGGAGATTGCTAGTAAAGCGGCTGGAATGGCAAACCCGAGCACAAGGAGATGAGAAATGAGGTGCGTTTTGAAAACCTTTCCGGATCACACGGTGTACCATCTTCTGGGTTTCTCATGCATGCTTTCGATGTAGGAAGATGCCCTTGAACCTGGAGATTTGGGACCCATGGGATGGGTACCACGCAGTATTACTTTAAAGGGTCTGCGTTTGCTCACCCAACCTCACCAAACCTCTCAGCCCCAAGAGTGTCCACCCTTATGTCTCAAACAACTGTGGGTCTAGATATGGTCAATCCAGGTGGCATCACAGCCCCTGAACGAATTTTGTAAGAATTTCTCTCTCTTTCACTGTCTTTGTTTCACGGGTTTTTAAAAGTAATTGATTTTTATAATGGGGTTTACCTGCTTTTCACTGCTGTGTTTTTGCCGCTTTACACCCACTGGACTCACTTACAGAGAGATATCAGTGCATAGGTTTTAAGATTCTTACTAGTCAGATATATTCTTGGGCGGTGAATAGGGGGTGTTGAGTCCAATTCACTGAGCAAGGAGTAGGTCTTGTCTATTACCTATTGGGTTTATGGAATGGTATCTGAGCTAATTTGAAACCCTTGTTTTATGCATCACCCCACCTCACCTTTCCCGTTAAGCAGCCATAGTGTGTTTTCTAAACGTGTTACCCTGCTCTGATTTGTAATTCAGTTCAAGGGTAGCGGTTTTTATATTCCCTCTATAAGTGATATCTTATGATAAGTATCTTTTTCTGTGTGACTTATTTCACTTAGAATCGTCCTACCTAAATCCACTCATCTTGCTGCTACTAGCCTTATGACGTTGATTTCATGGCTGAGTGATATTCCATTGTACATAAGGACCACAACTTCTTTATCCATTTTTCTCTTTCCTGGGATATTTAAGGTGTAACGAAGTGGAGGTTCTTGTCAACAGAGCAGCCCTAAACTTTGGGGTGCCTGTGTCTTGCTGATTTTTAGTTTTCCCAATTTATACGCCCATGAGTGGAAGTGCCCTATGCTCCCTAAGCTGATTTTTTTCGATGTTTCAGGACACACCGTGCACTTCTCCAGAGTGGCTGTTGGCAATTTACATCCCGCCCATCAGCGTAGCCAGGCTCCCGTTTCTCCATGGCCTGTTTTGCATTTCTGGTTTTGACACTTTATTCAGCATGGCCCTTTTGACCGATGGGAAGCGAGACTTCTTTGTAGCGCTGATTTGCCTTTCCAGGTTGCTTGGTTGGCCAAAAAGGGCGTATGCGTTTTTTCCTGAATATATTCAGGAAGAAACGCATACGCCCTTTTTGGCCAAGGGCATCATTGTCGAGGTTTTGCCGCTTTTCCTGTGCTTTAAAGGCGATTCGAATCTCCCTCCTGAAATCTGTTTCCTGCAATTCTGCCTTGCTTTCCAATCCTCTTCGTTGCCTTCCCTCAATATATTTGTGGACGAGAGTCATCATTTATAAGTCTGCAGGTTTGTGAATTGCAGTGCCCCTGAGCTCCATTTTTCAACTCGCTTTCTTGGGAGCTGGCCGCAAAAGCGCAGGATTGCTTCAGGCCCTATTCTGGTCCCGGGCGGCAGGCTGAGCCTGTGGTTAATTCTTCTTCCTGATGGGAAAATAGAGTGACCTGTGCCTGTCCCAACACCTAGAGCTAGTCTCTCATTGGTTCCCCCTCTTCCCGTTCATCCTCAGGACAAATTGCAACCTGTACGGAACAGGAGGTTAAAGGTGCTGATTCTCCAAGGAGGGAGATTGCTAGTAAAGCGGCTGGAATGGCAAACCCGAGCACAAGGAGATGAGAAATGAGGTGCGTTTTGAAAACCTTTCCGGATCACACTGTGTACCATCTTCTGGGTTTCTCATGCATGCTTTCGATGTAGGAAGATGCCCTTGAACCTGGAGATTTGGGACCCATGGGATGGGTACCACGCAGTATTACTTTAAAGGGTCTGCGTTTGCTCACCCAACCTCACCAAACCTCTCAGCCCCAAGAGTGTCCACCCTTATGTCTCAATCAACTGTGGGTCTAGATATGGTCAATCCAGGTGGCATCACAGCCCCTGAACGAATTTTGTAAGAATTTCTCTCTCTTTCACTGTCTTTGTTTCACGGGTTTTTAAAAGTAATTGATTTTTATAATGGGGTTTACCTGCTTTTCACTGCTGTGTTTTTGCCGCTTTACACCCACTGGACTCACTTACAGAGAGATATCAATGCATAGGTTTTAAGATTCTTACTAGTCAGATATATTCTTGGGCGGTGAATAGGGGGTGTTGAGTCCAATTCACTGAGCAAGGAGTAGGTCTTGTCTATTACCTATTGGGTTTATGGAACGGTATCTGAGCTAATTTGAAACCCTTGTTTTATGCATCACCCCACCTCACCTTTCCCGTTAAGCAGCCATAGTGTGTTTTCTAAACGTGTTACCCTGCTCTGATTTGTAATTAAGTTCAAGGGTAGCGGTTTTTATATTCCCTCTATAAGTGATATCTTATGATAAGTATCTTTTTCTGTGTGACTTATTTCACTTAGAATCGTCCTACCTAAATCCACTCATCTTGCTGCTACTAGCCTTATGACGTTGATTTCATGGCTGAGTGACATTCCATTGTACATAAGGACCACAACTTCTTTATCCATTTTTCTCTTTCCTGGGATATTTAAGGTGTAACGAAGTGGAGGTTCTTGTCAACAGAGCAGCCCTAAACTTTGGGGTGCCTGTGTCTTGCTGATTTTTAGTTTTCCCAATTTATACGCCCATGAGTGGAAGTGCCCTATGCTCCCTAAGCTGATTTTTTTCGATGTTTCAGGACACACCGTGCACTTCTCCAGAGTGGCTGTTGGCAATTTACATCCCGCCCATCAGCGTAGCCAGGCTCCCGTTTCTCCATGGCCTGTTTTGCATTTCTGGTTTTGACACTTTATTCAGCATGGCCCTTTTGACCGATGGGAAGCGAGACTTCTTTGTAGCGCTGATTTGCCTTTCCAGGTTGCTTGGTTGGCCAAAAAGGGCGTATGCGTTTTTTCCTGAATATATTCAGGAAGAAACGCATACGCCCTTTTTGGCCAAGGGCATCATTGTCGAGGTTTTGCCGCTTTTCCTGTGCTTTAAAGGCGATTCGAATCTCCCTCCTGAAATCTGTTTCCTGCAATTCTGCCTTGCTTTCCAATCCTCTTCGTTGCCTTCCCTCAATATATTTGTGGACGAGAGTCATCATTTATAAGTCTGCAGGTTTGTGAATTGCAGTGCCCCTGAGCTCCATTTTTCAACTCGCTTTCTTGGGAGCTGGCCGCAAAAGCGCAGGATTGCTTCAGGCCCTATTCTGGTCCCGGGCGGCAGGCTGAGCCTGTGGTTAATTCTTCTTCCTGATGGGAAAATAGAGTGACCTGTGCCTGTCCCAACACCTAGAGCTAGTCTCTCATTGGTTCCCCCTCTTCCCGTTCATCCTCAGGACAAATTGCAACCTGTACGGAACAGGAGGTTAAAGGTGCTGGTTCTCCAAGGAGGGAGATTGCTAGTAAAGCGGCTGGAATGGCAAACCCGAGCACAGGGAGATGAGAAATGAGGTGCGTTTTGAAAACCTTTCCGGATCACACGGTGTACCATCTTCTGGGTTTCTCATGCATGCTTTCGATGTAGGAAGATGCCCTTGAACCTGGAGATTTGGGACCCATGGGATGGGTACCACGCAGTATTACTTTAAAGGGTCTGCGTTTGCTCACCCAACCTCACCAAACCTCTCAGCCCCAAGAGTGTCCACCCTTATGTCTCAATCAACTGTGGGTCTAGATATGGTCAATCCAGGTGGCATCACAGCCCCTGAACGAATTTTGTAAGAATTTCTCTCTCTTTCACTGTCTTTGTTTCACGGGTTTTTAAAAGTAATTGATTTTTATAATGGGGTTTACCTGCTTTTCACTGCTGTGTTTTTGCCGCTTTACACCCACTGGACTCACTTACAGAGAGATATCAATGCATAGGTTTTAAGATTCTTACTAGTCAGATATATTCTTGGGCGGTGAATAGGGGGTGTTGAGTCCAATTCACTGAGCGAGGAGTAGGTCTTGTCTATTACCTATTGGGTTTATGGAACGGTATCTGAGCTAATTTGAAACCCTTGTTTTATGCATCACCCCACCTCACCTTTCCCGTTAAGCAGCCATAGTGTGTTTTCTAAACGTGTTACCCTGCTCTGATTTGTAATTCAGTTCAAGGGTAGCGGTTTTTATATTCCCTCTATAAGTGATATCTTATGATAAGTATCTTTTTCTGTGTGACTTATTTCACTTAGAATCGTCCTACCTAAATCCACTCATCTTGCTGCTACTAGCCTTATGACGTTGATTTCATGGCTGAGTGACATTCCATTGTACATAAGGACCACAACTTCTTTATCCATTTTTCTCTTTCCTGGGATATTTAAGGTGTAACGAAGTGGAGGTTCTTGTCAACAGAGCAGCCCTAAACTTTGGGGTGCCTGTGTCTTGCTGATTTTTAGTTTTCCCAATTTATACGCCCATGAGTGGAAGTGCCCTATGCTCCCTAAGCTGATTTTTTTCGATGTTTCAGGACACACCGTGCACTTCTCCAGAGTGGCTGTTGGCAATTTAAATCCCGCCCATCAGCGTAGCCAGGCTCCCGTTTCTCCATGGCCTGTTTTGCATTTCTGGTTTTGACACTTTATTCAGCATGGCCCTTTTGACCGATGGGAAGCGAGACTTCTTTGTAGCGCTGATTTGCCTTTCCAGGTTGCTTGGTTGGCCAAAAAGGGCGTATGCGTTTTTTCCTGAATATATTCAGGAAGAAACGCATACGCCCTTTTTGGCCAAGGGCATCATTGTCGAGGTTTTGCCGCTTTTCCTGTGCTTTAAAGGCGATTCGAATCTCCCTCCTGAAATCTGTTTCCTGCAATTCTGCCTTGCTTTCCAATCCTCTTCGTTGCCTTCCCTCAATATATTTGTGGACGAGAGTCATCATTTATAAGTCTGCAGGTTTGTGAATTGCAGTGCCCCTGAGCTCCATTTTTCAACTCGCTTTCTTGGGAGCTGGCCGCAAAAGCGCAGGATTGCTTCAGGCCCTATTCTGGTCCCGGGCGGCAGGCTGAGCCTGTGGTTAATTCTTCTTCCTGATGGGAAAATAGAGTGACCTGTGCCTGTCCCAACACCTAGAGCTAGTCTCTCATTGGTTCCCCCTCTTCCCGTTCATCCTCAGGACAAATTGCAACCTGTACGGAACAGGAGGTTAAAGGTGCTGGTTCTCCAAGGAGGGAGATTGCTAGTAAAGCGGCTGGAATGGCAAACCCGAGCACAGGGAGATGAGAAATGAGGTGCGTTTTGAAAACCTTTCCGGATCACACGGTGTACCATCTTCTGGGTTTCTCATGCATGCTTTCGATGTAGGAAGATGCCCTTGAACCTGGAGATTTGGGACCCATGGGGTGGGTACCACGCCGTATTACTTTAAAGGGTCTGTGTTTGCTCACCCAACCTCACCAAACCTCTCAGCCCCAAGAGTGTCCACCCTTATGTCTCAATCAACTGTGGGTCTAGATATGGTCAATCCAGGTGGCATCACAGCCCCTGAACGAATTTTGTAAGAATTTCTCTCTCTTTCACTGTCTTTGTTTCACGGGTTTTTAAAAGTAATTGATTTTTATAATGGGGTTTACCTGCTTTTCACTGCTGTGTTTTTGCCGCTTTACACCCACTGGACTCACTTACAGAGAGATATCAATGCATAGGTTTTAAGATTCTTACTAGTCAGATATATTCTTGGGCGGTGAATAGGGGGTGTTGAGTCCAATTCACTGAGCAAGGAGTAGGTCTTGTCTATTACCTATTGGGTTTATGGAACGGTATCTGAGCTAATTTGAAACCCTTGTTTTATGCATCACCCCACCTCACCTTTCCCGTTAAGCAGCCATAGTGTGTTTTCTAAACGTGTGACCCTGCTCTGATTTGTAATTCAGTTCAAGGGTAGCGGTTTTTATATTCCCTCTATAAGTGATATCTTATGATAATTATCTTTTTCTGTGTGACTTATTTCACTTAGAATCGTCCTACCTAAATCCACTCATCTTACTGCTACTAGCCTTATGACGTTGATTTCATGGCTGAGTGATATTCCATTGTACATAAGGACCACAACTTCTTTATCCATTTTTCTCTTTCCTGGGATATTTAAGGTGTAACGAAGTGGAGGTTCTTGTCAACAGAGCAGCCCTAAACTTTGGGGTGCCTGTGTCTTGCTGATTTTTAGTTTTCCCAATTTATACGCCCATGAGTGGAAGTGCCCTATGCTCCCTAAGCTGATTTTTTTCGATGTTTCAGGACACACCGTGCACTTCTCCAGAGTGGCTGTTGGCAATTTACATCCCGCCCATCAGCGTAGCCAGGCTCCCGTTTCTCCATGGCGTGTTTTGCATTTCTGGTTTTGACACTTTATTCAGCATGGCCCTTTTGACCGATGGGAAGCGAGACTTCTTTGTAGCGCTGATTTGCCTTTCCAGGTTGCTTGGTTGGCCAAAAAGGGCGTATGCGTTTTTTCCTGAATATATTCAGGAAGAAACGCATACGCCCTTTTTGGCCAAGGGCATCATTGTCGAGGTTTTGCCGCTTTTCCTGTGCTTTAAAGGCGATTCGAATCTCCCTCCTGAAATCTGTTTCCTGCAATTCTGCCTTGCTTTCCAATCCTCTTCGTTGCCTTCCCTCAATATATTTGTGGACGAGAGTCATCATTTATAAGTCTGCAGGTTTGTGAATTGCAGTGCCCCTGAGCTCCATTTTTCAACTCGCTTTCTTGGGAGCTGGCCGCAAAAGCGCAGGATTGCTTCCGGCCCTATTCTGGTCCCGGGCGGCAGGCTGAGCCTGTGGTTAATTCTTCTTCCTGATGGGAAAATAGAGTGACCTGTGCCTGTCCCAACACCTAGAGCTAGTCTCTCATTGGTTCCCCCTCTTCCCGTTCATCCTCAGGACAAATTGCAACCTGTACGGAACAGGAGGTTAAAGGTGCTGATTCTCCAAGGAGGGAGATTGCTAGTAAAGCGGCTGGAATGGCAAACCCGAGCACAGGGAGATGAGAAATGAGGTGCGTTTTGAAAACCTTTCCGGATCACACGGTGTACCATCTTCTGGGTTTCTCATGCATGCTTTCGATGTAGGAAGATGCCCTTGAACCTGGAGATTTGGGATCCATGGGATGGGTACCACGCCGTATTACTTTAAAGGGTCTGCGTTTGCTCACCCAACCTCACCAAACCTCTCAGCCCCAAGAGTGTCCACCCTTATGTCTCAATCAACTGTGGGTCTAGATATGGTCAATCCAGGTGGCATCACAGCCCCTGAACGAATTTTGTAAGAATTTCTCTCTCTTTCACTGTCTTTGTTTCACGGGTTTTTAAAAGTAATTGATTTTTATAATGGGGTTTACCTGCTTTTCACTGCTGTGTTTTTGCCGCTTTACACCCACTGGACTCACTTACAGAGAGATATCAGTGCATAGGTTTTAAGATTCTTACTAGTCAGATATATTCTTGGGCGGTGAATAGGGGGTGTTGAGTCCAATTCACTGAGCAAGGAGTAGTTCTTGTCTATTACCTATTGGGTTTATGGAACGGTATCTGAGCTAATTTGAAACCCTTGTTTTATGCATCACCCCACCTCACCTTTCCCGTTAAGCAGCCATAGTGTGTTTTCTAAACGTGTTACCCTGCTCTGATTTGTAATTCAGTTCAAGGGTAGCGGTTTTTATATTCCCTCTATAAGTGATATCTTATGATAAGTATCTTTTTCTGTGTGACTTATTTCACTTAGAATCGTCCTACCTAAATCCACTCATCTTGCTGCTACTAGCCTTATGACGTTGATTTCATGGCTGAGTGACATTCCATTGTACATAAGGACCACAACTTCTTTATCCATTTTTCTCTTTCCTGGGATATTTAAGGTGTAACGAAGTGGAGGTTCTTGTCAACAGAGCAGCCCTAAACTTTGGGGTGCCTGTGTCTTGCTGATTTTTAGTTTTCCCAATTTATACGCCCATGAGTGGAAGTGCCCTATGCTCCCTAAGCTGATTTTTTTCGATGTTTCAGGACACACCGTGCACTTCTCCAGAGTGGCTGTTGGCAATTTACATCCCGCCCATCAGCGTAGCCAGGCTCCCGTTTCTCCATGGCCTGTTTTGCATTTCTGGTTTTGACACTTTATTCAGCATGGCCCTTTTGACCGATGGGAAGCGAGACTTCTTTGTAGCGCTGATTTGCCTTTCCAGGTTGCTTGGTTGGCCAAAAAGGGCGTATGCGTTTTTTCCTGAATATATTCAGGAAGAAACGCATACGCCCTTTTTGGCCAAGGGCATCATTGTCGAGGTTTTGCCGCTTTTCCTGTGCTTTAAAGGCGATTCGAATCTCCCTCCTGAAATCTGTTTCCTGCAATTCTGCCTTGCTTTCCAATCCTCTTCGTTGCCTTCCCTCAATATATTTGTGGACGAGAGTCATCATTTATAAGTCTGCAGGTTTGTGAATTGCAGTGCCCCTGAGCTCCATTTTTCAACTCGCTTTCTTGGGAGCTGGCCGCAAAAGCGCAGGATTGCTTCAGGCCCTATTCTGGTCCCGGGCGGCAGGCTGAGCCTGTGGTTAATTCTTCTTCCTGATGGGAAAATAGAGTGACCTGTGCCTGTCCCAACACCTAGAGCTAGTCTCTCATTGGTTCCCCCTCTTCCCGTTCATCCTCAGGACAAATTGCAACCTGTACGGAACAGGAGGTTAAAGGTGCTGGTTCTCCAAGGAGGGAGATTGCTAGTAAAGCGGCTGGAATGGCAAACCCGAGCACAGGGAGATGAGAAATGAGGTGCGTTTTGAAAACCTTTCCGGATCACACGGTGTACCATCTTCTGGGTTTCTCATGCATGCTTTCGATGTAGGAAGATGCCCTTGAACCTGGAGATTTGGGACCCATGGGATGGGTACCACGCAGTATTACTTTAAAGGGTCTGCGTTTGCTCACCCAACCTCACCAAACCTCTCAGCCCCAAGAGTGTCCACCCTTATGTCTCAATCAACTGTGGGTCTAGATATGGTCAATCCAGGTGGCATCACAGCCCCTGAACGAATTTTGTAAGAATTTCTCTCTCTTTCACTGTCTTTGTTTCACGGGTTTTTAAAAGTAATTGATTTTTATAATGGGGTTTACCTGCTTTTCACTGCTGTGTTTTTGCCGCTTTACACCCACTGGACTCACTTACAGAGAGATATCAATGCATAGGTTTTAAGATTCTTACTAGTCAGATATATTCTTGGGCGGTGAATAGGGGGTGTTGAGTCCAATTCACTGAGCAAGGAGTAGGTCTTGTCTATTACCTATTGGGTTTATGGAACGGTATCTGAGCTAATTTGAAACCCTTGTTTTATGCATCACCCCACCTCACCTTTCCCGTTAAGCAGCCATAGTGTGTTTTCTAAACGTGTTACCCTGCTCTGATTTGTAATTCAGTTCAAGGGTAGCGGTTTTTATATTCCCTCTATAAGTGATATCTTATGATAAGTATCTTTTTCTGTGTGACTTATTTCACTTAGAATCGTCCTACCTAAATCCACTCATCTTGCTGCTACTAGCCTTATGACGTTGATTTCATGGCTGAGTGACATTCCATTGTACATAAGGACCACAACTTCTTTATCCATTTTTCTCTTTCCTGGGATATTTAAGGTGTAACGAAGTGGAGGTTCTTGTCAACAGAGCAGCCCTAAACTTTGGGGTGCCTGTGTCTTGCTGATTTTTAGTTTTCCCAATTTATACGCCCATGAGTGGAAGTGCCCTATGCTCCCTAAGCTGATTTTTTTCGATGTTTCAGGACACACCGTGCACTTCTCCAGAGTGGCTGTTGGCAATTTACATCCCGCCCATCAGCGTAGCCAGGCTCCCGTTTCTCCATGGCCTGTTTTGCATTTCTGGTTTTGACACTTTATTCAGCATGGCCCTTTTGACCGATGGGAAGCGAGACTTCTTTGTAGCGCTGATTTGCCTTTCCAGGTTGCTTGGTTGGCCAAAAAGGGCGTATGCGTTTTTTCCTGAATATATTCAGGAAGAAACGCATACGCCCTTTTTGGCCAAGGGCATCATTGTCGAGGTTTTGCCGCTTTTCCTGTGCTTTAAAGGCGATTCGAATCTCCCTCCTGAAATCTGTTTCCTGCAATTCTGCCTTGCTTTCCAATCCTCTTCGTTGCCTTCCCTCAATATATTTGTGGACGAGAGTCATCATTTATAAGTCTGCAGGTTTGTGAATTGCAGTGCCCCTGAGCTCCATTTTTCAACTCGCTTTCTTGGGAGCTGGCCGCAAAAGCGCAGGATTGCTTCAGGCCCTATTCTGGTCCCGGGCGGCAGGCTGAGCCTGTGGTTAATTCTTCTTCCTGATGGGAAAATAGAGTGACCTGTGCCTGTCCCAACACCTAGAGCTAGTCTCTCATTGGTTCCCCCTCTTCCCGTTCATCCTCAGGACAAATTGCAACCTGTACGGAACAGGAGGTTAAAGGTGCTGGTTCTCCAAGGAGGGAGATTGCTAGTAAAGCGGCTGGAATGGCAAACCCGAGCACAGGGAGATGAGAAATGAGGTGCGTTTTGAAAACCGTTCCGGATCACACGGTGTACCATCTTCTGGGTTTCTCATGCATGCTTTCGATGTAGGAAGATGCCCTTGAACCTGGAGATTTGGGATCCATGGGATGGGTACCACGCCGTATTACTTTAAAGGGTCTGCGTTTGCTCACCCAACCTCACCAAACCTCTCAGCCCCAAGAGTGTCCACCCTTATGTCTCAATCAACTGTGGGTCTAGATATGGTCAATCCAGGTGGCATCACAGCCCCTGAACGAATTTTGTAAGAATTTCTCTCTCTTTCACTGTCTTTGTTTCACGGGTTTTTAAAAGTAATTGATTTTTATAATGGGGTTTACCTGCTTTTCACTGCTGTGTTTTTGCCGCTTTACACCCACTGGACTCACTTACAGAGAGATATCAGTGCATAGGTTTTAAGATTCTTACTAGTCAGATATATTCTTGGGCGGTGAATAGGGGGTGTTGAGTCCAATTCACTGAGCAAGGAGTAGGTCTTGTCTATTACCTATTGGGTTTATGGAACGGTATCTGAGCTAATTTGAAACCCTTGTTTTATGCATCACCCCACCTCACCTTTCCCGTTAAGCAGCCATAGTGTGTTTTCTAAACGTGTTACCCTGCTCTGATTTGTAATTCAGTTCAAGGGTAGCGGTTTTTATATTCCCTCTATAAGTGATATCTTATGATAAGTATCTTTTTCTGTGTGACTTATTTCACTTAGAATCGTCCTACCTAAATCCACTCATCTTGCTGCTACTAGCCTTATGACGTTGATTTCATGGCTGAGTGACATTCCATTGTACATAAGGACCACAACTTCTTTATCCATTTTTCTCTTTCCTGGGATATTTAAGGTGTAACGAAGTGGAGGTTCTTGTCAACAGAGCAGCCCTAAACTTTGGGGTGCCTGTGTCTTGCTGATTTTTAGTTTTCCCAATTTATACGCCCATGAGTGGAAGTGCCCTATGCTCCCTAAGCTGATTTTTTTCGATGTTTCAGGACACACCGTGCACTTCTCCAGAGTGGCTGTTGGCAATTTACATCCCGCCCATCAGCGTAGCCAGGCTCCCGTTTCTCCATGGCCTGTTTTGCATTTCTGGTTTTGACACTTTATTCAGCATGGCCCTTTTGACCGATGGGAAGCGAGACTTCTTTGTAGCGCTGATTTGCCTTTCCAGGTTGCTTGGTTGGCCAAAAAGGGCGTATGCGTTTTTTCCTGAATATATTCAGGAAGAAACGCATACGCCCTTTTTGGCCAAGGGCATCATTGTCGAGGTTTTGCCGCTTTTCCTGTGCTTTAAAGGCGATTCGAATCTCCCTCCTGAAATCTGTTTCCTGCAATTCTGCCTTGCTTTCCAATCCTCTTCGTTGCCTTCCCTCAATATATTTGTGGACGAGAGTCATCATTTATAAGTCTGCAGGTTTGTGAATTGCAGTGCCCCTGAGCTCCATTTTTCAACTCGCTTTCTTGGGAGCTGGCCGCAAAAGCGCAGGATTGCTTCAGGCCCTATTCTGGTCCCGGGCGGCAGGCTGAGCCTGTGGTTAATTCTTCTTCCTGATGGGAAAATAGAGTGACCTGTGCCTGTCCCAACACCTAGAGCTAGTCTCTCATTGGTTCCCCCTCTTCCCGTTCATCCTCAGGACAAATTGCAACCTGTACGGAACAGGAGGTTAAAGGTGCTGGTTCTCCAAGGAGGGAGATTGCTAGTAAAGCGGCTGGAATGGCAAACCCGAGCACAGGGAGATGAGAAATGAGGTGCGTTTTGAAAACCTTTCCGTATCACACGGTGTACCATCTTCTGGGTTTCTCATGCATGCTTTCGATGTAGGAAGATGCCCTTGAACCTGGAGATTTGGGACCCATGGGATGGGTACCACGCAGTATTACTTTAAAGGGTCTGCGTTTGCTCACCCAACCTCACCAAACCTCTCAGCCCCAAGAGTGTCCACCCTTATGTCTCAATCAACTGTGGGTCTAGATATGGTCAATCCAGGTGGCATCACAGCCCCTGAACGAATTTTGTAAGAATTTCTCTCTCTTTCACTGTCTTTGTTTCACGGGTTTTTAAAAGTAATTGATTTTTATAATGGGGTTTACCTGCTTTTCACTGCTGTGTTTTTGCCGCTTTACACCCACTGGACTCACTTACAGAGAGATATCAATGCATAGGTTTTAAGATTCTTACTAGTCAGATATATTCTTGGGCGGTGAATAGGGGGTGTTGAGTCCAATTCACTGAGCAAGGAGTAGGTCTTGTCTATTACCTATTGGGTTTATGGAACGGTATCTGAGCTAATTTGAAACCCTTGTTTTATGCATCACCCCACCTCACCTTTCCCGTTAAGCATCCATAGTGTGTTTTCTAAACGTGTTACCCTGCTCTGATTTGTAATTCAGTTCAAGGGTAGCGGTTTTTATATTCCCTCTATAAGTGATATCTTATGATAAGTATCTTTTTCTGTGTGACTTATTTCACTTAGAATCGTCCTACCTAAATCCACTCATCTTGCTGCTACTAGCCTTATGACGTTGATTTCATGGCTGAGTGACATTCCATTGTACATAAGGACCACAACTTCTTTATCCATTTTTCTCTTTCCTGGGATATTTAAGGTGTAACGAAGTGGAGGTTCTTGTCAACAGAGCAGCCCTAAACTTTGGGGTGCCTGTGTCTTGCTGATTTTTAGTTTTCCCAATTTATACGCCCATGAGTGGAAGTGCCCTATGCTCCCTAAGCTGATTTTTTTCGATGTTTCAGGACACACCGTGCACTTCTCCAGAGTGGCTGTTGGCAATTTACATCCCGCCCATCAGCGTAGCCAGGCTCCCGTTTCTCCATGGCCTGTTTTGCATTTCTGGTTTTGACACTTTATTCAGCATGGCCCTTTTGACCGATGGGAAGCGAGACTTCTTTGTAGCGCTGATTTGCCTTTCCAGGTTGCTTGGTTGGCCAAAAAGGGCGTATGCGTTTTTTCCTGAATATATTCAGGAAGAAACGCATACGCCCTTTTTGGCCAAGGGCATCATTGTCGAGGTTTTGCCGCTTTTCCTGTGCTTTAAAGGCGATTCGAATCTCCCTCCTGAAATCTGTTTCCTGCAATTCTGCCTTGCTTTCCAATCCTCTTCGTTGCCTTCCCTCAATATATTTGTGGACGAGAGTCATCATTTATAAGTCTGCAGGTTTGTGAATTGCAGTGCCCCTGAGCTCCATTTTTCAACTCGCTTTCTTGGGAGCTGGCCGCAAAAGCGCAGGATTGCTTCAGGCCCTATTCTGGTCCCGGGCGGCAGGCTGAGCCTGTGGTTAATTCTTCTTCCTGATGGGAAAATAGAGTGACCTGTGCCTGTCCCAACACCTAGAGCTAGTCTCTCATTGGTTCCCCCTCTTCCCGTTCATCCTCAGGACAAATTGCAACCTGTACGGAACAGGAGGTTAAAGGTGCTGGTTCTCCAAGGAGGGAGATTGCTAGTAAAGCGGCTGGAATGGCAAACCCGAGCACAGGGAGATGAGAAATGAGGTGCGTTTTGAAAACCGTTCCGGATCACACGGTGTACCATCTTCTGGGTTTCTCATGCATGCTTTCGATGTAGGAAGATGCCCTTGAACCTGGAGATTTGGGACCCATGGGGTGGGTACCACGCCGTATTACTTTAAAGGGTCTGTGTTTGCTCACCCAACCTCACCAAACCTCTCAGCCCCAAGAGTGTCCACCCTTATGTCTCAATCAACTGTGGGTCTAGATATGGTCAATCCAGGTGGCATCACAGCCCCTGAACGAATTTTGTAAGAATTTCTCTCTCTTTCACTGTCTTTGTTTCACGGGTTTTTAAAAGTAATTGATTTTTATAATGGGGTTTACCTGCTTTTCACTGCTGTGTTTTTGCCGCTTTACACCCACTGGACTCACTTACAGAGAGATATCAGTGCATAGGTTTTAAGATTCTTACTAGTCAGATATATTCTTGGGCGGTGAATAGGGGGTGTTGAGTCCATTTCACTGAGCAAGGAGTAGGTCTTGTCTATTACCTATTGGGTTTATGGAACGGTATCTGAGCTAATTTGAAACCCTTGTTTTATGCATCACCCCACCTCACCTTTCCCGTTAAGCAGCCATAGTGTGTTTTCTAAACGTGTGACCCTGCTCTGATTTGTAATTCAGTTCAAGGGTAGCGGTTTTTATATTCCCTCTATAAGTGATATCTTATGATAAGTATCTTTTTCTGTGTGACTTATTTCACTTAGAATCGTCCTACCTAAATCCACTCATCTTACTGCTACTAGCCTTATGACGTTGATTTCATGGCTGAGTGATATTCCATTGTACATAAGGACCACAACTTCTTTATCCATTTTTCTCTTTCCTGGGATATTTAAGGTGTAACGAAGTGGAGGTTCTTGTCAACAGAGCAGCCCTAAACTTTGGGGTGCCTGTGTCTTGCTGATTTTTAGTTTTCCCAATTTATACGCCCATGAGTGGAAGTGCCCTATGCTCCCTAAGCTGATTTTTTTCGATGTTTCAGGACACACCGTGCACTTCTCCAGAGTGGCTGTTGGCAATTTACATCCCGCCCATCAGCGTAGCCAGGCTCCCGTTTCTCCATGGCGTGTTTTGCATTTCTGGTTTTGACACTTTATTCAGCATGGCCCTTTTGACCGATGGGAAGCGAGACTTCTTTGTAGCGCTGATTTGCCTTTCCAGGTTGCTTGGTTGGCCAAAAAGGGCGTATGCGTTTTTTCCTGAATATATTCAGGAAGAAACGCATACGCCCTTTTTGGCCAAGGGCATCATTGTCGAGGTTTTGCCGCTTTTCCTGTGCTTTAAAGGCGATTCGAATCTCCCTCCTGAAATCTGTTTCCTGCAATTCTGCCTTGCTTTCCAATCCTCTTCGTTGCCTTCCCTCAATATATTTGTGGACGAGAGTCATCATTTATAAGTCTGCAGGTTTGTGAATTGCAGTGCCCCTGAGCTCCATTTTTCAACTCGCTTTCTTGGGAGCTGGCCGCAAAAGCGCAGGATTGCTTCCGGCCCTATTCTGGTCCCGGGCGGCAGGCTGAGCCTGTGGTTAATTCTTCTTCCTGATGGGAAAATAGAGTGACCTGTGCCTGTCCCAACACCTAGAGCTAGTCTCTCATTGGTTCCCCCTCTTCCCGTTCATCCTCAGGACAAATTGCAACCTGTACGGAACAGGAGGTTAAAGGTGCTGATTCTCCAAGGAGGGAGATTGCTAGTAAAGCGGCTGGAATGGCAAACCCGAGCACAAGGAGATGAGAAATGAGGTGCGTTTTGAAAACCTTTCCGGATCACACGGTGTACCATCTTCTGGGTTTCTCATGCATGCTTTCGATGTAGGAAGATGCCCTTGAACCTGGAGATTTGGGACCCATGGGATGGGTACCACGCCGTATTACTTTAAAGGGTCTGCGTTTGCTCACCCAACCTCACCAAACCTCTCAGCCCCAAGAGTGTCCACCCTTATGTCTCAATCAACTGTGGGTCTAGATATGGTCAATCCAGGTGGCATCACAGCCCCTGAACGAATTTTGTAAGAATTTCTCTCTCTTTCACTGTCTTTGTTTCACGGGTTTTTAAAAGTAATTGATTTTTATAATGGGGTTTACCTGCTTTTCACTGCTGTGTTTTTGCCGCTTTACACCCACTGGACTCACTTACAGAGAGATATCAGTGCATAGGTTTTAAGATTCTTACTAGTCAGATATATTCTTGGGCGGTGAATAGGGGGTGTTGAGTCCAATTCACTGAGCAAGGAGTAGGTCTTGTCTATTACCTATTGGGTTTATGGAACGGTATCTGAGCTAATTTGAAACCCTTGTTTTATGCATCACCCCACCTCACCTTTCCCGTTAAGCAGCCATAGTGTGTTTTCTAAACGTGTTACCCTGCTCTGATTTGTAATTCAGTTCAAGGGTAGCGGTTTTTATATTCCCTCTATAAGTGATATCTTATGATAAGTATCTTTTTCTGTGTGACTTATTTCACTTAGAATCGTCCTACCTAAATCCACTCATCTTGCTGCTACTAGCCTTATGACGTTGATTTCATGGCTGAGTGATATTCCATTGTACATAAGGACCACAAGTTCTTTATCCATTTTTCTCTTTCCTGGGATATTTAAGGTGTAACGAAGTGGAGGTTCTTGTCAACAGAGCAGCCCTAAACTTTGGGGTGCCTGTGTCTTGCTGATTTTTAGTTTTCCCAATTTATACGCCCATGAGTGGAAGTGCCCTATGCTCCCTAAGCTGATTTTTTTCGATGTTTCAGGACACACCGTGCACTTCTCCAGAGTGGCTGTTGGCAATTTACATCCCGCCCATCAGCGTAGCCAGGCTCCCGTTTCTCCATGGCCTGTTTTGCATTTCTGGTTTTGACACTTTATTCAGCATGGCCCTTTTGACCGATGGGAAGCGAGACTTCTTTGTAGCGCTGATTTGCCTTTCCAGGTTGCTTGGTTGGCCAAAAAGGGCGTATGCGTTTTTTCCTGAATATATTCAGGAAGAAACGCATACGCCCTTTTTGGCCAAGGGCATCATTGTCGAGGTTTTGCCGCTTTTCCTGTGCTTTAAAGGCGATTCGAATCTCCCTCCTGAAATCTGTTTCCTGCAATTCTGCCTTGCTTTCCAATCCTCTTCGTTGCCTTCCCTCAATATATTTGTGGACGAGAGTCATCATTTATAAGTCTGCAGGTTTGTGAATTGCAGTGCCCCTGAGCTCCATTTTTCAACTCGCTTTCTTGGGAGCTGGCCGCAAAAGCGCAGGATTGCTTCAGGCACTATTCTGGTCCCGGGCGGCAGGCTGAGCCTGTGGTTAATTCTTCTTCCTGATGGGAAAATAGAGTGACCTGTGCCTGTCCCAACACCTAGAGCTAGTCTCTCATTGGTTCCCCCTCTTCCCGTTCATCCTCAGGACAAATTGCAACCTGTACGGAACAGGAGGTTAAAGGTGCTGATTCTCCAAGGAGGGAGATTGCTAGTAAAGCGGCTGGAATGGCAAACCCGAGCACAGGGAGATGAGAAATGAGGTGCGTTTTGAAAACCTTTCCGGATCACACGGTGTACCATCTTCTGGGTTTCTCATGCATGCTTTCGATGTAGGAAGATGCCCTTGAACCTGGAGATTTGGGACCCATGGGATGGGTACCACGCAGTATTACTTTAAAGGGTCTGCGTTTGCTCACCCAACCTCACCAAACCTCTCAGCCCCAAGAGTGTCCACCCTTATGTCTCAATCAACTGTGGGTCTAGATATGGTCAATCCAGGTGGCATCACAGCCCCTGAACGAATTTTGTAAGAATTTCTCTCTCTTTCACTGTCTTTGTTTCACGGGTTTTTAAAAGTAATTGATTTTTATAATGGGGTTTACCTGCTTTTCACTGCTGTGTTTTTGCCGCTTTACACCCACTGGACTCACTTACAGAGAGATATCAGTGCATAGGTTTTAAGATTCTTACTAGTCAGATATATTCTTGGGCGGTGAATAGGGGGTGTTGAGTCCAATTCACTGAGCAAGGAGTAGGTCTTGTCTATTACCTATTGGGTTTATGGAACGGTATCTGAGCTAATTTGAAACCCTTGTTTTATGCATCACCCCACCTCACCTTTCCCGTTAAGCAGCCATAGTGTGTTTTCTAAACGTGTTACCCTGCTCTGATTTGTAATTCAGTTCAAGGGTAGCGGTTTTTATATTCCCTCTATAAGTGATATCTTATGATAAGTATCTTTTTCTGTGTGACTTATTTCACTTAGAATCGTCCTACCTAAATCCACTCATCTTGCTGCTACTAGCCTTATGACGTTGATTTCATGGCTGAGTGATATTCCATTGTACATAAGGACCACAACTTCTTTATCCATTTTTCTCTTTCCTGGGATATTTAAGGTGTAACGAAGTGGAGGTTCTTGTCAACAGAGCAGCCCTAAACTTTGGGGTGCCTGTGTCTTGCTGATTTTTAGTTTTCCCAATTTATACGCCCATGAGTGGAAGTGCCCTATGCTCCCTAAGCTGATTTTTTTCGATGTTTCAGGACACACCGTGCACTTCTCCAGAGTGGCTGTTGGCAATTTACATCCCGCCCATCAGCGTAGCCAGGCTCCCGTTTCTCCATGGCCTGTTTTGCATTTCTGGTTTTGACACTTTATTCAGCATGGCCCTTTTGACCGATGGGAAGCGAGACTTCTTTGTAGCGCTGATTTGCCTTTCCAGGTTGCTTGGTTGGCCAAAAAGGGCGTATGCGTTTTTTCCTGAATATATTCAGGAAGAAACGCATACGCCCTTTTTGGCCAAGGGCATCATTGTCGAGGTTTTGCCGCTTTTCCTGTGCTTTAAAGGCGATTCGAATCTCCCTCCTGAAATCTGTTTCCTGCAATTCTGCCTTGCTTTCCAATCCTCTTCGTTGCCTTCCCTCAATATATTTGTGGACGAGAGTCATCATTTATAAGTCTGCAGGTTTGTGAATTGCAGTGCCCCTGAGCTCCATTTTTCAACTCGCTTTCTTGGGAGCTGGCCGCAAAAGCGCAGGATTGCTTCAGGCACTATTTTGGTCCCGGGCGGCAGGCTGAGCCTGTGGTTAATTCTTCTTCCTGATGGGAAAATAGAGTGACCTGTGCCTGTCCCAACACCTAGAGCTAGTCTCTCATTGGTTCCCCCTCTTCCCGTTCATCCTCAGGACAAATTGCAACCTGTACGGAACAGGAGGTTAAAGGTGCTGATTCTCCAAGGAGGGAGATTGCTAGTAAAGCGGCTGGAATGGCAAACCCGAGCACAGGGAGATGAGAAATGAGGTGCGTTTTGAAAACCTTTCCGGATCACACGGTGTACCATCTTCTGGGTTTCTCATGCATGCTTTCGATGTAGGAAGATGCCCTTGAACCTGGAGATTTGGGACCCATGGGATGGGTACCACGCCGTATTACTTTAAAGGGTCTGCGTTTGCTCACCCAACCTCACCAAACCTCTCAGCCCCAAGAGTGTCCACCCTTATGTCTCAATCAACTGTGGGTCTAGATATGGTCAATCCAGGTGGCATCACAGCCCCTGAACGAATTTTGTAAGAATTTCTCTCTCTTTCACTGTCTTTGTTTCACGGGTTTTTAAAAGTAATTGATTTTTATAATGGGGTTTACCTGCTTTTCACTGCTGTGTTTTTGCCGCTTTACACCCACTGGACTCACTTACAGAGAGATATCAGTGCATAGGTTTTAAGATTCTTACTAGTCAGATATATTCTTGGGCGGTGAATAGGGGGTGTTGAGTCCAATTCACTGAGCAAGGAGTAGGTCTTGTCTATTACCTATTGGGTTTATGGAACGGTATCTGAGCTAATTTGAAACCCTTGTTTTATGCATCACCCCACCTCACCTTTCCCGTTAAGCAGCCATAGTGTGTTTTCTAAACGTGTTACCCTGCTCTGATTTGTAATTCAGTTCAAGGGTAGCGGTTTTTATATTCCCTCTATAAGTGATATCTTATGATAAGTATGTTTTTCTGTGTGACTTATTTCACTTAGAATCGTCCTACCTAAATCCACTCATCTTGCTGCTACTAGCCTTATGACGTTGATTTCATGGCTGAGTGATATTCCATTGTACATAAGGACCACAACTTCTTTATCCATTTTTCTCTTTCCTGGGATATTTAAGGTGTAACGAAGTGGAGGTTCTTGTCAACAGAGCAGCCCTAAACTTTGGGGTGCCTGTGTCTTGCTGATTTTTAGTTTTCCCAATTTATACGCCCATGAGTGGAAGTGCCCTATGCTCCCTAAGCTGATTTTTTTCGATGTTTCAGGACACACCGTGCACTTCTCCAGAGTGGCTGTTGGCAATTTACATCCCGCCCATCAGCGTAGCCAGGCTCCCGTTTCTCCATGGCGTGTTTTGCATTTCTGGTTTTGACACTTTATTCAGCATGGCCCTTTTGACCGATGGGAAGCGAGACTTCTTTGTAGCGCTGATTTGCCTTTCCAGGTTGCTTGGTTGGCCAAAAAGGGCGTATGCGTTTTTTCCTGAATATATTCAGGAAGAAACGCATACGCCCTTTTTGGCCAAGGGCATCATTGTCGAGGTTTTGCCGCTTTTCCTGTGCTTTAAAGGCGATTCGAATCTCCCTCCTGAAATCTGTTTCCTGCAATTCTGCCTTGCTTTCCAATCCTCTTCGTTGCCTTCCCTCAATATATTTGTGGACGAGAGTCATCATTTATAAGTCTGCAGGTTTGTGAATTGCAGTGCCCCTGAGCTCCATTTTTCAACTCGCTTTCTTGGGAGCTGGCCGCAAAAGCGCAGGATTGCTTCAGGCCCTATTCTGGTCCCGGGCGGCAGGCTGAGCCTGTGGTTAATTCTTCTTCCTGATGGGAAAATAGAGTGACCTGTGCCTGTCCCAACACCTAGAGCTAGTCTCTCATTGGTTCCCCCTCTTCCCGTTCATCCTCAGGACAAATTGCAACCTGTACGGAACAGGAGGTTAAAGGTGCTGATTCTCCAAGGAGGGAGATTGCTAGTAAAGCGGCTGGAATGGCAAACCCGAGCACAAGGAGATGAGAAATGAGGTGCGTTTTGAAAACCTTTCCGGATCACACGGTGTACCATCTTCTGGGTTTCTCATGCATGCTTTCGATGTAGGAAGATGCCCTTGAACCTGGAGATTTGGGACCCATGGGATGGGTACCACGCAGTATTACTTTAAAGGGTCTGCGTTTGCTCACCCAACCTCACCAAACCTCTCAGCCCCAAGAGTGTCCACCCTTATGTCTCAATCAACTGTGGGTCTAGATATGGTCAATCCAGGTGGCATCACAGCCCCTGAACGAATTTTGTAAGAATTTCTCTCTCTTTCACTGTCTTTGTTTCACGGGTTTTTAAAAGTAATTGATTTTTATAATGGGGTTTACCTGCTTTTCACTGCTGTGTTTTTGCCGCTTTACACCCACTGGACTCACTTACAGAGAGATATCAGTGCATAGGTTTTAAGATTCTTACTAGTCAGATATATTCTTGGGCGGTGAATAGGGGGTGTTGAGTCCAATTCACTGAGCAAGGAGTAGGTCTTGTCTATTACCTATTGGGTTTATGGAACGGTATCTGAGCTAATTTGAAACCCTTGTTTTATGCATCACCCCACCTCACCTTTCCCGTTAAGCAGCCATAGTGTGTTTTCTAAACGTGTTACCCTGCTCTGATTTGTAATTCAGTTCAAGGGTAGCGGTTTTTATATTCCCTCTATAAGTGATATCTTATGATAAGTATGTTTTTCTGTGTGACTTATTTCACTTAGAATCGTCCTACCTAAATCCACTCATCTTGCTGCTACTAGCCTTATGACGTTGATTTCATGGCTGAGTGATATTCCATTGTACATAAGGACCACAACTTCTTTATCCATTTTTCTCTTTCCTGGGATATTTAAGGTGTAACGAAGTGGAGGTTCTTGTCAACAGAGCAGCCCTAAACTTTGGGGTGCCTGTGTCTTGCTGATTTTTAGTTTTCCCAATTTATACGCCCATGAGTGGAAGTGCCCTATGCTCCCTAAGCTGATTTTTTTCGATGTTTCAGGACACACCGTGCACTTCTCCAGAGTGGCTGTTGGCAATTTACATCCCGCCCATCAGCGTAGCCAGGCTCCCGTTTCTCCATGGCCTGTTTTGCATTTCTGGTTTTGACACTTTATTCAGCATGGCCCTTTTGACCGATGGGAAGCGAGACTTCTTTGTAGCGCTGATTTGCCTTTCCAGGTTGCTTGGTTGGCCAAAAAGGGCGTATGCGTTTTTTCCTGAATATATTCAGGAAAAAACGCATACGCCCTTTTTGGCCAAGGGCATCATTGTCGAGGTTTTGCCGCTTTTCCTGTGCTTTAAAGGCGATTCGAATCTCCCTCCTGAAATCTGTTTCCTGCAATTCTGCCTTGCTTTCCAATCCTCTTCGTTGCCTTCCCTCAATATATTTGTGGACGAGAGTCATCATTTATAAGTCTGCAGGTTTGTGAATTGCAGTGCCCCTGAGCTCCATTTTTCAACTCGCTTTCTTGGGAGCTGGCCGCAAAAGCGCAGGATTGCTTCAGGCCCTATTCTGGTCCCGGGCGGCAGGCTGAGCCTGTGGTTAATTCTTCTTCCTGATGGGAAAATAGAGTGACCTGTGCCTGTCCCAACACCTAGAGCTAGTCTCTCATTGGTTCCCCCTCTTCCCGTTCATCCTCAGGACAAATTGCAACCTGTACGGAACAGGAGGTTAAAGGTGCTGATTCTCCAAGGAGGGAGATTGCTAGTAAAGCGGCTGGAATGGCAAACCCGAGCACAAGGAGATGAGAAATGAGGTGCGTTTTGAAAACCTTTCCGGATCACACGGTGTACCATCTTCTGGGTTTCTCATGCATGCTTTCGATGTAGGAAGATGCCCTTGAACCTGGAGATTTGGGACCCATGGGATGGGTACCACGCAGTATTACTTTAAAGGGTCTGCGTTTGCTCACCCAACCTCACCAAACCTCTCAGCCCCAAGAGTGTCCACCCTTATGTCTCAATCAACTGTGGGTCTAGATATGGTCAATCCAGGTGGCATCACAGCCCCTGAACGAATTTTGTAAGAATTTCTCTCTCTTTCACTGTCTTTGTTTCACGGGTTTTTAAAAGTAATTGATTTTTATAATGGGGTTTACCTGCTTTTCACTGCTGTGTTTTTGCCGCTTTACACCCACTGGACTCACTTACAGAGAGATATCAGTGCATAGGTTTTAAGATTCTTACTAGTCAGATATATTCTTGGGCGGTGAATAGGGGGTGTTGAGTCCAATTCACTGAGCAAGGAGTAGGTCTTGTCTATTACCTATTGGGTTTATGGAACGGTATCTGAGCTAATTTGAAACCCTTGTTTTATGCATCACCCCACCTCACCTTTCCCGTTAAGCAGCCATAGTGTGTTTTCTAAACGTGTTACCCTGCTCTGATTTGTAATTCAGTTCAAGGGTAGCGGTTTTTATATTCCCTCTATAAGTGATATCTTATGATAAGTATCTTTTTCTGTGTGACTTATTTCACTTAGAATCGTCCTACCTAAATCCACTCATCTTGCTGCTACTAGCCTTATGACGTTGATTTCATGGCTGAGTGATATTCCATTGTACATAAGGACCACAACTTCTTTATCCATTTTTCTCTTTCCTGGGATATTTAAGGTGTAACGAAGTGGAGGTTCTTGTCAACAGAGCAGCCCTAAACTTTGGGGTGCCTGTGTCTTGCTGATTTTTAGTTTTCCCAATTTATACGCCCATGAGTGGAAGTGCCCTATGCTCCCTAAGCTGATTTTTTTCGATGTTTCAGGACACACCGTGCACTTCTCCAGAGTGGCTGTTGGCAATTTACATCCCGCCCATCAGCGTAGCCAGGCTCCCGTTTCTCCATGGCCTGTTTTGCATTTCTGGTTTTGACACTTTATTCAGCATGGCCCTTTTGACCGATGGGAAGCGAGACTTCTTTGTAGCGCTGATTTGCCTTTCCAGGTTGCTTGGTTGGCCAAAAAGGGCGTATGCGTTTTTTCCTGAATATATTCAGGAAGAAACGCATACGCCCTTTTTGGCCAAGGGCATCATTGTCGAGGTTTTGCCGCTTTTCCTGTGCTTTAAAGGCGATTCGAATCTCCCTCCTGAAATCTGTTTCCTGCAATTCTGCCTTGCTTTCCAATCCTCTTCGTTGCCTTCCCTCAATATATTTGTGGACGAGAGTCATCATTTATAAGTCTGCAGGTTTGTGAATTGCAGTGCCCCTGAGCTCCATTTTTCAACTCGCTTTCTTGGGAGCTGGCCGCAAAAGCGCAGGATTGCTTCAGGCCCTATTCTGGTCCCGGGCGGCAGGCTGAGCCTGTGGTTAATTCTTCTTCCTGATGGGAAAATAGAGTGACCTGTGCCTGTCCCAACACCTAGAGCTAGTCTCTCATTGGTTCCCCCTCTTCCCGTTCATCCTCAGGACAAATTGCAACCTGTACGGAACAGGAGGTTAAAGGTGCTGATTCTCCAAGGAGGGAGATTGCTAGTAAAGCGGCTGGAATGGCAAACCCGAGCACAAGGAGATGAGAAATGAGGTGCGTTTTGAAAACCTTTCCGGATCACACGGTGTACCATCTTCTGGGTTTCTCATGCATGCTTTCGATGTAGGAAGATGCCCTTGAACCTGGAGATTTGGGACCCATGGGATGGGTACCACGCAGTATTACTTTAAAGGGTCTGCGTTTGCTCACCCAACCTCACCAAACCTCTCAGCCCCAAGAGTGTCCACCCTTATGTCTCAATCAACTGTGGGTCTAGATATGGTCAATCCAGGTGGCATCACAGCCCCTGAACGAATTTTGTAAGAATTTCTCTCTCTTTCACTGTCTTTGTTTCACGGGTTTTTAAAAGTAATTGATTTTTATAATGGGGTTTACCTGCTTTTCACTGCTGTGTTTTTGCCGCTTTACACCCACTGGACTCACTTACAGAGAGATATCAATGCATAGGTTTTAAGATTCTTACTAGTCAGATATATTCTTGGGCGGTGAATAGGGGGTGTTGAGTCCAATTCACTGAGCAAGGAGTAGGTCTTGTCTATTACCTATTGGGTTTATGGAACGGTATCTGAGCTAATTTGAAACCCTTGTTTTATGCATCACCCCACCTCACCTTTCCCGTTAAGCAGCCATAGTGTGTTTTCTAAACGTGTTACCCTGCTCTGATTTGTAATTCAGTTCAAGGGTAGCGGTTTTTATATTCCCTCTATAAGTGATATCTTATGATAAGTATCTTTTTCTGTGTGACTTATTTCACTTAGAATCGTCCTACCTAAATCCACTCATCTTGCTGCTACTAGCCTTATGACGTTGATTTCATGGCTGAGTGATATTCCATTGTACATAAGGACCACAACTTCTTTATCCATTTTTCTCTTTCCTGGGATATTTAAGGTGTAACGAAGTGGAGGTTCTTGTCAACAGAGCAGCCCTAAACTTTGGGGTGCCTGTGTCTTGCTGATTTTTAGTTTTCCCAATTTATACGCCCATGAGTGGAAGTGCCCTATGCTCCCTAAGCTGATTTTTTTCGATGTTTCAGGACACACCGTGCACTTCTCCAGAGTGGCTGTTGGCAATTTACATCCCGCCCATCAGCGTAGCCAGGCTCCCGTTTCTCCATGGCCTGTTTTGCATTTCTGGTTTTGACACTTTATTCAGCATGGCCCTTTTGACCGATGGGAAGCGAGACTTCTTTGTAGCGCTGATTTGCCTTTCCAGGTTGCTTGGTTGGCCAAAAAGGGCGTATGCGTTTTTTCCTGAATATATTCAGGAAGAAACGCATACGCCCTTTTTGGCCAAGGGCATCATTGTCGAGGTTTTGCCGCTTTTCCTGTGCTTTAAAGGCGATTCGAATCTCCCTCCTGAAATCTGTTTCCTGCAATTCTGCCTTGCTTTCCAATCCTCTTCGTTGCCTTCCCTCAATATATTTGTGGACGAGAGTCATCATTTATAAGTCTGCAGGTTTGTGAATTGCAGTGCCCCTGAGCTCCATTTTTCAACTCGCTTTCTTGGGAGCTGGCCGCAAAAGCGCAGGATTGCTTCCGGCCCTATTCTGGTCCCGGGCGGCAGGCTGAGCCTGTGGTTAATTCTTCTTCCTGATGGGAAAATAGAGTGACCTGTGCCTGTCCCAACACCTAGAGCTAGTCTCTCATTGGTTCCCCCTCTTCCCGTTCATCCTCAGGACAAATTGCAACCTGTACGGAACAGGAGGTTAAAGGTGCTGATTCTCCAAGGAGGGAGATTGCTAGTAAAGCGGCTGGAATGGCAAACCCGAGCACAGGGAGATGAGAAATGAGGTGCGTTTTGAAAACCTTTCCGGATCACACGGTGTACCATCTTCTGGGTTTCTCATGCATGCTTTCGATGTAGGAAGATGCCCTTGAACCTGGAGATTTGGGACCCATGGGATGGGTACCACGCCGTATTACTTTAAAGGGTCTGCGTTTGCTCACCCAACCTCACCAAACCTCTCAGCCCCAAGAGTGTCCACCCTTATGTCTCAATCAACTGTGGGTCTAGATATGGTCAATCCAGGTGGCATCACAGCCCCTGAACGAATTTTGTAAGAATTTCTCTCTCTTTCACTGTCTTTGTTTCACGGGTTTTTAAAAGTAATTGATTTTTATAATGGGGTTTACCTGCTTTTCACTGCTGTGTTTTTGCCGCTTTACACCCACTGGACTCACTTACAGAGAGATATCAATGCATAGGTTTTAAGATTCTTACTAGTCAGATATATTCTTGGGCGGTGAATAGGGGGTGTTGAGTCCAATTCACTGAGCAAGGAGTAGGTCTTGTCTATTACCTATTGGGTTTATGGAACGGTATCTGAGCTAATTTGAAACCCTTGTTTTATGCATCACCCCACCTCACCTTTCCCGTTAAGGAGCCATAGTGTGTTTTCTAAACGTGTTACCCTGCTCTGATTTGTAATTCAGTTCAAGGGTAGCGGTTTTTATATTCCCTCTATAAGTGATATCTTATGATAAGTATCTTTTTCTGTGTGACTTATTTCACTTAGAATCGTCCTACCTAAATCCACTCATCTTGCTGCTACTAGCCTTATGACGTTGATTTCATGGCTGAGTGATATTCCATTGTACATAAGGACCACAACTTCTTTATCCATTTTTCTCTTTCCTGGGATATTTAAGGTGTAACGAAGTGGAGGTTCTTGTCAACAGAGCAGCCCTAAACTTTGGGGTGCCTGTGTCTTGCTGATTTTTAGTTTTCCCAATTTATACGCCCATGAGTGGAAGTGCCCTATGCTCCCTAAGCTGATTTTTTTCGATGTTTCAGGACACACCGTGCACTTCTCCAGAGTGGCTGTTGGCAATTTACATCCCGCCCATCAGCGTAGCCAGGCTCCCGTTTCTCCATGGCCTGTTTTGCATTTCTGGTTTTGACACTTTATTCAGCATGGCCCTTTTGACCGATGGGAAGCGAGACTTCTTTGTAGCGCCGATTTGCCTTTCCAGGTTGCTTGGTTGGCCAAAAAGTGCGTATGCGTTTTTTCCTGAATATATTCAGGAAAAAACGCATACGCCCTTTTTGGCCAAGGGCATCATTGTCGAGGTTTTGCCGCTTTTCCTGTGCTTTAAAGGCGATTCGAATCTCCCTCCTGAAATCTGTTTCCTGCAATTCTGCCTTGCTTTCCAATCCTCTTCGTTGCCTTCCCTCAATATATTTGTGGACGAGAGTCATCATTTATAAGTCTGCAGGTTTGTGAATTGCAGTGCCCCTGAGCTCCATTTTTCAACTCGCTTTCTTGGGAGCTGGCCGCAAAAGCGCAGGATTGCTTCAGGCCCTATTCTGGTCCCGGGCGGCAGGCTGAGCCTGTGGTTAATTCTTCTTCCTGATGGGAAAATAGAGTGACCTGTGCCTGTCCCAACACCTAGAGCTAGTCTCTCATTGGTTCCCCCTCTTCCCGTTCATCCTCAGGACAAATTGCAACCTGTACGGAACAGGAGGTTAAAGGTGCTGATTCTCCAAGGAGGGAGATTGCTAGTAAAGCGGCTGGAATGGCAAACCCGAGCACAAGGAGATGAGAAATGAGGTGCGTTTTGAAAACCTTTCCGGATCACACGGTGTACCATCTTCTGGGTTTCTCATGCATGCTTTCGATGTAGGAAGATGCCCTTGAACCTGGAGATTTGGGACCCATGGGATGGGTACCACGCAGTATTACTTTAAAGGGTCTGCGTTTGCTCACCCAACCTCACCAAACCTCTCAGCCCCAAGAGTGTCCACCCTTATGTCTCAATCAACTGTGGGTCTAGATATGGTCAATCCAGGTGGCATCACAGCCCCTGAACGAATTTTGTAAGAATTTCTCTCTCTTTCACTGTCTTTGTTTCACGGGTTTTTAAAAGTAATTGATTTTTATAATGGGGTTTACCTGCTTTTCACTGCTGTGTTTTTGCCGCTTTACACCCACTGGACTCACTTACAGAGAGATATCAATGCATAGGTTTTAAGATTCTTACTAGTCAGATATATTCTTGGGCGGTGAATAGGGGGTGTTGAGTCCAATTCACTGAGCAAGGAGTAGGTCTTGTCTATTACCTATTGGGTTTATGGAACGGTATCTGAGCTAATTTGAAACCCTTGTTTTATGCATCACCCCACCTCACCTTTCCCGTTAAGCAGCCATAGTGTGTTTTCTAAACGTGTTACCCTGCTCTGATTTGTAATTCAGTTCAAGGGTAGCGGTTTTTATATTCCCTCTATAAGTGATATCTTATGATAAGTATCTTTTTCTGTGTGACTTATTTCACTTAGAATCGTCCTACCTAAATCCACTCATCTTGCTGCTACTAGCCTTATGACGTTGATTTCATGGCTGAGTGATATTCCATTGTACATAAGGACCACAACTTCTTTATCCATTTTTCTCTTTCCTGGGATATTTAAGGTGTAACGAAGTGGAGGTTCTTGTCAACAGAGCAGCCCTAAACTTTGGGGTGCCTGTGTCTTGCTGATTTTTAGTTTTCCCAATTTATACGCCCATGAGTGGAAGTGCCCTATGCTCCCTAAGCTGATTTTTTTCGATGTTTCAGGACACACCGTGCACTTCTCCAGAGTGGCTGTTGGCAATTTACATCCCGCCCATCAGCGTAGCCAGGCTCCCGTTTCTCCATGGCCTGTTTTGCATTTCTGGTTTTGACACTTTATTCAGCATGGCCCTTTTGACCGATGGGAAGCGAGACTTCTTTGTAGCGCTGATTTGCCTTTCCAGGTTGCTTGGTTGGCCAAAAAGGGCGTATGCGTTTTTTCCTGAATATATTCAGGAAGAAACGCATACGCCCTTTTTGGCCAAGGGCATCATTGTCGAGGTTTTGCCGCTTTTCCTGTGCTTTAAAGGCGATTCGAATCTCCCTCCTGAAATCTGTTTCCTGCAATTCTGCCTTGCTTTCCAATCCTCTTCGTTGCCTTCCCTCAATATATTTGTGGACGAGAGTCATCATTTATAAGTCTGCAGGTTTGTGAATTGCAGTGCCCCTGAGCTCCATTTTTCAACTCGCTTTCTTGGGAGCTGGCCGCAAAAGCGCAGGATTGCTTCAGGCCCTATTCTGGTCCCGGGCGGCAGGCTGAGCCTGTGGTTAATTCTTCTTCCTGATGGGAAAATAGAGTGACCTGTGCCTGTCCCAAAACCTAGAGCTAGTCTCTCATTGGTTCCCCCTCTTCCCGTTCATCCTCAGGACAAATTGCAACCTGTACGGAACAGGAGGTTAAAGGTGCTGATTCTCCAAGGAGGGAGATTGCTAGTAAAGCGGCTGGAATGGCAAACCCGAGCACAAGGAGATGAGAAATGAGGTGCGTTTTGAAAACCTTTCCGGATCACACGGTGTACCATCTTCTGGGTTTCTCATGCATGCTTTCGATGTAGGAAGATGCCCTTGAACCTGGAGATTTGGGACCCATGGGATGGGTACCACGCAGTATTACTTTAAAGGGTCTGCGTTTGCTCACCCAACCTCACCAAACCTCTCAGCCCCAAGAGTGTCCACCCTTATGTCTCAATCAACTGTGGGTCTAGATATGGTCAATCCAGGTGGCATCACAGCCCCTGAACGAATTTTGTAAGAATTTCTCTCTCTTTCACTGTCTTTGTTTCACGGGTTTTTAAAAGTAATTGATTTTTATAATGGGGTTTACCTGCTTTTCACTGCTGTGTTTTTGCCGCTTTACACCCACTGGACTCACTTACAGAGAGATATCAATGCATAGGTTTTAAGATTCTTACTAGTCAGATATATTCTTGGGCGGTGAATAGGGGATGTTGAGTCCAATTCACTGAGCAAGGAGTAGGTCTTGTCTATTACCTATTGGGTTTATGGAACGGTATCTGAGCTAATTTGAAACCCTTGTTTTATGCATCACCCCACCTCACCTTTCCCGTTAAGCAGCCATAGTGTGTTTTCTAAACGTGTTACCCTGCTCTGATTTGTAATTCAGTTCAAGGGTAGCGGTTTTTATATTCCCTCTATAAGTGATATCTTATGATAAGTATGTTTTTCGGTGTGACTTATTTCACTTAGAATCGTCCTACCTAAATCCACTCATCTTGCTGCTACTAGCCTTATGACGTTGATTTCATGGCTGAGTGATATTCCATTGTACATAAGGACCACAACTTCTTTATCCATTTTTCTCTTTCCTGGGATATTTAAGGTGTAACGAAGTGGAGGTTCTTGTCAACAGAGCAGCCCTAAACTTTGGGGTGCCTGTGTCTTGCTGATTTTTAGTTTTCCCAATTTATACGCCCATGAGTGGAAGTGCCCTATGCTCCCTAAGCTGATTTTTTTCGATGTTTCAGGACACACCGTGCACTTCTCCAGAGTGGCTGTTGGCAATTTACATCCCGCCCATCAGCGTAGCCAGGCTCCCGTTTCTCCATGGCGTGTTTTGCATTTCTGGTTTTGACACTTTATTCAGCATGGCCCTTTTGACCGATGGGAAGCGAGACTTCTTTGTAGCGCTGATTTGCCTTTCCAGGTTGCTTGGTTGGCCAAAAAGGGCGTATGCGTTTTTTCCTGAATATATTCAGGAAGAAACGCATACGCCCTTTTTGGCCAAGGGCATCATTGTCGAGGTTTTGCCGCTTTTCCTGTGCTTTAAAGGCGATTCGAATCTCCCTCCTGAAATCTGTTTCCTGCAATTCTGCCTTGCTTTCCAATCCTCTTCGTTGCCTTCCCTCAATATATTTGTGGACGAGAGTCATCATTTATAAGTCTGCAGGTTTGTGAATTGCAGTGCCCCTGAGCTCCATTTTTCAACTCGCTTTCTTGGGAGCTGGCCGCAAAAGCGCAGGATTGCTTCAGGCACTATTCTGGTCCCGGGCGGCAGGCTGAGCCTGTGGTTAATTCTTCTTCCTGATGGGAAAATAGAGTGACCTGTGCCTGTCCCAACACCTAGAGCTAGTCTCTCATTGGTTCCCCCTCTTCCCGTTCATCCTCAGGACAAATTGCAACCTGTACGGAACAGGAGGTTAAAGGTGCTGATTCTCCAAGGAGGGAGATTGCTAGTAAAGCGGCTGGAATGGCAAACCCGAGCACAGGGAGATGAGAAATGAGGTGCGTTTTGAAAACCTTTCCGGATCACACGGTGTACCATCTTCTGGGTTTCTCATGCATGCTTTCGATGTAGGAAGATGCCCTTGAACCTGGAGATTTGGGACCCATGGGATGGGTACCACGCCGTATTACTTTAAAGGGTCTGCGTTTGCTCACCCAACCTCACCAAACCTCTCAGCCCCAAGAGTGTCCACCCTTATGTCTCAATCAACTGTGGGTCTAGATATGGTCAATCCAGGTGGCATCACAGCCCCTGAACGAATTTTGTAAGAATTTCTCTCTCTTTCACTGTCTTTGTTTCACGGGTTTTTAAAAGTAATTGATTTTTATAATGGGGTTTACCTGCTTTTCACTGCTGTGTTTTTGCCGCTTTACACCCACTGGACTCACTTACAGAGAGATATCAATGCATAGGTTTTAAGATTCTTACTAGTCAGATATATTCTTGGGCGGTGAATAGGGGGTGTTGAGTCCAATTCACTGAGCAAGGAGTAGGTCTTGTCTATTACCTATTGGGTTTATGGAACGGTATCTGAGCTAATTTGAAACCCTTGTTTTATGCATCACCCCACCTCACCTTTCCCGTTAAGGAGCCATAGTGTGTTTTCTAAACGTGTTACCCTGCTCTGATTTGTAATTCAGTTCAAGGGTAGCGGTTTTTATATTCCCTCTATAAGTGATATCTTATGATAAGTATCTTTTTCTGTGTGACTTATTTCACTTAGAATCGTCCTACCTAAATCCACTCATCTTGCTGCTACTAGCCTTATGACGTTGATTTCATGGCTGAGTGATATTCCATTGTACATAAGGACCACAACTTCTTTATCCATTTTTCTCTTTCCTGGGATATTTAAGGTGTAACGAAGTGGAGGTTCTTGTCAACAGAGCAGCCCTAAACTTTGGGGTGCCTGTGTCTTGCTGATTTTTAGTTTTCCCAATTTATACGCCCATGAGTGGAAGTGCCCTATGCTCCCTAAGCTGATTTTTTTCGATGTTTCAGGACACACCGTGCACTTCTCCAGAGTGGCTGTTGGCAATTTACATCCCGCCCATCAGCGTAGCCAGGCTCCCGTTTCTCCATGGCCTGTTTTGCATTTCTGGTTTTGACACTTTATTCAGCATGGCCCTTTTGACCGATGGGAAGCGAGACTTCTTTGCAGCGCCGATTTGCCTTTCCAGGTTGCTTGGTTGGCCAAAAAGGGCGTTTGCTTTTTTTCCTGAATATATTCAGGAAGAAACGCATACGCCCTTTTTGGCCAAGGGCATCATTGTCGAGGTTTTGCCGCTTTTCCTGTGCTTTAAAGGCGATTCGAATCTCCCTCCTGAAATCTGTTTCCTGCAATTCTGCCTTGCTTTCCAATCCTCTTCGTTGCCTTCCCTCAATATATTTGTGGACGAGAGTCATCATTTATAAGTCTGCAGGTTTGTGAATTGCAGTGCCCCTGAGCTCCATTTTTCAACTCGCTTTCTTGGGAGCTGGCCGCAAAAGCGCAGGATTGCTTCAGGCCCTATTCTGGTCCCGGGCGGCAGGCTGAGCCTGTGGTTAATTCTTCTTCCTGAGGGGAAAATAGAGTGACCTGTGCCTGTCCCAACACCTAGAGCTAGTCTCTCATTGGTTCCCCCTCTTCCCGTTCATCCTCAGGACAAATTGCAACCTGTACGGAACAGGAGGTTAAAGGTGCTGATTCTCCAAGGAGGGAGATTGCTAGTAAAGCGGCTGGAATGGCAAACCCGAGCACAAGGAGATGAGAAATGAGGTGCGTTTTGAAAACCTTTCCGGATCGCACGGTGTTCCATCTTCTGGGTTTCTCATGCATGCTTTCGATGTAGGAAGATGCCCTTGAACCTGGAGATTTGGGACCCATGGGATGGGTACCACGCAGTATTACTGTAAAGGGTCTGCGTTTGCTCACCCAACCTCACCAAACCTCTCAGCCCCAAGAGTGTCCACCCTTATGTCTCAATCAACTGTGGGTCTAGATATGGTCAATCCAGGTGGCATCACAGCCCCTGAACGAATTTTGTAAGAATTTCTCTCTCTTTCACTGTCTTTGTTTCACGGGTTTTTAAAAGTAATTGATTTTTATAATGGGGTTTACCTGCTTTTCACTGCTGTGTTTTTGCCGCTTTACACCCACTGGACTCACTTACAGAGAGATATCAATGCATAGGTTTTAAGATTCTTACTAGTCAGATATATTCTTGGGCGGTGAATAGGGGGTGTTGAGTCCAATTCACTGAGCAAGGAGTAGGTCTTGTCTATTACCTATTGGGTTTATGGAACGGTATCTGAGCTAATTTGAAACCCTTGTTTTATGCATCACCCCACCTCACCTTTCCCGTTAAGCAGCCATAGTGTGTTTTCTAAACGTGTTACCCTGCTCTGATTTGTAATTCAGTTCAAGGGTAGCGGTTTTTATATTCCCTCTATAAGTGATATCTTATGATAAGTATCTTTTTCTGTGTGACTTATTTCACTTAGAATCGTCCTACCTAAATCCACTCATCTTGCTGCTACTAGCCTTATGACGTTGATTTCATGGCTGAGTGATATTCCATTGTACATAAGGACCACAACTTCTTTATCCATTTTTCTCTTTCCTGGGATATTTAAGGTGTAACGAAGTGGAGGTTCTTGTCAACAGAGCAGCCCTAAACTTTGGGGTGCCTGTGTCTTGCTGACTTTTAGTTTTCCCAATTTATACGCCCATGAGTGGAAGTGCCCTATGCTCCCTAAGCTGATTTTTTTCGATGTTTCAGGACACACCGTGCACTTCTCCAGAGTGGCTGTTGGCAATTTACATCCCGCCCATCAGCGTAGCCAGGCTCCCGTTTCTCCATGGCCTGTTTTGCATTTCTGGTTTTGACACTTTATTCAACATGGCCCTTTTGACCGATGGGAAGCGAGACTTCTTTGTAGCGCTGATTTGCCTTTCCAGGTTGCTTGGTTGGCCAAAAAGGGCGTATGCGTTTTTTCCTGAATATATTCAGGAAAAAACGCATACGCCCTTTTTGGCCAAGGGCATCATTGTCGAGGTTTTGCCGCTTTTCCTGTGCTTTAAAGGCGATTCGAATCTCCCTCCTGAAATCTGTTTCCTGCAATTCTGCCTTGCTTTCCAATCCTCTTCGTTGCCTTCCCTCAATATATTTGTGGACGAGAGTCATCATTTATAAGTCTGCAGGTTTGTGAATTGCAGTGCCCCTGAGCTCCATTTTTCAACTCGCTTTCTTGGGAGCTGGCCGCAAAAGCGCAGGATTGCTTCAGGCCCTATTCTGGTCCCGGGCGGCAGGCTGAGCCTGTGGTTAATTCTTCTTCCTGAGGGGAAAATAGAGTGACCTGTGCCTGTCCCAACACCTAGAGCTAGTCTCTCATTGGTTCCCCCTCTTCCCGTTCATCCTCAGGACAAATTGCAACCTGTACGGAACAGGAGGTTAAAGGTGCTGATTCTCCAAGGAGGGAGATTGCTAGTAAAGCGGCTGGAATGGCAAACCCGAGCACAAGGAGATGAGAAATGAGGTGCGTTTTGAAAACCTTTCCGGATCGCACGGTGTTCCATCTTCTGGGTTTCTCATGCATGCTTTCGATGTAGGAAGATGCCCTTGAACCTGGAGATTTGGGACCCATGGGATGGGTACCACGCAGTATTACTGTAAAGGGTCTGCGTTTGCTCACCCAACCTCACCAAACCTCTCAGCCCCAAGAGTGTCCACCCTTATGTCTCAATCAACTGTGGGTCTAGATATGGTCAATCCAGGTGGCATCACAGCCCCTGAACGAATTTTGTAAGAATTTCTCTCTCTTTCACTGTCTTTGTTTCACGGGTTTTTAAAAGTAATTGATTTTTATAATGGGGTTTACCTGCTTTTCACTGCTGTGTTTTTGCCGCTTTACACCCACTGGACTCACTTACAGAGAGATATCAATGCATAGGTTTTAAGATTCTTACTAGTCAGATATATTCTTGGGCGGTGAATAGGGGGTGTTGAGTCCAATTCACTGAGCAAGGAGTAGGTCTTGTCTATTACCTATTGGGTTTATGGAACGGTATCTGAGCTAATTTGAAACCCTTGTTTTATGCATCACCCCACCTCACCTTTCCCGTTAAGCAGCCATAGTGTGTTTTCTAAACGTGTTACCCTGCTCTGATTTGTAATTCAGTTCAAGGGTAGCGGTTTTTATATTCCCTCTATAAGTGATATCTTATGATAAGTATCTTTTTCTGTGTGACTTATTTCACTTAGAATCGTCCTACCTAAATCCACTCATCTTGCTGCTACTAGCCTTATGACGTTGATTTCATGGCTGAGTGATATTCCATTGTACATAAGGACCACAACTTCTTTATCCATTTTTCTCTTTCCTGGGATATTTAAGGTGTAACGAAGTGGAGGTTCTTGTCAACAGAGCAGCCCTAAACTTTGGGGTGCCTGTGTCTTGCTGACTTTTAGTTTTCCCAATTTATACGCCCATGAGTGGAAGTGCCCTATGCTCCCTAAGCTGATTTTTTTCGATGTTTCAGGACACACCGTGCACTTCTCCAGAGTGGCTGTTGGCAATTTACATCCCGCCCATCAGCGTAGCCAGGCTCCCGTTTCTCCATGGCCTGTTTTGCATTTCTGGTTTTGACACTTTATTCAACATGGCCCTTTTGACCGATGGGAAGCGAGACTTCTTTGTAGCGCTGATTTGCCTTTCCAGGTTGCTTGGTTGGCCAAAAAGGGCGTATGCGTTTTTTCCTGAATATATTCAGGAAAAAACGCATACGCCCTTTTTGGCCAAGGGCATCATTGTCGAGGTTTTGCCGCTTTTCCTGTGCTTTAAAGGCGATTCGAATCTCCCTCCTGAAATCTGTTTCCTGCAATTCTGCCTTGCTTTCCAATCCTCTTCGTTGCCTTCCCTCAATATATTTGTGGACGAGAGTCATCATTTATAAGTCTGCAGGTTTGTGAATTGCAGTGCCCCTGAGCTCCATTTTTCAACTCGCTTTCTTGGGAGCTGGCCGCAAAAGCGCAGGATTGCTTCAGGCCCTATTCTGGTCCCGGGCGGCAGGCTGAGCCTGTGGTTAATTCTTCTTCCTGATGGGAAAATAGAGTGACCTGTGCCTGTCCCAACACCTAGAGCTAGTCTCTCATTGGTTCCCCCTCTTCCCGTTCATCCTCAGGACAAATTGCAACCTGTACGGAACAGGAGGTTAAAGGTGCTGATTCTCCAAGGAGGGAGATTGCTAGTAAAGCGGCTGGAATGGCAAACCCGAGCACAAGGAGATGAGAAATGAGGTGCGTTTTGAAAACCTTTCCGGATCGCACGGTGTACCATCTTCTGGGTTTCTCATGCATGCTTTCGATGTAGGAAGATGCCCTTGAACCTGGAGATTTGGGACCCATGGGATGGGTACCACGCAGTATTACTTTAAAGGGTCTGCGTTTGCTCACCCAACCTCACCAAACCTCTCAGCCCCAAGAGTGTCCACCCTTATGTCTCAATCAACTGTGGGTCTAGATATGGTCAATCCAGGTGGCATCACAGCCCCTGAACGAATTTTGTAAGAATTTCTCTCTCTTTCACTGTCTTTGTTTCACGGGTTTTTAAAAGTAATTGATTTTTATAATGGGGTTTACCTGCTTTTCACTGCTGTGTTTTTGCCGCTTTACACCCACTGGACTCACTTACAGAGAGATATCAATGCATAGGTTTTAAGATTCTTACTAGTCAGATATATTCTTGGGCGGTGAATAGGGGGTGTTGAGTCCAATTCACTGAGCAAGGAGTAGGTCTTGTCTATTACCTATTGGGTTTATGGAACGGTATCTGAGCTAATTTGAAACCCTTGTTTTATGCATCACCCCACCTCACCTTTCCCGTTAAGCAGCCATAGTGTGTTTTCTAAACGTGTTACCCTGCTCTGATTTGTAATTCAGTTCAAGGGTAGCGGTTTTTATATTCCCTCTATAAGTGATATCTTATGATGAGTATCTTTTTCTGTGTGACTTATTTCACTTAGAATCGTCCTACCTAAATCCACTCATCTTGCTGCTACTAGCCTTATGACGTTGATTTCATGGCTGAGTGATATTCCATTGTACATAAGGACCACAACTTCTTTATCCATTTTTCTCTTTCCTGGGATATTTAAGGTGTAACGAAGTGGAGGTTCTTGTCAACAGAGCAGCCCTAAACTTTGGGGTGCCTGTGTCTTGCTGATTTTTAGTTTTCCCAATTTATACGCCCATGAGTGGAAGTGCCCTATGCTCCCTAAGCTGATTTTTTTCGATGTTTCAGGACACACCGTGCACTTCTCCAGAGTGGCTGTTGGCAATTTACATCCCGCCCATCAGCGTAGCCAGGCTCCCGTTTCTCCATGGCCTGTTTTGCATTTCTGGTTTTGACACTTTATTCAGCATGGCCCTTTTGACCGATGGGAAGCGAGACTTCTTTGTAGCGCTGATTTGCCTTTCCAGGTTGCTTGGTTGGCCAAAAAGGGCGTATGCGTTTTTTCCTGAATATATTCAGGAAAAAACGCATACGCCCTTTTTGGCCAAGGGCATCATTGTCGAGGTTTTGCCGCTTTTCCTGTGCTTTAAAGGCGATTCGAATCTCCCTCCTGAAATCGGTTTCCTGCAATTCTGCCTTGCTTTCCAATCCTCTTCGTTGCCTTCCCTCAATATATTTGTGGACGAGAGTCATCATTTATAAGTCTGCAGGTTTGTGAATTGCAGTGCCCCTGAGCTCCATTTTTCAACTCGCTTTCTTGGGAGCTGGCCGCAAAAGTGCAGGATTGCTTCAGGCCCTATTCTGGTCCCGGGCGGCAGGCTGAGCCTGTGGTTAATTCTTCTTCCTGATGGGAAAATAGAGTGACCTGTGCCTGTCCCAACACCTAGAGCTAGTCTCTCATTGGTTCCCCCTCTTCCCGTTCATCCTCAGGACAGATTGCAACCTGTACGGAACAGGAGGTTAAAGGTGCTGATTCTCCAAGGAGGGAGATTGCTAGTAAAGCGGCTGGAATGGCAAACCCGAGCACAAGGAGATGAGAAATGAGGTGCGTTTTGAAAACCTTTCCGGATCACACGGTGTACCATTTTCTGGGTTTCTCATGCATGCTTTCGATGTAGGAAGATGCCCTTGAACCTGGAGATTTGGGCCCCTTGGGATGGGTACCACGCAGTATTACTTTAAAGGGTCTGCGTTTGCTCACCCAACCTCACCAAACCTCTCAGCCCCAAGAGTGTCCACCCTTATGTCTCAATCAGCTGTGGGTCTAGATATGGTCAATCCAGGTGGCATCACAGCCCCTGAACGAATTTTGTAAGAATTTCTCTCTCTTTCACTGTCTTTGTTTCACGGGTTTTTAAAAGTAATTGATTTTTATAATGGGGTTTACCTGCTTTTCACTGCTGTGTTTTTGCCGCTTTACACCCACTTGACTCACTTACAGAGAGATATCAATGCATAGGTTTTAAGATTCTTACTAGTCAGATATATTCTTGGGCGGTGAATAGGGGGTGTTGAGTCCAATTCACTGAGCAAGGAGTAGATCTTGTCTATTACCTATTGGGTTTATGGAATGGTATCTGAGCTAATTTGAAACCCTTGTTTTATGCATCACCCCACCTCACCTTTCCCGTTAAGCAGCCATAGTGTGTTTTCTAAACGTGTGACCCTGCTCTGATTTGTAATTCAGTCCAAGGGTAGCGGTTTTTATATTCCCTCTATAAGTGATATCTTATGATAAGTATCTTTTTCTGTGTGACTTATTTCACTTAGAATCGTCCTACCTAAATCCACTCATCTTGCTGCTACTAGCCTTATGACGTTGATTTCATGGCTGAGTGATATTCCATTGTACATAAGGACCACAACTTCTTTATCCATTTTTCTCTTTCCTGGGATATTTAAGGTGTAACGAAGTGGAGGTTCTTGTCAACAGAGCAGCCCTAAACTTTGGGGTGCCTGTGTCTTGCTGATTTTTAGTTTTCCCAATTTATACGCCCATGAGTGGAAGTGCCCTATGCTCCCAAAGCTGATTTTTTTCGATGTTTCAGGACACACCGTGCACTTCTCCAGAGTGGCTGTTGGCAATTTACATCCCGCCCATCAGCGTAGCCAGGCTCCCGTTTCTCCATGGCCTGTTTTGCATTTCTGGTTTTGACACTTTATTCAGCATGGCCCTTTTGACCGATGGGAAGCGAGACTTCTTTGTAGCGCTGATTTGCCTTTCCAGGTTGCTTGGTTGGCCAAAAAGGGCGTATGCGTTTTTTCCTGAATATATTCAGGAAAAAACGCATACGCCCTTTTTGTCCAAGGGCATCATTGTCGAGGTTTTGCCGCTTTTCCTGTGCTTTAAAGGCGATTCGAATCTCCCTCCTGAAATCTGTTTCCTGCAATTCTGCCTTGCTTTCCAATCCTCTTCGTTGCCTTCCCTCAATATATTTGTGGACGAGAGTCATCATTTCTAAGTCTGCAGGTTTGTGAATTGCAGTGCCCCTGAGCTCCATTTTTCAACTCGCTTTCTTGCGAGCTGGCCGCAAAAGCGCAGGATTGCTTCAGGCCCTATTCTGGTCCCAGGCGGCAGGCTGAGCCTGTGGTTAATTCTTCTTCCTGATGGGAAAATAGAGTGACCTGTGCCTGTCCCAACACCTAGAGCTAGTCTCTCATTGGTTCCCCCTCTTCCCGTTCATCCTCAGGACAAATTGCAACCTGTACGGAACAGGAGGTTAAAGGTGCTGATTCTCCAAGGAGGGAGATTGCTAGTAAAGCGGCCGGAATGGCAAACCCGAGCACAAGGAGATGAGAAATGAGGTGCGTTTTGAAAACCTTTCCGGATCACACGGTGTACCATCTTCTGGGTTTCTCATGCATGTTTTCGATGTAGGAAGATGCCCTTGAACCTGGAGATTTGGGACCCATGGGATGGGTACCACGCAGTATTACTTTAAAGGGTCTGCGTTTGCTCACCCAACCTCACCAAACCTCTCAGCCCCAAGAGTGTCCACCCTTATGTCTCAATCAGCTTTGGGTCTAGATATGGTCAATCGAGGTGGCATCACAGCCCCTGAACGAATTTTGTAAGAATTTCTCTCTCTTTCACTGTCTTTGTTTCACGGGTTTTTAAAAGTAATTGATTTTTATAATGGGGTTTACCTGCTTTTCACTGCTGTGTTTTTGCCGCTTTACACCCACTTGACTCACTTACAGAGAGATATCAATGCATAGGTTTTAAGATTCTTACTAGTCAGATATATTCTTGGGCGGTGAATAGGGGGTGTTGAGTCCAATTCACTGAGCAAGGAGTAGGTCTTGTCTATTACCTATTGGGTTTATGGAACGGTATCTGAGCTAATTTGAAACCCTTGTTTTATGCATCACCCCACCTCACCTTTCCCGTTAAGCAGCCATAGTGTGTTTTCTAAACGTGTGACCCTGCTCTGATTTGTAATTCAGTTCAAGGGTAGCGGTTTTTATATTCCCTCTATAAGTGATATCTTATGATAAGTATCTTTTTCTGTGTGACTTATTTCACTTAGAATCGTCCTACCTAAATCCACTCATCTTGCTGCTACTAGCCTTATGACGTTGATTTCATGGCTGAGTGATATTCCATTGTACATAAGGACCACAACTTCTTTATCCATTTTTCTCTTTCCTGGGATATTTAAGGTGTAACGAAGTGGAGGTTCTTGTCAACAGAGCAGCCCTAACCTTTGGGGTGCCTGTGTCTTGCTGATTTTTAGTTTTCCCAATTTATACGCCCATGAGTGGAAGTGCCCTATGCTCCCTAAGCTGATGTTTTTTCGATGTTTCAGGAACACCGTGCACTTCTCCAGAGTGGCTGTTGGCAATTTACATCCCGCCCATCAGCGTAGCCAGGCTCCCGTTTCTCCATGGCCTGTTTTGCATTTCTGGTTTTGACACTTTATTCAGCATGGCCCTTTTGACCGATGGGAAGCGAGACTTCTTTGTAGCGCTGATTTGCCTTTCCAGGTTGCTTGGTTGGCCAAAAAGGGCGTATGCGTTTTTTCCTGAATATATTCAGGAAAAAACGCATACGCCCTTTTTGGCCAAGGGCATCATTGTCGAGGTTTTGCCGCTTTTCCTGTGCTTTAAAGGCGATTCGAATCTCCCTCCTGAAATCTGTTTCCTGCAATTCTGCCTTGCTTTCCAATCCTCTTCGTTGCCTTCCCTCAATATATTTGTGGACGAGAGTCATCATTTATAAGTCTGCAGGTTTGTGAATTGCAGTGCCCCTGAGCTCCATTTGTCAACTCGCTTTCTTGGGAGCTGGCCTCAAAAGCGCAGGATTGCTTCAGGCCCTATTCTGGTCCCGGGCGGCAGGCTGAGCCTGTGGTTAATTCTTCTTCCTGATGGGAAAATAGAGTGACCTGTGCCTGTCCCAAAACGTAGAGCTAGTCTCTCATTGGTTCCCCCTCTTCCCGTTCATCCTCAGGACACATTGCAACCTGTACGGAACAGGAGGTTAAAGGTGCTGATTCTCCAAGGAGGGAGATTGCTAGTAAAGCGGCTGGAATGGCAAACCCGAGCACAAGGAGATGAGAAATGAGGTGCGTTTTGAAAACCTTTCCGGATCGCACGGTGTACCATCTTCTGGGTTTCTCATGCATGCTTTCGATGTAGGAAGATGCCCTTGAACCTGGAGATTTGGGACCCATGGGATGGGTACCACGCAGTATTACTTTAAAGGGTCTGCGTTTGCTCACCCAACCTCACCAAACCTCTCAGCCCCAAGAGTGTCCACCCTTATGTCTCAATCAACTGTGGGTCTAGATATGGTCAATCCAGGTGGCATCACAGCCCCTGAACGAATTTTGTAAGAATTTCTCTCTCTTTCACTGTCTTTGTTTCACGGGTTTTTAAAAGTAATTGATTTTTATAATGGGGTTTACCTGCTTTTCACTGCTGTGTTTTTGCCGCTTTACACCCACTGGACTCACTTACAGAGAGATATCAATGCATAGGTTTTAAGATTCTTACTAGTCAGATATATTCTTGGGCGGTGAATAGGGGGTGTTGAGTCCAATTCACTGAGCAAGGAGTAGGTCTTGTCTATTACCTATTGGGTTTATGGAACGGTATCTGAGCTAATTTGAAACCCTTGTTTTATGCATCACCCCACCTCACCTTTCCCGTTAAGCAGCCATAGTGTGTTTTCTAAACGTGTTACCCTGCTCTGATTTGTAATTCAGTTCAAGGGTAGCGGTTTTTATATTCCCTCTATAAGTGATATCTTATGATAAGTATCTTTTTCTGTGTGACTTATTTCACTTCGAATCGTCCTACCTAAATCCACTCATCTTGCTGCTACTAGCCTTATGACGTTGATTTCATGGCTGAGTGATATTCCATTGTACATAAGGACCACAACTTCTTTATCCATTTTTCTCTTTCCTGGGATATTTAAGGTGTAACGAAGTGGAGGTTCTTGTCAACAGAGCAGCCCTAAACTTTGGGGTGCCTGTGTCTTGCTGATTTTTAGTTTTCCCAATTTATACGCCCATGAGTGGAAGTGCCCTATGCTCCCAAAGCTGATTTTTTTCGATGTTTCAGGACACACCGTGCACTTCTCCAGAGTGGCTGTTGGCAATTTACATCCCGCCCATCACCGTAGCCAGGCTCCCGTTTCTCCATGGCCTGTTTTGCATTTCTGGTTTTGACACTTTATTCAGCATGGCCCTTTTGACCGATGGGAAGCGAGACTTCTTTGTAGCGCTGATTTGCCTTTCCAGGTTGCTTGGTTGGCCAAAAAGGGCGTATGCGTTTTTTCCTGAATATATTCAGGAAAAAACGCATACGCCCTTTTTGTCCAAGGGCATCATTGTCGAGGTTTTGCCGCTTTTCCTGTGCTTTAAAGGCGATTCGAATCTCCCTCCTGAAATCTGTTTCCTGCAATTCTGCCTTGCTTTCCAATCCTCTTCGTTGCCTTCCCTCAATATATTTGTGGACGAGAGTCATCATTTATAAGTCTGCAGGTTTGTGAATTGCAGTGCCCCTGAGCTCCATTTTTCAACTCGCTTTCTTGCGAGCTGGCCGCAAAAGCACAGGATTGCTTCAGGCCCTATTCTGGTCCCAGGCGGCAGGCTGAGCCTGTGGTTAATTCTTCTTCCTGATGGGAAAATAGAGTGACCTGTGCCTGTCCCAACACCTAGAGCTAGTCTCTCATTGGTTCCCCCTCTTCCCGTTCATCCTCAGGACAAATTGCAACCTGTACGGAACAGGAGGTTAAAGGTGCTGATTCTCCAAGGAGGGAGATTGCTAGTAAAGCGGCCGGAATGGCAAACCCGAGCACAAGGAGATGAGAAATGAGGTGCGTTTTGAAAACCTTTCCGGATCACACGGTGTACCATCTTCTGGGTTTCTCATGCATGTTTTCGATGTAGGAATATGCCCTTGAACCTGGAGATTTGGGACCCATGGGATGGGTACCACGCAGTATTACTTTAAAGGGTCTGCGTTTGCTCACCCAACCTCACCAAACCTCTCAGCCCCAAGAGTGTCCACCCTTATGTCTCAATCAGCTTTGGGTCTAGATATGGTCAATCGTTGTGGCATCACAGCCCCTGAACGAATTTTGTAAGAATTTCTCTCTCTTTCACTGTCTTTGTTTCACGGGTTTTTAAAAGTAATTGATTTTTATAATGGGGTTTACCTGCTTTTCACTGCTGTGTTTTTGCCGCTTTACACCCACTTGACTCACTTACAGAGAGATATCAATGCATAGGTTTTAAGATTCTTACTAGTCAGATATATTCTTGGGCGGTGAATAGGGGGTGTTGAGTCCAATTCACTGAGCAAGGAGTAGGTCTTGTCTATTACCTATTGGGTTTATGGAACGGTATCTGAGCTAATTTGAAACCCTTGTTTTATGCATCACCCCACCTCACCTTTCCCGTTAAGCAGCCATAGTGTGTTTTCTAAACGTGTGACCCTGCTCTGATTTGTAATTCAGTTCAAGGGTAGCGGTTTTTATATTCCCTCTATAAGTGATATCTTATGATAAGTATCTTTTTCTGTGTGACTTATTTCACTTAGAATCGTCCTACCTAAATCCACTCATCTTGCTGCTACTAGCCTTATGACGTTGATTTCATGGCTGAGTGATATTCCATTGTACATAAGGACCACAACTTCTTTATCCATTTTTCTCTTTCCTGGGATATTTAAGGTGTAACGAAGTGGAGGTTCTTGTCAACAGAGCAGCCCTAAACTTTGGGGTGCCTGTGTCTTGCTGATTTTTAGTTTTCCCAATTTATACGCCCATGAGTGGAAGTGCCCTATGCTCCCTAAGCTGATTTTTTTCGATGTTTCAGGACACACCGTGCACTTCTCCAGAGTGGCTGTTGGCAATTTACATCCCGCCCATCAGCGTAGCCAGGCTCCCGTTTCTCCATGGCCTGTTTTGCATTTCTGGTTTTGACACTTTATTCAGCATGGCCCTTTTGACCGATGGGAAGCGAGACTTCTTTGTAGCGCTGATTTGCCTTTCCAGGTTGCTTGGTTGGCCAAAAAGGGCGTATGCGTTTTTTCCTGAATATATTCAGGAAAAAACGCATACGCCCTTTTTGGCCAAGGGCATCATTGTCGAGGTTTTGCCGCTTTTCCTGTGCTTTAAAGGCGATTCGAATCTCCCTCCTGAAATCTGTTTCCTGCAATTCTGCCTTGCTTTCCAATCCTCTTCGTTGCCTTCCCTCAATATATTTGTGGACGAGAGTCATCATTTATAAGTCTGCAGGTTTGTGAATTGCAGTGCCCCTGAGCTCCATTTTTCAACTCGCTTTCTTGGGAGCTGGCCGCAAAAGCGCAGGATTGCTTCAGGCCCTATTCTGGTCCCGGGCGGCAGGCTGAGCCTGTGGTTAATTCTTCTTCCTGATGGGAAAATAGAGTGACCTGTGCCTGTCCCAACACCTAGAGCTAGTCTCTCATTGGTTCCCCCTCTTCCCGTTCATCCTCAGGACAAATTGCAACCTGTACGGAACAGGAGGTTAAAGGTGCTGATTCTCCAAGGAGGGAGATTGCTAGTAAAGCGGCTGGAATGGCAAACCCGAGCACAAGGAGATGAGAAATGAGGTGCGTTTTGAAAACCTTTCCGGATCACACGGTGTACCATCTTCTGGGTTTCTCATGCATGCTTTCGATGTAGGAAGATGCCCTTGAACCTGGAGATTTGGGACCCATGGGATGGGTACCACGCAGTATTACTTTAAAGGGTCTGCGTTTGCTCACCCAACCTCACCAAACCTCTCAGCCCCAAGAGTGTCCACCCTTATGTCTCAATCAACTGTGGGTCTACATATGGTCAATCCAGGTGGCATCACAGCCCCTGAACGAATTTTGTAAGAATTTCTCTCTCTTTCACTGTCTTTGTTTCACGGGTTTTTAAAAGTAATTGATTTTTATAATGGGGTTTACCTGCCTTTCACTGCTGTGTTTTTGCCGCTTTACACCCACTGGACTCACTTACAGAGAGATATCAATGCATAGGTTTTAAGATTCTTACTAGTCAGATATATTCTTGGGCGGTGAATAGGGGGTGTTGAGTCCAATTCACTGAGCAAGGAGTAGGTCTTGTCTATTACCTATTGGGTTTATGGAAAGGTATCTGAGCTAATTTGAAACCCTTGTTTTATGCATCACCCCACCTCACCTTTCCCGTTAAGCAGCCATAGTGTGTTTTCTAAACGTGTTACCCTGCTCTGATTTGTAATTCAGTTCAAGGGTAGCGGTTTTTATATTCCCTCTATAAGTGATATCTTATGATAAGTATCTTTTTCTGTGTGACTTATTTCACTTAGAATCGTCCTACCTAAATCCACTCATCTTGCTGCTACTAGCCTTATGACGTTGATTTCATGGCTGAGTGATATTCCATTGTCCATAAGGACCACAACTTCTTTATCCATTTTTCTCTTTCCTGGGATATTTAAGGTGTAACGAAGTGGAGGTTCTTGTCAACAGAGCAGCCCTAAACTTTGGGGTGCCTGTGTCTTGCTGATTTTTAGTTTTCCCAATTTATACGCCCATGAGTGGAAGTGCCCTATGCTCCCTAAGCTGATTTTTTTCGATGTTTCAGGACACACCGTGCACTTCTCCAGAGTGGCTGTTGGCAATTTACATCCCGCCCATCAGCGTAGCCAGGCTCCCGTTTCTCCATGGCCTGTTTTGCATTTCTGGTTTTGACACTTTATTCAGCATGGCCCTTTTGACCGATGGGAAGCGAGACTTCTTTGTAGCGCTGATTTGCCTTTCCAGGTTGCTTGGTTGGCCAAAAAGGGCGTATGCGTTTTTTCCTGAATATATTCAGGAAAAAACGCATACGCCCTTTTTGGCCAAGGGCATCATTGTCGAGGTTTTGCCGCTTTTCCTGTGCTTTAAAGGCGATTCGAATCTCCCTCCTGAAATCTGTTTCCTGCAATTCTGCCTTGCTTTCCAATCCTCTTCGTTGCCTTCCCTCAATATATTTGTGGACGAGAGTCATCATTTATAAGTCTGCAGGTTTCTGAATTGCAGTGCCCCTGAGCTCCATTTTTCAACTCGCATTCTTGGGAGCTGGCCGCAAAAGCGCAGGATTGCTTCAGGCCCTATTCTGGTCCCAGGCGGCAGGCTGAGCCTGTGGTTAATTCTTCTTCCTGATGGGAAAATAGAGTGACCTGTGCCTGTCCCAACACGTAGAGCTAGTCTCTCATTGGTTCCCCCTCTTCCCGTTCATCCTCAGGACAAATTGCAACCTGTACGGAACAGGAGGTTAAAGGTGCTAATTCTCCAAGGAGGGAGATTGCTAGTAAAGCGGCTGGAATGGCAAACCCGAGCACAAGGAGATGAGAAATGAGGTGCGTTTTGAAAACCTTTCCGGATCGCACGGTGTACCATCTTCTGGGTTTCTCATGCATGCTTTCGATGTAGGAAGATGCCCTTGAACCTGGAGATTTGGGACCCATGGGATGGGTACCACGCAGTATTACTTTAAAGGGTCTGCGTTTGCTCACCCAGCCTCACCAAACCTCTCAGCCCCAAGAGTGTCCACCCTTATGTCTCAATCAACTGTGGGTCTAGATATGGTCAATCCAGGTGGCATCACAGCCCCTGAACGAATTTTCTAAGAATTTCTCTCTCTTTCACTGTCTTTGTTTCACGGGTTTTTAAAAGTAATTGATTTTTATAATGGGGTTTACCTGCTTTTCACTGCTGTGTTTTTGCCGCTTTACACCCACTGGACTCACTTACAGAGAGATATCAATGCATAGGTTTTAAGATTCTTACTAGTCAGATATATTCTTGGGCGGTGAATAGGGGGTGTTGAGTCCAATTCACTGAGCAAGGAGTAGGTCTTGTCTATTACCTATTGGGTTTATGGAACGGTATCTGAGCTAATTTGAAACCCTTGTTTTATGCATCACCCCACCTCACCTTTCCCGTTAAGCAGCCATAGTGTGTTTTCTAAACGTGTTACCCTGCTCTGATTTGTAATTCAGTTCAAGGGTAGCGGTTTTTATATTCCCTCTATAAGTGATATCTTATGATAAGTATCTTTTTCTGTGTGACTTATTTCACTTAGAATCGTCCTACCTAAATCCACTCATCTTGCTGCTACTAGCCTTATGACGTTGATTTCATGGCTGAGTGATATTCCATTGTACATAAGGACCACAACTTCTTTATCCATTTTTCTCTTTCCTGGGATATTTAAGGTGTAACGAAGTGGAGGTTCTTGTCAACAGAGCAGCCCTAAACTTTGGGGTGCCTGTGTCTTGCTGACTTTTAGTTTTCCCAATTTATACGCCCATGAGTGGAAGTGCCCTATGCTCCCTAAGCTGATTTTTTTCGATGTTTCAGGACACACCGTGCACTTCTCCAGAGTGGCTGTTGGCAATTTACATCCCGCCCATCAGCGTAGCCAGGCTCCCGTTTCTCCATGGCCTGTTTTGCATTTCTGGTTTTGACACTTTATTCAGCATGGCCCTTTTGACCGATGGGAAGCGAGACTTCTTTGTAGCGCTGATTTGCCTTTCCAGGTTGCTTGGTTGGCCAAAAAGGGCGTATGCGTTTTTTCTTGAATATATTCAGGAAAAAACGCATACGCCCTTTTTGGCCAAGGGCATCATTGTCGAGGTTTTGCCGCTTTTCCTGTGCTTTAAAGGCGATTCGAATCTCCCTCCTGAAATCTGTTTCCTGCAATTCTGCCTTGCTTTCCAATCCTCTTCGTTGCCTTCCCTCAATATATTTGTGGACGAGAGTCATCATTTATAAGTCTGCAGGTTTGTGAATTGCAGTGCCCCTGAGCTCCATTTTTCAACTCGCTTTCTTGGGAGCTGGCCGCAAAAGCGCAGGATTGCTTCAGGCCCTATTCTGGTCCCGGGCGGCAGGCTGAGCCTGTGGTTAATTCTTCTTCCTGATGGGAAAATAGAGTGACCTGTGCCTGTCCCAACACCTAGAGCTAGTCTCTCATTGGTTCCCCCTCTTCCCGTTCATCCTCAGGACAAATTGCAACCTGTACGGAACAGGAGGTTAAAGGTGCTGATTCTCCAAGGAGGGAGATTGCTAGTAAAGCGGCTGGAATGGCAAACCCGAGCACAAGGAGAGGAGAAATGAGGTGCGTTTTGAAAACCTTTCCGTATCACACGGTGTACCATCTTCTGGGTTTCTCATGCATGCTTTCGATGTAGGAAGATGCCCTTGAACCTGGAGATTTGGGACCCATGGGATGGGTACCACGCAGTATTACTTTAAAGGGTCTGCGTTTGCTCACCCAACCTCACCAAACCTCTCAGCCCCAAGAGTGTCCACCCTTATGTCTCAATCAACTGTGGGTCTAGATATGGTCAATCCAGGTGGCATCACAGCCCCTGAACGAATTTTGTAAGAATTTCTCTCTCTTTCACTGTCTTTGTTTCACGGGTTTTTAAAAGTAATTGATTTTTATAATGGGGTTTACCTGCCTTTCACTGCTGTGTTTTTGCCGCTTTACACCCACTGGACTCACTTACAGAGAGATATCAATGCATAGGTTTTAAGATTCTTACTAGTCAGATATATTCTTGGGCGGTGAATAGGGGGTGTTGAGTCCAATTCACTGAGCAAGGAGTAGGTCTTGTCTATTACCTATTGGGTTTATGGAACGGTATCTGAGCTAATTTGAAACCCTTGTTTTATGCATCACCCCACCTCACCTTTCCCGTTAAGCAGCCATAGTGTGTTTTCTAAACGTGTTACCCTGCTCTGATTTGTAATTCAGTTCAAGGGTAGCGGTTTTTATATTCCCTCTATAAGTGATATCTTATGATAAGTATCTTTTTCTGTGTGACTTATTTCACTTCGAATCGTCCTACCTAAATCCACTCATCTTGCTGCTACTAGCCTTATGACGTTGATTTCATGGCTGAGTGATATTCCATTGTACATAAGGACCACAACTTCTTTATCCATTTTTCTCTTTCCTGGGATATTTAAGGTGTAACGAAGTGGAGGTTCTTGTCAACAGAGCAGCCCTAAACTTTGGGGTGCCTGTGTCTTGCTGATTTTTAGTTTTCCCAATTTATACGCCCATGAGTGGAAGTGCCCTATGCTCCCTAAGCTGATTTTTTTCGATGTTTCAGGACACACCGTGCACTTCTCCAGAGTGGCTGTTGGCAATTTACATCCCGCCCATCAGCGTAGCCAGGCTCCCGTTTCTCCATGGCCTGTTTTGCATTTCTGGTTTTGACACTTTATTCAGCATGGCCCTTTTGACCGATGGGAAGCGAGACTTCTTTGTAGCGCTGATTTGCCTTTCCAGGTTGCTTGGTTGGCCAAAAAGGGCGTATGCGTTTTTTCCTGAATATATTCAGGAAAAAACGCATACGCCCTTTTTGGCCAAGGGCATCATTGTCGAGGTTTTGCCGCTTTTCCTGTGCTTTAAAGGCGATTCGAATCTCCCTCCTGAAATCTGTTTCCTGCAATTCTGCCTTGCTTTCCAATCCTCTTCGTTGCCTTCCCTCAATATATTTGTGGACGAGAGTCATCATTTATAAGTCTGCAGGTTTCTGAATTGCAGTGCCCCTGAGCTCCATTTTTCAACTCGCTTTCTTGGGAGCTGGCCGCAAAAGCGCAGGATTGCTTCAGGCCCTATTCTGGTCCCAGGCGGCAGGCTGAGCCTGTGGTTAATTCTTCTTCCTGATGGGAAAATAGAGTGACCTGTGCCTGTCCCAACACGTAGAGCTAGTCTCTCATTGGTTCCCCCTCTTCCCGTTCATCCTCAGGACAAATTGCAACCTGTACGGAACAGGAGGTTAAAGGTGCTAATTCTCCAAGGAGGGAGATTGCTAGTAAAGCGGCTGGAATGGCAAACCCGAGCACAAGGAGATGAGAAATGAGGTGCGTTTTGAAAACCTTTCCGGATCGCACGGTGTACCATCTTCTGGGTTTCTCATGCATGCTTTCGATGTAGGAAGATGCCCTTGAACCTGGAGATTTGGGACCCATGGGATGGGTACCACGCAGTATTACTTTAAAGGGTCTGCGTTTGCTCACCCAGCCTCACCAAACCTCTCAGCCCCAAGAGTGTCCACCCTTATGTCTCAATCAACTGTGGGTCTAGATATGGTCAATCCAGGTGGCATCACAGCCCCTGAACGAATTTTGTAAGAATTTCTCTCTCTTTCACTGTCTTTGTTTCACGGGTTTTTAAAAGTAATTGATTTTTATAATGGGGTTTACCTGCTTTTCACTGCTGTGTTTTTGCCGCTTTACACCCACTTGACTCACTTACAGAGAGATATCAATGCATAGGTTTTAAGATTCTTACTAGTCAGATATATTCTTGGGCGGTGAATAGGGGGTGTTGAGTCCAATTCACTGAGCAAGGAGTAGGTCTTGTCTATTACCTATTGGGTTTATGGAACGGTATCTGAGCTAATTTGAAACCCTTGTTTTATGCATCACCCCACCTCACCTTTCCCGTTAAGCAGCCATAGTGTGTTTTCTAAACGCGTGACCCTGCTCTGATTTGTAATTCAGTCCAAGGGTAGCGGTTTTTATATTCCCTCTATAAGTGATATCTTATGATAAGTATCTTTTTCTGTGTGACTTATTTCACTTAGAATCGTCCTACCTAAATCCACTCATCTTGCTGCTACTAGCCTTATGACGTTGATTTCATGGCTGAGTGATATTCCATTGTACATAAGGACCACAACTTCTTTATCCATTTTTCTCTTTCCTGGGATATTTAAGGTGTAACGAAGTGGAGGTTCTTGTCAACAGAGCAGCCCTAAACTTTGGGGTGCCTGTGTCTTGCTGATTTTTAGTTTTCCCAATTTATACGCCCATGAGTGGAAGTGCCCTATGCTCCCAAAGCTCATTTTTTTCGATGTTTCAGGACACACCGTGCACTTCTCCAGAGTGGCTGTTGGCAATTTACATCCCGCCCATCAGCGTAGCCAGGCTCCCGTTTCTCCATGGCCTGTTTTGCATTTCTGGTTTTGACACTTTATTCAGCATGGCCCTTTTGACCGATGGGAAGCGAGACTTCTTTGTAGCGCTGATTTGCCTTTCCAGGTTGCTTGGTTGGCCAAAAAGGGCGTATGCGTTTTTTCCTGAATATATTCAGGAAAAAACGCATACGCCCTTTTTGGCCAAGGGCATCATTGTCGAGGTTTTGCCGCTTTTCCTGTGCTTTAAAGGCGATTCGAATCTCCCTCCTGAAATCTGTTTCCTGCAATTCTGCCTTGCTTTCCAATCCTCTTCGTTGCCTTCCCTCAATATATTTGTGGACGAGAGTCATCATTTATAAGTCTGCAGGTTTGTGAATTGCAGTGCCCCTGAGCTCCATTTTTCAACTCGCTTTCTTGGGAGCTGGCCGCAAAAGCGCAGGATTGCTTCAGGCCCTATTCTGGTCCCAGGCGGCAGGCTGAGCCTGTGGTTAATTCTTCTTCCTGATGGGAAAATAGAGTGACCTGTGCCTGTCCCAACACCTAGAGCTAGTCTCTCATTGGTTCCCCCTCTTCCCGTTCATCCTCAGGACAAATTGCAACCTGTACGGAACAGGAGGTTAAAGGTGCTGATTCTCCAAGGAGGGAGATTGCTAGTAAAGCGGCCGGAATGGCAAACCCGAGCACAAGGAGATGAGAAATGAGGTGCGTTTTGAAAACCTTTCCGGATCACACGGTGTACCATCTTCTGGGTTTCTCATGCATGTTTTCGATGTAGGAAGATGCCCTTGAACCTGGAGATTTGGGACCCATGGGATGGGTACCACGCAGTATTACTTTAAAGGGTCTGCGTTTGCTCACCCAACCTCACCAAACCTCTCAGCCCCAAGAGTGTCCACCCTTATGTCTCAATAAGCTTTGGGTCTAGATATGGTCAATCGAGGTGGCATCACAGCCCCTGAACGAATTTTCTAAGAATTTCTCTCTCTTTCACTGTCTTTGTTTCACGGGTTTTTAAAAGTAATTGATTTTTATAATGGGGTTTACCTGCTTTTCACTGCTGTGTTTTTGCCGCTTTACACCCACTTGACTCACTTACAGAGAGATATCAATGCATAGGTTTTAAGATTCTTACTAGTCAGATATATTCTTGGGCGGTGAATAGGGGGTGTTGAGTCCAATTCACTGAGCAAGGAGTAGGTCTTGTCTATTACCTATTGGGTTTATGGAACGGTATCTGAGCTAATTTGAAACCCTTGTTTTATGCATCACCCCACCTCACCTTTCCCGTTAAGCAGCCATAGTGTGTTTTCTAAACGTGTTACCCTGCTCTGATTTGTAATTCAGTTCAAGGGTAGCGGTTTTTATATTCCCTCTATAAGTGATATCTTATGATAAGTATCTTTTTCTGTGTGACTTATTTCACTTAGAATCGTCCTACCTAAATCCACTCATCTTGCTGCTACTAGCCTTATGACGTTGATTTCATGGCTGAGTGATATTCCATTGTACATAAGGACCACAACTTCTTTATCCATTTTTCTCTTTCCTGGGATATTTAAGGTGTAACGAAGTGGAGGTTCTTGTCAACAGAGCAGCCCTAAACTTTGGGGTGCCTGTGTCTTGCTGATTTTTAGTTTTCCCAATTTATACGCCCATGAGTGGAAGTGCCCTATGCTCCCTAAGCTGATTTTTTTCGATGTTTCAGGACACACCGTGCACTTCTCCAGAGTGGCTGTTGGCAATTTACATCCCGCCCATCAGCGTAGCCAGGCTCCCGTTTCTCCATGGCCTGTTTTGCATTTCTGGTTTTGACACTTTATTCAGCATGGCCCTTTTGACCGATGGGAAGCGAGACTTCTTTGTAGCGCTGATTTGCCTTTCCAGGTTGCTTGGTTGGCCAAAAAGGGCGTATGCGTTTTTTCCTGAATATATTCAGGAAAAAACGCATACGCCCTTTTTGGCCAAGGGCATCATTGTCGAGGTTTTGCCGCTTTTCCTGTGCTTTAAAGGCGATTCGAATCTCCCTCCTGAAATCTGTTTCCTGCAATTCTGCCTTGCTTTCCAATCCTCTTCGTTGCCTTCCCTCAATATATTTGTGGACGAGAGTCATCATTTATAAGTCTGCAGGTTTGTGAAATGCAGTGCCCCTGAGCTCCATTTTTCAACTCGCTTTCTTGGGAGCTGGCCGCAAAAGCGCAGGATTGCTTCAGGCCCTATTCTGGTCCCGGGCGGCAGGCTGAGCCTGTGGTTAATTCTTCTTCCTGATGGGAAAATAGAGTGACCTGTGCCTGTCCCAACACCTAGAGCTAGTCTCTCATTGGTTCCCCCTCTTCCCGTTCATCCTCAGGACAAATTGCAACCTGTACGGAACAGGAGGTTAAAGGTGCTGATTCTCCAAGGAGGGAGATTGCTAGTAAAGCGGCAGGAATGGCAAACCCGAGCACAAGGAGATGAGAAATGAGGTGCGTTTTGAAAACCTTTCCGGATCGCACGGTGTACCATCTTCTGGGTTTCTCATGCATGCTTTCGATGTAGGAAGATGCCCTTGAACCTGGAGATTTGGGACCCATGGGATGGGTACCACGCAGTATTACTTTAAAGGGTCTGCGTTTGCTCACCCAACCTCACCAAACCTCTCAGCCCCAAGAGTGTCCACCCTTATGTCTCAATCATCTGTGGGTCTAGATATGGTCAATCCAGGTGGCATCACAGCCCCTGAACGAATTTTGTAAGAATTTCTCTCTCTTTCACTGTCTTTGTTTCACGGGTTTTTAAAAGTAATTGATTTTTATAATGGGGTTTACCTGCTTTTCACTGCTGTGTTTTTGCCGCTTTACACCCACTGGACTCACTTACAGAGAGATATCAATGCATAGGTTTTAAGATTCTTACTAGTCAGATATATTCTTGGGCGGTGAATAGGGGGTGTTGAGTCCAAATCACTGAGCAAGGAGTAGGTCTTGTCTATTACCTATTGGGTTTATGGAACGGTATCTGAGCTAATTTGAAACCCTTGTTTTATGCATCACCCCACCTCACCTTTCCCGTTAAGCAGCCATAGTGTGTTTTCTAAACGTGTGACCCTGCTCTGATTTGTAATTCAGTCCAAGGGTAGCGGTTTTTATATTCCCTCTATAAGTGATATCTTATGATAAGTATCTTTTTCTGTGTGACTTATTTCACTTAGAATCGTCCTACCTAAATCCACTCATCTTGCTGCTACTAGCCTTATGACGTTGATTTCATGGCTGAGTGATATTCCATTGTACATAAGGACCACAACTTCTTTATCCATTTTTCTCTTTCCTGGGATATTTAAGGTGTAACGAAGTGGAGGTTCTTGTCAACAGAGCAGCCCTAAACTTTGGGGTGCCTGTGTCTTGCTGATTTTTAGTTTTCCCAATTTATACGCCCATGAGTGGAAGTGCCCTATGCTCCCAAAGCTGATTTTTTTCGATGTTTCAGGACACACCGTGCACTTCTCCAGAGTGGCTGTTGGCAATTTACATCCCGCCCATCAGCGTAGCCAGGCTCCCGTTTCTCCATGGCCTGTTTTGCATTTCTGGTTTTGACACTTTATTCAGCATGGCCCTTTTGACCGATGGGAAGCGAGACTTCTTTGTAGCGCTGATTTGCCTTTCCAGGTTGCTTGGTTGGCCAAAAAGGGCGTATGCGTTTTTTCCTGAATATATTCAGGAAAAAACGCATACGCCCTTTTTGGCCAAGGGCATCATTGTCGAGGTTTTGCCGCTTTTCCTGTGCTTTAAAGGCGATTCGAATCACCCTCCTGAAATCTGTTTCCTGCAATTCTGCCTTGCTTTCCAATCCTCTTCGTTGCCTTCCCTCAATATATTTGTGGACGAGAGTCATCATTTATAAGTCTGCAGGTTTCTGAATTGCAGTGCCCCTGAGCTCCATTTTTCAACTCGCTTTCTTGGGAGCTGGCCGCAAAAGCGCAGGATTGCTTCAGGCCCTATTCTGGTCCCAGGCGGCAGGCTGAGCCTGTGGTTAATTCTTCTTCCTGATGGGAAAATAGAGTGACCTGTGCCTGTCCCAACACGTAGAGCTAGTCTCTCATTGGTTCCCCCTCTTCCCGTTCATCCTCAGGACAAATTGCAACCTGTACGGAACAGGAGGTTAAAGGTGCTAATTCTCCAAGGAGGGAGATTGCTAGTAAAGCGGCTGGAATGGCAAACCCGAGCACAAGGAGATGAGAAATGAGGTGCGTTTTGAAAACCTTTCCGGATCGCACGGTGTACCATCTTCTGGGTTTCTCATGCATGCTTTCGATGTAGGAAGATGCCCTTGAACCTGGAGATTTGGGACCCATGGGATGGGTACCACGCAGTATTACTTTAAAGGGTCTGCGTTTGCTCACCCAGCCTCACCAAACCTCTCAGCCCCAAGAGTGTCCACCCTTATGTCTCAATCAACTGTGGGTCTAGATATGGTCAATCCAGGTGGCATCACAGCCCCTGAACGAATTTTCTAAGAATTTCTCTCTCTTTCACTGTCTTTGTTTCACGGGTTTTTAAAAGTAATTGATTTTTATAATGGGGTTTACCTGCTTTTCACTGCTGTGTTTTTGCCGCTTTACACCCACTTGACTCACTTACAGAGAGATATCAATGCATAGGTTTTAAGATTCTTACTAGTCAGATATATTCTTGGGCGGTGAATAGGGGGTGTTGAGTCCAATTCACTGAGCAAGGAGTAGGTCTTGTCTATTACCTATTGGGTTTATGGAACGGTATCTGAGCTAATTTGAAACCCTTGTTTTATGCATCACCCCACCTCACCTTTCCCGTTAAGCAGCCATAGTGTGTTTTCTAAACGTGTTACCCTGCTCTGATTTGTAATTCAGTTCAAGGGTAGCGGTTTTTATATTCCCTCTATAAGTGATATCTTATGATAAGTATCTTTTTCTGTGTGACTTATTTCACTTAGAATCGTCCTACCTAAATCCACTCATCTTGCTGCTACTAGCCTTATGACGTTGATTTCATGGCTGAGTGATATTCCATTGTACATAAGGACCACAACTTCTTTATCCATTTTTCTCTTTCCTGGGATATTTAAGGTGTAACGAAGTGGAGGTTCTTGTCAACAGAGCAGCCCTAAACTTTGGGGTGCCTGTGTCTTGCTGATTTTTAGTTTTCCCAATTTATACGCCCATGAGTGGAAGTGCCCTATGCTCCCTAAGCTGATTTTTTTCGATGTTTCAGGACACACCGTGCACTTCTCCAGAGTGGCTGTTGGCAATTTACATCCCGCCCATCAGCGTAGCCAGGCTCCCGTTTCTCCATGGCCTGTTTTGCATTTCTGGTTTTGACACTTTATTCAGCATGGCCCTTTTGACCGATGGGAAGCGAGACTTCTTTGTAGCGCTGATTTGCCTTTCCAGGTTGCTTGGTTGGCCAAAAAGGGCGTATGCGTTTTTTCCTGAATATATTCAGGAAAAAACGCATACGCCCTTTTTGGCCAAGGGCATCATTGTCGAGGTTTTGCCGCTTTTCCTGTGCTTTAAAGGCGATTCGAATCTCCCTCCTGAAATCTGTTTCCTGCAATTCTGCCTTGCTTTCCAATCCTCTTCGTTGCCTTCCCTCAATATATTTGTGGACGAGAGTCATCATTTATAAGTCTGCAGGTTTGTGAAATGCAGTGCCCCTGAGCTCCATTTTTCAACTCGCTTTCTTGGGAGCTGGCCGCAAAAGCGCAGGATTGCTTCAGGCCCTATTCTGGTCCCGGGCGGCAGGCTGAGCCTGTGGTTAATTCTTCTTCCTGATGGGAAAATAGAGTGACCTGTGCCTGTCCCAACACCTAGAGCTAGTCTCTCATTGGTTCCCCCTCTTCCCGTTCATCCTCAGGACAAATTGCAACCTGTACGGAACAGGAGGTTAAAGGTGCTGATTCTCCAAGGAGGGAGATTGCTAGTAAAGCGGCAGGAATGGCAAACCCGAGCACAAGGAGATGAGAAATGAGGTGCGTTTTGAAAACCTTTCCGGATCGCACGGTGTACCATCTTCTGGGTTTCTCATGCATGCTTTCGATGTAGGAAGATGCCCTTGAACCTGGAGATTTGGGACCCATGGGATGGGTACCACGCAGTATTACTTTAAAGGGTCTGCGTTTGCTCACCCAACCTCACCAAACCTCTCAGCCCCAAGAGTGTCCACCCTTATGTCTCAATCATCTGTGGGTCTAGATATGGTCAATCCAGGTGGCATCACAGCCCCTGAACGAATTTTGTAAGAATTTCTCTCTCTTTCACTGTCTTTGTTTCACGGGTTTTTAAAAGTAATTGATTTTTATAATGGGGTTTACCTGCTTTTCACTGCTGTGTTTTTGCCGCTTTACACCCACTGGACTCACTTACAGAGAGATATCAATGCATAGGTTTTAAGATTCTTACTAGTCAGATGTATTCTTGGGCGGTGAATAGGGGGTGTTGAGTCCAAATCACTGAGCAAGGAGTAGGTCTTGTCTATTACCTATTGGGTTTATGGAACGGTATCTGAGCTAATTTGAAACCCTTGTTTTATGCATCACCCCACCTCACCTTTCCCGTTAAGCAGCCATAGTGTGTTTTCTAAACGTGTGACCCTGCTCTGATTTGTAATTCAGTCCAAGGGTAGCGGTTTTTATATTCCCTCTATAAGTGATATCTTATGATAAGTATCTTTTTCTGTGTGACTTATTTCACTTAGAATCGTCCTACCTAAATCCACTCATCTTGCTGCTACTAGCCTTATGACGTTGATTTCATGGCTGAGTGATATTCCATTGTACATAAGGACCACAACTTCTTTATCCATTTTTCTCTTTCCTGGGATATTTAAGGTGTAACGAAGTGGAGGTTCTTGTCAACAGAGCAGCCCTAAACTTTGGGGTGCCTGTGTCTTGCTGATTTTTAGTTTTCCCAATTTATACGCCCATGAGTGGAAGTGCCCTATGCTCCCAAAGCTGATTTTTTTCGATGTTTCAGGACACACCGTGCACTTCTCCAGAGTGGCTGTTGGCAATTTACATCCCGCCCATCAGCGTAGCCAGGCTCCCGTTTCTCCATGGCCTGTTTTGCATTTCTGGTTTTGACACTTTATTCAGCAAGGCCCTTTTGACCGATGGGAAGCGAGACTTCTTTGTAGCGCTGATTTGCCTTTCCAGGTTGCTTGGTTGGCCAAAAAGGGCGTATGCGTTTTTTCCTGAATATATTCAGGAAAAAACGCATACGCCCTTTTTGGCCAAGGGCATCATTGTCGAGGTTTTGCCGCTTTTCCTGTGCTTTAAAGGCGATTCGAATCTCCCTCCTGAAATCTGTTTCCTGCAATTCTGCCTTGCTTTCCAATCCTCTTCGTTGCCTTCCCTCAATATATTTGTGGACGAGAGTCATCATTTATAAGTCTGCAGGTTTGTGAAATGCAGTGCCCCTGAGCTCCATTTTTCAACTCGCTTTCTTGGGAGCTGGCCGCAAAAGCGCAGGATTGCTTCAGGCCCTATTCTGGTCCCGGGCGGCAGGCTGAGCCTGTGGTTAATTCTTCTTCCTGATGGGAAAATAGAGTGACCTGTGCCTGTCCCAACACCTAGAGCTAGTCTCTCATTGGTTCCCCCTCTTCCCGTTCATCCTCAGGACAAATTGCAACCTGTACGGAACAGGAGGTTAAAGGTGCTGATTCTCCAAGGAGGGAGATTGCTAGTAAAGCGGCAGGAATGGCAAACCCGAGCACAAGGAGATGAGAAATGAGGTGCGTTTTGAAAACCTTTCCGGATCGCACGGTGTACCATCTTCTGGGTTTCTCATGCATGCTTTCGATGTAGGAAGATGCCCTTGAACCTGGAGATTTGGGACCCATGGGATGGGTACCACGCAGTATTACTTTAAAGGGTCTGCGTTTGCTCACCCAACCTCACCAAACCTCTCAGCCCCAAGAGTGTCCACCCTTATGTCTCAATCATCTGTGGGTCTAGATATGGTCAATCCAGGTGGCATCACAGCCCCTGAACGAATTTTGTAAGAATTTCTCTCTCTTTCACTGTCTTTGTTTCACGGGTTTTTAAAAGTAATTGATTTTTATAATGGGGTTTACCTGCTTTTCACTGCTGTGTTTTTGCCGCTTTACACCCACTGGACTCACTTACAGAGAGATATCAATGCATAGGTTTTAAGATTCTTACTAGTCAGATATATTCTTGGGCGGTGAATAGGGGGTGTTGAGTCCAAATCACTGAGCAAGGAGTAGGTCTTGTCTATTACCTATTGGGTTTATGGAACGGTATCTGAGCTAATTTGAAACCCTTGTTTTATGCATCACCCCACCTCACCTTTCCCGTTAAGCAGCCATAGTGTGTTTTCTAAACGTGTGACCCTGCTCTGATTTGTAATTCAGTCCAAGGGTAGCGGTTTTTATATTCCCTCTATAAGTGATATCTTATGATAAGTATCTTTTTCTGTGTGACTTATTTCACTTAGAATCGTCCTACCTAAATCCACTCATCTTGCTGCTACTAGCCTTATGACGTTGATTTCATGGCTGAGTGATATTCCATTGTACATAAGGACCACAACTTCTTTATCCATTTTTCTCTTTCCTGGGATATTTAAGGTGTAACGAAGTGGAGGTTCTTGTCAACAGAGCAGCCCTAAACTTTGGGGTGCCTGTGTCTTGCTGATTTTTAGTTTTCCCAATTTATACGCCCATGAGTGGAAGTGCCCTATGCTCCCAAAGCTGATTTTTTTCGATGTTTCAGGACACACCGTGCACTTCTCCAGAGTGGCTGTTGGCAATTTACATCCCGCCCATCAGCGTAGCCAGGCTCCCGTTTCTCCATGGCCTGTTTTGCATTTCTGGTTTTGACACTTTATTCAGCATGGCCCTTTTGACCGATGGGAAGCGAGACTTCTTTGTAGCGCTGATTTGCCTTTCCAGGTTGCTTGGTTGGCCAAAAAGGGCGTATGCGTTTTTTCCTGAATATATTCAGGAAAAAACGCATACGCCCTTTTTGTCCAAGGGCATCATTGTCGAGGTTTTGCCGCTTTTCCTGTGCTTTAAAGGCGATTCGAATCTCCCTCCTGAAATCTGTTTCCTGCAATTCTGCCTTGCTTTCCAATCCTCTTCGTTGCCTTCCCTCAATATATTTGTGGACGAGAGTCATCATTTATAAGTCTGCAGGTTTCTGAATTGCAGTGCCCCTGAGCTCCATTTTTCAACTCGCTTTCTTGGGAGCTGGCCGCAAAAGCGCAGGATTGCTTCAGGCCCTATTCTGGTCCCGGGCGGCAGGCTGAGCCTGTGGTTAATTCTTCTTCCTGATGGGAAAATAGAGTGACCTGTGCCTGTCCCAACACCTAGAGCTAGTCTCTCATTGGTTCCCCCTCTTCCCGTTCATCCTCAGGACAAATTGCAACCTGTACGGAACAGGAGGTTAAAGGTGCTGATTCTCCAAGGAGGGAGATTGCTAGTAAAGCGGCTGGAATGGCAAACCCGAGCACAAGGAGATGAGAAATGAGGTGCGTTTTGAAAACCTTTCCGTATCACACGGTGTACCATCTTCTGGGTTTCTCATGCATGCTTTCGATGTAGGAAGATGCCCTTGAACCTGGAGATTTGGGACCCATGGGATGGGTACCACGCAGTATTACTTTAAAGGGTCTGCGTTTGCTCACCCAACCTCACCAAACCTCTCAGCCCCAAGAGTGTCCACCCTTATGTCTCAATCAACTGTGGGTCTAGATATGGTCAATCCAGGTGGCATCACAGCCCCTGAACGAATTTTGTAAGAATTTCTCTCTCTTTCACTGTCTTTGTTTCACGGGTTTTTAAAAGTAATTGATTTTTATAATGGGGTTTACCTGCCTTTCACTGCTGTGTTTTTGCCGCTTTACACCCACTGGACTCACTTACAGAGAGATATCAATGCATAGGTTTTAAGATTCTTACTAGTCAGATATATTCTTGGGCGGTGAATAGGGGGTGTTGAGTCCAATTCACTGAGCAAGGAGCAGGTCTTGTCTATTACCTATTGGGTTTATGGAACGGTATCTGAGCTAATTTGAAACCTTGTTTTATGCATCACCCCACCTCACCTTTCCCGTTAAGCAGCCATAGTGTGTTTCCTAAACGTGTTACCCTGCTCTGATTTGTAATTCAGTTCAAGGGTAGCGGTTTTTATATTCCCTCTATAAGTGATATCTTATGATAAGTATCTTTTTCTGTGTGACTTATTTCACTTAGAATCGTCCTACCTAAATCCACTCATCTTGCTGCTACTAGCCTTATGACGTTGATTTCATGGCTGAGTGATATTCCATTGTACATAAGGACCACAACTTCTTTATCCATTTTTCTCTTTCCTGGGATATTTAAGGTGTAACGAAGTGGAGGTTCTTGTCAACAGAGCAGCCCTAAACTTTGGGGTGCCTGTGTCTTGCTGATTTTTAGTTTTCCCAATTTATACGCCCATGAGTGGAAGTGCCCTATGCTCCCTAAGCTGATTTTTTTCGATGTTTCAGGACACACCGTGCACTTCTCCAGAGTGGCTGTTGGCAATTTACATCCCGCCCATCAGCGTAGCCAGGCTCCCGTTTCTCCATGGCCTGTTTTGCATTTCTGGTTTTGACACTTTATTCAGCATGGCCCTTTTGACCGATGGGAAGCGAGACTTCTTTGTAGCGCTGATTTGCCTTTCCAGGTTGCTTGGTTGGCCAAAAAGGGCGTATGCGTTTTTTCCTGAATATATTCAGGAAGAAACGCATACGCCCTTTTTGGCCAAGGGCATCATTGTCGAGGTTTTGCCGCTTTTCCTGTGCTTTAAAGGCGATTCGAATCTCCCTCCTGAAATCTGTTTCCTGCAATTCTGCCTTGCTTTCCAATCCTCTTCGTTGCCTTCCCTCAATATATTTGTGGACGAGAGTCATCATTTATAAGTCTGCAGGTTTGTGAATTGCAGTGCCCCTGAGCTCCATTTTTCAACTCGCTTTCTTGGGAGCTGGCCGCAAAAGCGCAGGATTGCTTCAGACCCTATTCTGGTCCCGGGCGGCAGGCTGAGCCTGTGGTTAATTCTTCTTCCTGATGGGAAAATAGAGTGACCTGTGCCTGTCCCAACACCTAGAGCTAGTCTCTCATTGGTTCCCCCTCTTCCCGTTCATCCTCAGGACAAATTGCCACCTGTACGGAACAGGAGGTTAAAGGTGCTGATTCTCCAAGGAGGGAGATTGCTAGTAAAGCGGCTGGAATGGCAAACCCGAGCACAAGGAGATGAGAAATGAGGTGCGTTTTGAAAACCTTTCCGGATCGCACGGTGTACCATCTTCTGGGTTTCTCATGCATGCTTTCGATGTAGGAAGATGCCCTTGAACCTGGAGATTTGGGACCCATGGGATGGGTACCACGCAGTATTACTTTAAAGGGTCTGCGTTTGCTCACCCAACCTCACCAAACCTCTCAGCCCCAAGAGTGTCCACCCTTATGTCTCAATCAACTGTGGGTCTAGATATGGTCCATCCAGGTGGCATCACAGCCCCTGAACGAATTTTGTAAGAATTTCTCTCTCTTTCACTGTCTTTGTTTCACGGGTTTTTAAAAGTAATTGATTTTTATAATGGGGTTTACCTGCTTTTCGCTGCTGTGTTTTTGCCGCTTTACACCCACTGGACTCACTTACAGAGAGATATCAATGCATAGGTTTTAAGATTCTTACTAGACAGATATATTCTTGGGCGGTGAATAGGGGGTGTTGAGTCCAATTCACTGAGCAAGGAGTAGGTCTTGTCTATTACCTATTGGGTTTATGGAACGGTATCTGAGCTAATTTGAAACCCTTGTTTTATGCATCACCCCACCTCACCTTTCCCGTTAAGCAGCCATAGTGTGTTTTCTAAACATGTGACCCTGTTCTGATTTGTAATTCAGTTCAAGGGTAGCGGTTTTTATATTCCCTCTATAAGTGATATCTTATGATAAGTATCTTTTTCTGTGTGACTTATTTCACTTAGAATCGTCCTACCTAAATCCACTCATCTTGCTGCTACTAGCCTTATGACGTTGATTTCATGGCTGAGTGATATTCCATTGTACATAAGGACCACAACTTCTTTATCCATTTTTCTCTTTCCTGGGATATTTAAGGTGTAACGAAGTGGAGGTTCTTGTCAACAGAGCAGCCCTAAACTTTGGGGTGCCTGTGTCTTGCTGATTTTTAGTTTTCCCAATTTATACGCCCATGAGTGGAAGTGCCCTATGCTCCCTAAGCTGATTTTTTTCGATGTTTCAGGACACACCGTGCACTTCTCCAGAGTGGCTGTTGGCAATTTACATCCCGCCCATCAGCGTAGCCAGGCTCCCGTTTCTCCATGGCCTGTTTTGCATTTCTGGTTTTGACACTTTATTCAGCATGGCCCTTTTGACCGATGGGAAGCGAGACTTCTTTGTAGCGCTGATTTGCCTTTCCAGGTTGCTTGGTTGGCCAAAAAGGGCGTATGCGTTTTTTCCTGAATATATTCAGGAAGAAACGCATACGCCCTTTTTGGCCAAGGGCATCATTGTCGAGGTTTTGCCGCTTTTCCTGTGCTTTAAAGGCGATTCGAATCTCCCTCCTGAAATCTGTTTCCTGCAATTCTGCCTTGCTTTCCAATCCTCTTCGTTGCCTTCCCTCAATATATTTGTGGACGAGAGTCATCATTTCTAAATCTGCAGGTTTGTGAATTGCAGTGCCCCTGAGCTCCATTTTTCAACTCGCTTTCTTGGGAGCTGGCCGCAAAAGCGCAGGATTGCTTCAGACCCTATTCTGGTCCCGGGCGGCAGGCTGAGCCTGTGGTTAATTCTTCTTCCTGATGGGAAATTAGAGTGACCTGTGCCTGTCCCAACACCTAGAGCTAGTCTCTCATTGGTTCCCCCTCTTCCCGTTCATCCTCAGGACAAATTGCAACCTGTACGGAACAGGAGGTTAAAGGTGCTGATTCTCCAAGGAGGGAGATTGCTAGTAAAGCGGCTGGAATGGCAAACCCGAGCACAAGGAGATGAGAAATGAGGTGCGTTTTGAAAACCTTTCCGGATCGCACGGTGTACCATCTTCTGGGTTTCTCATGCATGCTTTCGATGTAGGAAGATGCCCTTGAACCTGGAGATTTGGGACCCATGGGATGGGTACCACGCCGTATTACTTTAAAGGGTCTGCGTTTGCTCACCCAACCTCACCAAACCTCTCAGCCCCAAGAGTGTCCACCCTTATGTCTCAATCAACTGTGGGTCTAGATATGGTCAATCCAGGTGGCATCACAGCCCCTGAACGAATTTTGTAAGAATTTCTCTCTCTTTCACTGTCTTTGTTTCACGGGTTTTTAAAAGTAATTGATTTTTATAATGGGGTTTACCTGCTTTTCACTGCTGTGTTTTGCCGCTTTACACCCACTGGACTCACTTACAGAGAGATATCAATGCATAGGTTTTAAGATTCTTACTAGACAGATATATTCTTGGGCGGTGAATAGGGGGTGTTGAGTCCAATTCACTGAGCAAGGAGTAGGTCTTGTCTATTACCTATTGGGTTTATGGAACGGTATCTGAGCTAATTTGAAACCCTTGTTTTATGCATCACCCCACCTCACCTTTCCCGTTAAGCAGCCATAGTGTGTTTTCTAAACGTGTGACCCTGCTCTGATTTGTAATTCAGTTCAAGGGTAGCGGTTTTTATATTCCCTCTATAAGTGATATCTTATGATAAGTATCTTTTTCTGTGTGACTTATTTCACTTAGAATCGTCCTACCTAAATCCACTCATCTTGCTGCTACTAGCCTTATGACGTTGATTTCATGGCTGAGTGATATTCCATTGTACATAAGGACCACAACTTCTTTATCCATTTTTCTCTTTCCTGGGATATTTAAGGTGTAACGAAGTGGAGGTTCTTGTCAACAGAGCAGCCCTAAACTTTGGGGTGCCTGTGTCTTGCTGATTTTTAGTTTTCCCAATTTATACGCCCATGAGTGGAAGTGCCCTATGCTCCCTAAGCTGATTTTTTTCGATGTTTCAGGACACACCGTGCACTTCTCCAGAGTGGCTGTTGGCAATTTACATCCCGCCCATCAGCGTAGCCAGGCTCCCGTTTCTCCATGGCCTGTTTTGCATTTCTGGTTTTGACACTTTATTCAGCATGGCCCTTTTGACCGATGGGAAGCGAGACTTCTTTGTAGCGCTGATTTGCCTTTCCAGGTTGCTTGGTTGGCCAAAAAGGGCGTATGCGTTTTTTCCTGAATATATTCAGGAAGAAACGCATACGCCCTTTTTGGCCAAGGGCATCATTGTCGAGGTTTTGCCGCTTTTCCTGTGCTTTAAAGGCGATTCGAATCTCCCTCCTGAAATCTGTTTCCTGCAATTCTGCCTTGCTTTCCAATCCTCTTCGTTGCCTTCCCTCAATATATTTGTGGACGAGAGTCATCATTTATAAGTCTGCAGGTTTGTGAATTGCAGTGCCCCTGAGCTCCATTTTTCAACTCGCTTTCTTGGGAGCTGGCCGCAAAAGCGCAGGATTGCTTCAGGCCCTATTCTGGTCCCGGGCGGCAGGCTGAGCCTGTGGTTAATTCTTCTTCCTGATGGGAAAATAGAGTGACCTGTGCCTGTCCCAACACCTAGAGCTAGTCTCTCATTGGTTCCCCCTCTTCCCGTTCATCCTCAGGACAAATTGCAACCTGTACGGAACAGGAGGTTAAAGGTGCTGATTCTCCAAGGAGGGAGATTGCTAGTAAAGCGGCTGGAATGGCAAACCCGAGCACAAGGAGATGAGAAATGAGGTGCGTTTTGAAAACCTTTCCGGATCGCACGGTGTACCATCTTCTGGGTTTCTCATGCATGCTTTCGATGTAGGAAGATGCCCTTGAACCTGGAGATTTGGGACCCATGGGATGGGTACCACGCAGTATTACTTTAAAGGGTCTGCGTTTGCTCACCCAACCTCACCAAACCTCTCAGCCCCAAGAGTGTCCACCCTTATGTCTCAATCAACTGTGGGTCTAGATATGGTCAATCCAGGTGGCATCACAGCCCCTGAACGAATTTTGTAAGAATTTCTCTCTCTTTCACTGTCTTTGTTTCACGGGTTTTTAAAAGTAATTGATTTTTATAATGGGGTTTACCTGCTTTTCGCTGCTGTGTTTTTGCCGCTTTACACCCACTGGACTCACTTACAGAGAGATATCAATGCATAGGTTTTAAGATTCTTACTAGACAGATATATTCTTGGGCGGTGAATAGGGGGTGTTGAGTCCAATTCACTGAGCAAGGAGTAGGTCTTGTCTATTACCTATTGGGTTTATGGAACGGTATCTGAGCTAATTTGAAACCCTTGTTTTATGCATCACCCCACCTCACCTTTCCCGTTAAGCAGCCATAGTGTGTTTTCTAAACGTGTGACCCTGCTCTGATTTGTAATTCAGTTCAAGGGTAGCGGTTTTTATATTCCCTCTATAAGTGATATCTTATGATAAGTATCTTTTTCTGTGTGACTTATTTCACTTAGAATCGTCCTACCTAAATCCACTCATCTTGCTGCTACTAGCCTTATGACGTTGATTTCATGGCTGAGTGATATTCCATTGTACATAAGGACCACAACTTCTTTATCCATTTTTCTCTTTCCTGGGATATTTAAGGTGTAACGAAGTGGAGGTTCTTGTCAACAGAGCAGCCCTAAACTTTGGGGTGCCTGTGTCTTGCTGATTTTTAGTTTTCCCAATTTATACGCCCATGAGTGGAAGTGCCCTATGCTCCCTAAGCTGATTTTTTTCGATGTTTCAGGACACACCGTGCACTTCTCCAGAGTGGCTGTTGGCAATTTACATCCCGCCCATCAGCGTAGCCAGGCTCCCGTTTCTCCATGGCCTGTTTTGCATTTCTGGTTTTGACACTTTATTCAGCATGGCCCTTTTGACCGATGGGAAGCGAGACTTCTTTGTAGCGCTGATTTGCCTTTCCAGGTTGCTTGGTTGGCCAAAAAGGGCGTATGCGTTTTTTCCTGAATATATTCAGGAAGAAACGCATACGCCCTTTTTGGCCAAGGGCATCATTGTCGAGGTTTTGCCGCTTTTCCTGTGCTTTAAAGGCGATTCGAATCTCCCTCCTGAAATCTGTTTCCTGCAATTCTGCCTTGCTTTCCAATCCTCTTCGTTGCCTTCCCTCAATATATTTGTGGACGAGAGTCATCATTTATAAGTCTGCAGGTTTGTGAATTGCAGTGCCCCTGAGCTCCATTTTTCAACTCGCTTTCTTGGGAGCTGGCCGCAAAAGCGCAGGATTGCTTCAGACCCTATTCTGGTCCCGGGCGGCAGGCTGAGCCTGTGGTTAATTCTTCTTCCTGATGGGAAAATAGAGTGACCTGTGCCTGTCCCAACACCTAGAGCTAGTCTCTCATTGGTTTCCCCTCTTCCCGTTCATCCTCAGGACAAATTGCCACCTGTACGGAACAGGAGGTTAAAGGTGCTGATTCTCCAAGGAGGGAGATTGCTAGTAAAGCGGCTGGAATGGCAAACCCGAGCACAAGGAGATGAGAAATGAGGTGCGTTTTGAAAACCTTTCCGGATCGCACGGTGTACCATCTTCTGGGTTTCTCATGCATGCTTTCGATGTAGGAAGATGCCCTTGAACCTGGAGATTTGGGACCCATGGGATGGGTACCACGCAGTATTACTTTAAAGGGTCTGCGTTTGCTCACCCAACCTCACCAAACCTCTCAGCCCCAAGAGTGTCCACCCTTATGTCTCAATCAACTGTGGGTCTAGATATGGTCAATCCAGGTGGCATCACAGCCCCTGAACGAATTTTGTAAGAATTTCTCTCTCTTTCACTGTCTTTGTTTCACGGGTTTTTAAAAGTAATTGATTTTTATAATGGGGTTTACCTGCTTTTCGCTGCTGTGTTTTTGCCGCTTTACACCCACTGGACTCACTTACAGAGAGATATCAATGCATAGGTTTTAAGATTCTTACTAGACAGATATATTCTTGGGCGGTGAATAGGGGGTGTTGAGTCCAATTCACTGAGCAAGGAGTAGGTCTTGTCTATTACCTATTGGGTTTATGGAACGGTATCTGAGCTAATTTGAAACCCTTGTTTTATGCATCACCCCACCTCACCTTTCCCGTTAAGCAGCCATAGTGTGTTTTCTAAACATGTGACCCTGTTCTGATTTGTAATTCAGTTCAAGGGTAGCGGTTTTTATATTCCCTCTATAAGTGATATCTTATGATAAGTATCTTTTTCTGTGTGACTTATTTCACTTAGAATCGTCCTACCTAAATCCACTCATCTTGCTGCTACTAGCCTTATGACGTTGATTTCATGGCTGAGTGATATTCCATTGTACATAAGGACCACAACTTCTTTATCCATTTTTCTCTTTCCTGGGATATTTAAGGTGTAACGAAGTGGAGGTTCTTGTCAACAGAGCAGCCCTAAACTTTGGGGTGCCTGTGTCTTGCTGATTTTTAGTTTTCCCAATTTATACGCCCATGAGTGGAAGTGCCCTATGCTCCCTAAGCTGATTTTTTTCGATGTTTCAGGACACACCGTGCACTTCTCCAGAGTGGCTGTTGGCAATTTACATCCCGCCCATCAGCGTAGCCAGGCTCCCGTTTCTCCATGGCCTGTTTTGCATTTCTGGTTTTGACACTTTATTCAGCATGGCCCTTTTGACCGATGGGAAGCGAGACTTCTTTGTAGCGCTGATTTGCCTTTCCAGGTTGCTTGGTTGGCCAAAAAGGGCGTATGCGTTTTTTCCTGAATATATTCAGGAAGAAACGCATACGCCCTTTTTGGCCAAGGGCATCATTGTCGAGGTTTTGCCGCTTTTCCTGTGCTTTAAAGGCGATTCGAATCTCCCTCCTGAAATCTGTTTCCTGCAATTCTGCCTTGCTTTCCAATCCTCTTCGTTGCCTTCCCTCAATATATTTGTGGACGAGAGTCATCATTTCTAAATCTGCAGGTTTGTGAATTGCAGTGCCCCTGAGCTCCATTTTTCAACTCGCTTTCTTGGGAGCTGGCCGCAAAAGCGCAGGATTGCTTCAGACCCTATTCTGGTCCCGGGCGGCAGGCTGAGCCTGTGGTTAATTCTTCTTCCTGATGGGAAAATAGAGTGACCTGTGCCTGTCCCAACACCTAGAGCTAGTCTCTCATTGGTTCCCCCTCTTCCCGTTCATCCTCAGGACAAATTGCAACCTGTACGGAACAGGAGGTTAAAGGTGCTGATTCTCCAAGGAGGGAGATTGCTAGTAAAGCGGCTGGAATGGCAAACCCGAGCACAAGGAGATGAGAAATGAGGTGCGTTTTGAAAACCTTTCCGGATCGCACGGTGTACCATCTTCTGGGTTTCTCATGCATGCTTTCGATGTAGGAAGATGCCCTTGAACCTGGAGATTTGGGACCCATGGGATGGGTACCACGCCGTATTACTTTAAAGGGTCTGCGTTTGCTCACCCAACCTCACCAAACCTCTCAGCCCCAAGAGTGTCCACCCTTATGTCTCAATCAACTGTGGGTCTAGATATGGTCAATCCAGGTGGCATCACAGCCCCTGAACGAATTTTGTAAGAATTTCTCTCTCTTTCACTGTCTTTGTTTCACGGGTTTTTAAAAGTAATTGATTTTTATAATGGGGTTTACCTGCTTTTCACTGCTGTGTTTTGCCGCTTTACACCCACTGGACTCACTTACAGAGAGATATCAATGCATAGGTTTTAAGATTCTTACTAGACAGATATATTCTTGGGCGGTGAATAGGGGGTGTTGAGTCCAATTCACTGAGCAAGGAGTAGGTCTTGTCTATTACCTATTGGGTTTATGGAACGGTATCTGAGCTAATTTGAAACCCTTGTTTTATGCATCACCCCACCTCACCTTTCCCGTTAAGCAGCCATAGTGTGTTTTCTAAACGTGTGACCCTGCTCTGATTTGTAATTCAGTTCAAGGGTAGCGGTTTTTATATTCCCTCTATAAGTGATATCTTATGATAAGTATCTTTTTCTGTGTGACTTATTTCACTTAGAATCGTCCTACCTAAATCCACTCATCTTGCTGCTACTAGCCTTATGACGTTGATTTCATGGCTGAGTGATATTCCATTGTACATAAGGACCACAACTTCTTTATCCATTTTTCTCTTTCCTGGGATATTTAAGGTGTAACGAAGTGGAGGTTCTTGTCAACAGAGCAGCCCTAAACTTTGGGGTGCCTGTGTCTTGCTGATTTTTAGTTTTCCCAATTTATACGCCCATGAGTGGAAGTGCCCTATGCTCCCTAAGCTGATTTTTTTCGATGTTTCAGGACACACCGTGCACTTCTCCAGAGTGGCTGTTGGCAATTTACATCCCGCCCATCAGCGTAGCCAGGCTCCCGTTTCTCCATGGCCTGTTTTGCATTTCTGGTTTTGACACTTTATTCAGCATGGCCCTTTTGACCGATGGGAAGCGAGACTTCTTTGTAGCGCTGATTTGCCTTTCCAGGTTGCTTGGTTGGCCAAAAAGGGCGTATGCGTTTTTTCCTGAATATATTCAGGAAGAAACGCATACGCCCTTTTTGGCCAAGGGCATCATTGTCGAGGTTTTGCCGCTTTTCCTGTGCTTTAAAGGCGATTCGAATCTCCCTCCTGAAATCTGTTTCCTGCAATTCTGCCTTGCTTTCCAATCCTCTTCGTTGCCTTCCCTCAATATATTTGTGGACGAGAGTCATCATTTATAAGTCTGCAGGTTTGTGAATTGCAGTGCCCCTGAGCTCCATTTGTCAACTCGCTTTCTTGGGAGCTGGCCGCAAATGCGCAGGATTGCTTCAGGCCCTATTCTGGTCCCGGGCGGCAGGCTGAGCCTGTGGTTAATTCTTCTTCCTGATGGGAAAATAGAGTGACCTGTGCCTGTCCCAACACCTAGAGCTAGTCTCTCATTGGTTCCCCCTCTTCCCGTTCATCCTCAGGACAAATTGCAACCTGTACGGAACAGGAGGTTAAAGGTGCTGATTCTCCAAGGAGGGAGATTGCTAGTAAAGCGGCTGGAATGGCAAACCCGAGCACAAGGAGATGAGAAATGAGGTGCGTTTTGAAAACCTTTCCGGATCGCACGGTGTACCATCTTCTGGGTTTCTCATGCATGCTTTCGATGTAGGAAGATGCCCTTGAACCTGGAGATTTGGGACCCATGGGATGGGTACCACGCAGTATTACTTTAAAGGGTCTGCGTTTGCTCACCCAACCTCACCAAACCTCTCAGCCCCAAGAGTGTCCACCCTTATGTCTCAATCAACTGTGGGTCTAGATATGGTCAATCCAGGTGGCATCACAGCCCCTGAACGAATTTTGTAAGAATTTCTCTCTCTTTCACTGTCTTTGTTTCACGGGTTTTTAAAAGTAATTGATTTTTATAATGGGGTTTACCTGCTTTTCGCTGCTGTGTTTTTGCCGCTTTACACCCACTGGACTCACTTACAGAGAGATATCAATGCATAGGTTTTAAGATTCTTACTAGACAGATATATTCTTGGGCGGTGAATAGGGGGTGTTGAGTCCAATTCACTGAGCAAGGAGTAGGTCTTGTCTATTACCTATTGGGTTTATGGAACGGTATCTGAGCTAATTTGAAACCCTTGTTTTATGCATCACCCCACCTCACCTTTCCCGTTAAGCAGCCATAGTGTGTTTTCTAAACGTGTGACCCTGCTCTGATTTGTAATTCAGTTCAAGGGTAGCGGTTTTTATATTCCCTCTATAAGTGATATCTTATGATAAGTATCTTTTTCTGTGTGACTTATTTCACTTAGAATCGTCCTACCTAAATCCACTCATCTTGCTGCTACTAGCCTTATGACGTTGATTTCATGGCTGAGTGATATTCCATTGTACATAAGGACCACAACTTCTTTATCCATTTTTCTCTTTCCTGGGATATTTAAGGTGTAACGAAGTGGAGGTTCTTGTCAACAGAGCAGCCCTAAACTTTGGGGTGCCTGTGTCTTGCTGATTTTTAGTTTTCCCAATTTATACGCCCATGAGTGGAAGTGCCCTATGCTCCCTAAGCTGATTTTTTTCGATGTTTCAGGACACACCGTGCACTTCTCCAGAGTGGCTGTTGGCAATTTACATCCCGCCCATCAGCGTAGCCAGGCTCCCGTTTCTCCATGGCCTGTTTTGCATTTCTGGTTTTGACACTTTATTCAGCATGGCCCTTTTGACCGATGGGAAGCGAGACTTCTTTGTAGCGCTGATTTGCCTTTCCAGGTTGCTTGGTTGGCCAAAAAGGGCGTATGCGTTTCTTCCTGAATATATTCAGGAAGAAACGCATACGCCCTTTTTGGCCAAGGGCATCATTGTCGAGGTTTTGCCGCTTTTCCTGTGCTTTAAAGGCGATTCGAATCTCCCTCCTGAAATCTGTTTCCTGCAATTCTGCCTTGCTTTCCAATCCTCTTCGTTGCCTTCCCTCAATATATTTGTGGACGAGAGTCATCATTTCTAAGTCTGCAGGTTTGTGAATTGCAGTGCCCCTGAGCTCCATTTGTCAACTCGCTTTCTTGGGAGCTGGCCGCAAAAGCGCAGGATTGCTTCAGGCCCTATTCTGGTCCCGGGCGGCAGGCTGAGCCTGTGGTTAATTCTTCTTCCTGATGGGAAAATAGAGTGACCTGTGCCTGTCCCAACACCTAGAGCTACTCTCTCATTGGTTCCCCCTCTTCCCGTTCATCCTCAGGACAAATTGCAACCTGTACGGAACAGGAGGTTAAAGGTGCTGATTCTCCAAGGAGGGAGATTGCTAGTAAAGCGGCTGGAATGGCAAACCCGAGCACAAGGAGATGAGAAATGAGGTGCGTTTTGAAAACCTTTCCGGATCGCACGGTGTACCATCTTCTGGGTTTCTCATGCATGCTTTCGATGTAGGAAGATGCCCTTGAACCTGGAGATTTGGGACCCATGGGATGGGTACCACGCCGTATTACTTTAAAGGGTCTGCGTTTGCTCACCCAACCTCACCAAACCTCTCAGCCCCAAGAGTGTCCACCCTTATGTCTCAATCAACTGTGGGTCTAGATATGGTCAATCCAGGTGGCATCACAGCCCCTGAACGAATTTTGTAAGAATTTCTCTCTCTTTCACTGTCTTTGTTTCACGGGTTTTTAAAAGTAATTGATTTTTATAATGGGGTTTACCTGCTTTTCACTGCTGTGTTTTTGCCGCTTTACACCCACTGGACTCACTTACAGAGAGATATCAATGCATAGGTTTTAAGATACTTACTAGTCAGATATATTCTTGGGCGGTGAATAGGGGGTGTTGAGTCCAATTCACTGAGCAAGGAGTAGGTCTTGTCTATTACCTATTGGGTTTATGGAACGGTATCTGAGCTAATTTGAAACCCTTGTTTTATGCATCACCCCACCTCACCTTTCCCGTTAAGCAGCCATAGTGTGTTTTCTAAACGTGTGACCCTGCTCTGATTTGTAATTCAGTTCAAGGGTAGCGGTTTTTATATTCCCTCTATAAGTGATATCTTATGATAAGTATCTTTTTCTGTGTGACTTATTTCACTTAGAATCGTCCTACCTAAATCCACTCATCTTGCTGCTACTAGCCTTATGACGTTGATTTCATGGCTGAGTGATATTCCATTGTACATAAGGACCACAACTTCTTTATCCATTTTTCTCTTTCCTGGGATATTTAAGGTGTAACGAAGTGGAGGTTCTTGTCAACAGAGCAGCCCTAAACTTTGGGGTGCCTGTGTCTTGCTGATTTTTAGTTTTCCCAATTTATACGCCCATGAGTGGAAGTGCCCTATGCTCCCTAAGCTGATTTTTTTCGATGTTTCAGGACACACCGTGCACTTCTCCAGAGTGGCTGTTGGCAATTTACATCCCGCCCATCAGCGTAGCCAGGCTCCCGTTTCTCCATGGCCTGTTTTGCATTTCTGGTTTTGACACTTTATTCAGCATGGCCCTTTTGACCGATGGGAAGCGAGACTTCTTTGTAGCGCTGATTTGCCTTTCCAGGTTGCTTGGTTGGCCAAAAAGGGCGTATGCGTTTTTTCCTGAATATATTCAGGAAGAAACGCATACGCCCTTTTTGGCCAAGGGCATCATTGTCGAGGTTTTGCCGCTTTTCCTGTGCTTTAAAGGCGATTCGAATCTCCCTCCTGAAATCTGTTTCCTGCAATTCTGCCTTGCTTTCCAATCCTCTTCGTTGCCTTCCCTCAATATATTTGTGGACGAGAGTCATCATTTATAAGTCTGCAGGTTTGTGAATTGCAGTGCCCCTGAGCTCCATTTTTCAACTCGCTTTCTTGGGAGCTGGCCGCAAAAGCGCAGGATTGCTTCAGACCCTATTCTGGTCCCGGGCGGCAGGCTGAGCCTGTGGTTAATTCTTCTTCCTGATGGGAAAATAGAGTGACCTGTGCCTGTCCCAACACCTAGAGCTAGTCTCTCATTGGTTTCCCCTCTTCCCGTTCATCCTCAGGACAAATTGCCACCTGTACGGAACAGGAGGTTAAAGGTGCTGATTCTCCAAGGAGGGAGATTGCTAGTAAAGCGGCTGGAATGGCAAACCCGAGCACAAGGAGATGAGAAATGAGGTGCGTTTTGAAAACCTTTCCGGATCGCACGGTGTACCATCTTCTGGGTTTCTCATGCATGCTTTCGATGTAGGAAGATGCCCTTGAACCTGGAGATTTGGGACCCATGGGATGGGTACCACGCAGTATTACTTTAAAGGGTCTGCGTTTGCTCACCCAACCTCACCAAACCTCTCAGCCCCAAGAGTGTCCACCCTTATGTCTCAATCAACTGTGGGTCTAGATATGGTCAATCCAGGTGGCATCACAGCCCCTGAACGAATTTTGTAAGAATTTCTCTCTCTTTCACTGTCTTTGTTTCACGGGTTTTTAAAAGTAATTGATTTTTATAATGGGGTTTACCTGCTTTTTGCTGCTGTGTTTTTGCCGCTTTACACCCACTGGACTCACTTACAGAGAGATATCAATGCATAGGTTTTAAGATTCTTACTAGACAGATATATTCTTGGGCGGTGAATAGGGGGTGTTGAGTCCAATTCACTGAGCAAGGAGTAGGTCTTGTCTATTACCTATTGGGTTTATGGAACGGTATCTGAGCTAATTTGAAACCCTTGTTTTATGCATCACCCCACCTCACCTTTCCCGTTAAGCAGCCATAGTGTGTTTTCTAAACATGTGACCCTGTTCTGATTTGTAATTCAGTTCAAGGGTAGCGGTTTTTATATTCCCTCTATAAGTGATATCTTATGATAAGTATCTTTTTCTGTGTGACTTATTTCACTTAGAATCGTCCTACCTAAATCCACTCATCTTGCTGCTACTAGCCTTATGACGTTGATTTCATGGCTGAGTGATATTCCATTGTACATAAGGACCACAACTTCTTTATCCATTTTTCTCTTTCCTGGGATATTTAAGGTGTAACGAAGTGGAGGTTCTTGTCAACAGAGCAGCCCTAAACTTTGGGGTGCCTGTGTCTTGCTGATTTTTAGTTTTCCCAATTTATACGCCCATGAGTGGAAGTGCCCTATGCTCCCTAAGCTGATTTTTTTCGATGTTTCAGGACACACCGTGCACTTCTCCAGAGTGGCTGTTGGCAATTTACATCCCGCCCATCAGCGTAGCCAGGCTCCCGTTTCTCCATGGCCTGTTTTGCATTTCTGGTTTTGACACTTTATTCAGCATGGCCCTTTTGACCGATGGGAAGCGAGACTTCTTTGTAGCGCTGATTTGCCTTTCCAGGTTGCTTGGTTGGCCAAAAAGGGCGTATGCGTTTTTTCCTGAATATATTCAGGAAGAAACGCATACGCCCTTTTTGGCCAAGGGCATCATTGTCGAGGTTTTGCCGCTTTTCCTGTGCTTTAAAGGCGATTCGAATCTCCCTCCTGAAATCTGTTTCCTGCAATTCTGCCTTGCTTTCCAATCCTCTTCGTTGCCTTCCCTCAATATATTTGTGGACGAGAGTCATCATTTCTAAATCTGCAGGTTTGTGAATTGCAGTGCCCCTGAGCTCCATTTTTCAACTCGCTTTCTTGGGAGCTGGCCGCAAAAGCGCAGGATTGCTTCAGACCCTATTCTGGTCCCGGGCGGCAGGCTGAGCCTGTGGTTAATTCTTCTTCCTGATGGGAAAATAGAGTGACCTGTGCCTGTCCCAACACCTAGAGCTAGTCTCTCATTGGTTCCCCCTCTTCCCGTTCATCCTCAGGACAAATTGCAACCTGTACGGAACAGGAGGTTAAAGGTGCTGATTCTCCAAGGAGGGAGATTGCTAGTAAAGCGGCTGGAATGGCAAACCCGAGCACAAGGAGATGAGAAATGAGGTGCGTTTTGAAAACCTTTCCGGATCGCACGGTGTACCATCTTCTGGGTTTCTCATGCATGCTTTCGATGTAGGAAGATGCCCTTGAACCTGGAGATTTGGGACCCATGGGATGGGTACCACGCCGTATTACTTTAAAGGGTCTGCGTTTGCTCACCCAACCTCACCAAACCTCTCAGCCCCAAGAGTGTCCACCCTTATGTCTCAATCAACTGTGGGTCTAGATATGGTCAATCCAGGTGGCATCACAGCCCCTGAACGAATTTTGTAAGAATTTCTCTCTCTTTCACTGTCTTTGTTTCACGGGTTTTTAAAAGTAATTGATTTTTATAATGGGGTTTACCTGCTTTTCACTGCTGTGTTTTGCCGCTTTACACCCACTGGACTCACTTACAGAGAGATATCAATGCATAGGTTTTAAGATTCTTACTAGACAGATATATTCTTGGGCGGTGAATAGGGGGTGTTGAGTCCAATTCACTGAGCAAGGAGTAGGTCTTGTCTATTACCTATTGGGTTTATGGAACGGTATCTGAGCTAATTTGAAACCCTTGTTTTATGCATCACCCCACCTCACCTTTCCCGTTAAGCAGCCATAGTGTGTTTTCTAAACGTGTGACCCTGCTCTGATTTGTAATTCAGTTCAAGGGTAGCGGTTTTTATATTCCCTCTATAAGTGATATCTTATGATAAGTATCTTTTTCTGTGTGACTTATTTCACTTAGAATCGTCCTACCTAAATCCACTCATCTTGCTGCTACTAGCCTTATGACGTTGATTTCATGGCTGAGTGATATTCCATTGTACATAAGGACCACAAGTTCTTTATCCATTTTTCTCTTTCCTGGGATATTTAAGGTGTAACGAAGTGGAGGTTCTTGTCAACAGAGCAGCCCTAAACTTTGGGGTGCCTGTGTCTTGCTGATTTTTAGTTTTCCCAATTTATACGCCCATGAGTGGAAGTGCCCTATGCTCCCTAAGCTGATTTTTTTCGATGTTTCAGGACACACCGTGCACTTCTCCAGAGTGGCTGTTGGCAATTTACATCCCGCCCATCAGCGTAGCCAGGCTCCCGTTTCTCCATGGCCTGTTTTGCATTTCTGGTTTTGACACTTTATTCAGCATGGCCCTTTTGACCGATGGGAAGCGAGACTTCTTTGTAGCGCTGATTTGCCTTTCCAGGTTGCTTGGTTGGCCAAAAAGGGCGTATGCGTTTTTTCCTGAATATATTCAGGAAGAAACGCATACGCCCTTTTTGGCCAAGGGCATCATTGTCGAGGTTTTGCCGCTTTTCCTGTGCTTTAAAGGCGATTCGAATCTCCCTCCTGAAATCTGTTTCCTGCAATTCTGCCTTGCTTTCCAATCCTCTTCTTTGCCTTCCCTCAATATATTTGTGGACGAGAGTCATCATTTATAAGTCTGCAGGTTTGTGAATTGCAGTGCCCCTGAGCTCCATTTGTCAACTCGCTTTCTTGGGAGCTGGCCGCAAATGCGCAGGATTGCTTCAGGCCCTATTCTGGTCCCGGGCGGCAGTCTGAGCCTGTGGTTAATTCTTCTTCCTGATGGGAAAATAGAGTGACCTGTGCCTGTCCCAACACCTAGAGCTAGTCTCTCATTGGTTCCCCCTCTTCCCGTTCATCCTCAGGACAAATTGCAACCTGTACGGAACAGGAGGTTAAAGGTGCTGATTCTCCAAGGAGGGAGATTGCTAGTAAAGCGGCTGGAATGGCAAACCCGAGCACAAGGAGATGAGAAATGAGGTGCGTTTTGAAAACCTTTCCGGATCGCACGGTGTACCATCTTCTGGGTTTCTCATGCATGCTTTCGATGTAGGAAGATGCCCTTGAACCTGGAGATTTGGGACCCATGGGATGGGTACCACGCAGTATTACTTTAAAGGGTCTGCGTTTGCTCACCCATCCTCACCAAACCTCTCAGCCCCAAGAGTGTCCACCCTTATGTCTCAATCAACTGTGGGTCTAGATATGGTCAATCCAGGTGGCATCACAGCCCCTGAACGAATTTTGTAAGAATTTCTCTCTCTTTCACTGTCTTTGTTTCACGGGTTTTTAAAAGTAATTGATTTTTATAATGGGGTTTACCTGCTTTTCGCTGCTGTGTTTTTGCCGCTTTACACCCACTGGACTCACTTACAGAGAGATATCAATGCATAGGTTTTAAGATTCTTACTAGACAGATATATTCTTGGGCGGTGAATAGGGGGTGTTGAGTCCAATTCACTGAGCAAGGAGTAGGTCTTGTCTATTACCTATTGGGTTTATGGAACGGTATCTGAGCTAATTTGAAACCCTTGTTTTATGCATCACCCCACCTCACCTTTCCCGTTAAGCAGCCATAGTGTGTTTTCTAAACGTGTGACCCTGCTCTGATTTGTAATTCAGTTCAAGGGTAGCGGTTTTTATATTCCCTCTATAAGTGATATCTTATGATAAGTATCTTTTTCTGTGTGACTTATTTCACTTAGAATCGTCCTACCTAAATCCACTCATCTTGCTGCTACTACCCTTATGACGTTGATTTCATGGCTGAGTGATATTCCATTGTACATAAGGACCACAACTTCTTTATCCATTTTTCTCTTTCCTGGGATATTTAAGGTGTAACGAAGTGGAGGTTCTTGTCAACAGAGCAGCCCTAAACTTTGGGGTGCCTGTGTCTTGCTGATTTTTAGTTTTCCCAATTTATACGCCCATGAGTGGAAGTGCCCTATGCTCCCTAAGCTGATTTTTTTCGATGTTTCAGGACACACCGTGCACTTCTCCAGAGTGGCTGTTGGCAATTTACATCCCGCCCATCAGCGTAGCCAGGCTCCCGTTTCTCCATGGCCTGTTTTGCATTTCTGGTTTTGACACTTTATTCAGCATGGCCCTTTTGACCGATGGGAAGCGAGACTTCTTTGTAGCGCTGATTTGCCTTTCCAGGTTGCTTGGTTGGCCAAAAAGGGCGTATGCGTTTCTTCCTGAATATATTCAGGAAGAAACGCATACGCCCTTTTTGGCCAAGGGCATCATTGTCGAGGTTTTGCCGCTTTTCCTGTGCTTTAAAGGCGATTCGAATCTCCCTCCTGAAATCTGTTTCCTGCAATTCTGCCTTGCTTTCCAATCCTCTTCGTTGCCTTCCCTCAATATATTTGTGGACGAGAGTCATCATTTCTAAGTCTGCAGGTTTGTGAATTGCAGTGCCCCTGAGCTCCATTTTTCAACTCGCTTTCTTGGGAGCTGGCCGCAAAAGCGCAGGATTGCTTCAGGCCCTATTCTGGTCCCGGGCGGCAGGCTGAGCCTGTGGTTAATTCTTCTTCCTGATGGGAAAATAGAGTGACCTGTGCCTGTCCCAACACCTAGAGCTAGTCTCTCATTGGTTCCCCCTCTTCCCGTTCATCCTCAGGACAAATTGCAACCTGTACGGAACAGGAGGTTAAAGGTGCTGATTCTCCAAGGAGGGAGATTGCTAGTAAAGCGGCTGGAATGGCAAACCCGAGCACAAGGAGATGAGAAATGAGGTGCGTTTTGAAAACCTTTCCGGATCGCACGGTGTACCATCTTCTGGGTTTCTCATGCATGCTTTCGATGTAGGAAGATGCCCTTGAACCTGGAGATTTGGGACCCATGGGATGGGTACCACGCCGTATTACTTTAAAGGGTCTGCGTTTGCTCACCCAACCTCACCAAACCTCTCAGCCCCAAGAGTGTCCACCCTTATGTCTCAATCAACTGTGGGTCTAGATATGGTCAATCCAGGTGGCATCACAGCCCCTGAACGAATTTTGTAAGAATTTCTCTCTCTTTCACTGTCTTTGTTTCACGGGTTTTTAAAAGTAATTGATTTTTATAATGGGGTTTACCTGCTTTTCACTGCTGTGTTTTTGCCGCTTTACACCCACTGGACTCACTTACAGAGAGATATCAATGCATAGGTTTTAAGATACTTACTAGTCAGATATATTCTTGGGCGGTGAATAGGGGGTGTTGAGTCCAATTCACTGAGCAAGGAGTAGGTCTTGTCTATTACCTATTGGGTTTATGGAACGGTATCTGAGCTAATTTGAAACCCTTGTTTTATGCATCACCCCACCTCACCTTTCCCGTTAAGCAGCCATAGTGTGTTTTCTAAACGTGTGACCCTGCTCTGATTTGTAATTCAGTTCAAGGGTAGCGGTTTTTATATTCCCTCTATAAGTGATATCTTATGATAAGTATCTTTTTCTGTGTGACTTATTTCACTTAGAATCGTCCTACCTAAATCCACTCATCTTGCTGCTACTAGCCTTATGACGTTGATTTCATGGCTGAGTGATATTCCATTGTACATAAGGACCACAACTTCTTTATCCATTTTTCTCTTTCCTGGGATATTTAAGGTGTAACGAAGTGGAGGTTCTTGTCAACAGAGCAGCCCTAAACTTTGGGGTGCCTGTGTCTTGCTGATTTTTAGTTTTCCCAATTTATACGCCCATGAGTGGAAGTGCCCTATGCTCCCTAAGCTGATTTTTTTCGATGTTTCAGGACACACCGTGCACTTCTCCAGAGTGGCTGTTGGCAATTTACATCCCGCCCATCAGCGTAGCCAGGCTCCCGTTTCTCCATGGCCTGTTTTGCATTTCTGGTTTTGACACTTTATTCAGCATGGCCCTTTTGACCGATGGGAAGCGAGACTTCTTTGTAGCGCTGATTTGCCTTTCCAGGTTGCTTGGTTGGCCAAAAAGGGCGTATGCGTTTTTTCCTGAATATATTCAGGAAGAAACGCATACGCCCTTTTTGGCCAAGGGCATCATTGTCGAGGTTTTGCCGCTTTTCCTGTGCTTTAAAGGCGATTCGAATCTCCCTCCTGAAATCTGTTTCCTGCAATTCTGCCTTGCTTTCCAATCCTCTTCGTTGCCTTCCCTCAATATATTTGTGGACGAGAGTCATCATTTATAAGTCTGCAGGTTTGTGAATTGCAGTGCCCCTGAGCTCCATTTGTCAACTCGCTTTCTTGGGAGCTGGCCGCAAAAGCGCAGGATTGCTTCAGGCCCTATTCTGGTCCCGGGCGGCAGGCTGAGCCTGTGGTTAATTCTTCTTCCTGATGGGAAAATAGAGTGACCTGTGCCTGTCCCAACACCTAGAGCTAGTCTCTCATTGGTTCCCCCTCTTCCCGTTCATCCTCAGGACAAATTGCAACCTGTACGGAACAGGAGGTTAAAGGTGCTGATTCTCCAAGGAGGGAGATTGCTAGTAAAGCGGCTGGAATGGCAAACCCGAGCACAAGGAGATGAGAAATGAGGTGCGTTTTGAAAACCTTTCCGGATCGCACGGTGTACCATCTTCTGGGTTTCTCATGCATGCTTTCGATGTAGGAAGATGCCCTTGAACCTGGAGATTTGGGACCCATGGGATGGGTACCACGCCGTATTACTTTAAAGGGTCTGCGTTTGCTCACCCAACCTCACCAAACCTCTCAGCCCCAAGAGTGTCCACCCTTATGTCTCAATCAACTGTGGGTCTAGATATGGTCAATCCAGGTGGCATCACAGCCCCTGAACGAATTTTGTAAGAATTTCTCTCTCTTTCACTGTCTTTGTTTCACGGGTTTTTAAAAGTAATTGATTTTTATAATGGGGTTTACCTGCTTTTCACTGCTGTGTTTTTGCCGCTTTACACCCACTGGACTCACTTACAGAGAGATATCAATGCATAGGTTTTAAGATACTTACTAGTCAGATATATTCTTGGGCGGTGAATAGGGGGTGTTGAGTCCAATTCACTGAGCAAGGAGTAGGTCTTGTCTATTACCTATTGGGTTTATGGAACGGTATCTGAGCTAATTTGAAACCCTTGTTTTATGCATCACCCCACCTCACCTTTCCCGTTAAGCAGCCATAGTGTGTTTTCTAAACGTGTGACCCTGCTCTGATTTGTAATTCAGTTCAAGGGTAGCGGTTTTTATATTCCCTCTATAAGTGATATCTTATGATAAGTATCTTTTTCTGTGTGACTTATTTCACTTAGAATCGTCCTACCTAAATCCACTCATCTTGCTGCTACTAGCCTTATGACGTTGATTTCATGGCTGAGTGATATTCCATTGTACATAAGGACCACAACTTCTTTATCCATTTTTCTCTTTCCTGGGATATTTAAGGTGTAACGAAGTGGAGGTTCTTGTCAACAGAGCAGCCCTAAACTTTGGGGTGCCTGTGTCTTGCTGATTTTTAGTTTTCCCAATTTATACGCCCATGAGTGGAAGTGCCCTATGCTCCCTAAGCTGATTTTTTTCGATGTTTCAGGACACACCGTGCACTTCTCCAGAGTGGCTGTTGGCAATTTACATCCCGCCCATCAGCGTAGCCAGGCTCCCGTTTCTCCATGGCCTGTTTTGCATTTCTGGTTTTGACACTTTATTCAGCATGGCCCTTTTGACCGATGGGAAGCGAGACTTCTTTGTAGCGCTGATTTGCCTTTCCAGGTTGCTTGGTTGGCCAAAAAGGGCGTATGCGTTTTTTCCTGAATATATTCAGGAAGAAACGCATACGCCCTTTTTGGCCAAGGGCATCATTGTCGAGGTTTTGCCGCTTTTCCTGTGCTTTAAAGGCGATTCGAATCTCCCTCCTGAAATCTGTTTCCTGCAATTCTGCCTTGCTTTCCAATCCTCTTCGTTGCCTTCCCTCAATATATTTGTGGACGAGAGTCATCATTTATAAGTCTGCAGGTTTGTGAATTGCAGTGCCCCTGAGCTCCATTTGTCAACTCGCTTTCTTGGGAGCTGGCCGCAAATGCGCAGGATTGCTTCAGGCCCTATTCTGGTCCCGGGCGGCAGGCTGAGCCTGTGGTTAATTCTTCTTCCTGATGGGAAAATAGAGTGACCTGTGCCTGTCCCAACACCTAGAGCTAGGCTCTCATTGGTTCCCCCTCTTCCCGTTCATCCTCAGGACAAATTGCAACCTGTACGGAACAGGAGGTTAAAGGTGCTGATTCTCCAAGGAGGGAGATTGCTAGTAAAGCGGCTGGAATGGCAAACCCGAGCACAAGGAGATGAGAAATGAGGTGCGTTTTGAAAACCTTTCCGGATCGCACGGTGTACCATCTTCTGGGTTTCTCATGCATGCTTTCGATGTAGGAAGATGCCCTTGAACCTGGAGATTTGGGACCCATGGGATGGGTACCATGCAGTATTACTTTAAAGGGTCTGCATTTGCTCACCCAACCTCACCAAACCTCTCAGCCCCAAGAGTTTCCACCCTTATGTCTCAATCAGCTGTGGGTCTAGATATGGTCAATCCACGTGGCATCACAGCCCCTGAACGAATTTTGTAAGAATTTCTCTCTCTTTAACTGTCTTTGTTTCACGGGTTTTTAAAAGTAATTGATTTTTATAATGGGGTTTACCTGCTTTTCACTGCTGTGTTTTTGCCGCTTTTCACCCACTGGACTCACTTACAGAGAGATATCAATGCATAGGTTTTAAGATTCTTACTAGTCAGATATATTCTTGGGCGGTGAATAGGGGGTGTTGAGTCCAATTCACTGAGCAAGGAGTAGGTCTTGTCTATTACCTATTGGGTTTATGGAACGGTATCTGAGCTAATTTGAAACCCTTGTTTTATGCATCACCCCACCTCACCTTTCCCGTTAAGCAGCCATAGTGTGTTTTCTAAACGTGTTACCCTGCTCTGATTTGTAATTCAGTTCAAGGGTAGCGGTTTTTATATTCCCTCTATAAGTGATATCTTATGATAAGTATCTTTTTCTGTGTGACTTATTTCACTTCGAATCGTCCTACCTAAATCCACTCATCTTGCTGCTACTAGCCTTATGACGTTGATTTCATGGCTGAGTGATATTCCATTGTACATAAGGACCACAACTTCTTTATCCATTTTTCTCTTTCCTGGGATATTTAAGGTGTAACGAAGTGGAGGTTCTTGTCAACAGAGCAGCCCTAAACTTTGGGGTGCCTGTGTCTTGCTGATTTTTAGTTTTCCCAATTTATACGCCCATGAGTGGAAGTGCCCTATGCTCCCTAAGCTGATTTTTTTCGATGTTTCAGGACACACCGTGCACTTCTCCAGAGTGGCTGTTGGCAATTTACATCCCGCCCATCAGCGTAGCCAGGCTCCCGTTTCTCCATGGCCTGTTTTGCATTTCTGGTTTTGACACTTTATTCAGCATGGCCCTTTTGACTGATGGGAAGCGAGACTTCTTTGTAGCGCTGATTTGCCTTTCCAGGTTGCTTGGTTGGCCAAAAAGGGCGTATGCGTTTTTTCCTGAATATATTCAGGAAAAAACGCATACGCCCTTTTTGGCCAAGGGCATCATTGTCGAGGTTTTGCCGCTTTTCCTGTGCTTTAAAGGCGATTCGAATCTCCCTCCTGAAATCTGTTTCCTGCAATTCTGCCTTGCTTTCCAATCCTCTTCGTTGCCTTCCCTCAATATATTTGTGGACGAGAGTCATCATTTATAAGTCTGCAGGTTTGTGAATTGCAGTGCCCCTGAGCTCCATTTTTCAACTCGCTTTCTTGGGAGCTGGCTGCAAAAGCACAGGATTGCTTCAGGCACTATTCTGGTCCCGGGCGGCAGGCTGAGCATCTGGTTAATTCTTCTTCCTGATGGGAAAATAGAGTGACCTGTGCCTGTTCCTACACCTAGAGCTAGTGTCTCATTGGTTCCCCCTTTTCCCGTTCATCCTCAGGACAAATTGCAACCTGTACGGAACAGGAGGTTAAAGGTGCTGATTCTCCAAGGAGGGAGATTGCTAGTAAAGCGGCTGGAATGGCAAACCCGAGCACAAGGAGATGAGAAATGAGGTGCGTTTTGAAAACCTTTCCGGATCACACGGTGTACCATCTTCTGGGTTTCTCATGCATGCTTTCGATGTAGGAAGATGCCCTTGAACCTGGAGATTTGGGACCCATGGTATGGGTACCACGCAGTATTACTTTAAAGGGTCTGCGTTTGCTCACCCAACCTCACCAAACCTCTCAGCCCCAAGAGTGTCCACCCTTATGTCTCAATCAACTGTGGGTCTAGATATGGTCAATCCAGGTGGCATCACAGCCCCTGAACGAATTTTGTAAGAATTTCTCTCTCTTTCACTGTCTTTGTTTCACGGGTTTTTAAAAGTAATTGATTTTTATAATGGGGTTTACCTGCTTTTCACTGCTGTGTTTTTGCCGCTTTACACCCACTTGACTCACTTACAGAGAGATTTCAATGCATAGATTTTAAGATTCTTACTAGTCAGATATATTCTTGGGTTGTGAATAGGGGGTGTTGAGTCCAATTCACTGAGCAAGGAGTAGGTCTTGTCTATTACCTATTGGGTTTATGGAACGGTATCTGAGCTAATTTGAATCCCTTGTTTTATGCATCACCCCACCTCACCTTTCCCGTTAAGCAGCCATAGTGTGTTTTCTAAACGTGTGACCCTGCTCTGATTTGTAATTCAGTTCAAGGGTAGCGGTTTTTCTATTCCCTCTATAAGTGATATCTTATGATAAGTATCTTTTTCTGTGTGACTTATTTCACTTAGAATCGTCCTACCTAAATCCACTCATCTTGCTGCTACTAGCCTTATGACGTTGATTTCATGGCTGAGTGATATTCCATTGTACATAAGGACCACAACTTCTTTATCCATTTTTCTCTTTCCTGGGATATTTAAGGTGTAACGAAGTGGAGGTTCTTGTCAACAGAGCAGCCCTAAACTTTGGTGTGCCTGTGTCTTGCTGATTTTTAGTTTTCCCAATTTATACGCCCATGAGTGGAAGTGCCCTATGCTCCCTAAGCTGATTTTTTTCGATGTTTCAGGAGACACCGTGCACTTCTCCAGAGTGGCTGTTGGCAATTTACATCCCGCCCATCAGCGTAGCCAGGCTCCCGTTTCTCCATGGCCTGTCTTGCATTTCTGGTTTTGACACTTTATTCAGCATGGCCCTTTTGACCGATGGGAAGCGAGACTTCTTTGTAGCGCTGATTTGCCTTTCCAGGTTGCTTGGTTGGCCAAAAAGGGCGTATGCGTTTTTTCCTGAATATATTCAGGAAAAAACGCATACGCCCTTTTTGGCCAAGGGCATCATTGTCGAGGTTTTGCCGCTTTTCCTGTGCTTTAAAGGCGATTCGAATCTCCCTCCTGAAATCTGTTTCCTGCAATTCTGCCTTGCTTTCCAATCCTCTTCGTTGCCTTCCCTCAATATATTTGTGGACGAGAGTCATCATTTATAAGTCTGCAGGTTTGTGAATTGCAGTGCCCCTGAGCTCCATTTTTCAACTCGCTTTCTTGGGAGCTGGCCGCAAAAGCGCAGGATTGCTTCAGGCCCTATTCTGGTCCCGGGCGGCAGGCTGAGCCTGTGGTTAATTCTTCTTCCTGATGGGAAAATAGAGTGACCTGTGCCTGTCCCAACACCTAGAGCTAGTCTCTCATTGGTTCCCCCTCTTCCCGTTCATCCTCAGGACAAATTGCAACCTGTACGGAACAGGAGGTTAAAGGTGCTGATTCTCCAAGGAGGGATATTGCTAGTAAAGCGGCTGGAATGGCAAACCCGAGCACAAGGAGATGAGAAATGAGGTGCGTTTTGAAAACCTTTCCGGATCACACGGTGTACCATCTTCTGGGTTTCTCATGCATGCTTTCGATGTAGGAAGATGCCCTTGAACCTGGAGATTTGGGACCCATGGGATGGGTACCACGCCGTATTACTTTAAAGGGTCTGCGTTTGCTCACCCAACCTCACCAAACCTCTCAGCCCCAAGAGTGTCCACCCTTATGTCTCAATCAACTGTGGGTCTAGATATGGTCAATCCAGGTGGCATCACAGCCCCTGAACGAATTTTGTAAGAATTTCTCTCTCTTTCACTGTCTTTGTTTCACGGGTTTTTAAAAGTAATTGATTTTTATAATGGGGTTTACCTGCTTTTCACTGCTGTGTTTTTGCCGCTTTACACCCACTGGACTCACTTACAGAGAGATATCAATGCATAGGTTTTAAGATACTTACTAGTCAGATATATTCTTGGGCGGTGAATAGGGGGTGTTGAGTCCAATTCACTGAGCAAGGAGTAGGTCTTGTCTATTACCTATTGGGTTTATGGAACGGTATCTGAGCTAATTTGAAACCCTTGTTTTATGCATCACCCCACCTCACCTTTCCCGTTAAGCAGCCATAGTGTGTTTTCTAAACGTGTGACCCTGCTCTGATTTGTAATTCAGTTCAAGGGTAGCGGTTTTTATATTCCCTCTATAAGTGATATCTTATGATAAGTATCTTTTTCTGTGTGACTTATTTCACTTAGAATCGTCCTACCTAAATCCACTCATCTTGCTGCTACTAGCCTTATGACGTTGATTTCATGGCTGAGTGATATTCCATTGTACATAAGGACCACAACTTCTTTATCCATTTTTCTCTTTCCTGGGATATTTAAGGTGTAACGAAGTGGAGGTTCTTGTCAACAGAGCAGCCCTAAACTTTGGGGTGCCTGTGTCTTGCTGATTTTTAGTTTTCCCAATTTATACGCCCATGAGTGGAAGTGCCCTATGCTCCCTAAGCTGATTTTTTTCGATGTTTCAGGACACACCGTGCACTTCTCCAGAGTGGCTGTTGGCAATTTACATCCCGCCCATCAGCGTAGCCAGGCTCCCGTTTCTCCATGGCCTGTTTTGCATTTCTGGTTTTGACACTTTATTCAGCATGGCCCTTTTGACCGATGGGAAGCGAGACTTCTTTGTAGCGCTGATTTGCCTTTCCAGGTTGCTTGGTTGGCCAAAAAGGGCGTATGCGTTTTTTCCTGAATATATTCAGGAAGAAACGCATACGCCCTTTTTGGCCAAGGGCATCATTGTCGAGGTTTTGCCGCTTTTCCTGTGCTTTAAAGGCGATTCGAATCTCCCTCCTGAAATCTGTTTCCTGCAATTCTGCCTTGCTTTCCAATCCTCTTCGTTGCCTTCCCTCAATATATTTGTGGACGAGAGTCATCATTTATAAGTCTGCAGGTTTGTGAATTGCAGTGCCCCTGAGCTCCATTTTTCAACTCGCTTTCTTGGGAGCTGGCCGCAAAAGCGCAGGATTGCTTCAGACCCTATTCTGGTCCCGGGCGGCAGGCTGAGCCTGTGGTTAATTCTTCTTCCTGATGGGAAAATAGAGTGACCTGTGCCTGTCCCAACACCTAGAGCTAGTCTCTCATTGGTTTCCCCTCTTCCCGTTCATCCTCAGGACAAATTGCCACCTGTACGGAACAGGAGGTTAAAGGTGCTGATTCTCCAAGGAGGGAGATTGCTAGTAAAGCGGCTGGAATGGCAAACCCGAGCACAAGGAGATGAGAAATGAGGTGCGTTTTGAAAACCTTTCCGGATCGCACGGTGTACCATCTTCTGGGTTTCTCATGCATGCTTTCGATGTAGGAAGATGCCCTTGAACCTGGAGATTTGGGACCCATGGGATGGGTACCACGCAGTATTACTTTAAAGGGTCTGCGTTTGCTCACCCAACCTCACCAAACCTCTCAGCCCCAAGAGTGTCCACCCTTATGTCTCAATCAACTGTGGGTCTAGATATGGTCAATCCAGGTGGCATCACAGCCCCTGAACGAATTTTGTAAGAATTTCTCTCTCTTTCACTGTCTTTGTTTCACGGGTTTTTAAAAGTAATTGATTTTTATAATGGGGTTTACCTGCTTTTCACTGCTGTGTTTTGCCGCTTTACACCCACTGGACTCACTTACAGAGAGATATCAATGCATAGGTTTTAAGATTCTTACTAGACAGATATATTCTTGGGCGGTGAATAGGGGGTGTTGAGTCCAATTCACTGAGCAAGGAGTAGGTCTTGTCTATTACCTATTGGGTTTATGGAACGGTATCTGAGCTAATTTGAAACCCTTGTTTTATGCATCACCCCACCTCACCTTTCCCGTTAAGCAGCCATAGTGTGTTTTCTAAACGTGTGACCCTGCTCTGATTTGTAATTCAGTTCAAGGGTAGCGGTTTTTATATTCCCTCTATAAGTGATATCTTATGATAAGTATCTTTTTCTGTGTGACTTATTTCACTTAGAATCGTCCTACCTAAATCCACTCATCTTGCTGCTACTAGCCTTATGACGTTGATTTCATGGCTGAGTGATATTCCATTGTACATAAGGACCACAACTTCTTTATCCATTTTTCTCTTTCCTGGGATATTTAAGGTGTAACGAAGTGGAGGTTCTTGTCAACAGAGCAGCCCTAAACTTTGGGGTGCCTGTGTCTTGCTGATTTTTAGTTTTCCCAATTTATACGCCCATGAGTGGAAGTGCCCTATGCTCCCTAAGCTGATTTTTTTCGATGTTTCAGGACACACCGTGCACTTCTCCAGAGTGGCTGTTGGCAATTTACATCCCGCCCATCAGCGTAGCCAGGCTCCCGTTTCTCCATGGCCTGTTTTGCATTTCTGGTTTTGACACTTTATTCAGCATGGCCCTTTTGACCGATGGGAAGCGAGACTTCTTTGTAGCGCTGATTTGCCTTTCCAGGTTGCTTGGTTGGCCAAAAAGGGCGTATGCGTTTTTTCCTGAATATATTCAGGAAGAAACGCATACGCCCTTTTTGGCCAAGGGCATCATTGTCGAGGTTTTGCCGCTTTTCCTGTGCTTTAAAGGCGATTCGAATCTCCCTCCTGAAATCTGTTTCCTGCAATTCTGCCTTGCTTTCCAATCCTCTTCTTTGCCTTCCCTCAATATATTTGTGGACGAGAGTCATCATTTATAAGTCTGCAGGTTTGTGAATTGCAGTGCCCCTGAGCTCCATTTGTCAACTCGCTTTCTTGGGAGCTGGCCGCAAATGCGCAGGATTGCTTCAGGCCCTATTCTGGTCCCGGGCGGCAGGCTGAGCCTGTGGTTAATTCTTCTTCCTGATGGGAAAATAGAGTGACCTGTGCCTGTCCCAACACCTAGAGCTAGTCTCTCATTGGTTCCCCCTCTTCCCGTTCATCCTCAGGACAAATTGCAACCTGTACGGAACAGGAGGTTAAAGGTGCTGATTCTCCAAGGAGGGAGATTGCTAGTAAAGCGGCTGGAATGGCAAACCCGAGCACAAGGAGATGAGAAATGAGGTGCGTTTTGAAAACCTTTCCGGATCGCACGGTGTACCATCTTCTGGGTTTCTCATGCATGCTTTCGATGTAGGAAGATGCCCTTGAACCTGGAGATTTGGGACCCATGGGATGGGTACCACGCAGTATTACTTTAAAGGGTCTGCGTTTGCTCACCCATCCTCACCAAACCTCTCAGCCCCAAGAGTGTCCACCCTTATGTCTCAATCAACTGTGGGTCTAGATATGGTCAATCCAGGTGGCATCACAGCCCCTGAACGAATTTTGTAAGAATTTCTCTCTCTTTCACTGTCTTTGTTTCACGGGTTTTTAAAAGTAATTGATTTTTATAATGGGGTTTACCTGCTTTTCGCTGCTGTGTTTTTGCCGCTTTACACCCACTGGACTCACTTACAGAGAGATATCAATGCATAGGTTTTAAGATTCTTACTAGACAGATATATTCTTGGGCGGTGAATAGGGGGTGTTGAGTCCAATTCACTGAGCAAGGAGTAGGTCTTGTCTATTACCTATTGGGTTTATGGAACGGTATCTGAGCTAATTTGAAACCCTTGTTTTATGCATCACCCCACCTCACCTTTCCCGTTAAGCAGCCATAGTGTGTTTTCTAAACGTGTGACCCTGCTCTGATTTGTAATTCAGTTCAAGGGTAGCGGTTTTTATATTCCCTCTATAAGTGATATCTTATGATAAGTATCTTTTTCTGTGTGACTTATTTCACTTAGAATCGTCCTACCTAAATCCACTCATCTTGCTGCTACTAGCCTTATGACGTTGATTTCATGGCTGAGTGATATTCCATTGTACATAAGGACCACAACTTCTTTATCCATTTTTCTCTTTCCTGGGATATTTAAGGTGTAACGAAGTGGAGGTTCTTGTCAACAGAGCAGCCCTAAACTTTGGGGTGCCTGTGTCTTGCTGATTTTTAGTTTTCCCAATTTATACGCCCATGAGTGGAAGTGCCCTATGCTCCCTAAGCTGATTTTTTTCGATGTTTCAGGACACACCGTGCACTTCTCCAGAGTGGCTGTTGGCAATTTACATCCCGCCCATCAGCGTAGCCAGGCTCCCGTTTCTCCATGGCCTGTTTTGCATTTCTGGTTTTGACACTTTATTCAGCATGGCCCTTTTGACCGATGGGAAGCGAGACTTCTTTGTAGCGCTGATTTGCCTTTCCAGGTTGCTTGGTTGGCCAAAAAGGGCGTATGCGTTTCTTCCTGAATATATTCAGGAAGAAACGCATACGCCCTTTTTGGCCAAGGGCATCATTGTCGAGGTTTTGCCGCTTTTCCTGTGCTTTAAAGGCGATTCGAATCTCCCTCCTGAAATCTGTTTCCTGCAATTCTGCCTTGCTTTCCAATCCTCTTCGTTGCCTTCCCTCAATATATTTGTGGACGAGAGTCATCATTTCTAAGTCTGCAGGTTTGTGAATTGCAGTGCCCCTGAGCTCCATTTGTCAACTCGCTTTCTTGGGAGCTGGCCGCAAAAGCGCAGGATTGCTTCAGGCCCTATTCTGGTCCCGGGCGGCAGGCTGAGCCTGTGGTTAATTCTTCTTCCTGATGGGAAAATAGAGTGACCTGTGCCTGTCCCAACACCTAGAGCTAGTCTCTCATTGGTTCCCCCTCTTCCCGTTCATCCTCAGGACAAATTGCAACCTGTACGGAACAGGAGGTTAAAGGTGCTGATTCTCCAAGGAGGGAGATTGCTAGTAAAGCGGCTGGAATGGCAAACCCGAGCACAAGGAGATGAGAAATGAGGTGCGTTTTGAAAACCTTTCCGGATCGCACGGTGTACCATCTTCTGGGTTTCTCATGCATGCTTTCGATGTAGGAAGATGCCCTTGAACCTGGAGATTTGGGACCCATGGGATGGGTACCACGCCGTATTACTTTAAAGGGTCTGCGTTTGCTCACCCAACCTCACCAAACCTCTCAGCCCCAAGAGTGTCCACCCTTATGTCTCAATCAACTGTGGGTCTAGATATGGTCAATCCAGGTGGCATCACAGCCCCTGAACGAATTTTGTAAGAATTTCTCTCTCTTTCACTGTCTTTGTTTCACGGGTTTTTAAAAGTAATTGATTTTTATAATGGGGTTTACCTGCTTTTCACTGCTGTGTTTTTGCCGCTTTACACCCACTGGACTCACTTACAGAGAGATATCAATGCATAGGTTTTAAGATACTTACTAGTCAGATATATTCTTGGGCGGTGAATAGGGGGTGTTGAGTCCAATTCACTGAGCAAGGAGTAGGTCTTGTCTATTACCTATTGGGTTTATGGAACGGTATCTGAGCTAATTTGAAACCCTTGTTTTATGCATCACCCCACCTCACCTTTCCCGTTAAGCAGCCATAGTGTGTTTTCTAAACGTGTGACCCTGCTCTGATTTGTAATTCAGTTCAAGGGTAGCGGTTTTTATATTCCCTCTATAAGTGATATCTTATGATAAGTATCTTTTTCTGTGTGACTTATTTCACTTAGAATCGTCCTACCTAAATCCACTCATCTTGCTGCTACTAGCCTTATGACGTTGATTTCATGGCTGAGTGATATTCCATTGTACATAAGGACCACAACTTCTTTATCCATTTTTCTCTTTCCTGGGATATTTAAGGTGTAACGAAGTGGAGGTTCTTGTCAACAGAGCAGCCCTAAACTTTGGGGTGCCTGTGTCTTGCTGATTTTTAGTTTTCCCAATTTATACGCCCATGAGTGGAAGTGCCCTATGCTCCCTAAGCTGATTTTTTTCGATGTTTCAGGACACACCGTGCACTTCTCCAGAGTGGCTGTTGGCAATTTACATCCCGCCCATCAGCGTAGCCAGGCTCCCGTTTCTCCATGGCCTGTTTTGCATTTCTGGTTTTGACACTTTATTCAGCATGGCCCTTTTGACCGATGGGAAGCGAGACTTCTTTGTAGCGCTGATTTGCCTTTCCAGGTTGCTTGGTTGGCCAAAAAGGGCGTATGCGTTTTTTCCTGAATATATTCAGGAAGAAACGCATACGCCCTTTTTGGCCAAGGGCATCATTGTCGAGGTTTTGCCGCTTTTCCTGTGCTTTAAAGGCGATTCGAATCTCCCTCCTGAAATCTGTTTCCTGCAATTCTGCCTTGCTTTCCAATCCTCTTCGTTGCCTTCCCTCAATATATTTGTGGACGAGAGTCATCATTTATAAGTCTGCAGGTTTGTGAATTGCAGTGCCCCTGAGCTCCATTTGTCAACTCGCTTTCTTGGGAGCTGGCCGCAAAAGCGCAGGATTGCTTCAGGCCCTATTCTGGTCCCGGGCGGCAGGCTGAGCCTGTGGTTAATTCTTCTTCCTGATGGGAAAATAGAGTGACCTGTGCCTGTCCCAACACCTAGAGCTAGTCTCTCATTGGTTCCCCCTCTTCCCGTTCATCCTCAGGACAAATTGCAACCTGTACGGAACAGGAGGTTAAAGGTGCTGATTCTCCAAGGAGGGAGATTGCTAGTAAAGCGGCTGGAATGGCAAACCCGAGCACAAGGAGATGAGAAATGAGGTGCGTTTTGAAAACCTTTCCGGATCGCACGGTGTACCATCTTCTGGGTTTCTCATGCATGCTTTCGATGTAGGAAGATGCCCTTGAACCTGGAGATTTGGGACCCATGGGATGGGTACCACGCCGTATTACTTTAAAGGGTCTGCGTTTGCTCACCCAACCTCACCAAACCTCTCAGCCCCAAGAGTGTCCACCCTTATGTCTCAATCAACTGTGGGTCTAGATATGGTCAATCCAGGTGGCATCACAGCCCCTGAACGAATTTTGTAAGAATTTCTCTCTCTTTCACTGTCTTTGTTTCACGGGTTTTTAAAAGTAATTGATTTTTATAATGGGGTTTACCTGCTTTTCACTGCTGTGTTTTTGCCGCTTTACACCCACTGGACTCACTTACAGAGAGATATCAATGCATAGGTTTTAAGATACTTACTAGTCAGATATATTCTTGGGCGGTGAATAGGGGGTGTTGAGTCCAATTCACTGAGCAAGGAGTAGGTCTTGTCTATTACCTATTGGGTTTATGGAACGGTATCTGAGCTAATTTGAAAACCTTGTTTTATGCATCACCCCACCTCACCTTTCCCGTTAAGCAGCCATAGTGTGTTTTCTAAACGTGTGACCCTGCTCTGATTTGTAATTCAGTTCAAGGGTAGCGGTTTTTATATTCCCTCTATAAGTGATATCTTATGATAAGTATCTTTTTCTGTGTGACTTATTTCACTTAGAATCGTCCTACCTAAATCCACTCATCTTGCTGCTACTAGCCTTATGACGTTGATTTCATGGCTGAGTGATATTCCATTGTACATAAGGACCACAACTTCTTTATCCATTTTTCTCTTTCCTGGGATATTTAAGGTGTAACGAAGTGGAGGTTCTTGTCAACAGAGCAGCCCTAAACTTTGGGGTGCCTGTGTCTTGCTGATTTTTAGTTTTCCCAATTTATACGCCCATGAGTGGAAGTGCCCTATGCTCCCTAAGCTGATTTTTTTCGATGTTTCAGGACACACCGTGCACTTCTCCAGAGTGGCTGTTGGCAATTTACATCCCGCCCATCAGCGTAGCCAGGCTCCCGTTTCTCCATGGCCTGTTTTGCATTTCTGGTTTTGACACTTTATTCAGCATGGCCCTTTTGACCGATGGGAAGCGAGACTTCTTTGTAGCGCTGATTTGCCTTTCCAGGTTGCTTGGTTGGCCAAAAAGGGCGTATGCGTTTTTTCCTGAATATATTCAGGAAGAAACGCATACGCCCTTTTTGGCCAAGGGCATCATTGTCGAGGTTTTGCCGCTTTTCCTGTGCTTTAAAGGCGATTCGAATCTCCCTCCTGAAATCTGTTTCCTGCAATTCTGCCTTGCTTTCCAATCCTCTTCGTTGCCTTCCCTCAATATATTTGTGGACGAGAGTCATCATTTATAAGTCTGCAGGTTTGTGAATTGCAGTGCCCCTGAGCTCCATTTGTCAACTCGCTTTCTTGGGAGCTGGCCGCAAATGCGCAGGATTGCTTCAGGCCCTATTCTGGTCCCGGGCGGCAGGCTGAGCCTGTGGTTAATTCTTCTTCCTGATGGGAAAATAGAGTGACCTGTGCCTGTCCCAACACCTAGAGCTAGGCTCTCATTGGTTCCCCCTCTTCCCGTTCATCCTCAGGACAAATTGCAACCTGTACGGAACAGGAGGTTAAAGGTGCTGATTCTCCAAGGAGGGAGATTGCTAGTAAAGCGGCTGGAATGGCAAACCCGAGCACAAGGAGATGAGAAATGAGGTGCGTTTTGAAAACCTTTCCGGATCGCACGGTGTACCATCTTCTGGGTTTCTCATGCATGCTTTCGATGTAGGAAGATGCCCTTGAACCTGGAGATTTGGGACCCATGGGATGGGTACCATGCAGTATTACTTTAAAGGGTCTGCGTTTGCTCACCCAACCTCACCAAACCTCTCAGCCCCAAGAGTTTCCACCCTTATGTCTCAATCAGCTGTGGGTCTAGATATGGTCAATCCACGTGGCATCACAGCCCCTGAACGAATTTTGTAAGAATTTCTCTCTCTTTAACTGTCTTTGTTTCACGGGTTTTTAAAAGTAATTGATTTTTATAATGGGGTTTACCTGCTTTTCACTGCTGTGTTTTTGCCGCTTTTCACCCACTGGACTCACTTACAGAGAGATATCAATGCATAGGTTTTAAGATTCTTACTAGTCAGATATATTCTTGGGCGGTGAATAGGGGGTGTTGAGTCCAATTCACTGAGCAAGGAGTAGGTCTTGTCTATTACCTATTGGGTTTATGGAACGGTATCTGAGCTAATTTGAAACCCTTGTTTTATGCATCACCCCACCTCACCTTTCCCGTTAAGCAGCCATAGTGTGTTTTCTAAACGTGTTACCCTGCTCTGATTTGTAATTCAGTTCAAGGGTAGCGGTTTTTATATTCCCTCTATAAGTGATATCTTATGATAAGTATCTTTTTCTGTGTGACTTATTTCACTTCGAATCGTCCTACCTAAATCCACTCATCTTGCTGCTACTAGCCTTATGACGTTGATTTCATGGCTGAGTGATATTCCATTGTACATAAGGACCACAACTTCTTTATCCATTTTTCTCTTTCCTGGGATATTTAAGGTGTAACGAAGTGGAGGTTCTTGTCAACAGAGCAGCCCTAAACTTTGGGGTGCCTGTGTCTTGCTGATTTTTAGTTTTCCCAATTTATACGCCCATGAGTGGAAGTGCCCTATGCTCCCTAAGCTGATTTTTTTCGATGTTTCAGGACACACCGTGCACTTCTCCAGAGTGGCTGTTGGCAATTTACATCCCGCCCATCAGCGTAGCCAGGCTCCCGTTTCTCCATGGCCTGTTTTGCATTTCTGGTTTTGACACTTTATTCAGCATGGCCCTTTTGACTGATGGGAAGCGAGACTTCTTTGTAGCGCTGATTTGCCTTTCCAGGTTGCTTGGTTGGCCAAAAAGGGCGTATGCGTTTTTTCCTGAATATATTCAGGAAAAAACGCATACGCCCTTTTTGGCCAAGGGCATCATTGTCGAGGTTTTGCCGCTTTTCCTGTGCTTTAAAGGCGATTCGAATCTCCCTCCTGAAATCTGTTTCCTGCAATTCTGCCTTGCTTTCCAATCCTCTTCGTTGCCTTCCCTCAATATATTTGTGGACGAGAGTCATCATTTATAAGTCTGCAGGTTTGTGAATTGCAGTGCCCCTGAGCTCCATTTTTCAACTCGCTTTCTTGGGAGCTGGCTGCAAAAGCACAGGATTGCTTCAGGCACTATTCTGGTCCCGGGCGGCAGGCTGAGCATCTGGTTAATTCTTCTTCCTGATGGGAAAATAGAGTGACCTGTGCCTGTTCCTACACCTAGAGCTAGTGTCTCATTGGTTCCCCCTTTTCCCGTTCATCCTCAGGACAAATTGCAACCTGTACGGAACAGGAGGTTAAAGGTGCTGATTCTCCAAGGAGGGAGATTGCTAGTAAAGCGGCTGGAATGGCAAACCCGAGCACAAGGAGATGAGAAATGAGGTGCGTTTTGAAAACCTTTCCGGATCACACGGTGTACCATCTTCTGGGTTTCTCATGCATGCTTTCGATGTAGGAAGATGCCCTTGAACCTGGAGATTTGGGACCCATGGTATGGGTACCACGCAGTATTACTTTAAAGGGTCTGCGTTTGCTCACCCAACCTCACCAAACCTCTCAGCCCCAAGAGTGTCCACCCTTATGTCTCAATCAACTGTGGGTCTAGATATGGTCAATCCAGGTGGCATCACAGCCCCTGAACGAATTTTGTAAGAATTTCTCTCTCTTTCACTGTCTTTGTTTCACGGGTTTTTAAAAGTAATTGATTTTTATAATGGGGTTTACCTGCTTTTCACTGCTGTGTTTTTGCCGCTTTACACCCACTTGACTCACTTACAGAGAGATTTCAATGCATAGATTTTAAGATTCTTACTAGTCAGATATATTCTTGGGTTGTGAATAGGGGGTGTTGAGTCCAATTCACTGAGCAAGGAGTAGGTCTTGTCTATTACCTATTGGGTTTATGGAACGGTATCTGAGCTAATTTGAATCCCTTGTTTTATGCATCACCCCACCTCACCTTTCCCGTTAAGCAGCCATAGTGTGTTTTCTAAACGTGTGACCCTGCTCTGATTTGTAATTCAGTTCAAGGGTAGCGGTTTTTCTATTCCCTCTATAAGTGATATCTTATGATAAGTATCTTTTTCTGTGTGACTTATTTCACTTAGAATCGTCCTACCTAAATCCACTCATCTTGCTGCTACTAGCCTTATGACGTTGATTTCATGGCTGAGTGATATTCCATTGTACATAAGGACCACAACTTCTTTATCCATTTTTCTCTTTCCTGGGATATTTAAGGTGTAACGAAGTGGAGGTTCTTGTCAACAGAGCAGCCCTAAACTTTGGTGTGCCTGTGTCTTGCTGATTTTTAGTTTTCCCAATTTATACGCCCATGAGTGGAAGTGCCCTATGCTCCCTAAGCTGATTTTTTTCGATGTTTCAGGAGACACCGTGCACTTCTCCAGAGTGGCTGTTGGCAATTTACATCCCGCCCATCAGCGTAGCCAGGCTCCCGTTTCTCAATGGCCTGTCTTGCATTTCTGGTTTTGACACTTTATTCAGCATGGCCCTTTTGACCGATGGGAAGCGAGACTTCTTTGTAGCGCTGATTTGCCTTTCCAGGTTGCTTGGTTGGCCAAAAAGGGCGTATGCGTTTTTTCCTGAATATATTCAGGAAAAAACGCATACGCCCTTTTTGGCCAAGGGCATCATTGTCGAGGTTTTGCCGCTTTTCCTGTGCTTTAAAGGCGATTCGAATCTCCCTCCTGAAATCTGTTTCCTGCAATTCTGCCTTGCTTTCCAATCCTCTTCGTTGCCTTCCCTCAATATATTTGTGGACGAGAGTCATCATTTATAAGTCTGCAGGTTTGTGAATTGCAGTGCCCCTGAGCTCCATTTTTCAACTCGCTTTCTTGGGAGCTGGCCGCAAAAGCGCAGGATTGCTTCAGGCCCTATTCTGGTCCCGGGCGGCAGGCTGAGCCTGTGGTTAATTCTTCTTCCTGATGGGAAAATAGAGTGACCTGTGCCTGTCCCAACACCTAGAGCTAGTCTCTCATTGGTTCCCCCTCTTCCCGTTCATCCTCAGGACAAATTGCAACCTGTACGGAACAGGAGGTTAAAGGTGCTGATTCTCCAAGGAGGGAGATTGCTAGTAAAGCGGCTGGAATGGCAAACCCGAGCACAAGGAGATGAGAAATGAGGTGCGTTTTGAAAACCTTTCCGGATCACACGGTGTACCATCTTCTGGGTTTCTCATGCATGCTTTCGATGTAGGAAGATGCCCTTGAACCTGGAGATTTGGGACCCATGGGATGGGTACCACGCAGTATTACTGTAAAGGGTCTGCGTTTGCTCACCCAACCTCACCAAACCTCTCAGCCCCAAGAGTGTCCACCCTTATGTCTCAATCAACTGTGGGTCTAGATATGGACAATCCAGGTGGCATCACAGCCCCTGAACGAATTTTGTAAGAATTTCTCTCTCTTTCACTGTCTTTGTTTCACGGGTTTTTAAAAGTAATTGATTTTTATAATGGGGTTTACCTGCTTTTCACTGCTGTGTTTTTGCCGCTTTACACCGACTGGACTCACTTACAGAGAGATATCAATGCATAGGTTTTAAGATTCTTACTAGTCAGATATATTCTTGGGCGGTGAATAGGGGGTGTTGAGTCCAATTCACTGAGCAAGGAGTAGGTCTTGTCTATTACCTATTGGGTTTATGGAACGGTATCTGAGCTAATTTGAAACCCTTGTTTTATGCATCACCCCACCTCACCTTTCCCGTTAAGCAGCCATAGTGTGTTTTCTAAACGTGTTACCCTGCTCTGATTTGTAATTCAGTTCAAGGGTAGCGGTTTTTATATTCCCTCTATAAGTGATATCTTATGATCAGTATCTTTTTTTGTGTGACTTATTTCACTTAGAATCGTCCTACCTAAATCCACTCATCTTGCTGCTACTATCCTTATGACGTTGATTTCATGGCTGAGTGATATTCCATTGTACATAAGGACCACAACTTCTTTATCCATTTTTCTCTTTCCTGGGATATTTAAGGTGTAACGAAGTGGAGGTTCTTGTCAACAGAGCAGCCCTCAACTTTGGGGTGCCTGTGTCTTGCTGATTTTTAATTTTCCCAATTTATACGCCCATGAGTGGAAGTGCCCTATGCTCCCTAAGCTGATTTTTTTCGATGTTTCAGGACACACCGTGCACTTCTCCAGAGTGGCTGTTGGCAATTTACATCCCGCCCATCAGCGTAGCCAGGCTCCCGTTTCTCCATGGCCTGTTTTGCATTTCTGGTTTTGACACTTTATTCAGCATGGCCCTTTTGACCGATGGGAAGCGAGACTTCTTTGTAGCGCTGATTTGCCTTTTCAGGTTGCTTGGTTGGCCAAAAAGGGCGTATGCGTTTTTTCCTGAATATATTCAGGAAAAAACGCATACGCCCTTTTTGGCCAAGGGCATCATTGTCGAGGTTTTGCCGCTTTTCCTGTGCTTTAAAGGCGATTCGAATCTCCCTCCTGAAATCTGTTTCCTGCAATTCTGCCTTGCTTTCCAATCCTCTTCGTTGCCTTCCCTCAATATATTTGTGGACGAGAGTCATCATTTATAAGTCTGCAGGTTTGTGAATTGCAGTGCCCCTGAGCTCCATTTTAAAACTCGCTTTCTTGGGAGCTGGCCGCAAAAGCGCAGGATTGCTTCAGGCCCTATTCTGGTCCCGGACGGCAGGCTGAGCCTGTGGTTAATTCTTCTTCCTGATGGGAAAATAGAGTGACCTGTGCCTGTCCCAACACCTAGAGCTAGTCTCTCATTGGTTCCCCCTCTTCCCGTTCATCCTCAGGACAAATTGCAACCTGTACGGAACAGGAGGTTAAAGGTGCTGATTCTCCAAGGAGGGAGATTGCTAGTAAAGCGGCTGGAATGGCGAACCCGAGCACAAGGAGATGAGAAATGAGGTGCGTTTTGAAAACCTTTCCGGATCACACGGTGTACCATCTTCTGGGTTTCTCATGCATGCTTTCGATGTAGGAAGATGCCCTTGAACCTGGAGATTTGGGACCCATGGGATGGGTACCATGCAGTATTACTTTAAAGGGTCTGCGTTTGCTCACCCAACCTCACCAAACCTCTCAGCCCCAAGAGTTTCCACCCTTATGTCTCAATCAGCTGTGGGTCTAGATATAGTCAATCCAGGTGGCATCACAGCCCCTGAACGAATTTTGTAAGAATTTCTCTCTCTTTAACTGTCTTTGTTTCACGGGTTTTTAAAAGTAATTGATTTTTATAATGGGGTTTACCTGCTTTTCACTGCTGTGTTTTTGCCGCTTTTCACCCACTGGACTCACTTACAGAGAGATATCAATGCATAGGTTTTAAGATTCTTACTAGTCAGATATATTCTTGGGCGGTGAATAGGGGGTGTTGAGTCCAATTCACTGAGCAAGGAGTAGGTCTTGTCTATTACCTATTGGGTTTATGGAACGGTATCTGAGCTAATTTGAAACCCTTGTTTTATGCATCACCCCACCTCACCTTTCCAGTTAAGCAGCCATAGTGTGTTTTCTAAACGTGTTACCCTGCTCTGATTTGTAATTCAGTTCAAGGGTAGCGGTTTTTATATTCCCTCTATAAGTGATATCTTATGATAAGTATCTTTTTCTGTGTGACTTATTTCACTTAGAATCGTCCTACCTAAATCCACTCATCTTGCTGCTACTAGCCTTATGACGTTGATTTCATGGCTGAGTGATATTCCATTGTACATAAGGACCACAACTTCTTTATCTATTTTTCCCTTTCCTGGGATATTTAAGGTGTAACGAAGTGGAGGGTCTTGTCAACAGAGCAGCCCTAAACTTTGGGGTGCCTGTGTCTTGCTGATTTTTAGTTTTCCCAACTTATACGCCCATGAGTGGAAGTGCCCTATGCTCCCTAAGCTGATTTTTTTCGATGTTTCAGGACACACCGTGCACTTCTCCAGAGTGGCTGTTGGCAATTTACATCCCGCCCATCAGCGTAGCCAGGCTCCCGTTTCTCCATGGCCTGTTTTGCATTTCTGGTTTTGACACTTTATTCAGCATGGCCCTTTTGACCGATGGGAAGCGAGACTTCTTTGTAGCGCTGATTTGCCTTTCCAGGTTGCTTGGTTGGCCAAAAAGGGCGTATGCGTTTTTTCCTGAATATATTCAGGAAAAAACGCATACGCCCTTTTTGGCCAAGGGCATCATTGTCGAGGTTTTGCCGCTTTTCCTGTGCTTTAAAGGCGATTCGAATCTCCCTCCTGAAATCTGTTTCCTGCAATTCTGCCTTGCTTTCCAATCCTCTTCGTTGCCTTCCCTCAATATATTTGTGGACGAGAGTCATCATTTATAAGTCTGCAAGTTTGTGAATTGCAGTGCCCCTGAGCTCCATTTTTCAACTCGCTTTCTTGGGAGCTGGCCGCAAAAGCGCAGGATTGCTTCAGGCCCTATTCTGGTCCCGGGCGGCAGGCTGAATCTGTGGTTAATTCTTCTTCCTGATGGGAAAATAGAGTGACCTGTGCCTGTCACAACACCTAGAGCTAGTCTCTCATTGGTTCCCCCTCTTCCCGTTCATCCTCAGGACAAATTGCAACCTGTACGGAACAGGAGGTTAAAGGTGCTGATTCTCCAAGGAGGGAGATTGCTAGTAAAGCGGCTGGAATGGCAAACCCGAGCACAAGGAGATGAGAAATGAGGTGCGTTTTGAAAACCTTTCCGGATCACACGGTGTACCATCTTCTGGGTTTCTCATGCATGCTTTCGATGTAGGAAGATGCCCTTGAACCTGGAGATTTGGGACCCATGGGATGGGTACCACGCAGTATTACTTTAAAGGGTCTGCGTTTGCTCACCCAACCTCACCAAACCTCTCAGCCCCAAGAGTGTCCACCCTTATGTCTCAATCAGCTGTGGGTCTAGATATCGTCAATCCAGGTGGCATCACAGCCCCTGAACGAATTTTGTAAGAATTTCTCTCTCTTTCACTGTCTTTGTTTCACGGGTTTTTAAAAGTAATTGATTTTTATAATGGGGTTTACCTGCTTTTCACTGCTGTGTTTTTGCCGCTTTACACCCACTTGACTCACTTACAGAGAGATATCAATGCATAGGTTTTAAGATTCTTACTAGTCAGATATATTCTTGGGCGGTGAATAGGGGGTGTTGAGTCCAATTCACTGAGCAAGGAGTAGGTCTTGTCTATTACCTATTGGGTTTATGGAACGGTATCTGAGCTAATTTGAAACCCTTGTTTTATGCATCACCCCACCTCACCTTTCCCGTTAAGCAGCCATAGTGTGTTTTCTAAACGTGTGACCCTGCTCTGATTTGTAATTCAGTTCAAGGGTAGCGGTTTTTATATTCCCTCTATAAGTGATATCTTATGATAAGTATCTTTTTCTGTGTGACTTATTTCACTTAGAATCGTCCTACCTAAATCCACTCATCTTGCTGCTACTAGCCTTATGACGTTGATTTCATGGCTGAGTGATATTCCATTGTACATAAGGACCACAACTTCTTTATCCATTTTTCCCTTTCCTGGGATATTTAAGGTGTAACGAAGTGGAGGTTCTTGTCAACAGAGCAGCCCTAAACTTTGGGGTGCCTGTGTCTTGCTGATTTTTAGTTTTCCCAATTTATACGCCCATGAGTGGAAGTGCCCTATGCTCCCTAAGCTGATTTTTTTCGATATTTCAGGACACACCGTGCACTTCTCCAGAGTGGCTGTTGGCAATTTACATCCCGCCCATCAGCGTAGCCAGGCTCCCGTTTCTCCATGGCCTGTTTTGCATTTCTGGTTTTGACACTTTATTCAGCATGGCCCTTTTGACCGATGGGAAGCGAGACTTCTTTGTAGCGCTGATTTGCCTTTCCAGGTTGCTTGGTTGGCCAAAAAGGGCGTATGCGTTTTTTCCTGAATATATTCAGGAAAAAACGCATACGCCCTTTTTGGCCAAGGGCATCATTGTCGAGGTTTTGCCGCTTTTCCTGTGCTTTAAAGGCGATTCGAATCTCCCTCCTGAAATCTGTTTCCTGCAATTCTGCCTTGCTTTCCAATCCTCTTCGTTGCCTTCCCTCAATATATTTGTGGACGAGAGTCATCATTTATAAGTCTGCAGGTTTGTGAATTGCAGTGCCCCTGAGCTCCATTTTTCAACTCGCTTTCTTGGGAGCTGGCTGCAAAAGCGCAGGATTGCTTCAGGCCCTATTCTGGTCCCGGGCGGCAGGCTGAGCATCTGGTTAATTCTTCTTCCTGATGGGAAAATAGAGTGACCTGTGCCTGTTCCTACACCTAGAGCTAGTGTCTCATTGGTTCCCCCTTTTCCCGTTCATCCTCAGGACAAATTGCAACCTGTACGGAACAGGAGGTTAAAGGTGCTGATTCTCCAAGGAGGGAGATTGCTAGTAAAGCGGCTGGAATGGCAAACCCGAGCACAAGGAGATGAGAAATGAGGTGCGTTTTGAAAACCTTTCCGGATCACACGGTGTACCATCTTCTGGGTTTCTCATGCATGCTTTCGATGTAGGAAGATGCCCTTGAACCTGGAGATTTGGGACCCATGGGATGGGTACCATGCAGTATTACTTTAAAGGGTCTGCGTTTGCTCACCCAACCTCACCAAACCTCTCAGCCCCAAGAGTTTCCACCCTTATGTCTCAATCAGCTGTGGGTCTAGATATGGTCAATCCAGGTGGCATCACAGCCCCTGAACGAATTTTGTAAGAATTTCTCTCTCTTTAACTGTCTTTGTTTCACGGGTTTTTAAAAGTAATTGATTTTTATAATGGGGTTTACCTGCTTTTCACTGCTGTGTTTTTGCCGCTTTTCACCCACTGGACTCACTTACAGAGAGATATCAATGCATAGGTTTTAAGATTCTTACTAGTCAGATATATTCTTGGGCGGTGAATAGGGGGTGTTGAGTCCAATTCACTGAGCAAGGAGTAGGTCTTGTCTATTACCTATTGGGTTTATGGAACGGTATCTGAGCTAATTTGAAACCCTTGTTTTATGCATCACCCCACCTCACCTTTCCCGTTAAGCAGCCATAGTGTGTTTTCTAAACGTGTGACCCTGCTCTGATTTGTAATTCAGTTCAAGGGTAGCGGTTTTTATATTCCCTCTATAAGTGATATCTTATGATAAGTATCTTTTTCTGTGTGACTTATTTCACTTAGAATCGTCCTACCTAAATCCACTCATCTTGCTGCTACTAGCCTTATGACGTTGATTTCATGGCTGAGTGATATTCCATTGTACATAAGGACCACAACTTCTTTATCCATTTTTCCCTTTCCTGGGATATTTAAGGTGTAACGAAGTGGAGGTTCTTGTGAACAGAGCAGCCCTAAACTTTGGGGTGCCTGTGTCTTGCTGATTTTTAGTTTTCCCAATTTATACGCCCATGAGTGGAAGTGCCCTATGCTCCCTAAGCTGATTTTTTTCGATATTTCAGGACACACCGTGCACTTCTCCAGAGTGGCTGTTGGCAATTTACATCCCGCCCATCAGCGTAGCCAGGCTCCCGTTTCTCCATGGCCTGTTTTGCATTTCTGGTTTTGACACTTTATTCAGCATGGCCCTTTTGACCGATGGGAAGCGAGACTTCTTTGTAGCGCTGATTTGCCTTTCCAGGTTGCTTGGTTGGCCAAAAAGGGCGTATGCGTTTTTTCCTGAATATATTCAGGAAAAAACGCATACGCCCTTTTTGGCCAAGGGCATCATTGTCGAGGTTTTGCCGCTTTTCCTGTGCTTTAAAGGCGATTCGAATCTCCCTCCTGAAATCTGTTTCCTGCAATTCTGCCTTGCTTTCCAATCCTCTTCGTTGCCTTCCCTCAATATATTTGTGGACGAGAGTCATCATTTATAAGTCTGCAGGTTTGTGAATTGCAGTGCCCCTGAGCTCCATTTTTCAACTCGCTTTCTTGGGAGCTGGCTGCAAAAGCACAGGATTGCTTCAGGCCCTATTCTGGTCCCGGGCGGCAGGCTGAGCATCTGGTTAATTCTTCTTCCTGATGGGAAAATAGAGTGACCTGTGCCTGTTCCTACACCTAGAGCTAGTGTCTCATTGGTTCCCCCTTTTCCCGTTCATCCTCAGGACAAATTGCAACCTGTACGGAACAGGAGGTTAAAGGTGCTGATTCTCCAAGGAGGGAGATTGCTAGTAAAGCGGCTGGAATGGCAAACCCGAGCACAAGGAGATGAGAAATGAGGTGCGTTTTGAAAACCTTTCCGGATCACACGGTGTACCATCTTCTGGGTTTCTCATGCATGCTTTCGATGTAGGAAGATGCCCTTGAACCTGGAGATTTGGGACCCATGGGATGGGTACCATGCAGTATTACTTTAAAGGGTCTGCGTTTGCTCACCCAACCTCACCAAACCTCTCAGCCCCAAGAGTTTCCACCCTTATGTCTCAATCAGCTGTGGGTCTAGATATGGTCAATCCAGGTGGCATCACAGCCCCTGAACGAATTTTGTAAGAATTTCTCTCTCTTTAACTGTCTTTGTTTCACGGGTTTTTAAAAGTAATTGATTTTTATAATGGGGTTTACCTGCTTTTCACTGCTGTGTTTTTGCCGCTTTTCACCCACTGGACTCACTTACAGAGAGATATCAATGCATAGGTTTTAAGATTCTTACTAGTCAGATATATTCTTGGGCGGTGAATAGGGGGTGTTGAGTCCAATTCACTGAGCAAGGAGTAGGTCTTGTCTATTACCTATTGGGTTTATGGAACGGTATCTGAGCTAATTTGAAACCCTTGTTTTATGCATCACCCCACCTCACCTTTCCCGTTAAGCAGCCATAGTGTGTTTTCTAAACGTGTTACCCTGCTCTGATTTGTAATTCAGTTCAAGGGTAGCGGTTTTTATATTCCCTCTATAAGTGATATCTTATAATAAGTATCTTTTTCTGTGTGACTTATTTCACTTAGAATCGTCCTACCTAAATCCACTCATCTTGCTGCTACTAGCCTTATGACGTTGATTTCATGGCTGAGTGATATTCCATTGTACATAAGGACCACAACTTCTTTATCCATTTTTCTCTTTCCTGGGATATTTAAGGTGTAACGAAGTGGAGGTTCTTGTCAACAGAGCAGCCCTCAACTTTGGGGTGCCTGTGTCTTGCTGATTTTTAGTTTTCCCAATTTATACGCCCATGAGTGGAAGTGCCCTATGCTCCCTAAGCTGATTTTTTTCGATGTTTCAGGACACACCGTGCACTTCTCCAGAGTGGCTGTTGGCAATTTACATCCCGCCCATCAGCGTAGCCAGGCTCCCGTTTCTCCATGGCCTGTTTTGCATTTCTGGTTTTGACACTTTATTCAGCATGGCCCTTTTGACCGATGGGAAGCGAGACTTCTCTGTAGCGCTGATTTGCCTTTCCAGGTTGCTTGGTTGGCCAAAAAGGGCGTATGCGTTTTTTCCTAAATATATTCAGGAAAAAACGCATACGCCCTTTTTGGCCAAGGGCATCATTGTCGAGGTTTTGCCGCTTTTCCTGTGCTTTAAAGGCGATTCGAATCTCCCTCCTGAAATCTGTTTCCTGCAATTCTGCCTTGCTTTCCAATCCTCTTCGTTGCCTTCCCTCAATATATTTGTGGACGAGAGTCATCATTTATAAGTCTGCAGGTTTGTGAATTGCAGTGCCCCTGAGCTCCATTTTTCAACTCGCTTTCTTGGGAGCTGGCCGCAAAAGCGCAGGATTGCTTCAGGCCCTATTCTGGTCCCGGGCGGCAGGCTGAGCCTGTGGTTAATTCTTCTTCCTGATGGGAAAATAGAGTGACCTGTGCCTGTCCCAACACCTAGAGCTAGTCTCTCATTGGTTCCCCCTCTTCCCGTTCATCCTCAGGACAAATTGCAACCTGTACGGAACAGGAGGTTAAAGGTGCTGATTCTCCAAGGAGGGAGATTGCTAGTAAAGCGGCTGGAATGGCAAACCCGAGCACAAGGAGATGAGAAATGAGGTGCGTTTTGAAAACCTTTCCGGATCACACGGTGTACCATCTTCTGGGTTTCTCATGCATGCTTTCGATGTAGGAAGATGCACTTGAACCTGGAGATTTGGGACCCATGGGATGGGTACCACGCAGTATTACTGTAAAGGGTCTGCGTTTGCTCACCCAACCTCACCAAACCTCTCAGCCCCAAGAGTGTCCACCCTTATGTCTCAATCAACTGTGGGTCTAGATATGGTCAATCCAGGTGGCATCACAGCCCCTGAACGAATTTTGTAAGAATTTCTCTCTCTTTCACTGTCTTTGTTTCACGGGTTTTTAAAAGTAATTGATTTTTATAATGGGGTTTACCTGCTTTTCACTGCTGTGTTTTTGCCGCTTTACACCGACTGGACTCACTTACAGAGAGATATCAATGCATAGGTTTTAAGATTCTTACTAGTCAGATATATTCTTGGGCGGTGAATAGGGGGTGTTGAGTCCAATTCACTGAGCAAGGAGTAGGTCTTGTCTATTACCTATTGGGTTTATGGAACGGTATCTGAGCTAATTTGAAACCCTTGTTTTATGCATCACCCCACCTCACCTTTCCAGTTAAGCAGCCATAGTGTGTTTTCTAAACGTGTTACCCTGCTCTGATTTGTAATTCAGTTCAAGGGTAGCGGTTTTTATATTCCCTCTATAAGTGATATCTTATGATAAGTATCTTTTTCTGTGTGACTTATTTCACTTAGAATCGTCCTACCTAAATCCACTCATCTTGCTGCTACTAGCCTTATGACGTTGATTTCATGGCTGAGTGATATTCCATTGTACATAAGGACCACAACTTCTTTATCCATTTTTCCCTTTCCTGGGATATTTAAGGTGTAACGAAGTGGAGGGTCTTGTCAACAGAGCAGCCCTAAACTTTGGGGTGCCTGTGTCTTGCTGATTTTTAGTTTTCCCAACTTATACGCCCATGAGTGGAAGTGCCCTATGCTCCCTAAGCTGATTTTTTTCGATGTTTCAGGACACACCGTGCACTTCTCCAGAGTGGCTGTTGGCAATTTACATCCCGCCCATCAGCGTAGCCAGGCTCCCGTTTCTCCATGGCCTGTTTTGCATTTCTGGTTTTGACACTTTATTCAGCATGGCCCTTTTGACCGATGGGAAGCGAGACTTCTCTGTAGCGCTGATTTGCCTTTCCAGGTTGCTTGGTTGGCCAAAAAGGGCGTATGCGTTTTTTCCTGAATATATTCAGGAAAAAACGCATACGCCCTTTTTGGCCAAGGGCATCATTGTCGAGGTTTTGCCGCTTTTCCGGTGCTTTAAAGGCGATTCGAATCTCCCTCCTGAAATCTGTTTCCTGCAATTCTGCCTTGCTTTCCAATCCTCTTCGTTGCCTTCCCTCAATATATTTGTGGACGAGAGTCATCATTTATAAGTCTGCAGGTTTGTGAATTGCAGTGCCCCTGAGCTCCATTTTTCAACTCGCTTTCTTGGGAGCTGGCTGCAAAAGCACAGGATTGCTTCAGGCCCTATTCTGGTCCCGGGCGGCAGGCTGAGCATCTGGTTAATTCTTCTTCCTGATGGGAAAATAGAGTGACCTGTGCCTGTTCCTACACCTAGAGCTAGTGTCTCATTGGTTCCCCCTTTTCCCGTTCATCCTCAGGACAAATTGCAACCTGTACGGAACAGGAGGTTAAAGGTGCTGATTCTCCAAGGAGGGAGATTGCTAGTAAAGCGGCTGGAATGGCAAACCCGAGCACAAGGAGATGAGAAATGAGGTGCGTTTTGAAAACCTTTCCGGATCACACGGTGTACCATCTTCTGGGTTTCTCATGCATGCTTTCGATGTAGGAAGATGCCCTTGAACCTGGAGATTTGGGACCCATGGGATGGGTACCATGCAGTATTACTTTAAAGGGTCTGCGTTTGCTCACCCAACCTCACCAAACCTCTCAGCCCCAAGGGTTTCCACCCTTATGTCTCAATCAGCTGTGGGTCTAGATATGGTCAATCCAGGTGGCATCACAGCCCCTGAACGAATTTTGTAAGAATTTCTCTCTCTTTCACTGTCTTTGTTTCACGGGTTTTTAAAAGTAATTGATTTTTATAATGGGGTTTACCTGCTTTTCACTGCTGTGTTTTTGCCGCTTTACACCGACTGGACTCACTTACAGAGAGATATCAATGCATAGGTTTTAAGATTCTTACTAGTCAGATATATTCTTGGGCGGTGAATAGGGGGTGTTGAGTCCAATTCACTGAGCAAGGAGTAGGTCTTGTCTATTACCTATTGGGTTTATGGAACGGTATCTGAGCTAATTTGAAACCCTTGTTTTATGCATCACCCCACCTCACCTTTCCAGTTAAGCAGCCATAGTGTGTTTTCTAAACGTGTTACCCTGCTCTGATTTGTAATTCAGTTCAAGGGTAGCGGTTTTTATATTCCCTCTATAAGTGATATCTTATGATAAGTATCTTTTTCTGTGTGACTTATTTCACTTAGAATCGTCCTACCTAAATCCACTCATCTTGCTGCTACTAGCCTTATGACGTTGATTTCATGGCTGAGTGATATTCCATTGTACATAAGGACCACAACTTCTTTATCCATTTTTCCCTTTCCTGGGATATTTAAGGTGTAACGAAGTGGAGGGTCTTGTCAACAGAGCAGCCCTAAACTTTGGGGTGCCTGTGTCTTGCTGATTTTTAGTTTTCCCAACTTATACGCCCATGAGTGGAAGTGCCCTATGCTCCCTAAGCTGATTTTTTTCGATGTTTCAGGACACACCGTGCACTTCTCCAGAGTGGCTGTTGGCAATTTACATCCCGCCCATCAGCGTAGCCAGGCTCCCGTTTCTCCATGGCCTGTTTTGCATTTCTGGTTTTGACACTTTATTCAGCATGGCCCTTTTGACCGATGGGAAGCGAGACTTCTCTGTAGCGCTGATTTGCCTTTCCAGGTTGCTTGGTTGGCCAAAAAGGGCGTATGCGTTTTTTCCTGAATATATTCAGGAAAAAACGCATACGCCCTTTTTGGCCACGGGCATCATTGTCAAGGTTTTGCCGCTTTTCCTGTGCTTTAAAGGCGATTCGAATCTCCCTCCTGAAATCTGTTTCCTGCAATTCTGCCTTGCTTTCCAATCCTCTTCGTTGCCTTCCCTCAATATATTTGTGGACGAGAGTCATCATTTATAAGTCTGCAGGTTTGTGAATTGCAGTGCCCCTGAGCTCCATTTTTCAACTCGCTTTCTTGGGAGCTGGCCGCAAAAGCGCAGGATTGCTTCAGGCCCTATTCTGGTCCCGGGCGGCAGGCTGAGCCTGTGGTTAATTCTTCTTCCTGATGGGAAAATAGAGTGACCTGTGCCTGTCCCAACACCTAGAGCTAGTCTCTCATTGGTTCCCCCTCTTCCCGTTCATCCTCAGGACAAATTGCAACCTGTACGGAACAGGAGGTTAAAGGTGCTGATTCTCCAAGGAGGGAGATTGCTAGTAAAGCGGCTGGAATGGCAAACCCGAGCACAAGGAGATGAGAAATGAGGTGCGTTTTGAAAACCTTTCCGGATCACACGGTGTACCATCTTCTGGGTTTCTCATGCATGCTTTCGATGTAGGAAGATGCCCTTGAACCTGGAGATTTGGGACCCATGGGATGGGTACCACGCAGTATTACTGTAAAGGGTCTGCGTTTGCTCACCCAACCTCACCAAACCTCTCAGCCCCAAGAGTGTCCACCCTTATGTCTCAATCAACTGTGGGTCTAGATATGGTCAATCCAGGTGGCATCACAGCCCCTGAACGAATTTTGTAAGAATTTCTCTCTCTTTCACTGTCTTTGTTTCACGGGTTTTTAAAAGTAATTGATTTTTATAATGGGGTTTACCTGCTTTTCACTGCTGTGTTTTTGCCGCTTTACACCGACTGGACTCACTTACAGAGAGATATCAATGCATAGGTTTTAAGATTCTTACTAGTCAGATATATTCTTGGGCGGTGAATAGGGGGTGTTGAGTCCAATTCACTGAGCAAGGAGTAGGTCTTGTCTATTACCTATTGGGTTTATGGAACGGTATCTGAGCTAATTTGAAACCCTTGTTTTATGCATCACCCCACCTCACCTTTCCCGTTAAGCAGCCATAGTGTGTTTTCTAAACGTGTGACCCTGCTCTGATTTGTAATTCAGTTCAAGGGTAGCGGTTTTTATATTCCCTCTATAAGTGATATCTTATGATAAGTATCTTTTTCTGTGTGACTTATTTCACTTAGAATCGTCCTACCTAAATCCACTCATCTTGCTGCTACTAGCCTTATGACGTTGATTTCATGGCTGAGTGATATTCCATTGTACATAAGGACCACAACTTCTTTATCCATTTTTCCCTTTCCTGGGATATTTAAGGTGTAACGAAGTGGAGGTTCTTGTCAACAGAGCAGCCCTAAACTTTGGGGTGCCTGTGTCTTGCTGATTTTTAGTTTTCCCAATTTATACGCCCATGAGTGGAAGTGCCCTATGCTCCCTAAGCTGATTTTTTTCGATATTTCAGGACACACCGTGCACTTCTCCAGAGTGGCTGTTGGCAATTTACATCCCGCCCATCAGCGTAGCCAGGCTCCCGTTTCTCCATGGCCTGTTTTGCATTTCTGGTTTTGACACTTTATTCAGCATGGCCCTTTTGACCGATGGGAAGCGAGACTTCTTTGTAGCGCTGATTTGCCTTTCCAGGTTGCTTGGTTGGCCAAAAAGGGCGTATGCGTTTTTTCCTGAATATATTCAGGAAAAAACGCATACGCCCTTTTTGGCCAAGGGCATCATTGTCGAGGTTTTGCCGCTTTTCCTGTGCTTTAAAGGCGATTCGAATCTCCCTCCTGAAATCTGTTTCCTGCAATTCTGCCTTGCTTTCCAATCCTCTTCGTTGCCTTCCCTCAATATATTTGTGGACGAGAGTCATCATTTATAAGTCTGCAGGTTTGTGAATTGCAGTGCCCCTGAGCTCCATTTTTCAACTCGCTTTCTTGGGAGCTGGCTGCAAAAGCACAGGATTGCTTCAGGCCCTATTCTGGTCCCGGGCGGCAGGCTGAGCATCTGGTTAATTCTTCTTCCTGATGGGAAAATAGAGTGACCTGTGCCTGTTCCTACACCTAGAGCTAGTGTCTCATTGGTTCCCCCTTTTCCCGTTCATCCTCAGGACAAATTGCAACCTGTACGGAACAGGAGGTTAAAGGTGCTGATTCTCCAAGGAGGGAGATTGCTAGTAAAGCGGCTGGAATGGCAAACCCGAGCACAAGGAGATGAGAAATGAGGTGCGTTTTGAAAACCTTTCCGGATCACACGGTGTACCATCTTCTGGGTTTCTCATGCATGCTTTCGATGTAGGAAGATGCCCTTGAACCTGGAGATTTGGGACCCATGGGATGGGTACCATGCAGTATTACTTTAAAGGGTCTGCGTTTGCTCACCCAACCTCACCAAACCTCTCAGCCCCAAGAGTTTCCACCCTTATGTCTCAATCAGCTGTGGGTCTAGATATGGTCAATCCAGGTGGCATCACAGCCCCTGAACGAATTTTGTAAGAATTTCTCTCTCTTTAACTGTCTTTGTTTCACGGGTTTTTAAAAGTAATTGATTTTTATAATGGGGTTTACCTGCTTTTCACTGCTGTGTTTTTGCCGCTTTTCACCCACTGGACTCACTTACAGAGAGATATCAATGCATAGGTTTTAAGATTCTTACTAGTCAGATATATTCTTGGGCGGTGAATAGGGGGTGTTGAGTCCAATTCACTGAGCAAGGAGTAGGTCTTGTCTATTACCTATTGGGTTTATGGAACGGTATCTGAGCTAATTTGAAACCCTTGTTTTATGCATCACCCCACCTCACCTTTCCCGTTAAGCAGCCATAGTGTGTTTTCTAAACGTGTTACCCTGCTCTGATTTGTAATTCAGTTCAAGGGTAGCGGTTTTTATATTCCCTCTATAAGTGATATCTTATGATAAGTATCTTTTTCTGTGTGACTTATTTCACTTAGAATCGTCCTACCTAAATCCACTCATCTTGCTGCTACTAGCCTTATGACGTTGATTTCATGGCTGAGTGATATTCCATTGTACATAAGGACCACAACTTCTTTATCCATTTTTCCCTTTCCTGGGATATTTAAGGTGTAACGAAGTGGAGGGTCTTGTCAACAGAGCAGCCCTAAACTTTGGGGTGCCTGTGTCTTGCTGATTTTTAGTTTTCCCAACTTATACGCCCATGAGTGGAAGTGCCCTATGCTCCCTAAGCTGATTTTTTTCGATGTTTCAGGACACACCGTGCACTTCTCCAGAGTGGCTGTTGGCAATTTACATCCCGCCCATCAGCGTAGCCAGGCTCCCGTTTCTCCAAGGCCTGTTTTGCATTTCTGGTTTTGACACTTTATTCAGCATGGCCCTTTTGACCGATGGGAAGCGAGACTTCACTGTAGCGCTGATTTGCCTTTCCAGGTTGCTTGGTTGGCCAAAAAGGGCGTATGCGTTTTTTCCTAAATATATTCAGGAAAAAACGCATACGCCCTTTTTGGCCAAGGGCATCATTGTCGAGGTTTTGCCGCTTTTCCTGTGCTTTAAAGGCGATTCGAATCTCCCTCCTGAAATCTGTTTCCTGCAATTCTGCCTTGCTTTCCAATCCTCTTCGTTGCCTTCCCTCAATATATTTGTGGACGAGAGTCATCATTTATAAGTCTGCAGGTTTGTGAATTGCAGTGCCCCTGAGCTCCATTTTTCAACTCGCTTTCTTGGGAGCTGGCCGCAAAAGCGCAGGATTGCTTCAGGCCCTATTCTGGTCCCGGGCGGCAGGCTGAGCCTGTGGTTAATTCTTCTTCCTGATGGGAAAATAGAGTGACCTGTGCCTGTCCCAACACCTAGAGCTAGTCTCTCATTGGTTCCCCCTCTTCCCGTTCATCCTCAGGACAAATTGCAACCTGTACGGAACAGGAGGTTAAAGGTGCTGATTCTCCAAGGAGGGAGATTGCTAGTAAAGCGGCTGGAATGGCAAACCCGAGCACAAGGAGATGAGAAATGAGGTGCGTTTTGAAAACCTTTCCGGATCACACGGTGTACCATCTTCTGGGTTTCTCATGCATGCTTTCGATGTAGGAAGATGCCCTTGAACCTGGAGATTTGGGACCCATGGGATGGGTACCACGCAGTATTACTGTAAAGGGTCTGCGTTTGCTCACCCAACCTCACCAAACCTCGCAGCCCCAAGAGTGTCCACCCTTATGTCTCAATCAACTGTGGGTCTAGATATGGTCAATCCAGGTGGCATCACAGCCCCTGAACGAATTTTGTAAGAATTTCTCTCTCTTTCACTGTCTTTGTTTCACGGGTTTTTAAAAGTAATTGATTTTTATAATGGGGTTTACCTGCTTTTCACTGCTGTGTTTTTGCCGCTTTACACCGACTGGACTCACTTACAGAGAGATATCAATGCATAGGTTTTAAGATTCTTACTAGTCAGATATATTCTTGGGCGGTGAATAGGGGGTGTTGAGTCCAATTCACTGAGCAAGGAGTAGGTCTTGTCTATTACCTATTGGGTTTATGGAACGGTATCTGAGCTAATTTGAAACCCTTGTTTTATGCATCACCCCACCTCACCTTTCCAGTTAAGCAGCCATAGTGTGTTTTCTAAACGTGTTACCCTGCTCTGATTTGTAATTCAGTTCAAGGGTAGCGGTTTTTATATTCCCTCTATAAGTGATATCTTATGATAAGTATCTTTTTCTGTGTGACTTATTTCACTTAGAATCGTCCTACCTAAATCCACTCATCTTGCTGCTACTAGCCTTATGACGTTGATTTCATGGCTGAGTGATATTCCATTGTACATAAGGACCACAACTTCTTTATCCATTTTTCCCTTTCCTGGGATATTTAAGGTGTAACAAAGTGGAGGGTCTTGTCAACAGAGCAGCCCTAAACTTTGGGGTGCCTGTGTCTTGCTGATTTTTAGTTTTCCCAACTTATACGCCCATGAGTGGAAGTGCCCTATGCTCCCTAAGCTGATTTTTTTCGATGTTTCAGGACACACCGTGCACTTCTCCAGAGTGGCTGTTGGCAATTTACATCCCGCCCATCAGCGTAGCCAGGCTCCCGTTTCTCCAAGGCCTGTTTTGCATTTCTGGTTTTGACACTTTATTCAGCATGGCCCTTTTGACCGATGGGAAGCGAGACTTCTCTGTAGCGCTGATTTGCCTTTCCAGGTTGCTTGGTTGGCCAAAAAGGGCGTATGCGTTTTTTCCTAAATATATTCAGGAAAAAACGCATACGCCCTTTTTGGCCAAGGGCATCATTGTCGAGGTTTTGCCGCTTTTCCTGTGCTTTAAAGGCGATTCGAATCTCCCTCCTGAAATCTGTTTCCTGCAATTCTGCCTTGCTTTCCAATCCTCTTCGTTGCCTTCCCTCAATATATTTGTGGACGAGAGTCATCATTTATAAGTCTGCAGGTTTGTGAATTGCAGTGCCCCTGAGCTCCATTTTTCAACTCGCTTTCTTGGGAGCTGGCCGCAAAAGCGCAGGATTGCTTCAGGCCCTATTCTGGTCCCGGGCGGCAGGCTGAGCCTGTGGTTAATTCTTCTTCCTGATGGGAAAATAGAGTGACCTGTGCCTGTCCCAACACCTAGAGCTAGTCTCTCATTGGTTCCCCCTCTTCCCGTTCATCCTCAGGACAAATTGCAACCTGTACGGAACAGGAGGTTAAAGGTGCTGATTCTCCAAGGAGGGAGATTGCTAGTAAAGCGGCTGGAATGGCAAACCCGAGCACAAGGAGATGAGAAATGAGGTGCGTTTTGAAAACCTTTCCGGATCACACGGTGTACCATCTTCTGGGTTTCTCATGCATGCTTTCGATGTAGGAAGATGCCCTTGAACCTGGAGATTTGGGACCCATGGGATGGGTACCACGCAGTATTACTGTAAAGGGTCTGCGTTTGCTCACCCAACCTCACCAAACCTCGCAGCCCCAAGAGTGTCCACCCTTATGTCTCAATCAACTGTGGGTCTAGATATGGTCAATCCAGGTGGCATCACAGCCCCTGAACGAATTTTGTAAGAATTTCTCTCTCTTTCACTGTCTTTGTTTCACGGGTTTTTAAAAGTAATTGATTTTTATAATGGGGTTTACCTGCTTTTCACTGCTGTGTTTTTGCCGCTTTACACCGACTGGACTCACTTACAGAGAGATATCAATGCATAGGTTTTAAGATTCTTACTAGTCAGATATATTCTTGGGCGGTGAATAGGGGGTGTTGAGTCCAATTCACTGAGCAAGGAGTAGGTCTTGTCTATTACCTATTGGGTTTATGGAACGGTATCTGAGCTAATTTGAAACCCTTGTTTTATGCATCACCCCACCTCACCTTTCCAGTTAAGCAGCCATAGTGTGTTTTCTAAACGTGTTACCCTGCTCTGATTTGTAATTCAGTTCAAGGGTAGCGGTTTTTATATTCCCTCTATAAGTGATATCTTATGATAAGTATCTTTTTCTGTGTGACTTATTTCACTTAGAATCGTCCTACCTAAATCCACTCATCTTGCTGCTACTAGCCTTATGACGTTGATTTCATGGCTGAGTGATATTCCATTGTACATAAGGACCACAACTTCTTTATCCATTTTTCCCTTTCCTGGGATATTTAAGGTGTAACAAAGTGGAGGGTCTTGTCAACAGAGCAGCCCTAAACTTTGGGGTGCCTGTGTCTTGCTGATTTTTAGTTTTCCCAACTTATACGCCCATGAGTGGAAGTGCCCTATGCTCCCTAAGCTGATTTTTTTCGATGTTTCAGGACACACCGTGCACTTCTCCAGAGTGGCTGTTGGCAATTTACATCCCGCCCATCAGCGTAGCCAGGCTCCCGTTTCTCCATGGCCTGTTTTGCATTTCTGGTTTTGACACTTTATTCAGCATGGCCCTTTTGACCGATGGGAAGCGAGACTTCTTTGTAGCGCTGATTTGCCTTTCCAGGTTGCTTGGTTGGCCAAAAAGGGCGTATGCGTTTTTTCCTGAATATATTCAGGAAAAAACGCATACGCCCTTTTTGGCCAAGGGCATCATTGTCGAGGTTTTGCCGCTTTTCCTGTGCTTTAAAGGCGATTCGAATCTCCCTCCTGAAATCTGTTTCCTGCAATTCTGCCTTGCTTTCCGATCCTCTTCGTTGCCTTCCCTCAATATATTTGTGGACGAGAGTCATCATTTATAAGTCTGCAGGTTTGTGAATTGCAGTGCCCCTGAGCTCCATTTTTCAACTCGCTTTCTTGGGAGCTGGCCGCAAAAGAGCAGGATTGCTTCAGGCCCTATTCTGGTCCCGGGCGGCAGGCTGAGCCTGTGGTTAATTCTTCTTCCTGATGGGAAAATAGAGTGACCTGTGCCTGTCCCAACACCTAGAGCTAGTCTCTCATTGGTTCCCCCTCTTCCCGTTCATCCTCAGGACAAATTGCAACCTGTACGGAACAGGAGGTTAAAGGTGCTGATTCTCCAAGGAGGGAGATTGCTAGTAAAGCGGCTGGAATGGCAAACCCGAGCACAAGGAGATGAGAAATGAGGTGCGTTTTGAAAACCTTTCCGGATCACACGGTGTACCATCTTCTGGGTTTCTCATGCATGCTTTCGATGTAGGAAGATGCCCTTGAACCTGGAGATTTGGGACCCATGGGATGGGTACCATGCAGTATTACTTTAAAGGGTCTGCGTTTGCTCACCCAACCTCAGCAAACCTCTCAGCCCCAAGAGTTTCCACCCTTATGTCTCAATCAGTTGTGGGTCTAGATATCGTCAATCCAGGTGGCATCACAGCCCCTGAACGAATTTTGTAAGAATTTCTCTGTCTTTCACTGTCTTTGTTTCACGGGTTTTTAAAAGTAATTGATTTTTATAATGGGGTTTACCTGCTTTTCACTGCTGTGTTTTTGCCGCTTTACACCCTCTGGACTCACTTACAGAGAGATATCAATGCATAGGTTTTAAGATTCTTACTAGTCAGATATATTCTTGGGCGGTGAATAAGGGGTGTTGAGTCCAATTCACTGAGCAAGGAGTAGGTCTTGTCTATTACCTATTGGGTTTATGGAACGGTATCTGAGCTAATTTGAAACCCTTGTTTTATGCATCACCCCACCTCACCTTTCCCGTTAAGCAGCCATAGTGTGTTTTCTAAACGTGTTACCCTGCTCTGATTTGTAATTCAGTTCAAGGGTAGCGGTTTTTAAATTCCCTCTATAAGTGATATCTTATGATAAGTATCTTTTTCTGTGTGACTTATTTCACTTAGAATCGTCCTACCTAAATCCACTCATCTTGCTGCTACTAGCCTTATGACGTTGATTTCATGGCTGAGTGATATTCCATTGTACATAAGGACCACAACTTCTTTATCCATTTTTCTCTTTCCTGGGATATTTAAGGTGTAACGAAGTGGAGGTTCTTGTCAACAGAGCAGCCCTAAACTTTGGGGTGCCTGTGTCTTGCTGATTTTTAGTTTTCCCAATTTATACGCCCATGAGTGGAAGTGCCCTATGCTCCCTAAGCTGATTTTTTTCGATGTTTCAGGACACACCGTGCACTTCTCCAGAGTGGCTGTTGGCAATTTACATCCCGCCCATCAGCGTAGCCAGGCTCCCGTTTCTCCATGGCCTGTTTTACATTTCTGGTTTTGACACTTTATTCAGCATGGCCCTTTTGACCGATGGGAAGCGAGACTTCTTTGTAGCGCTGATTTGCCTTTCCAGGTTGCTTGGTTGGCCAAAAAGGGCGTATGCGTTTTTTCCTGAATATATTCAGGAAAAAACGCATACGCCCTTTTTGGCCAAGGGCATCATTGTCGAGGTTTTGCCGCTTTTCCTGTGCTTTAAAGGCGATTCGAATCTCCCTCCTGAAATCTGTTTCCTGCAATTCTGCCTTGCTTTCCAATCCTCTTCGTTGCCTTCCCTCAATATATTTGTGGACGAGAGTCATTATTTATAAGTCTGCAGGTTTGTGAATTGCAGTGCCCCTGAGCTCCATTTTTCAACTCGCTTTCTTGGGAGCTGGCCGCAAAAGAGCAGGATTGCTTCAGGCCCTATTCTGGTCCCGGGCGGCAGGCTGAGCCTGTGGTTAATTCTTCTTCCTGATGGGAAAATAGAGTGACCTGTGCCTGTCCCAACACCTAGAGCTAGTCTCTCATTGGTTCCCCCTCTTCCCGTTCATCCTCAGGACAAATTGCAACCTGTACGGAACAGGAGGTTAAAGGTGCTGATTCTCCAAGGAGGGAGATTGCTAGTAAAGCGGCTGGAATGGCAAACCCGAGCACAAGGAGATGAGAAATGAGGTGCGTTTTGAAAACCTTTCCGGATCACACGGTGTACCATCTTCTGGGTTTCTCATGCATGCTTTCGATGTAGGAAGATGCCCTTGAACCTGGAGATTTGGGACCCATGGGATGGGTACCACGCAGTATTACTTTAAAGGGTCTGCGTTTGCTCACCCAACCTCACCAAACCTCTCAGCCCCAAGAGTGTCCACCCTTATGTCTCAATCAACTGTGGGTCTAGATATGGTCAATCCAGGTGGCATCACAGCCCCTGAACGAATTTTGTAAGAATTTCTCTCTCTTTCACTGTCTTTGTTTCACGGGTTTTTAAAAGTAATTGATTTTTATAATGGGGTTTACCTGCTTTTCACTGCTGTGTTTTTGCCGCTTTACACCCACTGGACTCACTTACAGAGAGATATCAATGCATAGGTTTTAAGATTCTTACTAGTCAGATATATTCTTGGGCGGTGAATAGGGGGTGTTGAGTCCAATTCACTGAGCAAGGAGTAGGTCTTGTCTATTACCTATTGGGTTTATGGAACGGTATCTGAGCTAATTTGAAACCCTTGTTTTATGCATCACCCCACCTCACCTTTCCCGTTAAGCAGCCATAGTGTGTTTTCTAAACGTGTTACCCTGCTCTGATTTGTAATTCAGTTCAAGGGTAGCGGTTTTTATATTCCCTCTATAAGTGATATCTTATGATAAGTATCTTTTTTTGTGTGACTTATTTCACTTAGAATCGTCCTACCTAAATCCACTCATCTTGCTGCTACTAGCCTTATGACGTTGATTTCATGGCTGAGTGATATTCCATTGTACATAAGGACCACAACTTCTTTATCCATTTTTCTCTTTCCTGGGATATTTAAGGTGTAACGAAGTGGAGGTTCTTGTCAACAGAGCAGCCCTAAACTTTGGGGTGCCTGTGTCTTGCTGATTTTTAGTTTTCCCAATTTATATGCCCATGAGTGGAAGTGCCCTATGCTCCCTAAGCTGATTTTTTTCGATGTTTCAGGACACACCGTGCACTTCTCCAGAGTGGCTGTTGGCAATTTACATCCCGCCCATCAGCGTAGCCAGGCTCCCGTTTCTCCATGGCCTGTTTTGCATTTCTGGTTTTGACACTTTATTCAGCATGGCCCTTTTGACCGATGGGAAGCGAGACTTCTTTGTAGCGCTGATTTGCCTTTCCAGGTTGCTTGGTTGGCCAAAAAGGGCGTATGCGTTTTTTCCTGAATATATTCAGGAAAAAACGCATACGCCCTTTTTGGCCAAGGGCATCATTGTCGAGGTTTTGCCGCTTTTCCTGTGCTTTAAAGGCGATTCGAATCTCCCTCCTGAAATCTGTTTCCTGCAATTCTGCCTTGTTTTCCAATCCTCTTCGTTGTCTTCCCTCAATATATTTGTGGACGAGAGTCATTATTTATAAGTCTGCAGGTTTGTGAATTGCAGTGCCCCTGAGCTCCATTTTTCAACTCGCTTTCTTGGGAGCTGGCCGCAAAAGCGCAGGATTGCTTCAGGCCCTATTCTGGTCCCGGGCGGCAGGCTGAGCCTGTGGTTAATTCTTCTTCCTGATGGGAAAATAGAGTGACCTGTGCCTGTCCCAACACCTAGATCTTGTCTCTCATTGGTTCCCCCTCTTCCCGTTCATCCTCAGGACAAATTGCAACCTGTACGGAACAGGAGGTTAAAGGTGCTGATTCTCCAAGGGGGGAGATTGCTAGTAAAGCGGCTGGAATGGCAAACCCGAGCACAAGGAGATGAGAAATGAGGTGCGTTTTGAAAACCTTTCCGGATCACACGGTGTACCATCTTCTGGGTTTCTCATGCATGCTTTCGATGTAGGAAGATGCCCTTGAACCTGGAGATTTGGGACCCATGGGATGGGTACCACGCAGTATTACTGTAAAGGGTCTGCGTTTGCTCACCCAACCTCACCAAACCTCTCAGCCCCAAGAGTGTCCACCCTTATGTCTCAATCAACTGTGGGTCTAGATATGGTCAGTCCAGGTGGCATCACAGCCCCTGATCGAATTTTGTAAGAATTTCTCTCTCTTTCACTGTCTTTGTTTCACGGGTTTTTAAAAGTAATTGATTTTTATAATGGGGTTTACCTGCTTTTCACTGCTGTGTTTTTGCCGCTTTACCCCCACTGGACTCACTTACAGAGAGATATCAATGCATAGGTTTTAAGATTCTTACTAGTCAGATATATTCTTGGGCGGTGAATAGGGGGTGTTGAGTCCAATTCACTGAGCAAGGAGTAGGTCTTGTCTATTACCTATTGGGTTTATGGAACGGTATCTGAGCTAATTTGAAACCCTTGTTTTATGCATCACCCCACCTCACCTTTCCCGTTAAGCAGCCATAGTGTGTTTTCTAAACGTGTTACCCTGCTCTGATTTGTAATTCAGTTCAAGGGTAGCGGTTTTTATATTCCCTCTATAAGTGATATCTTATGATAAGTATCTTTTTCTGTGTGACTTATTTCACTTAGAATCGTCCTACCTAAATCCACTCATCTTGCTGCTACTAGCCTTATGACGTTGATTTCATGGCTGAGTGATATTCCATTGTACATAAGGACCACAACTTCTTTATCCATTTTTCTCTTTCCTGGGATATTTAAGGTGTAACGAAGTGGAGGTTCTTGTCAACAGAGCAGCCCTAAACTTTGGGGTGCCTGTGTCTTGCTGATTTTTAGTTTTCCCAATTTATACGCCCATGAGTGGAAGTGCCCTATGCTCCCTAAGCTGATTTTTTTCGATGTTTCAGGACACACCGTGCACTTCTCCAGAGTGGCTGTTGGCAATTTACATCCCGCCCATCAGCGTAGCCAGGCTCCCGTTTCTCCATGGCCTGTTTTGCATTTCTGGTTTTGACACTTTATTCAGCATGGCCCTTTTGACCGATGGGAAGCGAGACTTCTTTGTAGCGCTGATTTGCCTTTCCAGGTTGCTTGGTTGGCCAAAAAGGGCGTATGCGTTTTTTCCTGAATATATTCAGGAAAAAACGCATACGCCCTTTTTGGCCAAGGGCATCATTGTCGAGGTTTTGCCGCTTTTCCTGTGCTTTAAAGGCGATTCGAATCTCCCTCCTGAAATCTGTTTCCTGCAATTCTGCCTTGCTTTCCAATCCTCTTCGTTGCCTTCCCTCAATATATTTGTGGACGAGAGTCATCATTTATAAGTCTGCAGGTTTGTGAATTGCAGTGCCCCTGAGCTCCATTTTTCAACTCGCTTTCTTGGGAGCTGGCCGCAAAAGCGCAGGATTGCTTCAGGCCCTATTCTGGTCCCGGGCGGCAGGCTGAGCCTGTGGTTAATTCTTCTTCCTGATGGGAAAATAGAGTGACCTGTGCCTGTCCCAACACCTAGAGCTAGTCTCTCATTGGTTCCCCCTCTTCCCGTTCATCCTCAGGACAAATTGCAACCTGTACGGAACAGGAGGTTAAAGGTGCTGATTCTCCAAGGAGGGAGATTGCTAGTAAAGTGGCTGGAATGGCAAACCCGAGCACAAGGAGATGAGAAATGAGGTGTGTTTTGAAAACCTTTCCGGATCACACGGTGTACCATCTTCTGGGTTTCTCATGCATGCTTTCGATGTAGGAAGATGCCCTTGAACCTGGAGATTTGGGACCCATGGGATGGGTACCATGCAGTATTATTTTAAAGGGTCTGCGTTTGCTCACCCAACCTCACCAAACCTCTCAGCCCCAAGAGTTTCCACCCTTATGTCTCAATCAGCTGTGGGTCTAGATATGGTCAATCCAGGTGGCATCACAGCCCCTGAACGAATTTTGTAAGAATTTCTCTCTCTTTAACTGTCTTTGTTTCACGGGTTTTTAAAAGTAATTGATTTTTATAATGGGGTTTACCTGCTTTTCACTGCTGTGTTTTTGCCGCTTTTCACCCACTTGACTCACTTACAGAGAGATATCAATGCATAGGTTTTAAGATTCTTACTAGTCAGATATATTCTTGGGCGGTGAATAGGGGGTGTTGAGTCCAATTCACTGAGCAAGGAGTAGGTCTTGTCTATTACCTATTGGGTTTATGGAACGGTATCTGAGCTAATTTGAAACCCTTGTTTTATGCATCACCCCACCTCACCTTTCCCGTTAAGCAGCCATAGTGTGTTTTCTAAACCTGTTACCCTGCTCTGATTTGTAATTCAGTTCAAGGGTAGCGGTTTTTAAATTCCCTCTATAAGTGATATCTTATGATAAGTATCTTTTTCTGTGTGACTTATTTCACTTAGAATCGTCCTACCTAAATCCACTCATCTTGCTGCTACTAGCCTTATGACGTTGATTTCATGGCTGAGTGATATTCCATTGTACATAAGGACCACAACTTCTTTATCCATTTTTCTCTTTCCTGGGATATTTAAGGTGTAACGAAGTGGAGGTTCTTGTCAACAGAGCAGCCCTAAACTTTGGGGTGTCTGTGTCTTGCTGATTTTTAGTTTTCCCAATTTATACGCCCATGAGTGGAAGTGCCCTATGCTCCCTAAGCTGATTTTTTTCGATGTTTCAGGACACACCGTGCACTTCTCCAGAGTGGCTGTTGGCAATTTACATCCCGCCCATCAGCGTAGCCAGGCTCCCGTTTCTCCATGGCCTGTTTTGCATTTCTGGTTTTGACACTTTATTCAGCATGGCCCTTTTGACCGATGGGAAGCGAGACTTCTTTGTAGCGCTGATTTGCCTTTCCAGGTTGCTTGGTTGGCCAAAAAGGGCGTATGCGTTTTTTCCTGAATATATTCAGGAAAAAACGCATACGCCCTTTTTGGCCAAGGGCATCATTGTCGAGGTTTTGCCGCTTTTCCTGTGCTTTAAAGGCGATTCGAATCTCCCTCCTGAAATCTGTTTCCTGCAATTCTGCCTTGCTTTCCAATCCTCTTCGTTGCCTTCCCTCAATATATTTGTGGACGAGAGTCATCATTTATAAGTCTGCAGGTTTGTGAATTGCAGTGCCCCTGAGCTCCATTTTTCAACTCGCTTTCTTGGGAGCTGGCCGCAAAAGCGCAGGATTGCTTCAGGCCCTATTCTGGTCCCGGGCGGCAGGCTGAGCCTGTGGTTAATTCTTCTTCCTGATGGGAAAATAGAGTGACCTGTGCCTGTCCCAACACCTAGAGCTAGTCTCTCATTGGTTCCCCCTCTTCCCGTTCATCCTCAGGACAAATTGCAACCTGTACGGAACTGGAGGTTAAAGGTGCTGATTCTCCAAGGAGGGAGATTGCTAGTAAAGCGGCTGGAATGGCAAACCCGAGCACAAGGAGATGAGAAATGAGGTGCGTTTTGAAAACCTTTCCGGATCACACGGTGTACCATCTTCTGGGTTTCTCATGCATGCTTTCGATGTAGGAAGATGCCCTTGAACCTGGAGATTTGGGACCCATGGGATGGGTACCACGCAGTATTACTTTAAAGGGTCTGCGTTTGCTCACCCAACCTCACCAAACCTCTCAGCCCCAAGAGTGTCCACCCTTATGTCTCAATCAGCTGTGGGTCTAGATATGGTCAATCCAGGTGGCATCACAGCCCCTGAACGAATTTTGTAAGAATTTCTCTGTCTTTCACTGTCTTTGTTTCACGGGTTTTTAAAAGTAATTGATTTTTATAATGGGGTTTACCTGCTTTTCACTGCTGTGTTTTTGCCGCTTTACACCCACTTGACTCACTTACAGAGAGATATCAATGCATAGGTTTTAAGATTCTTACTAGTCAGATATATTCTTGGGCGGTGAATAGGGGGTGTTGAGTCCAATTCACTGAGCAAGGAGTAGGTCTTGTCTATTACCTATTGGGTTTATGGAACGGTATCTGAGCTAATTTGAAACCCTTGTTTTATGCATCACCCCACCTCACCTTTCCCGTTAAGCAGCCATAGTGTGTTTTCTAAACCTGTTACCCTGCTCTGATTTGTAATTCAGTTCAAGGGTAGCGGTTTTTAAATTCCCTCTATAAGTGATATCTTATGATAAGTATCTTTTTCTGTGTGACTTATTTCACTTAGAATCGTCCTACCTAAATCCACTCATCTTGCTGCTACTAGCCTTATGACGTTGATTTCATGGCTGAGTGATATTCCATTGTACATAAGGACCACAACTTCTTTATCCATTTTTCTCTTTCCTGGGATATTTAAGGTGTAACGAAGTGGAGGTTCTTGTCAACAGAGCAGCCCTAAACTTTGGGGTGCCTGTGTCTTGCTGATTTTTAGTTTTCCCAATTTATACGCCCATGAGTGGAAGTGCCCTATGCTCCCTAAGCTGATTTTTTTCGATGTTTCAGGACACACCGTGCACTTCTCCAGAGTGGCTGTTGGCAATTTACATCCCGCCCATCAGCGTAGCCAGGCTCCCGTTTCTCCATGGCCTGTTTTGCATTTCTGGTTTTGACACTTTATTCAGCATGGCCCTTTTGACCGATGGGAAGCGAGACTTCTCTGTAGCGCTGATTTGCCTTTCCAGGTTGCTTGGTTGGCCAAAAAGGGCGTATGCGTTTTTTCGTGAATATATTCAGGAAAAAACGCATACGCCCTTTTTGGCCAAGGGCATCATTGTCGAGGTTTTGCCGCTTTTCCTGTGCTTTAAAGGCGATTCGAATCTCCCTCCTGAAATCTGTTTCCTGCAATTCTGCCTTGCTTTCCAATCCTCTTCGTTGCCTTCCCTCAATATATTTGTGGACGAGAGTCATCATTTATAAGTCTGCAGGTTTGTGAATTGCAGTGCCCCTGAGCTCCATTTTTCAACTCGCTTTCTTGGGAGCTGGCCGCAAAAGCGCAGGATTGCTTCAGGCCCTATTCTGGTCCCGGGCGGCAGGCTGAGCCTGTGGTTAATTCTTCTTCCTGATGGGAAAATAGAGTGACCTGTGCCTGTCCCAACACCTAGAGCTAGTCTCTCATTGGTTCCCCCTCTTCCCGTTCATCCTCAGGACAAATTGCAACCTGTACGGAACTGGAGGTTAAAGGTGCTGATTCTCCAAGGAGGGAGATTGCTAGTAAAGCGGCTGGAATGGCAAACCCGAGCACAAGGAGATGAGAAATGAGGTGCGTTTTGAAAACCTTTCCGGATCACACGGTGTACCATCTTCTGGGTTTCTCATGCATGCTTTCGATGTAGGAAGATGCCCTTGAACCTGGAGATTTGGGACCCATGGGATGGGTACCACGCAGTATTACTTTAAAGGGTCTGCGTTTGCTCACCCAACCTCACCAAACCTCTCAGCCCCAAGAGTGTCCACCCTTATGTCTCAATCAGCTGTGGGTCTAGATATGGTCAATCCAGGTGGCATCACAGCCCCTGAACGAATTTTGTAAGAATTTCTCTGTCTTTCACTGTCTTTGTTTCACGGGTTTTTAAAAGTAATTGATTTTTATAATGGGGTTTACCTGCTTTTCACTGCTGTGTTTTTGCCGCTTTACACCCACTTGACTCACTTACAGAGAGATATCAATGCATAGGTTTTAAGATTCTTACTAGTCAGATATATTCTTGGGCGGTGAATAGGGGGTGTTGAGTCCAATTCACTGAGCAAGGAGTAGGTCTTGTCTATTACCTATTGGGTTTATGGAACGGTATCTGAGCTAATTTGAAACCCTTGTTTTATGCATCACCCCACCTCACCTTTCCCGTTAAGCAGCCATAGTGTGTTTTCTAAACCTGTTACCCTGCTCTGATTTGTAATTCAGTTCAAGGGTAGCGGTTTTTAAATTCCCTCTATAAGTGATATCTTATGATAAGTATCTTTTTCTGTGTGACTTATTTCACTTAGAATCGTCCTACCTAAATCCACTCATCTTGCTGCTACTAGCCTTATGACGTTGATTTCATGGCTGAGTGATATTCCATTGTACATAAGGACCACAACTTCTTTATCCATTTTTCTCTTTCCTGGGATATTTAAGGTGTAACGAAGTGGAGGTTCTTGTCAACAGAGCAGCCCTAAACTTTGGGGTGCCTGTGTCTTGCTGATTTTTAGTTTTCCCAATTTATACGCCCATGAGTGGAAGTGCCCTATGCTCCCTAAGCTGATTTTTTTCGATGTTTCAGGACACACCGTGCACTTCTCCAGAGTGGCTGTTGGCAATTTACATCCCGCCCATCAGCGTAGCCAGGCTCCCGTTTCTCCATGGCCTGTTTTGCATTTCTGGTTTTGACACTTTATTCAGCATGGCCCTTTTGACCGATGGGAAGCGAGACTTCTCTGTAGCGCTGATTTGCCTTTCCAGGTTGCTTGGTTGGCCAAAAAGGGCGTATGCGTTTTTTCGTGAATATATTCAGGAAAAAACGCATACGCCCTTTTTGGCCAAGGGCATCATTGTCGAGGTTTTGCCGCTTTTCCTGTGCTTTAAAGGCGATTCGAATCTCCCTCCTGAAATCTGTTTCCTGCAATTCTGCCTTGCTTTCCAATCCTCTTCGTTGCCTTCCCTCAATATATTTGTGGACGAGAGTCATCATTTATAAGTCTGCAGGTTTGTGAATTGCAGTGCCCCTGAGCTCCATTTTTCAACTCGCTTTCTTGGGAGCTGGCCGCAAAAGCGCAGGATTGCTTCAGGCCCTATTCTGGTCCCGGGCGGCAGGCTGAGCCTGTGGTTAATTCTTCTTCATGATGGGAAAATAGAGTGACCTGTGCCTGTCCCAACACCTAGAGCTAGTCTCTCATTGGTTCCCCCTCTTCCCGTTCATCCTCAGGACAAATTGCAACCTGTACGGAACAGGAGGTTAAAGGTGCTGATTCTCCAAGGAGGGAGATTGCTAGTAAAGCGGCTGGAATGGCAAACCCGAGCACAAGGAGATGAGAAATGAGGTGCGTTTTGAAAACCTTTCCAGATCACACGGTGTACCATCTTCTGGGTTTCTCATGCATTCTTTCGATGTAGGAAGATGCCCTTGAACCTGGAGATTTGGGACCCATGGGATGGGTACCACGCAGTATTACTTTAAAGGGTCTGCGTTTGCTCACCCAACCTCACCAAACCTCTCAGCCCCAAGAGTGTCCACCCTTATGTCTCAATCAACTGTGGGTCTAGATATGGTCAATCCAGGTGGCATCACAGCCCCTGAACGAATTTTGTAAGAATTTCTCTCTCTTTCACTGTCTTTGTTTCACGGGTTTTTAAAAGTAATTGATTTTTATAATGGGGTTTACCTGCTTTTCACTGCTGTGTTTTTGCCGCTTTACACCCACTGGACTCACTTACAGAGAGATATCAATGCATAGGTTTTAAGATTCTTACTAGTCAGATATATTCTTGGGCGGTGAATAGGGGGTGTTGAGTCCAATTCACTGAGCAAGGAGTAGGTCTTGTCTATTACCTATTGGGTTTATGGAACGGTATCTGAGCTAATTTGAAACCCTTGTTTTATGCATCACCCCACCTCACCTTTCCCGTTAAGCAGCCATAGTGTGTTTTCTAAACGTGTTACCCTGCTCTGATTTGTAATTCAGTTCAAGGGTAGCGGTTTTTATATTCCCTCTATAAGTGATATCTTATGATAAGTATCTTTTTCTGTGTGACTTATTTCACTTAGAATCGTCCTACCTAAATCCACTCATCTTGCTGCTACTAGCCTTATGACGTTGATTTCATGGCTGAGTGATATTCCATTGTACATAAGGACCACAACTTCTTTATCCATTTTTCTCTTTCCTGGGATATTTAAGGTGTAACGAAGTGGAGGTTCTTGTCAACAGAGCAGCCCTAAACTTTGGGGTGCCTGTGTCTTGCTGATTTTTAGTTTTCCCAATTTATACGCCCATGAGTGGAAGTGCCCTATGCTCCCTAAGCTGATTTTTTTCGATGTTTCAGGACACACCGTGCACTTCTCCAGAGTGGCTGTTGGCAATTTACATCCCGCCCATCAGCGTAGCCAGGCTCCCGTTTCTCCATGGCCTGTTTTGCATTTCTGGTTTTGACACTTTATTCAGCATGGCCCTTTTGACCGATGGGAAGCGAGACTTCTCTGTAGCGCTGATTTGCCTTTCCAGGTTGCTTGGTTGGCCAAAAAGGGCGTATGCGTTTTTTCCTGAATATATTCAGGAAAAAACGCATACGCCCTTTTTGGCCAAGGGCATCATTGTCGAGGTTTTGCCGCTTTTCCTGTGCTTTAAAGGCGATTCGAATCTCCCTCCTGAAATCTGTTTCCTGCAATTCTGCCTTGCTTTCCAATCCTCTTCGTTGCCTTCCCTCAATATATTTGTGGACGAGAGTCATCATTTATAAGTCTGCAGGTTTGTGAATTACAGTGCCCCTGAGCTCCATTTTTCAACTCGCTTTCTTGGGAGCTGGCCGCAAAAGCGCAGGATTGCTTCAGGCCCTATTCTGGTCCCGGGCGGCAGGCTGAGCCTGTGGTTAATTCTTCTTCCTGATGGGAAAATAGAGTGACCTGTGCCTGTCCCAACACCTAGAGCTAGTCTCTCATTGGTTCCCCCTCTTCCCGTTCATCCTCAGGACAAATTGCAACCTGTACGGAACAGGAGGTTAAAGGTGCTGATTCTCCAAGGAGGGAGATTGCTAGTAAAGTGGCTGGAATGGCAAACCCGAGCACAAGGAGATGAGAAATGAGGTGCGTTTTGAAAACCTTTCCGGATCACACGGTGTACCATCTTCTGGGTTTCTCATGCATGCTTTCGATGTAGGAAGATGCCCTTGAACCTGGAGATTTGGGACCCATGGGATGGGTACCATGCAGTATTACTTTAAAGGGTCTGCGTTTGCTCACCCAACCTCACCAAACCTCTCAGCCCCAAGAGTTTCCACCCTTATGTCTCAATCAGCTGTGGGTCTAGATATGGTCAATCCAGGTGGCATCACAGCCCCTGAACGAATTTTGTAAGAATTTCTCTCTCTTTCACTGTCTTTGTTTCACGGGTTTTTAAAAGTAATTGATTTTTATAATGGGGTTTACCTGCTTTTCACTGCTGTGTTTTTGTCGCTTTTCACCCACTGGACTCACTTACAGAGAGATATCAATGCATAGGTTTTAAGATTCTTACTAGTCACATATATTCTTGGGCGGTGAATAGGGGGTGTTGAGTCCAATTCACTGAGCAAGGAGTAGGTCTTGTCTATTACCTATTGGGTTTATGGAACGGTATCTGAGCTAATTTGAAACCCTTGTTTTATGCATCACCCCACCTCCCCTTTCCCGTTAAGCAGCCATAGTGTGTTTTCTAAACGTGTTACCCTGCTCTGATTTGTAATTCAGTTCAAGGGTAGCGGTTTTTATATTCCCTCTATAAGTGATATCTTATGATAAGTATCTTTTTCTGTGTGACTTATTTCACTTAGAATCGTCCTACCTAAATCCACTCATCTTGCTGCTACTAGCCTTATGACGTTGATTTCATGGCTGAGTGATATTCCATTGTACATAAGGACCACAACTTCTTTATCCATTTTTCTCTTTCCTGGGATATTTAAGGTGTAACGAAGTGGAGGTTCTTGTCAACAGAGCAGCCCTAAACTTTGGGGTGCCTGTGTCTTGCTGATTTTTAGTTTTCCCAATTTATACGCCCATGAGTGGAAGTGCCCTATGCTCCCTAAGCTGATTTTTTTCGATGTTTCAGGACACACCGTGCACTTCTCCAGAGTGGCTGTTGGCAATTTACATCCCGCCCATCAGCGTAGCCAGGCTCCCGTTTCTCCTTGGCCTGTTTTGCATTTCTGGTTTTGACACTTTATTCAGCATGGCCCTTTTGACCGATGGGAAGCGAGACTTCTTTGTAGCGCTGATTTGCCTTTCCAGGTTGCTTGGTTGGCCAAAAAGGGCGTATGCGTTTTTTCCTGAATATATTCAGGAAAAAACGCATACGCCCTTTTTGGCCAAGGGCATCATTGTCGAGGTTTTGCCGCTTTTCCTGTGCTTTAAAGGCGATTCGAATCTCCATCCTGAAATCTGTTTCCTGCAATTCTGCCTTGCTTTCCAATCCTCTTCGTTGCCTTCCCTCAATATATCTGTGGACGTGAGTCATCATTTATAAGTCTGCAGGTTTGTGAATTGCAGTGCCCCTGAGCTCCATTTTTCAACTCGCTTTCTTGGGAGCTGGCCGCAAAAGCGCAGGATTGCTTCAGGCCCTATTCTGGTCCCGGGCGGCAGGCTGAGCCTGTGGTTAATTCTTCTTCCTGATGGGAAAATAGAGTGACCTGTGCCTGTCCCAACACCTAGAGCTAGTCTCTCATTGGTTCCCCCTCTTCCCGTTCATCCTCAGGACAAATTGCAACCTGTACGGAACAGGAGGTTAAAGGTGCTGATTCTCCAAGGAGGGAGATTGCTAGTAAAGCGGCTGGAATGGCAAACCCGAGCACAAGGAGATGAGAAATGAGGTGCGTTTTGAAAACCTTTCCGGATCACACGGTGTACCATCTTCTGGGTTTCTCATGCATGCTTTCGATGTAGGAAGATGCCCTTGAACCTGGAGATTTGGGACCCATGGGATGGGTACCACGCAGTATTACTTTAAAGGGTCTGCGTTTGCTCACCCAACCTCACCAAACCTCTCAGCCCCAAGAGTGTCCACCCTTATGTCTCAATCAACTGTGGGTCTAGATATGGTCAATCCAGGTGGCATCACAGCCCCTGAACGAATTTTGTAAGAATTTCTCTCTCTTTCACTGTCTTTGTTTCACGGGTTTTTAAAAGTAATTGATTTTTATAATGGGGTTTACCTGCTTTTCACTGCTGTGTTTTTGCCGCTTTACACCCACTGGACTCACTTACAGAGAGATATCAATGCATAGGTTTTAAGATTCTTACTATTCAGATATATTCTTGGGCGGTGAATAGGGGGTGTTGAGTCCAATTCACTGAGCAAGGAGTAGGTCTTGTCTATTACCTATTGGGTTTATGGAACGGTATCTGAGCTAATTTGAAACCCTTGTTTTATGCATCACCCCACCTCACCTTTCCCGTTAAGCAGCCATAGTGTGTTTTCTAAACGTGTTACCCTGCTCTGATTTGTAATTCAGTTCAAGGGTAGCGGTTTTTATATTCCCTCTATAAGTGATATCTTATGATAAGTATCTTTTTCTGTGTGACTTATTTCACTTAGAATCGTCCTACCTAAATCCACTCATCTTGCTGCTACTAGCCTTATGACGTTGATTTCATGGCTGAGTGATATTCCATTGTACATAAGGACCACAACTTCTTTATCCATTTTTCTCTTTCCTGGGATATTTAAGGTGTAACGAAGTGGAGGTTCTTGTCAACAGAGCAGCCCTAAACTTTGGGGTGCCTGTGTCTTGCTGATTTTTAGTTTTCCCAATTTATACGCCCATTAGTGGAAGTGCCCTATGCTCCCTAGGCTGATTTTTTTCGATGTTTCAGGACACACCGTGCACTTCTCCAGAGTGGCTGTTGGCAATTTACATCCCGCCCATCAGCGTAGCCAGGCTCCCGTTTCTCCATGGCCTGTTTTGCATTTCTGGTTTTGACACTTTATTCAGCATGGCCCTTTTGACCGATGGGAAGCGAGACTTCTTTGTAGCGCTGATTTGCCTTTCCAGGTTGCTTGGTTGGCCAAAAAGGGCGTATGCGTTTTTTCCTGAATATATTCAGGAAAAAACGCATACGCCCTTTTTGGCCAAGGGCATCATTGTCGAGGTTTTGCCGCTTTTCCTGTGCTTTAAAGGCGATTCGAATCTCCCTCCTGAAATCTGTTTCCTGCAATTCTGCCTTGCTTTCCAATCCTCTTCGTTGCCTTCCCTCAATATATTTGTGGACGAGAGTCATCATTTATAAGTCTGCAGGTTTGTGAATTGCAGTGCCCCTGAGCTCCATTTTTCAACTCGCTTTCTTGGGAGCTGGCCGCAAAAGCGCAGGATTGCTTCAGGCCCTATTCTGGTCCCGGGCGGCAGGCTGAGCCTGTGGTTAATTCTTCTTCCTGATGGGAAAATAGAGTGACCTGTGCCTGTCCCAACACCTAGAGCTAGTCTCTCATTGGTTCCCCCTCTTCCCGTTCATCCTCAGGACAAATTGCAACCTGTACGGAACAGGAGGTTAAAGGTGCTGATTCTCCAAGGAGGGAGATTGCTAGTAAAGCGGCTGGAATGGCAAACCCGAGCACAAGGAGATGAGAAATGAGGTGCGTTTTGAAAACCTTTCCGGATCACACGGTGTACCATCTTCTGGGTTTCTCATGCATGCTTTCGATGTAGGAAGATGCCCTTGAACCTGGAGATTTGGGACCCATGGGATGGGTACCACGCAGTATTACTTTAAAGGGTCTGCGTTTGCTCACCCAACCTCACCAAACCTCTCAGCCCCAAGAGTGTCCACCCTTATGTCTCAATCAACTGTGGGTCTAGATATGGTCAATCCAGGTGGCATCACAGCCCCTGAACGAATTTTGTAAGAATTTCTCTCTCTTTCACTGTCTTTGTTTCACGGGTTTTTAAAAGTAATTGATTTTTATAATGGGGTTTACCTGCTTTTCACTGCTGTGTTTTTGCCGCTTTACACCCACTGGACTCACTTACAGAGAGATATCAATGCATAGGTTTTAAGATTCTTACTAGTCAGATATATTCTTGGGCGGTGAATAGGGGGTGTTGAGTCCAATTCACTGAGCAAGGAGTAGGTCTTGTCTATTACCTATTGGGTTTATGGAACGGTATCTGAGCTAATTTGAAACCCTTGTTTTATGCATCACCCCACCTCACCTTTCCCGTTAAGCAGCCATAGTGTGTTTTCTAAACGTGTTACCCTGCTCTGATTTGTAATTCAGTTCAAGGGTAGCGGTTTTTATATTCCCTCTATAAGTGATATCTTATGATAAGTATCTTTTTCTGTGTGACTTATTTCACTTAGAATCGTCCTACCTAAATCCACTCATCTTGCTGCTACTAGCCTTATGACGTTGATTTCATGGCTGAGTGATATTCCATTGTACATAAGGACCACAACTTCTTTATCCATTTTTCTCTTTCCTGGGATATTTAAGGTGTAACGAAGTGGAGGTTCTTGTCAACAGAGCAGCCCTAAACTTTGGGGTGCCTGTGTCTTGCTGATTTTTAGTTTTCCCAATTTATACGCCCATGAGTGGAAGTGCCCTATGGTCCCTAGGCTGATTTTTTTCGATGTTTCAGGACACACCGTGCACTTCTCCAGAGTGGCTGTTGGCAATTTACATCCCGCCCATCAGCGTAGCCAGGCTCCCGTTTCTCCATGGCCTGTTTTGCATTTCTGGTTTTGACACTTTATTCAGCATGGCCCTTTTGACCTATGGGAAGCGAGACTTCTTTGTAGCGCTGATTTGCCTTTCCAGGTTGCTTGGTTGGCCAAAAAGGGCGTATGCGTTTTTTCCTGAATATATTCAGGAAAAAACGCATACGCCCTTTTTGGCCAAGGGCATCATTGTCGAGGTTTTGCCGCTTTTCCTGTGCTTTAAAGGCGATTGGAATCTCCCTCCTGAAATCTGTTTCCTGCAATTCTGCCTTGCTTTCCAATCCTCTTCGTTGCCTTCCCTCAATATATTTGTGGACGAGAGTCATCATTTATAAGTCTGCAGGTTTGTGAATTGCAGTGCCCCTGAGCTCCATTTTTCAACTCGCTTTCTTGGGAGCTGGCCGCAAAAGCGCAGGATTGCTTCAGGCCCTATTCTGGTCCCGGGCGGCAGGCTGAGCCTGTGGTTAATTCTTCTTCCTGATGGGAAAATAGAGTGACCTGTGCCTGTCCCAACACCTAGAGCTAGTCTCTCATTGGTTCCCCCTCTTCCCGTTCATCCTCAGGACAAATTGCAACCTGTACGGAACAGGAGGTTAAAGGTGCTGATTCTCCAAGGAGGGAGATTGCTAGTAAAGCGGCTGGAATGGCAAACCCGAGCACAAGGAGATGAGAAATGAGGTGCGTTTTGAAAACCTTTCCGGATCACACGGTGTACCATCTTCTGGGTTTCTCATGCATGCTTTCGATGTAGGAAGATGCCCTTGAACCTGGAGATTTGGGACCCATGGGATGGGTACCACGCAGTATTACTTTAAAGGGTCTGCGTTTGCTCACCCAACCTCACCAAACCTCTCAGCCCCAAGAGTGTCCACCCTTATGTCTCAATCAACTGTGGGTCTAGATATGGTCAATCCAGGTGGCATCACAGCCCCTGAACGAATTTTGTAAGAATTTCTCTCTCTTTCACTGTCTTTGTTTCACGGGTTTTTAAAAGTAATTGATTTTTATAATGGGGTTTACCTGCTTTTCACTGCTGTGTTTTTGCCGCTTTACACCCACTTGACTCACTTACAGAGAGATATCAATGCATAGGTTTTAAGATTCTTACTAGTCAGATATATTCTTGGGCGGTGAATAGGGGGTGTTGAGTCCAATTCACTGAGCAAGGAGTAGGTCTTGTCTATTACCTATTGGGTTTATGGAACGGTATCTGAGCTAATTTGAAACCCTTGTTTTATGCATCACCCCACCTCACCTTTCCCGTTAAGCAGCCATAGTGTGTTTTCTAAACGTGTTACCCTGCTCTGATTTGTAATTCAGTTCAAGGGTAGCGGTTTTTATATTCCCTCTATAAGTGATATCTTATGATAAGTATCTTTTTCTGTGTGACTTATTTCACTTAGAATCGTCCTACCTAAATCCACTCATCTTGCTGCTACTAGCCTTATGACGTTGATTTCATGGCTGAGTGATATTCCATTGTACATAAGGACCACAACTTCTTTATCCATTTTTCTCTTTCCTGGGATATTTAAGGTGTAACGAAGTGGAGGTTCTTGTCAACAGAGCAGCCCTAAACTTTGGGGTGCCTGTGTCTTGCTGATTTTTAGTTTTCCCAATTTATACGCCCATGAGTGGAAGTGCCCTATGCTCCCTAGGCTGATTTTTTTCGATGTTTCAGGACACACCGTGCACTTCTCCAGAGTGGCTGTTGGCAATTTACATCCCGCCCATCAGCGTAGCCAGGCTCCCGTTTCTCCATGGCCTGTTTTGCATTTCTGGTTTTGACACTTTATTCAGCATGGCCCTTTTGACCGATGGGAAGCGAGACTTCTTTGTAGCGCTGATTTGCCTTTCCAGGTTGCTTGGTTGGCCAAAAAGGGCGTATGCGTTTTTTCCTGAATATATTCAGGAAAAAACGCATACGCCCTTTTTGGCCAAGGGCATCATTGTCGAGGTTTTGCCGCTTTTCCTGTGCTTTAAAGGCGATTCGAATCTCCCTCCTGAAATCTGTTTCCTGCAATTCTGCCTTGCTTTCCAATCCTCTTCGTTGCCTTCCCTCAATATATTTGTGGACGAGAGTCATCATTTATAAGTCTGCAGGTTTTTGAATTGCAGTGCCCCTGAGCTCCATTTTTCAACTCGCTTTCTTGGGAGCTGGCCGCAAAAGCGCAGGATTGCTTCAGGCCCTATTCTGGTCCCGGGCGGCAGGCTGAGCCTGTGGTTAATTCTTCTTCCTGATGGGAAAATAGAGTGACCTGTGCCTGTCCCAACACCTAGAGCTAGTCTCTCATTGGTTCCCCCTCTTCCCGTTCATCCTCAGGACAAATTGCAACCTGTACGGAACAGGAGGTTAAAGGTGCTGATTCTCCAAGGAGGGAGATTGCTAGTAAAGCGGCTGGAATGGCAAACCCGAGCACAAGGAGATGAGAAATGAGGTGCGTTTTGAAAACCTTTCCGGATCACACGGTGTACCATCTTCTGGGTTTCTCATGCATGCTTTCGATGTAGGAAGATGCCCTTGAACCTGGAGATTTGGGACCCATGGGATGGGTACCACGCAGTATTACTTTAAAGGGTCTGCGTTTGCTCACCCAACCTCACCAAACCTCTCAGCCCCAAGAGTGTCCACCCTTATGTCTCAATCAACTGTGGGTCTAGATATGGTCAATCCAGGTGGCATCACAGCCCCTGAACGAATTTTGTAAGAATTTCTCTCTCTTTCACTGTCTTTGTTTCACGGGTTTTTAAAAGTAATTGATTTTTATAATGGGGTTTACCTGCTTTTCACTGCTGTGTTTTTGCCGCTTTACACCCACTTGACTCACTTACAGAGAGATATCAATGCATAGGTTTTAAGATTCTTACTAGTCAGATATATTCTTGGGCGGTGAATAGGGGGTGTTGAGTCCAATTCACTGAGCAAGGAGTAGGTCTTGTCTATTACCTATTGGGTTTATGGAACGGTATCTGAGCTAATTTGAAACCCTTGTTTTATGCATCACCCCACCTCACCTTTCCCGTTAAGCAGCCATAGTGTGTTTTCTAAACGTGTTACCCTGCTCTGATTTGTAATTCAGTTCAAGGGTAGCGGTTTTTATATTCCCTCTATAAGTGATATCTTATGATAAGTATCTTTTTCTGTGTGACTTATTTCACTTAGAATCGTCCTACCTAAATCCACTCATCTTGCTGCTACTAGCCTTATGACGTTGATTTCATGGCTGAGTGATATTCCATTGTACATAAGGACCACAACTTCTTTATCCATTTTTCTCTTTCCTGGGATATTTAAGGTGTAACGAAGTGGAGGTTCTTGTCAACAGAGCAGCCCTAAACTTTGGGGTGCCTGTGTCTTGCTGATTTTTAGTTTTCCCAATTTATACGCCCATGAGTGGAAGTGCCCTATGCTCCCTAGGCTGATTTTTTTCGATGTTTCAGGACACACCGTGCACTTCTCCAGAGTGGCTGTTGGCAATTTACATCCCGCCCATCAGCGTAGCCAGGCTCCCGTTTCTCCATGGCCTGTTTTGCATTTCTGGTTTTGACACTTTATTCAGCATGGCCCTTTTGACCGATGGGAAGCGAGACTTCTTTGTAGCGCTGATTTGCCTTTCCAGGTTGCTTGGTTGGCCAAAAAGGGCGTATGCGTTTTTTCCTGAATATATTCAGGAAAAAACGCATACGCCCTTTTTGGCCAAGGGCATCATTGTCGAGGTTTTGCCGCTTTTCCTGTGCTTTAAAGGCGATTGAAATCTCCCTCCTGAAATCTGTTTCCTGCAATTCTGCCTTGCTTTCCAATCCTCTTCGTTGCCTTCCCTCAATATATTTGTGGACGAGAGTCATCATTTATAAGTCTGCAGGTTTGTGAATTGCAGTGCCCCTGAGCTCCATTTTTCAACTCGCTTTCTTGGGAGCTGGCCGCAAAAGCGCAGGATTGCTTCAGGCCCTATTCTGGTCCCGGGCGGCAGGCTGAGCCTGTGGTTAATTCTTCTTCCTGATGGGAAAATAGAGTGACCTGTGCCTGTCCCAACACCTAGAGCTAGTCTCTCATTGGTTCCCCCTCTTCCCGTTCATCCTCAGGACAAATTGCAACCTGTACGGAACAGGAGGTTAAAGGTGCTGATTCTCCAAGGAGGGAGATTGCTAGTAAAGCGGCTGGAATGGCAAACCCGAGCACAAGGAGATGAGAAATGAGGTGCGTTTTGAAAACCTTTCCGGATCACACGGTGTACCATCTTCTGGGTTTCTCATGCATGCTTTCGATGTAGGAAGATGCCCTTGAACCTGGAGATTTGGGACCCATGGGATGGGTACCACGCAGTATTACTTTAAAGGGTCTGCGTTTGCTCACCCAACCTCACCAAACCTCTCAGCCCCAAGAGTGTCCACCCTTATGTCTCAATCAACTGTGGGTCTAGATATGGTCAATCCAGGTGGCATCACAGCCCCTGAACGAATTTTGTAAGAATTTCTCTCTCTTTCACTGTCTTTGTTTCACGGGTTTTTAAAAGTAATTGATTTTTATAATGGGGTTTACCTGCTTTTCACTGCTGTGTTTTTGCCGCTTTACACCCACTTGACTCACTTACAGAGAGATATCAATGCATAGGTTTTAAGATTCTTACTAGTCAGATATATTCTTGGGCGGTGAATAGGGGGTGTTGAGTCCAATTCACTGAGCAAGGAGTAGGTCTTGTCTATTACCTATTGGGTTTATGGAACGGTATCTGAGCTAATTTGAAACCCTTGTTTTATGCATCACCCCACCTCACCTTTCCCGTTAAGCAGCCATAGTGTGTTTTCTAAACGTGTTACCCTGCTCTGATTTGTAATTCAGTTCAAGGGTAGCGGTTTTTATATTCCCTCTATAAGTGATATCTTATGATAAGTATCTTTTTCTGTGTGACTTATTTCACTTAGAATCGTCCTACCTAAATCCACTCATCTTGCTGCTACTAGCCTTATGACATTGATTTCATGGCTGAGTGATATTCCATTGTACATAAGGACCACAACTTCTTTATCCATTTTTCTCTTTCCTGGGATATTTAATGAGAAACGAAGTGGAGGTTCTTGTCAACAGAGCAGCCCTAAACTTTGGGGTGCCTGTGTCTTGCTGATTTTTAGTTTTCCCAATTTATACGCCCATGAGTGGAAGTGCCCTATGCTCCCTAAGCTGATTTTTTTCGATGTTTCAGGACACACCGTGCACTTCTCCAGAGTGGCTGTTGGCAATTTACATCCCGCCCATCAGCGTAGCCAGTCTCCCGTTTCTCCATGGCCTGTTTTGCATTTCTGGTTTTGACACTTTATTCAGCATGGCCCTTTTGACCGATGGGAAGCGAGACTTCTTTGTAGCGCTGATTTGCCTTTCCAGGTTGCTTGGTTGGCCAAAAAGGGCGTATGCGTTTTTTCCTGAATATATTCAGGAAAAAACGCATACGCCCTTTTTGGCCAAGGGCATCATTGTCGAGGTTTTGCCGCTTTTCCTGTGCTTTAAAGGCGATTCGAATCTCCCTCCTGAAATCTGTTTCCTGCAATTCTGCTTTGCTTTCCAATCCTCTTCGTTGCCTTCCCTCAATATATTTGTGGACGAGAGTCATCATTTATAAGTCTGCAGGTTTGTGAATTGCAGTGCCCCTGAGCTCCATTTTTCAACTCGCTTTCTTGGGAGCTGGCCGCAAAAGCGCAGGAGTGCTTCAGGCCCTATTCTGGTCCCGGGCGGCAGGCTGAGCCTGTGGTTAATTATTCTTCCTGATGGGAAAATAGAGTGACCTGTGCCTGTCCCAACACCTAGAGCTAGTCTCTCATTGGTTCCCCCTCTTCCCGTTCATCCTCAGGACAAATTGCAACCTGTACGGAACAGGAGGTTAAAGGTGCTGATTCTCCAAGGAGGGAGATTGCTAGTAAAGCGGCTGGAATGGCAAACCCGAGCACAAGGAGATGAGAAATGAGGTGCGTTTTGAAAACCTTTCCGGATCACACGGTGTACCATCTTCTGGGTTTCTCATGCATGCTTTCGATGTAGGAAGATGCCCTTGAACCTGGAGATTTGGGACCCATGGGATGGGTACCACGCAGTATTACTTTAAAGGGTCTGCGTTTGCTCACCCAACCTCACCAAACCTCTCAGCCCCAAGAGTGTCCACCCTTATGTCTCAATCAACTGTGGGTCTAGATATGGTCAATCCAGGTGGCATCACAGCCCCTGAACGAATTTTGTAAGAATTTCTCTCTCTTTCACTGTCTTTGTTTCACGGGTTTTTAAAAGTAATTGATTTTTATAATGGGGTTTACCTGCTTTTCACTGCTGTGTTTTTGCCGCTTTACACCCACTTGACTCACTTACAGAGAGATATCAATGCATAGGTTTTAAGATTCTTACTAGTCAGATATATTCTTGGGCGGTGAATAGGGGCTGTTGTGTCCAATTCACTGAGCAAGGAGTAGGTCTTGTCTATTACCTATTGGGTTTATGGAACGGTATCTGAGCTAATTTGAAACCCTTGTTTTATGCATCACCCCACCTCACCTTTCCCGTTAAGCAGCCATAGTGTGTTTTCTAAACGTGTTACCCTGCTCTGATTTGTAATTCAGTTCAAGGGTAGCGGTTTTTATATTCCCTCTATAAGTGATATCTTATGATAAGTATCTTTTTCTGTGTGACTTATTTCACTTAGAATCGTCCTACCTAAATCCACTCATCTTGCTGCTACTAGCCTTATGACGTTGATTTCATGGCTGAGTGATATTCCATTGTACATAAGGACCACAACTTCTTTATCCATTTTTCTCTTTCCTGGGATATTTAAGGTGTAACGAAGTGGAGGTTCTTGTCAACAGAGCAGCCCTAAACTTTGGGGTGCCTGTGTCTTGCTGATTTTTAGTTTTCCCAATTTATACGCCCATGAGTGGAAGTGCCCTATGCTCCCTAGGCTGATTTTTTTCGATGTTTCAGGACACACCGTGCACTTCTCCAGAGTGGCTGTTGGCAATTTACATCCCGCCCATCAGCGTAGCCAGGCTCCCGTTTCTCCATGGCCTGTTTTGCATTTCTGGTTTTGACACTTTATTCAGCATGGCCCTTTTGACCGATGGGAAGCGAGACTTCTTTGTAGCGCTGATTTGCCTTTCCAGGTTGCTTGGTTGGCCAAAAAGGGCGTATGCGTTTTTTCCTGAATATATTCAGGAAAAAACGCATACGCCCTTTTTGGCCAAGGGCATCATTGTCGAGGTTTTGCCGCTTTTCCTGTGCTTTAAAGGCGATTCGAATCTCCCTCCTGAAATCTGTTTCCTGCAATTCTGCTTTGCTTTCCAATCCTCTTCGTTGCCTTCCCTCAATATATTTGTGGACGAGAGTCATCATTTATAAGTCTGCAGGTTTGTGAATTGCAGTGCCCCTGAGCTCCATTTTTCAACTCGCTTTCTTGGGAGCTGGCCGCAAAAGCGCAGGATTGCTTCAGGCCCTATTCTGGTCCCGGGCGGCAGGCTGAGCCTGTGGTTAATTCTTCTTTCTGATGGGAAAATAGAGTGACCTGTGCCTGTCCCAACACCTAGAGCTAGTCTCTCATTGGTTCCCCCTCTTCCCGTTCATCCTCAGGACAAATTGCAACCTGTACGGAACAGGAGGTTAAAGGTGCTGATTCTCCAAGGAGGGAGATTGCTAGTAAAGCGGCTGGAATGGCAAACCCGAGCACAAGGAGATGAGAAATGAGGTGCGTTTTGAAAACCTTTCCGGATCACACGGTGTACCATCTTCTGGGTTTCTCATGCATGCTTTCGATGTAGGAAGATGCCCTTGAACCTGGAGATTTGGGACCCATGGGATGGGTACCACGCAGTATTACTTTAAAGGGTCTGCGTTTGCTCACCCAACCTCACCAAACCTCTCAGCCCCAAGAGTGTCCACCCTTATGTCTCAATCAACTGTGGGTCTAGATATGGTCAATCCAGGTGGCATCACAGCCCCTGAACGAATTTTGTAAGAATTTCTCTCTCTTTCACTGTCTTTGTTTCACGGGTTTTTAAAAGTAATTGATTTTTATAATGGGGTTTACCTGCTTTTCACTGCTGTGTTTTTGCCGCTTTACACCCACTTGACTCACTTACAGAGAGTTATCAATGCATAGGTTTTAAGATTCTTACTAGTCAGATATATTCTTGGGCGGTGAATAGGGGCTGTTGAGTCCAATTCATTGAGCAAGGAGTAGGTCTTGTCTATTACCTATTGGGTTTATGGAACGGTATCTGAGCTAATTTGAAACCCTTGTTTTATGCATCACCCCACCTCACCTTTCCCGTTAAGCAGCCATAGTGTGTTTTCTAAACGTGTTACCCTGCTCTGATTTGTAATTCAGTTCAAGGGTAGCGGTTTTTATATTCCCTCTATAAGTGATATCTTATGATAAGTATCTTTTTCTGTGTGACTTATTTCACTTAGAATCGTCCTACCTAAATCCACTCATCTTGCTGCTACTAGCCTTATGACGTTGATTTCATGGCTGAGTGATATTCCATTGTACATAAGGACCACAACTTCTTTATCCATTTTTCTCTTTCCTGGGATATTTAAGGTGTAACGAAGTGGAGGTTCTTGTCAACAGAGCAGCCCTAAACTTTGGGGTGCCTGTGTCTTGCTGATTTTTAGTTTTCCCAATTTATACGCCCATGAGTGGAAGTGCCCTATGCTCCCTAGGCTGATTTTTTTCGATGTTTCAGGACACACCGTGCACTTCTCCAGAGTGGCTGTTGGCAATTTACATCCCGCCCATCAGCGTAGCCAGGCTCCCGTTTCTCCATGGCCTGTTTTGCATTTCTGTTTTTGACACTTTATTCAGCATGGCCCTTTTGACCGATGGGAAGCGAGACTTCTTTGTAGCGCTGATTTGCCTTTCCAGGTTGCTTGGTTGGCCAAAAAGGGCGTATGCGTTTTTTCCTGAATATATTCAGGAAAAAACGCATACGCCCTTTTTGGCCAAGGGCATCATTGTCGAGGTTTTGCCGCTTTTCCTGTGCTTTAAAGGCGATTCGAATCTCCCTCCTGAAATCTGTTTCCTGCAATTCTGCCTTGCTTTCCAATCCTCTTCGTTGCCTTCCCTCAATATATTTGTGGACGAGAGTCATCATTTATAAGTCTGCAGGTTTGTGAATTGCAGTGCCCCTGAGCTCCATTTTTCAACTCGCTTTCTTGGGAGCTGGCCGCAAAAGCGCAGGATTGCTTCATGCCCTATTCTGGTCCCGGGCGGCAGGCTGAGCCTGTGGTTAAATATTCTTCCTGATGGGAAAATAGAGTGACCTGTGCCTGTCCCAACACCTAGAGCTAGTCTCTCATTGGTTCCCCCTCTTCCCTTTCATCCTCAGGACAAATTGCAACCTGTACGGAACAGGAGGTTAAAGGTGCTGATTCTCCAAGGAGGGAGATTGCTAGTAAAGTGGCTGGAATGGCAAACCCGAGCACAAGGAGATGAGAAATGAGGTGCGTTTTGAAAACCTTTCCGGATCACACAGTGTACCATCTTCTGGGTTTCTCATGCATGCTTTCGATGTAGGAAGATGCCCTTGAACCTGGAGATTTGGGACCCATGGGATGGGTACCATGCAGTATTACTTTAAAGGGTCTGCGTTTGCTCACCCAACCTCACCAAACCTCTCAGCCCCAAGAGTGTCCACCCTTGTGTCTCAGTCAGCTGTGGGTCTAGATATGGTCAATCCAGGTGGCATCACAGCCCCTGAACGAATTTTGTAAGAATTTCTCTCTCTTTCACTGTCTTTGTTTCACGGGTTTTTAAAAGTAATTGATTTTTATAATGGGGTTTACCTGCTTTTCACTGCTGTGTTTTTGCCGCTTTACACCCACTTGACTCACTTACAGAGAGATATCAATGCATAGGTTTTAAGATTCTTACTAGTCAGATATATTCTTGGGCGGTGAATAGGGGGTGTTGAGTCCAATTCACTGAGCAAGGTGTAGGTCTTGTCTATTACCTATTGGGTTTATGGAACGGTATCTGAGCTAATTTGAAACCCTTGTTTTATGCATCACCCCACCTCACCTTTCCCGTTAAGCAGCCATAGTGTGTTTTCTAAACGTGTTACCCAGCTCTGATTTGTAATTCAGTTCAAGGGTAGCGGTTTTTATATTCCCTCTATAAGTGATATCTTATGATAAGTATCTTTTTCTGTGTGACTTATTTCACTTAGAATCGTCCTACCTAATTCCACTCATCTTGCTGCTACTAGCCTTATGACGTTGATTTCATGGCTGAGTGATATTCCATTGTACATAAGGACCACAACTTCTTTATCCATTTTTCTCTTTCCTGGGATATTTAAGGTGTAACGAAGTGGAGGTTCTTGTCAACAGAGCAGCCCTAAACTTTGGGGTGCCTGTATCTTGCTGATTTTTAGTTTTCCCAATTTATACGCCCATGAGTGGAAGTGACCTATGCTCCCTAAGCTGAGTTTTTTCGATGTTTCAGGACACACCGTGCACTTCTCCAGAGTGGCTGTTGGCAATTTACATCCCGCCCATCATCGTAGCCAGGCTCCCGTTTCTCCATGGCCTGTTTTGCATTTCTGGTTTTGACACTTTATTCAGCATGGCCCTTTTGACCGATGGGAAGCGAGACTTCTTTGTAGCGCTGATTTGCCTTTCCAGGTTGCTTGGTTGGCCAAAAAGGGCGTATGCGTTTTTTCCTGAATATATTCAGGAAAAAACGCATACGCCCTTTTTGGCCAAGGGCATCATTGTCGAGGTTTTGCCGCTTTTCCTGTGCTTTAAAGGCGATTCGAATCTCCCTCCTGAAATCTGTTTCCTGCAATTCTGCCTTGCTTTCCAATCCTCTTCGTTGCCTTCCCTCAATATATTTGTGGACGAGAGTCATCATTTATAAGTCTGCAGGTTTGTGAATTGCAGTGCCCCTGAGCTCCATTTTTCAACTCTCTTTCTTGGGAGCTGGCCGCAAAAGCGCAGGATTGCTTCAGGCCCTATTCTGGTCCCGGGCGGCAGGCTGAGCCTGTGGTTAATTCTTCTTCCTGATGGGAAAATAGAGTGACCTGTGCCTGTCCCAACACCTAGAGCTAGTCTCTCATTGGTTCCCCCTCTTCCCGTTCATCCTCAGGACAAATTGCAACCTGTACGGAACAGGAGGTTAAAGGTGCTGATTCTCCAAGGAGGGAGATTGCTAGTAAAGCGGCTGGAATGGCAAACCCGAGCACAAGGAGATGAGAAATGAGGTGCGTTTTGAAAACCTTTCCGGATCACACGGTGTACCATCTTCTGGGTTTCTCATGCATGCTTTCGATGTAGGAAGATGCCCTTGAACCTGGAGATTTGGGACCCATGGGATGGGTACCACGCAGTATTACTTTAAAGGGTCTGCGTTTGCTCACCCAACCTCACCAAACCTCTCAGCCCCAAGAGTGTCCACCCTTATGTCTCAATCAACTGTGGGTCTAGATATGGTCAATCCAGGTGGCATCACAGCCCCTGAACGAATTTTGTAAGAATTTCTCTCTCTTTCACTGTCTTTGTTTCACGGGTTTTTAAAAGTAATTGATTTTTATAATGGGGTTTACCTGCTTTTCACTGCTGTGTTTTTGCCGCTTTACACCCACTTGACTCACTTACAGAGAGATATCAATGCATAGGTTTTAAGATTCTTACTAGTCAGATATATTCTTGGGCGGTGAATAGGGGGTGTTGAGTCCAATTCACTGAGCAAGGAGTAGGTCTTGTCTATTACCTATTGGGTTTATGGAACGGTATCTGAGCTCATTTGAAACCCTTGTTTTATGCATCACCCCACCTCACCTTTCCCGTTAAGCAGCCATAGTGTGTTTTCTAAACGTGTTACCCTGCTCTGATTTGTAATTCAGTTCAAGGGTAGCGGTTTTTATATTCCCTCTATAAGTGATATCTTATGATAAGTATCTTTTTCTGTGTGACTTATTTCACTTAGAATCGTCCTACCTAAATCCACTCATCTTGCTGCTACTAGCCTTATGACGTTGATTTCATGGCTGAGTGATATTCCATTGTACATAAGGACCACAACTTCTTTATCCATTTTTCTCTTTCCTGGGATATTTAAGGTGTAACGAAGTGGAGGTTCTTGTCAACAGAGCAGCCCTAAACTTTGGGGTGCCTGTATCTTGCTGATTTTTAGTTTTCCCAATTTATACGCCCATGAGTGGAAGTGACCTATGCTCCCTAAGCTGAGTTTTTTCGATGTTTCAGGACACACCGTGCACTTCTCCAGAGTGGCTGTTGGCAATTTACATCCCGCCCATCATCGTAGCCAGGCTCCCGTTTCTCCATGGCCTGTTTTGCATTTCTGGTTTTGACACTTTATTCAGCATGGCCCTTTTGACCGATGGGAAGCGAGACTTCTTTGTAGCGCTGATTTGCCTTTCCAGGTTGCTTGGTTGGCCAAAAAGGGCGTATGCGTTTTTTCCTGAATATATTCAGGAAAAAACGCATACGCCCTTTTTGGCCAAGGGCATCATTGTCGAGGTTTTGCCGCTTTTCCTGTGCTTTAAAGGCGATTCGAATCTCCCTCCTGAAATCTGTTTCCTGCAATTCTGCCTTGCTTTCCAATCCTCTTCGTTGCCTTCCCTCAATATATTTGTGGACGAGAGTCATCATTTATAAGTCTGCAGGTTTGTGAATTGCAGTGCCCCTGAGCTCCATTTTTCAACTCGCTTTCTTGGGAGCTGGCCGCAAAAGCGCAGGATTGCTTCAGGCCCTATTCTGGTCCCGGGCGGCAGGCTGAGCCTGTGGTTAATTCTTCTTCCTGATGGGAAAATAGAGTGACCTGTGCCTGTCCCAACACCTAGAGCTAGTCTCTCATTGGTTCCCCCTCTTCCCGTTCATCCTCAGGACAAATTGCAACCTGTACGGAACAGGAGGTTAAAGGTGCTGATTCTCCAAGGAGGGAGATTGCTAGTAAAGCGGCTGGAATGGCAAACCCGAGCACAAGGAGATGAGAAATGAGGTGCGTTTTGAAAACCTTTCCGGATCACACGGTGTACCATCTTCTGGGTTTCTCATGCATGCTTTCGATGTAGGAAGATGCCCTTGAACCTGGAGATTTGGGACCCATGGGATGGGTACCACGCAGTATTACTTTAAAGGGTCTGCGTTTGCTCACCCAACCTCACCAAACCTCTCAGCCCCAAGAGTGTCCACCCTTATGTCTCAATCAACTGTGGGTCTAGATATGGTCAATCCAGGTGGCATCACAGCCCCTGAACGAATTTTGTAAGAATTTCTCTCTCTTTCACTGTCTTTGTTTCACGGGTTTTTAAAAGTAATTGATTTTTATAATGGGGTTTACCTGCTTTTCACTGCTGTGTTTTTGCCGCTTTACACCCACTTGACTCACTTACAGAGAGATATCAATGCATAGGTTTTAAGATTCTTACTAGTCAGATATATTCTTGGGCGGTGAATAGGGGCTGTTGAGTCCAATTCACTGAGCAAGGAGTAGGTCTTGTCTATTACCTATTGGGTTTATGGAACGGTATCTGAGCTAATTTGAAACCCTTGTTTTATGCATCACCCCACCTCACCTTTCCCGTTAAGCAGCCATAGTGTGTTTTCTAAACGTGTTACCCTGCTCTGATTTGTAATTCAGTTCAAGGGTAGCGGTTTTTATATTCCCTCTATAAGTGATATCTTATGATAAGTATCTTTTTCTGTGTGACTTATTTCACTTAGAATCGTCCTACCTAAATCCACTCATCTTGCTGCTACTAGCCTTATGACGTTGATTTCATGGCTGAGTGATATTCCATTGTACATAAGGACCACAACTTCTTTATCCATTTTTCTCTTTCCTGGGATATTTAAGGTGTAACGAAGTGGAGGTTCTTGTCAACAGAGCAGCCCTAAACTTTGGGGTGCCTGTGTCTTGCTGATTTTTAGTTTTCCCAATTTATACGCCCATGAGTGGAAGTGCCCTATGCTCCCTAGGCTGATTTTTTTCGATGTTTCAGGACACACCGTGCACTTCTCCAGAGTGGCTGTTGGCAATTTACATCCCGCCCATCAGCGTAGCCAGGCTCCCGTTTCTCCATGGCCTGTTTTGCATTTCTGGTTTTGACACTTTATTCAGCATGGCCCTTTTGACCGATGGGAAGCGAGACTTCTTTGTAGCGCTGATTTGCCTTTCCAGGTTGCTTGGTTGGCCAAAAAGGGCGTATGCGTTTTTTCCTGAATATATTCAGGAAAAAACGCATACGCCCTTTTTGGCCAAGGGCATCATTGTCGAGGTTTTGCCGCTTTTCCTGTGCTTTAAAGGCGATTGGAATCTCCCTCCTGAAATCTGTTTCCTGCAATTCTGCCTTGCTTTCCAATCCTCTTCGTTGCCTTCCCTCAATATATTTGTGGACGAGAGTCATCATTTATAAGTCTGCAGGTTTGTGAATTGCAGTGCCCCTGAGCTCCATTTTTCAACTCGCTTTCTTGGGAGCTGGCCGCAAAAGCGCAGGATTGCTTCAGGCCCTATTCTGGTCCCGGGCGGCAGGCTGAGCCTGTGGTTAATTCTTCTTCCTGATGGGAAAATAGAGTGACCTGTGCCTGTCCCAACACCTAGAGCTAATCTCTCATTGGTTCCCCCTCTTCCCGTTCATCCTCAGGACAAATTGCAACCTGTACGGAACAGGAGGTTAAAGGTGCTGATTCTCCAAGGAGGGAGATTGCTAGTAAAGCGGCTGGAATGGCAAACCCGAGCACAAGGAGATGAGAAATGAGGTGCGTTTTGAAAACCTTTCCGGATCACACGGTGTACCATCTTCTGGGTTTCTCATGCATGCTTTCGATGTAGGAAGATGCCCTTGAACCTGGAGATTTGGGACCCATGGGATGGGTACCACGCAGTATTACTTTAAAGGGTCTGCGTTTGCTCACCCAACCTCACCAAACCTCTCAGCCCCAAGAGTGTCCACCCTATGTCTCAATCAACTGTGGGTCTAGATATGGTCAATCCAGGTGGCATCACAGCCCCTGAACGAATTTTGTAAGAATTTCTCTCTCTTTCACTGTCTTTGTTTCACGGGTTTTTAAAAGTAATTGATTTTTATAATGGGGTTTACCTGCTTTTCACTGCTGTGTTTTTGCCGCTTTACACCCACTGGACTCACTTACAGAGAGATATCAATGCATAGGTTTTAAGATTCTTACTAGTCAGATATATTCTTGGGCGGTGAATAGGGGGTGTTGAGTCCAATTCACTGAGCAAGGAGTAGGTCTTGTCTATTACCTATTGGGTTTATGGAACGGTATCTGAGCTAATTTGAAACCCTTGTTTTATGCATCACCCCACCTCACCTTTCCCGTTAAGCAGCCATAGTGTGTTTTCTAAACGTGTTACCCTGCTCTGATTTGTAATTCAGTTCAAGGGTAGCGGTTTTTATATTCCCTCTATAAGTGATATCTTATGATAAGTATCTTTTTCTGTGTGACTTATTTCACTTAGAATCGTCCTACCTAATTCCACTCATCTTGCTGCTACTAGCCTTATGACGTTGATTTCATGGCTGAGTGATATTCCATTGTACATAAGGACCACAACTTCTTTATCCATTTTTCTCTTTCCTGGGATATTTAAGGTGTAACGAAGTGGAGGTTCTTGTCAACAGAGCAGCCCTAAACTTTGGGGTGCCTGTGTCTTGCTGATTTTTAGTTTTCCCAATTTATACGCCCATGAGTGGAAGTGCCCTATGCTCCCTAAGCTGAGTTTTTTCGATGTTTCAGGACACACCGTGCACTTCCCCAGAGTGGCTGTTGGCAATTTACATCCCGCCCATCATCGTAGCCAGGCTCCCGTTTCTCCATGGCCTGTTTTGCATTTCTGGTTTTGACACTTTATTCAGCATGGCCCTTTTGACCGATGGGAAGCGAGACTTCTTTGTAGCGCTGATTTGCCTTTCCAGGTTGCTTGGTTGGCCAAAAAGGGCGTATGCGTTTTTTCCTGAATATATTCAGGAAAAAACGCATACGCCCTTTTTGGCCAAGGGCATCATTGTCGAGGTTTTGCCGCTTTTCCTGTGCTTTAAAGGCGATTCGAATCTCCCTCCTGAAATCTGTTTCCTGCAATTCTGCCTTGCTTTCCAATCCTCTTCGTTGCCTTCCCTCAATATATTTGTGGACGAGAGTCATCATTTATAAGTCTGCAGGTTTGTGAATTGCAGTGCCCCTGAGCTCCATTTTTCAACTCGCTTTCTTGGGAGCTGGCCGCAAAAGCGCAGGATTGCTTCAGGCCCTATTCTGGTCCCGGGCGGCAGGCTGAGCCTGTGGTTAATTCTTCTTCCTGATGGGAAAATAGAGTGACCTGTGCCTGTCCCAACACCTAGAGCTAGTCTCTCATTGGTTCCCCCTCTTCCCGTTCATCCTCAGGACAAATTGCAACCTGTACGGAACAGGAGGTTAAAGGTGCTGATTCTCCAAGGAGGGAGATTGCTAGTAAAGCGGCTGGAATGGCAAACCCGAGCACAAGGAGATGAGAAATGAGGTGCGTTTTGAAAACCTTTCCGGATCACACGGTGTACCATCTTCTGGGTTTCTCATGCATGCTTTCGATGTAGGAAGATGCCCTTGAACCTGGAGATTTGGGACCCATGGGATGGGTACCACGCAGTATTACTTTAAAGGGTCTGCGTTTGCTCACCCAACCTCACCAAACCTCTCAGCCCCAAGAGTGTCCACCCTTATGTCTCAATCAACTGTGGGTCTAGATATGGTCAATCCAGGTGGCATCACAGCCCCTGAACGAATTTTGTAAGAATTTCTCTCTCTTTCACTGTCTTTGTTTCACGGGTTTTTAAAAGTAATTGATTTTTATAATGGGGTTTACCTGCTTTTCACTGCTGTGTTTTTGCCGCTTTACACCCACTTGACTCACTTACAGAGAGATATCAATGCATAGGTTTTAAGATTCTTACTAGTCAGATATATTCTTGGGCGGTGAATAGGGGGTGTTGAGTCCAATTCACTGAGCAAGGAGTAGGTCTTGTCTATTACCTATTGGGTTTATGGAACGGTATCTGAGCTAATTTGAAACCCTTGTTTTATGCATCACCCCACCTCACCTTTCCCGTTAAGCAGCCATAGTGTGTTTTCTAAACGTGTTACCCAGCTCTGATTTGTAATTCAGTTCAAGGGTAGCGGTTTTTATATTCCCTCTATAAGTGATATCTTATGATAAGTATCTTTTTCTGTGTGACTTATTTCACTTAGAATCGTCCTACCTAAATCCACTCATCTTGCTGCTACTAGCCTTATGACGTTGATTTCATGGCTGAGTGATATTCCATTGTACATAAGGACCACAACTTCTTTATCCATTTTTCTCTTTCCTGGGATATTTAAGGTGTAACGAAGTGGAGGTTCTTGTCAACAGAGCAGCCCTAAACTTTGGGGTGCCTGTGTCTTGCTGATTTTTAGTTTTCCCAATTTATACGCCCATGAGTGGAAGTGCCCTATGCTCCCTAGGCTGATTTTTTTCGATGTTTCAGGACACACCGTGCACTTCTCCAGAGTGGCTGTTGGCAATTTACATCCCGCCCATCAGCGTAGCCAGGCTCCCGTTTCTCCATGGCCTGTTTTGCATTTCTGGTTTTGACACTTTATTCAGCATGGCCCTTTTGACCGATGGGAAGCGAGACTTCTTTGTAGCGCTGATTTGCCTTTCCAGGTTGCTTGGTTGGCCAAAAAGGGCGTATGCGTTTTTTCCTGAATATATTCAGGAAAAAACGCATACGCCCTTTTTGGCCAAGGGCATCATTGTCGAGGTTTTGCCGCTTTTCCTGTGCTTTAAAGGCGATTGGAATCTCCCTCCTGAAATCTGTTTCCTGCAATTCTGCCTTGCTTTCCAATCCTCTTCGTTGCCTTCCCTCAATATATTTGTGGACGAGAGTCATCATTTATAAGTCTGCAGGTTTGTGAATTGCAGTGCCCCTGAGCTCCATTTTTCAACTCGCTTTCTTGGAAGCTGGCCGCAAAAGCGCAGGATTGCTTCAGGCCCTATTCTGGTCCCGGGCGGCAGGCTGAGCCTGTGGTTAATTCTTCTTCCTGATGGGAAAATAGAGTGACCTGTGCCTGTCCCAACACCTAGAGCTAGTCTCTCATTGGTTCCCCCTCTTCCCGTTCATCCTCAGGACAAATTGCAACCTGTACGGAACAGGAGGTTAAAGGTGCTGATTCTCCAAGGAGGGAGATTGCTAGTAAAGCGGCTGGAATGGCAAACCCGAGCACAAGGAGATGAGAAATGAGGTGCGTTTTGAAAACCTTTCCGGATCACACGGTGTACCATCTTCTGGGTTTCTCATGCATGCTTTCGATGTAGGAAGATGCCCTTGAACCTGGAGATTTGGGACCCATGGGATGGGTACCACGCAGTATTACTTTAAAGGGTCTGCGTTTGCTCACCCAACCTCACCAAACCTCTCAGCCCCAAGAGTGTCCACCCTTATGTCTCAATCAACTGTGGGTCTAGATATGGTCAATCCAGGTGGCATCACAGCCCCTGAACGAATTTTGTAAGAATTTCTCTCTCTTTCACTGTCTTTGTTTCACGGGTTTTTAAAAGTAATTGATTTTTATAATGGGGTTTACCTGCTTTTCACTGCTGTGTTTTTGCCGCTTTACACCCACTTGACTCACTTACAGAGAGATATCAATGCATAGGTTTTAAGATTCTTACTAGTCAGATATATTCTTGGGCGGTGAATAGGGGGTGTTGAGTCCAATTCACTGAGCAAGGAGTAGGTCTTGTCTATTACCTATTGGGTTTATGGAACGGTATCTGAGCTAATTTGAAACCCTTGTTTTATGCATCACCCCACCTCACCTTTCCCGTTAAGCAGCCATAGTGTGTTTTCTAAACGTGTTACCCTGCTCTGATTTGTAATTCAGTTCAAGGGTAGCGGTTTTTATATTCCCTCTATAAGTGATATCTTATGATAAGTATCTTTTTCTGTGTGACTTATTTCACTTAGAATCGTGCTACCTAAATCCACTCATCTTGCTGCTACTAGCCTTATGACTTTGATTTCATGGCTGAGTGATATTCCATTGTACATAAGGACCACAACTTCTTTATCCATTTTTCTCTTTCCTGGGATATTTAAGGTGTAACGAAGTGGAGGTTCTTGTCAACAGAGCAGCCCTAAACTTTGGGGTGCCTGTGTCTTGCTGATTTTTAGTTTTCCCAATTTATACGCCCATGAGTGGAAGTGCCCTATGCTCCCTAGGCTGATTTTTTTCGATGTTTCAGGACACACCGTGCACTTCTCCAGAGTGGCTGTTGGCAATTTACATCCCGCCCATCAGCGTAGCCAGGCTCCCGTTTCTCCATGGCCTGTTTTGCATTTCTGGTTTTGACACTTTATTCAGCATGGCCCTTTTGACCGATGGGAAGCGAGACTTCTTTGTAGCGCTGATTTGACTTTCCAGGTTGCTTGGTTGGCCAAAAAGGGCGTATGCGTTTTTTCCTGAATATATTCAGGAAAAAACGCATACGCCCTTTTTGGCCAAGGGCATCATTGTCGAGGTTTTGCCGCTTTTCCTGTGCTTTAAAGGCGATTCGAATCTCCCTCCTGAAATCTGTTTCCTGCAATTCTGCCTTGCTTTCCAATCCTCTTCGTTGCCTTCCCTCAATATATTTGTGGACGAGAGTCATCATTTATAAGTCTGCAGGTTTGTGAATTGCAGTGCCCCTGAGCTCCATTTTTCAACTCGCTTTCTTGGGAGCTGGCCGCAAAAGCGCAGGATTGCTTCAGGCCCTATTCTGGTCCCGGGCGGCAGGCTGAGCCTGTGGTTAATTCTTCTTCCTGATGGGAAAATAGAGTGACCTGTGCCTGTCCCAACACCTAGAGCTAGTCTCTCATTGGTTCCCCCTCTTCCCGTTCATCGTCAGGACAAATTGCAACCTGTACGGAACAGGAGGTTAAAGGTGCTGATTCTCCAAGGAGGGAGATTGCTAGTAAAGCGGCTGGAATGGCAAACCCGAGCACAAGGAGATGAGAAATGAGGTGCGTTTTGAAAACCTTTCCGGATCACACGGTGTACCATCTTCTGGGTTTCTCATGCATGCTTTCGATGTAGGAAGATGCCCTTGAACCTGGAGATTTGGGACCCATGGGATGGGTACCACGCAGTATTACTTTAAAGGGTCTGCGTTTGCTCACCCAACCTCACCAAACCTCTCAGCCCCAAGAGTGTCCACCCTTATGTCTCAATCAACTGTGGGTCTAGATATGGTCAATCCAGGTGGCATCACAGCCCCTGAACGAATTTTGTAAGAATTTCTCTCTCTTTCACTGTCTTTGTTTCACGGGTTTTTAAAAGTAATTGATTTTTATAATGGGGTTTACCTGCTTTTCACTGTTGTGTTTTTGCCGCTTTACACCCACTTGACTCACTTACAGAGAGATATCAATGCATAGGTTTTAAGATTCTTACTAGTCAGATATATTCTTGGGCGGTGAATAGGGGGTGTTGAGTCCAATTCACTGAGCAAGGAGTAGGTCTTGTCTATTACCTATTGGGTTTATGGAACGGTATCTGAGCTAATTTGAAACCCTTGTTTTATGCATCACACCACCTCACCTTTCCCGTTAAGCAGCCATAGTGTGTTTTCTAAACGTGTTACCCTGCTCTGATTTGTAATTCAGTTCAAGGGTAGCGGTTTTTATATTCCCTCTATAAGTGATATCTTATGATAAGTATCTTTTTCTGTGTGACTTATTTCACTTAGAATCGTCCTACCTAAATCCACTCATCTTGCTGCTACTAGCCTTATGACGTTGATTTCATGGCTGAGTGATATTCCATTGTACATAAGGACCACAACTTCTTTATCCATTTTTCTCTTTCCTGGGATATTTAAGGTGTAACGAAGTGGAGGTTCTTGTCAACAGAGCAGCCCTAAACTTTGGGGTGCCTGTGTCTTGCTGATTTTTAGTTTTCCCAATTTATACGCCCATGAGTGGAAGTGCCCTATGCTCCCTAGGCTGATTTTTTTCGATGTTTCAGGACACACCGTGCACTTCTCCAGAGTGGCTGTTGGCAATTTACATCCCGCCCATCAGCGTAGCCAGGCTCCCGTTTCTCCATGGCCTGTTTTGCATTTCTGGTTTTGACACTTTATTCAGCATGGCCCTTTTGACCTATGGGAAGCGAGACTTCTTTGTAGCGCTGATTTGCCTTTCCAGGTTGCTTGGTTGGCCAAAAAGGGCGTATGCGTTTTTTCCTGAATATATTCAGGAAAAAACGCATACGCCCTTTTTGGCCAAGGGCATCATTGTCGAGGTTTTGCCGCTTTTCCTGTGCTTTAAAGGCGATTCGAATCTCCCTCCTGAAATCTGTTTCCTGCAATTCTGCCTTGCTTTCCAATCCTCTTCGTTGCCTTCCCTCAATATATTTGTGGACGAGAGTCATCATTTATAACTCTGCAGGTTTGTGAATTGCAGTGCCCCTGAGCTCCATTTTTCAACTCGCTTTCTTGGGAGCTGGCCGCAAAAGCGCAGGATTGCTTCAGGCCCTATTCTGGTCCCGGGCGGCAGGCTGAGCCTGTGGTTAATTCTTCTTCCTGATGGGAAAATAGAGTGACCTGTGCCTGTCCCAAAACCTAGAGCTAGTCTCTCATTGGTTCCCCCTCTTCCCGTTCATCCTCAGGACAAATTGCAACCTGTACGGAACAGGAGGTTAAAGGTGCTGATTCTCCAAGGAGGGAGATTGCTAGTAAAGCGGCTGAAATGGCAAACCCGAGCACAAGGAGATGAGAAATGAGGTGCGTTTTGAAAACCTTTCCGGATCACACGGTGTACCATCTTCTGGGTTTCTCATGCATGCTTTCGATGTAGGAAGATGCCCTTGAACCTGGAGATTTGGGACCCATGGGATGGGTACCACGCAGTATTACTTTAAAGGGTCTGCGTTTGCTCACCCAACCTCACCAAACCTCTCAGCCCCAAGAGTGTCCACCCTTATGTCTCAATCAACTGTGGGTCTAGATATGGTCAATCCAGGTGGCATCACAGCCCCTGAACGAATTTTGTAAGAATTTCTCTCTCTTTCACTGTCTTTGTTTCACGGGTTTTTAAAAGTAATTGATTTTTATAATGGGGTTTACCTGCTTTTCACTGCTGTGTTTTTGCCGCTTTACACCCACTTGACTCACTTACAGAGAGATATCAATGCATAGGTTTTAAGATTCTTACTAGTCAGATATATTCTTGGGCGGTGAATAAGGGGTGTTGAGTCCAATTCACTGAGCAAGGAGTAGGTCTTGTCTATTACCTATTGGGTTTATGGAACGGTATCTGAGCTAATTTGAAACCCTTGTTTTATGCATCACCCCACCTCACCTTTCCCGTTAAGCAGCCATAGTGTGTTTTCTAAACGTGTTACCCTGCTCTGATTTGTAATTCAGTTCAAGGGTAGCGGTTTTTATATTCCCTCTATAAGTGATATCTTATGATAAGTATCTTTTTCTGTGTGACTTATTTCACTTAGAATCGTCCTACCTAAATCCACTCATCTTGCTGCTACTAGCCTTATGACGTTGATTTCATGGCTGAGTGATATTCCATTGTACATAAAGACCACAACTTCTTTATCCATTTTTCTCTTTCCTGGGATATTTAAGGTGTAACGAAGTGGAGGTTCTTGTCAACAGAGCAGCCCTAAACTTTGGGGTGCCTGTGTCTTGCTGATTTTTAGTTTTCCCAATTTATACGCCCATGAGTGGAAGTGCCCTATGCTCCCTAGGCTGATTTTTTTCGATGTTTCAGGACACACCGTGCACTTCTCCAGAGTGGCTGTTGGCAATTTACATCCCGCCCATCAGCGTAGCCAGGCTCCCGTTTCTCCATGGCCTGTTTTGCATTTCTGGTTTTGACACTTTATTCAGCATGGCCCTTTTGACCGATGGGAAGCGAGACTTCTTTGTAGCGCTGATTTGCCTTTCCAGGTTGCTTGGTTGGCCAAAAAGGGCGTATGCGTTTTTTCCTGAATATATTCAGGAAAAAACGCATACGCCCTTTTTGGCCAAGGGCATCATTGTCGAGGTTTTGCCGCTTTTCCTGTGCTTTAAAGGCGATTCGAATCTCCCTCCTGAAATCTGTTTCCTGCAATTCTGCCTTGCTTTCCAATCCTCTTCGTTGCCTTCCCTCAATATATTTGTGGACGAGAGTCATCATTTATAAGTCTGCAGGTTTGTGAATTGCAGTGCCCCTGAGCTCCATTTTTCAACTCGCTTTCTTGGGAGCTGGCCGCAAAAGCGCAGGATTGCTTCAGGCCCTATTCTGGTCCCGGGCGGCAGGCTGAGCCTGTGGTTAAATATTCTTCCTGATGGGAAAATAGAGTGACCTGTGCCTGTCCCAACACCTCGAGCTAGTCTCTCATTGGTTCCCCCTCTTCCCGTTCATCCTCAGGACAAATTGCAACCTGTACGGAACAGGAGGTTAAAGGTGCTGATTCTCCAAGGAGGGAGATTGCTAGTAAAGTGGCTGGAATGGCAAACCCGAGCACAAGGAGATGAGAAATGAGGTGCGTTTTGAAAACCTTTCCGGATCACACAGTGTACCATCTTCTGGGTTTCTCATGCATGCTTTCGATGTAGGAAGATGCCCTTGAACCTGGAGATTTGGGACCCATGGGATGGGTACCATGCAGTATTACTTTAAAGGGTCTGCGTTTGCTCACCCAACCTCACCAAACCTCTCAGCCCCAAGAGTTTCCACCCTTGTGTCTCAGTCAGCTGTGGGTCTAGATATGGTCAATCCAGGTGGCATCACAGCCCCTGAACGAATTTTGTAAGAATTTCTCTCTCTTTAACTGTCTTTGTTTCACGGGTTTTTAAAAGTAATTGATTTTTATAATGGGGTTTACCTGCTTTTCACTGCTGTGTTTTTGCCGCTTTACACCCACTGGACTCACTTACAGAGAGATATCAATGCATAGGTTTTAAGATTCTTACTAGTCAGATATATTCTTGGGCGGTGAATAGGGGGTGTTGAGTCCAATTCACTGAGCAAGGAGTAGGTCTTGTCTATTACCTATTCGGTTTATGGAACGGTATCTGAGCTAATTTGAAACCCTTGTTTTATGCATCACCCCACCTCACCTTTCCCGTTAAGCAGCCATAGTGTGTTTTCTAAACGTGTTATCCAGCTCTGATTTGTAATTCAGTTCAAGGGTAGCGGTTTTTATATTCCCTCTATAAGTGATATCTTATGATAAGTATCTTTTTCTGTGTGACTTATTTCACTTAGAATCGTCCTACCTAATTCCACTCATCTTGCTGCTACTAGCCTTATGACGTTGATTTCATGGCTGAGTGATATTCCATTGTACATAAGGACCACAACTTCTTTATCCATTTTTCTCTTTCCTGGGATATTTAAGGTGTAACGAAGTGGAGGTTCTTGTCAACAGAGCAGCCCTAAACTTTGGGGTGCCTGTGTCTTGCTGATTTTTAGTTTTCCCAATTTATACGCCCATGAGTGGAAGTGCCCTATGCTCCCTAAGCTGAGTTTTTTCGATGTTTCAGGACACACCGTGCACTTCTCCAGAGTGGCTGTTGGCAATTTACATCCCGCCCATCAGCGTAGCCAGGCTCCCGTTTCTCCATGGCCTGTTTTGCATTTCTGGTTTTGACACTTTATTCAGCATGGCCCTTTTGACCGATGGGAAGCGAGACTTCTTTGTAGCGCTGATTTGCCTTTCCAGGTTGCTTGGTTGGCCAAAAAGGGCGTATGCGTTTTTTCCTGAATATATTCAGGAAAAAACGCATACGCCCTTTTTGGCCAAGGGCATCATTGTCGAGGTTTTGCCGCTTTTCCTGTGCTTTAAAGGCGATTGGAATCTCCCTCCTGAAATCTGTTTCCTGCAATTCTGCCTTGCTTTCCAATCCTCTTCGTTGCCTTCCCTCAATATATTTGTGGACGAGAGTCATCATTTATAAGTCTGCAGGTTTGTGAATTGCAGTGCCCCTGAGCTCCATTTTTCAACTCGCTTTCTTGGGAGCTGGCCGCAAAAGCGCAGGATTGCTTCAGGCCCTATTCTGGTCCCGGGCGGCAGGCTGAGCCTGTGGTTAATTCTTCTTCCTGATGGGAAAATAGAGTGACCTGTGCCTGTCCCAACACCTAGAGCTAGTCTCTCATTGGTTCCCCCTCTTCCCGTTCATCCTCAGGACAAATTGCAACCTGTACGGAACAGGAGGTTAAAGGTGCTGATTCTCCAAGGAGGGAGATTGCTAGTAAAGCGGCTGGAATGGCAAACCCGAGCACAAGGAGATGAGAAATGAGGTGCGTTTTGAAAACCTTTCCGGATCACACGGTGTACCATCTTCTGGGTTTCTCATGCATGCTTTCGATGTAGGAAGATGCCCTTGAACCTGGAGATTTGGGACCCATGGGATGGGTACCACGCAGTATTACTTTAAAGGGTCTGCGTTTGCTCACCCAACCTCACCAAACCTCTCAGCCCCAAGAGTGTCCACCCTTATGTCTCAATCAACTGTGGGTCTAGATATGGTCAATCCAGGTGGCATCACAGCCCCTGAACGAATTTTGTAAGAATTTCTCTCTCTTTCACTGTCTTTGTTTCACGGGTTTTTAAAAGTAATTGATTTTTATAATGGGGTTTACCTGCTTTTCACTGCTGTGTTTTTGCCGCTTTACACCCACTTGACTCACTTACAGAGAGATATCAATGCATAGGTTTTAAGATTCTTACTAGTCAGATATATTCTTGGGCGGTGAATAGGGGGTGTTGAGTCCAATTCACTGAGCAAGGAGTAGGTCTTGTCTATTACCTATTGGGTTTATGGAACGGTATCTGAGCTAATTTGAAACCCTTGTTTTATGCATCACCCCACCTCACCTTTCCCGTTAAGCAGCCATAGTGTGTTTTCTAAACGTGTTACCCTGCTCTGATTTGTAATTCAGTTCAAGGGTAGCGGTTTTTATATTCCCTCTATAAGTGATATCTTATGATAAGTATCTTTTTCTGTGTGACTTATTTCACTTAGAATCGTCCTACCTAAATCCACTCATCTTGCTGCTACTAGCCTTATGACGTTGATTTCATGGCTGAGTGATATTCCATTGTACATAAGGACCACAACTTCTTTATCCATTTTTCTCTTTCCTGGGATATTTAAGGTGTAACGAAGTGGAGGTTCTTGTCAACAGAGCAGCCCTAAACTTTGGGGTGCCTGTGTCTTGCTGATTTTTAGTTTTCCCAATTTATACGCCCATGAGTGGAAGTGCCCTATGCTCCCTAGGCTGATTTTTTTCGATGTTTCAGGACACACCGTGCACTTCTCCAGAGTGGCTGTTGGCAATTTACATCCCGCCCATCAGCGTAGCCAGGCTCCCGTTTCTCCATGGCCTGTTTTGCATTTCTGGTTTTGACACTTTATTCAGCATGGCCCTTTTGACCGATGGGAAGCGAGACTTCTCTGTAGCGCTGATTTGCCTTTCCAGGTTGCTTGGTTGGCCAAAAAGGGCGTATGCGTTTTTTCCTGAATATATTCAGGAAAAAACGCATACGCCCTTTTTGGCCAAGGGCATCATTGTCGAGGTTTTGCCGCTTTTCCTGTGCTTTAAAGGCGATTGGAATCTCCCTCCTGAAATCTGTTTCCTGCAATTCTGCCTTGCTTTCCAATCCTCTTCGTTGCCTTCCCTCAATATATTTGTGGACGAGAGTCATCATTTATAAGTCTGCAGGTTTGTGAATTGCAGTGCCCCTGAGCTCCATTTTTCAACTCGCTTTCTTGGGAGCTGGCCGCAAAAGCGCAGGATTGCTTCAGGCCCTATTCTGGTCCCGGGCGGCAGGCTGAGCCTGTGGTTAATTCTTCTTCCTGATGGGAAAATAGAGTGACCTGTGCCTGTCCCAACACCTAGAGCTAGTCTCTCATTGGTTCCCCCTCTTCCCGTTCATCCTCAGGACAAATTGCAACCTGTACGGAACAGGAGGTTAAAGGTGCTGATTCTCCAAGGAGGGAGATTGCTAGTAAAGCGGCTGGAATGGCAAACCCGAGCACAAGGAGATGAGAAATGAGGTGCGTTTTGAAAACCTTTCCGGATCACACGGTGTACCATCTTCTGGGTTTCTCATGCATGCTTTCGATGTAGGAAGATGCCCTTGAACCTGGAGATTTGGGACCCATGGGATGGGTACCACGCAGTATTACTTTAAAGGGTCTGCGTTTGCTCACCCAACCTCACCAAACCTCTCAGCCCCAAGAGTGTCCACCCTTATGTCTCAATCAACTGTGGGTCTAGATATGGTCAATCCAGGTGGCATCACAGCCCCTGAACGAATTTTGTAAGAATTTCTCTCTCTTTCACTGTCTTTGTTTCACGGGTTTTTAAAAGTAATTGATTTTTATAATGGGGTTTACCTGCTTTTCACTGCTGTGTTTTTGCCGCTTTACACCCACTTGACTCACTTACAGAGAGATATCAATGCATAGGTTTTAAGATTCTTACTAGTCAGATATATTCTTGGGCGGTGAATAGGGGGTGTTGAGTCCAATTCACTGAGCAAGGAGTAGGTCTTGTCTATTACCTATTGGGTTTATGGAACGGTATCTGAGCTAATTTGAAACCCTTGTTTTATGCATCACCCCACCTCCCCTTTCCCGTTAAGCAGCCATAGTGTGTTTTCTAAACGTGTTACCCTGCTCTGATTTGTAATTCAGTTCAAGGGTAGCGGTTTTTATATTCCCTCTATAAGTGATATCTTATGATAAGTATCTTTTTCTGTGTGACTTATTTCACTTAGAATCGTCCTACCTAATTCCACTCATCTTGCTGCTACTAGCCTTATGACGTTGATTTCATGGCTGAGTGATATTCCATTGTACATAAGGACCACAACTTCTTTATCCATTTTTCTCTTTCCTGGGATATTTAAGGTGTAACGAAGTGGAGGTTCTTGTCAACAGAGCAGCCCTAAACTTTGGGGTGCCTGTGTCTTGCTGATTTTTAGTTTTCCCAATTTATACGCCCATGAGTGGAAGTGCCCTATGCTCCCTAAGCTGAGTTTTTTCGATGTTTCAGGACACACCGTGCACTTCCCCAGAGTGGCTGTTGGCAATTTACATCCCGCCCATCATCGTAGCCAGGCTCCCGTTTCTCCATGGCCTGTTTTGCATTTCTGGTTTTGACACTTTATTCAGCATGGCCCTTTTGACCGATGGGAAGCGAGACTTCTTTGTAGCACTGATTTGCCTTTCCAGGTTGCTTGGTTGGCCAAAAAGGGCGTATGCGTTTTTTCCTGAATATATTCAGGAAAAAACGCATACGCCCTTTTTGGCCAAGGGCATCATTGTCGAGGTTTTGCCGCTTTTCCTGTGCTTTAAAGGCGATTCGAATCTCCCTCCTGAAATCTGTTTCCTGCAATTCTGCCTTGCTTTCCAATCCTCTTCGTTGCCTTCCCTCAATATATTTGTGGACGAGAGTCATCATTTATAAGTCTGCAGGTTTGTGAATTGCAGTGCCCCTGAGCTCCATTTTTCAACTCGCTTTCTTGGGAGCTGGCCGCAAAAGCGCAGGATTGCTTCAGGCCCTATTCTGGTCCCGGGCGGCAGGCTGAGCCTGTGGTTAATTCTTCTTCCTGATGGGAAAATAGAGTGACCTGTGCCTGTCCCAACACCTAGAGCTAGTCTCTCATTGGTTCCCCCTCTTCCCGTTCATCCTCAGGACACATTGCAACCTGTACGGAACAGGAGGTTAAAGGTGCTGATTCTCCAAGGAGGGAGATTGCTAGTAAAGCGGCTGGAATGGCAAACCCGAGCACAAGGAGATGAGAAATGAGGTGCGTTTTGAAAACCTTTCCGGATCACACGGTGTACCATCTTCTGGGTTTCTCATGCATGCTTTCGATGTAGGAAGATGCCCTTGAACCTGGAGATTTGGGACCCATGGGATGGGTACCACGCAGTATTACTTTAAAGGGTCTGCGTTTGCTCACCCAACCTCACCAAACCTCTCAGCCCCAAGAGTGTCCACCCTTATGTCTCAATCAACTGTGGGTCTAGATATGGTCAATCCAGGTGGCATCACAGCCCCTGAACGAATTTTGTAAGAATTTCTCTCTCTTTCACTGTCTTTGTTTCACGGGTTTTTAAAAGTAATTGATTTTTATAATGGGGTTTGCCTGCTTTTCACTGCTGTGTTTTTGCCGCTTTACACCCACTGGACTCACTTACAGAGAGATATCAATGCATAGGTTTTAAGATTCTTACTAGTCAGATATATTCTTGGGCGGTGAATAGGGGGTGTTGAGTCCAATTCACTGAGCAAGGAGTAGGTCTTGTCTATTACCTATTGGGTTTATGGAACGGTATCTGAGCTAATTTGAAACCCTTGTTTTATGCATCACCCCACCTCACCTTTCCCGTTAAGCAGCCATAGTGTGTTTTCTAAACGTGTTACCCTGCTCTGATTTGTAATTCAGTTCAAGGGTAGCGGTTTTTATATTCCCTCTATAAGTGATATCTTATGATAAGTATCTTTTTCTGTGTGACTTATTTCACTTAGAATCGTCCTACCTAAATCCACTCATCTTGCTGCTACTAGCCTTATGACGTTGATTTCATGGCTGAGTGATATTCCATTGTACATAAGGACCACAACTTCTTTATCCATTTTTCTCTTTCCTGGGATATTTAAGGTGTAACGAAGTGGAGGTTCTTGTCAACAGAGCAGCCCTAAACTTTGGGGTGCCTGTGTCTTGCTGATTTTTAGTTTTCCCAATTTATACGCCCATGAGTGGAAGTGCCCTATGCTCCCTAAGCTGATTTTTTTCGATGTTTCAGGACACACCGTGCACTTCTCCAGAGTGGCTGTTGGCAATTTACATCCCGCCCATCAGCGTAGCCAGGCTCCCGTTTCTCCATGGCCTGTTTTGCATTTCTGGTTTTGACACTTTATTCAGCATGGCCCTTTTGACCGATGGGAAGCGAGACTTCTTTGTAGCGCTGATTTGCCTTTCCAGGTTGCTTGGTTGGCCAAAAAGGGCGTATGCGTTTTTTCCTGAATATATTCAGGAAAAAACGCATACGCCCTTTTTGGCCAAGGGCATCATTGTCGAGGTTTTGCCGCTTTTCCTGTGCTTTAAAGGCGATTCGAATCTCCCTCCTGAAATCTGTTTCCTGCAATTCTGCCTTGCTTTCCAATCCTCTTCGTTGCCTTCCCTCAATATATTTGTGGACGAGAGTCATCATTTATAAGTCTGCAGGTTTGTGAATTGCAGTGCCCCTGAGCTCCATTTTTCAACTCGCTTTCTTGGGAGCTGGCCGCAAAAGCGCAGGATTGCTTCAGGCCCTATTCTGGTCCCGGGCGGCAGGCTGAGCCTGTGGTTAATTCTTCTTCCTGATGGGAAAATAGAGTGACCTGTGCCTGTCCCAACACCTAGAGCTAGTCTCTCATTGGTTCCCCCTCTTCCCGTTCATCCTCAGGACAAATTGCAACCTGTACGGAACAGGAGGTTAAAGGTGCTGATTCTCCAAGGAGGGAGATTGCTAGTAAAGCGGCTGGAATGGCAAACCCGAGCACAAGGAGATGAGAAATGAGGTGCGTTTTGAAAACCTTTCCGGATCACACGGTGTACCATCTTCTGGGTTTCTCATGCATGCTTTCGATGTAGGAAGATGCCCTTGAACCTGGAGATTTGGGACCCATGGGATGGGTACCACGCAGTATTACTTTAAAGGGTCTGCGTTTGCTCACCCAACCTCACCAAACCTCTCAGCCCCAAGAGTGTCCACCCTTATGTCTCAATCAACTGTGGGTCTAGATATGGTCAATCCAGGTGGCATCACAGCCCCTGAACGAATTTTGTAAGAATTTCTCTCTCTTTCACTGTCTTTGTTTCACGGGTTTTTAAAAGTAATTGATTTTTATAATGGGGTTTACCTGCTTTTCACTGCTGTGTTTTTGCCGCTTTACACCCACTTGACTCACTTACAGAGAGATATCAATGCATAGGTTTTAAGATTCTTACTAGTCAGATATATTCTTGGGCGGTGAATAGGGGCTGTTGAGTCCAATTCACTGAGCAAGGAGTAGGTCTTGTCTATTACCTATTGGGTTTATGGAACGGTATCTGAGCTAATTTGAAACCCTTGTTTTATGCATCACCCCACCTCACCTTTCCCGTTAAGCAGCCATAGTGTGTTTTCTAAACGTGTTACCCTGCTCTGATTTGTAATTCAGTTCAAGGGTAGCGGTTTTTATATTCCCTCTATAAGTGATATCTTATGATAAGTATCTTTTTCTGTGTGACTTATTTCACTTAGAATCGTCCTACCTAAATCCACTCATCTTGCTGCTACTAGCCTTATGACGTTGATTTCATGGCTGAGTGATATTCCATTGTACATAAGGACCACAACTTCTTTATCCATTTTTCTCTTTCCTGGGATATTTAAGGTGTAACGAAGTGGAGGTTCTTGTCAACAGAGCAGCCCTAAACTTTGGGGTGCCTGTGTCTTGCTGATTTTTAGTTTTCCCAATTTATACGCCCATGAGTGGAAGTGCCCTATGCTCCCTAGGCTGATTTTTTTCGATGTTTCAGGACACACCGTGCACTTCTCCAGAGTGGCTGTTGGCAATTTACATCACGCCCATCAGCGTAGCCAGGCTCCCGTTTCTCCATGGCCTGTTTTGCATTTCTGGTTTTGACACTTTATTCAGCATGGCCCTTTTGACCGATGGGAAGCGAGACTTCTTTGTAGCGCTGATTTGCCTTTCCAGGTTGCTTGGTTGGCCAAAAAGGGCGTATGCGTTTTTTCCTGAATATATTCAGGAAAAAACGCATACGCCCTTTTTGGCCAAGGGCATCATTGTCGAGGTTTTGCCGCTTTTCCTGTGCTTTAAAGGCGATTGGAATCTCCCTCCTGAAATCTGTTTCCTGCAATTCTGCCTTGCTTTCCAATCCTCTTCGTTGCCTTCCCTCAATATATTTGTGGACGAGAGTCATCATTTATAAGTCTGCAGGTTTGTGAATTGCAGTGCCCCTGAGCTCCATTTTTCAACTCGCTTTCTTGGGAGCTGGCCGCAAAAGCGCAGGATTGCTTCAGGCCCTATTCTGGTCCCGGGCGGCAGGCTGAGCCTGTGGTTAATTCTTCTTCCTGATGGGAAAATAGAGTGACCTGTGCCTGTCCCAACACCTAGAGCTAATCTCTCATTGGTTCCCCCTCTTCCCGTTCATCCTCAGGACAAATTGCAACCTGTACGGAACAGGAGGTTAAAGGTGCTGATTCTCCAAGGAGGGAGATTGCTAGTAAAGCGGCTGGAATGGCAAACCCGAGCACAAGGAGATGAGAAATGAGGTGCGTTTTGAAAACCTTTCCGGATCACACGGTGTACCATCTTCTGGGTTTCTCATGCATGCTTTCGATGTAGGAAGATGCCCTTGAACCTGGAGATTTGGGACCCATGGGATGGGTACCACGCAGTATTACTTTAAAGGGTCTGCGTTTGCTCACCCAACCTCACCAAACCTCTCAGCCCCAAGAGTGTCCACCCTATGTCTCAATCAACTGTGGGTCTAGATATGGTCAATCCAGGTGGCATCACAGCCCCTGAACGAATTTTGTAAGAATTTCTCTCTCTTTCACTGTCTTTGTTTCACGGGTTTTTAAAAGTAATTGATTTTTATAATGGGGTTTACCTGCTTTTCACTGCTGTGTTTTTGCCGCTTTACACCCACTGGACTCACTTACAGAGAGATATCAATGCATAGGTTTTAAGATTCTTACTAGTCAGATATATTCTTGGGCGGTGAATAGGGGGTGTTGAGTCCAATTCACTGAGCAAGGAGTAGGTCTTGTCTATTACCTATTGGGTTTATGGAACGGTATCTGAGCTAATTTGAAACCCTTGTTTTATGCATCACCCCACCTCACCTTTCCCGTTAAGCAGCCATAGTGTGTTTTCTAAACGTGTTACCCTGCTCTGATTTGTAATTCAGTTCAAGGGTAGCGGTTTTTATATTCCCTCTATAAGTGATATCTTATGATAAGTATCTTTTTCTGTGTGACTTATTTCACTTAGAATCGTCCTACCTAATTCCACTCATCTTGCTGCTACTAGCCTTATGACGTTGATTTCATGGCTGAGTGATATTCCATTGTACATAAGGACCACAACTTCTTTATCCATTTTTCTCTTTCCTGGGATATTTAAGGTGTAACGAAGTGGAGGTTCTTGTCAACAGAGCAGCCCTAAACTTTGGGGTGCCTGTGTCTTGCTGATTTTTAGTTTTCCCAATTTATACGCCCATGAGTGGAAGTGCCCTATGCTCCCTAAGCTGAGTTTTTTCGATGTTTCAGGACACACCGTGCACTTCCCCAGAGTGGCTGTTGGCAATTTACATCCCGCCCATCATCGTAGCCAGGCTCCCGTTTCTCCATGGCCTGTTTTGCATTTCTGGTTTTGACACTTTATTCAGCATGGCCCTTTTGACCGATGGGAAGCGAGACTTCTTTGTAGCGCTGATTTGCCTTTCCAGGTTGCTTGGTTGGCCAAAAAGGGCGTATGCGTTTTTTCCTGAATATATTCAGGAAAAAACGCATACGCCCTTTTTGGCCAAGGGCATCATTGTCGAGGTTTTGCCGCTTTTCCTGTGCTTTAAAGGCGATTCGAATCTCCCTCCTGAAATCTGTTTCCTGCAATTCTGCCTTGCTTTCCAATCCTCTTCGTTGCCTTCCCTCAATATATTTGTGGACGAGAGTCATCATTTATAAGTCTGCAGGTTTGTGAATTGCAGTGCCCCTGAGCTCCATTTTTCAACTCGCTTTCTTGGGAGCTGGCCGCAAAAGCGCAGGATTGCTTCAGGCCCTATTCTGGTCCCGGGCGGCAGGCTGAGCCTGTGGTTAATTCTTCTTCCTGATGGGAAAATAGAGTGACCTGTGCCTGTCCCAACACCTAGAGCTAGTCTCTCATTGGTTCCCCCTCTTCCCGTTCATCCTCAGGACAAATTGCAACCTGTACGGAACAGGAGGTTAAAGGTGCTGATTCTCCAAGGAGGGAGATTGCTAGTAAAGCGGCTGGAATGGCAAACCCGAGCACAAGGAGATGAGAAATGAGGTGCGTTTTGAAAACCTTTCCGGATCACACGGTGTACCATCTTCTGGGTTTCTCATGCATGCTTTCGATGTAGGAAGATGCCCTTGAACCTGGAGATTTGGGACCCATGGGATGGGTACCACGCAGTATTACTTTAAAGGGTCTGCGTTTGCTCACCCAACCTCACCAAACCTCTCAGCCCCAAGAGTGTCCACCCTTATGTCTCAATCAACTGTGGGTCTAGATATGGTCAATCCAGGTGGCATCACAGCCCCTGAACGAATTTTGTAAGAATTTCTCTCTCTTTCACTGTCTTTGTTTCACGGGTTTTTAAAAGTAATTGATTTTTATAATGGGGTTTACCTGCTTTTCACTGCTGTGTTTTTGCCGCTTTACACCCACTTGACTCACTTACAGAGAGATATCAATGCATAGGTTTTAAGATTCTTACTAGTCAGATATATTCTTGGGCGGTGAATAGGGGGTGTTGAGTCCAATTCACTGAGCAAGGAGTAGGTCTTGTCTATTACCTATTGGGTTTATGGAACGGTATCTGAGCTAATTTGAAACCCTTGTTTAATGCATCACCCCACCTCACCTTTCCCGTTAAGCAGCCATAGTGTGTTTTCTAAACGTGTTACCCAGCTCTGATTTGTAATTCAGTTCAAGGGTAGCGGTTTTTATATTCCCTCTATAAGTGATATCTTATGATAAGTATCTTTTTCTGTGTGACTTATTTCACTTAGAATCGTCCTACCTAAATCCACTCATCTTGCTGCTACTAGCCTTATGACGTTGATTTCATGGCTGAGTGATATTCCATTGTACATAAGGACCACAACTTCTTTATCCATTTTTCTCTTTCCTGGGATATTTAAGGTGTAACGAAGTGGAGGTTCTTGTCAACAGAGCAGCCCTAAACTTTGGGGTGCCTGTGTCTTGCTGATTTTTAGTTTTCCCAATTTGTACGCCCATGAGTGGAAGTGCCCTATGCTCCCTAGGCTGATTTTTTTCGATGTTTCAGGACACACCGTGCACTTCTCCAGAGTGGCTGTTGGCAATTTACATCCCGCCCATCAGCGTAGCCAGGCTCCCGTTTCTCCATGGCCTGTTTTGCGTTTCTGGTTTTGACACTTTATTCAGCATGGCCCTTTTGACCGATGGGAAGCGAGACTTCTTTGTAGCGCTGATTTGCCTTTCCAGGTTGCTTGGTTGGCCAAAAAGGGCGTATGCGTTTTTTCCTGAATATATTCAGGAAAAAACGCATACGCCCTTTTTGGCCAAGGGCATCATTGTCGAGGTTTTGCCGCTTTTCCTGTGCTTTAAAGGCGATTCGAATCTCCCTCCTGAAATCTGTTTCCTGCAATTCTGCTTTGCTTTCCAATCCTCTTCGTTGCCTTCCCTCAATATATTTGTGGACGAGAGTCATCATTTATAAGTCTGCAGGTTTGTGAATTGCAGTGCCCCTGAGCTCCATTTTTCAACTCGCTTTCTTGGGAGCTGGCCGCAAAAGCGCAGGATTGCTTCAGGCCCTATTCTGGTCCCGGGCGGCAGGCTGAGCCTGTGGTTAATTCTTCTTCCTGATGGGAAAATAGAGTGACCTGTGCCTGTCCCAACACCTAGAGCTAGTCTCTCATTGGTTCCCCCTCTTCCCGTTCATCCTCAGGACAAATTGCAACCTGTACGGAACAGGAGGTTAAAGGTGCTGATTCTCCAAGGAGGGAGATTGCTAGTAAAGCGGCTGGAATGGCAAACCCGAGCACAAGGAGATGAGAAATGAGGTGCGTTTTGAAAACCTTTCCGGATCACACGGTGTACCATCTTCTGGGTTTCTCATGCATGCTTTCGATGTAGGAAGATGCCCTTGAACCTGGAGATTTGGGACCCATGGGATGGGTACCACGCAGTATTACTTTAAAGGGTCTGCGTTTGCTCACCCAACCTCACCAAACCTCTCAGCCCCAAGAGTGTCCACCCTTATGTCTCAATCAACTGTGGGTCTAGATATGGTCAATCCAGGTGGCATCACAGCCCCTGAACGAATTTTGTAAGAATTTCTCTCTCTTTCACTGTCTTTGTTTCACGGGTTTTTAAAAGTAATTGATTTTTATAATGGGGTTTACCTGCTTTTCACTGCTGTGTTTTTGCCGCTTTACACCCACTTGACTCACTTACAGAGAGATATCAATGCATAGGTTTTAAGATTCTTACTAGTCAGATATATTCTTGGGCGGTGAATAGGGGCTGTTGAGTCCAATTCACTGAGCAAGGAGTAGGTCTTGTCTATTACCTATTGGGTTTATGGAACGGTATCTGAGCTAATTTGAAACCCTTGTTTTATGCATCACCCCACCTCACCTTTCCCGTTAAGCAGCCATAGTGTGTTTTCTAAACGTGTTACCCTGCTCTGATTTGTAATTCAGTTCAAGGGTAGCGGTTTTTATATTCCCTCTATAAGTGATATCTTATGATAAGTATCTTTTTCTGTGTGACTTATTTCACTTAGAATCGTCCTACCTAAATCCACTCATCTTGCTGCTACTAGCCTTATGACGTTGATTTCATGGCTGAGTGATATTCCATTGTACATAAGGACCACAACTTCTTTATCCATTTTTCTCTTTCCTGGGATATTTAAGGTGTAACGAAGTGGAGGTTCTTGTCAACAGAGCAGCCCTAAACTTTGGGGTGCCTGTGTCTTGCTGATTTTTAGTTTTCCCAATTTATACGCCCATGAGTGGAAGTGCCCTATGCTCCCTAGGCTGATTTTTTTCGATGTTTCAGGACACACCGTGCACTTCTCCAGAGTGGCTGTTGGCAATTTACATCCCGCCCATCAGCGTAGCCAGGCTCCCGTTTCTCCATGGCCTGTTTTGCATTTCTGGTTTTGACACTTTATTCAGCATGGCCCTTTTGACCGATGGGAAGCGAGACTTCTTTGTAGCGCTGATTTGCCTTTCCAGGTTGCTTGGTTGGCCAAAAAGGGCGTATGCGTTTTTTCCTGAATATATTCAGGAAAAAACGCATACGCCCTTTTTGGCCAAGGGCATCATTGTCGAGGTTTTGCCGCTTTTCCTGTGCTTTAAAGGCGATTGGAATCTCCCTCCTGAAATCTGTTTCCTGCAATTCTGCCTTGCTTTCCAATCCTCTTCGTTGCCTTCCCTCAATATATTTGTGGACGAGAGTCATCATTTATAAGTCTGCAGGTTTGTGAATTGCAGTGCCCCTGAGCTCCATTTTTCAACTCGCTTTCTTGGAAGCTGGCCGCAAAAGCGCAGGATTGCTTCAGGCCCTATTCTGGTCCCGGGCGGCAGGCTGAGCCTGTGGTTAATTCTTCTTCCTGATGGGAAAATAGAGTGACCTGTGCCTGTCCCAACACCTAGAGCTAGTCTCTCATTGGTTCCCCCTCTTCCCGTTCATCCTCAGGACAAATTGCAACCTGTACGGAACAGGAGGTTAAAGGTGCTGATTCTCCAAGGAGGGAGATTGCTAGTAAAGCGGCTGGAATGGCAAACCCGAGCACAAGGAGATGAGAAATGAGGTGCGTTTTGAAAACCTTTCCGGATCACACGGTGTACCATCTTCTGGGTTTCTCATGCATGCTTTCGATGTAGGAAGATGCCCTTGAACCTGGAGATTTGGGACCCATGGGATGGGTACCACGCAGTATTACTTTAAAGGGTCTGCGTTTGCTCACCCAACCTCACCAAACCTCTCAGCCCCAAGAGTGTCCACCCTTATGTCTCAATCAACTGTGGGTCTAGATATGGTCAATCCAGGTGGCATCACAGCCCCTGAACGAATTTTGTAAGAATTTCTCTCTCTTTCACTGTCTTTGTTTCACGGGTTTTTAAAAGTAATTGATTTTTATAATGGGGTTTACCTGCTTTTCACTGCTGTGTTTTTGCCGCTTTACACCCACTTGACTCACTTACAGAGAGATATCAATGCATAGGTTTTAAGATTCTTACTAGTCAGATATATTCTTGGGCGGTGAATAGGGGGTGTTGAGTCCAATTCACTGAGCAAGGAGTAGGTCTTGTCTATTACCTATTGGGTTTATGGAACGGTATCTGAGCTAATTTGAAACCCTTGTTTTATGCATCACCCCACCTCACCTTTCCCGTTAAGCAGCCATAGTGTGTTTTCTAAACGTGTTACCCTGCTCTGATTTGTAATTCAGTTCAAGGGTAGCGGTTTTTATATTCCCTCTATAAGTGATATCTTATGATAAGTATCTTTTTCTGTGTGACTTATTTCACTTAGAATCGTGCTACCTAAATCCACTCATCTTGCTGCTACTAGCCTTATGACTTTGATTTCATGGCTGAGTGATATTCCATTGTACATAAGGACCACAACTTCTTTATCCATTTTTCTCTTTCCTGGGATATTTAAGGTGTAACGAAGTGGAGGTTCTTGTCAACAGAGCAGCCCTAAACTTTGGGGTGCCTGTGTCTTGCTGATTTTTAGTTTTCCCAATTTATACGCCCATGAGTGGAAGTGCCCTATGCTCCCTAGGCTGATTTTTTTCGATGTTTCAGGACACACCGTGCACTTCTCCAGAGTGGCTGTTGGCAATTTACATCCCGCCCATCAGCGTAGCCAGGCTCCCGTTTCTCCATGGCCTGTTTTGCATTTCTGGTTTTGACACTTTATTCAGCATGGCCCTTTTGACCGATGGGAAGCGAGACTTCTTTGTAGCGCTGATTTGACTTTCCAGGTTGCTTGGTTGGCCAAAAAGGGCGTATGCGTTTTTTCCTGAATATATTCAGGAAAAAACGCATACGCCCTTTTTGGCCAAGGGCATCATTGTCGAGGTTTTGCCGCTTTTCCTGTGCTTTAAAGGCGATTCGAATCTCCCTCCTGAAATCTGTTTCCTGCAATTCTGCCTTGCTTTCCAATCCTCTTCGTTGCCTTCCCTCAATATATTTGTGGACGAGAGTCATCATTTATAAGTCTGCAGGTTTGTGAATTGCAGTGCCCCTGAGCTCCATTTTTCAACTCGCTTTCTTGGGAGCTGGCCGCAAAAGCGCAGGATTGCTTCAGGCCCTATTCTGGTCCCGGGCGGCAGGCTGAGCCTGTGGTTAATTCTTCTTCCTGATGGGAAAATAGAGTGACCTGTGCCTGTCCCAACACCTAGAGCTAGTCTCTCATTGGTTCCCCCTCTTCCCGTTCATCCTCAGGACAAATTGCAACCTGTACGGAACAGGAGGTTAAAGGTGCTGATTCTCCAAGGAGGGAGATTGCTAGTAAAGCGGCTGGAATGGCAAACCCGAGCACAAGGAGATGAGAAATGAGGTGCGTTTTGAAAACCTTTCCGGATCACACGGTGTACCATCTTCTGGGTTTCTCATGCATGCTTTCGATGTAGGAAGATGCCCTTGAACCTGGAGATTTGGGACCCATGGGATGGGTACCACGCAGTATTACTTTAAAGGGTCTGCGTTTGCTCACCCAACCTCACCAAACCTCTCAGCCCCAAGAGTGTCCACCCTTATGTCTCAATCAACTGTGGGTCTAGATATGGTCAATCCAGGTGGCATCACAGCCCCTGAACGAATTTTGTAAGAATTTCTCTCTCTTTCACTGTCTTTGTTTCACGGGTTTTTAAAAGTAATTGATTTTTATAATGGGGTTTACCTGCTTTTCACTGCTGTGTTTTTGCCGCTTTACACCCACTTGACTCACTTACAGAGAGATATCAATGCATAGGTTTTAAGATTCTTACTAGTCAGATATATTCTTGGGCGGTGAATAGGGGCTGTTGAGTCCAATTCACTGAGCAAGGAGTAGGTCTTGTCTATTACCTATTGGGTTTATGGAACGGTATCTGAGCTAATTTGAAACCCTTGTTTTATGCATCACCCCACCTCACCTTTCCCGTTAAGCAGCCATAGTGTGTTTTCTAAACGTGTTACCCTGCTCTGATTTGTAATTCAGTTCAAGGGTAGCGGTTTTTATATTCCCTCTATAAGTGATATCTTATGATAAGTATCTTTTTCTGTGTGACTTATTTCACTTAGAATCGTCCTACCTAAATCCACTCATCTTGCTGCTACTAGCCTTATGACGTTGATTTCATGGCTGAGTGATATTCCATTGTACATAAGGACCACAACTTCTTTATCCATTTTTCTCTTTCCTGGGATATTTAAGGTGTAACGAAGTGGAGGTTCTTGTCAACAGAGCAGCCCTAAACTTTGGGGTGCCTGTGTCTTGCTGATTTTTAGTTTTCCCAATTTATACGCCCATGAGTGGAAGTGCCCTATGCTCCCTAGGCTGATTTTTTTCGATGTTTCAGGACACACCGTGCACTTCTCCAGAGTGGCTGTTGGCAATTTACATCCCGCCCATCAGCGTAGCCAGGCTCCCGTTTCTCCATGGCCTGTTTTGCATTTCTGGTTTTGACACTTTATTCAGCATGGCCCTTTTGACCGATGGGAAGCGAGACTTCTTTGTAGCGCTGATTTGCCTTTCCAGGTTGCTTGGTTGGCCAAAAAGGGCGTATGCGTTTTTTCCTGAATATATTCAGGAAAAAACGCATACGCCCTTTTTGGCCAAGGGCATCATTGTCGAGGTTTTGCCGCTTTTCCTGTGCTTTAAAGGCGATTGGAATCTCCCTCCTGAAATCTGTTTCCTGCAATTCTGCCTTGCTTTCCAATCCTCTTCGTTGCCTTCCCTCAATATATTTGTGGACGAGAGTCATCATTTATAAGTCTGCAGGTTTGTGAATTGCAGTGCCCCTGAGCTCCATTTTTCAACTCGCTTTCTTGGAAGCTGGCCGCAAAAGCGCAGGATTGCTTCAGGCCCTATTCTGGTCCCGGGCGGCAGGCTGAGCCTGTGGTTAATTCTTCTTCCTGATGGGAAAATAGAGTGACCTGTGCCTGTCCCAACACCTAGAGCTAGTCTCTCATTGGTTCCCCCTCTTCCCGTTCATCCTCAGGACAAATTGCAACCTGTACGGAACAGGAGGTTAAAGGTGCTGATTCTCCAAGGAGGGAGATTGCTAGTAAAGCGGCTGGAATGGCAAACCCGAGCACAAGGAGATGAGAAATGAGGTGCGTTTTGAAAACCTTTCCGGATCACACGGTGTACCATCTTCTGGGTTTCTCATGCATGCTTTCGATGTAGGAAGATGCCCTTGAACCTGGAGATTTGGGACCCATGGGATGGGTACCACGCAGTATTACTTTAAAGGGTCTGCGTTTGCTCACCCAACCTCACCAAACCTCTCAGCCCCAAGAGTGTCCACCCTTATGTCTCAATCAACTGTGGGTCTAGATATGGTCAATCCAGGTGGCATCACAGCCCCTGAACGAATTTTGTAAGAATTTCTCTCTCTTTCACTGTCTTTGTTTCACGGGTTTTTAAAAGTAATTGATTTTTATAATGGGGTTTACCTGCTTTTCACTGCTGTGTTTTTGCCGCTTTACACCCACTTGACTCACTTACAGAGAGATATCAATGCATAGGTTTTAAGATTCTTACTAGTCAGATATATTCTTGGGCGGTGAATAGGGGGTGTTGAGTCCAATTCACTGAGCAAGGAGTAGGTCTTGTCTATTACCTATTGGGTTTATGGAACGGTATCTGAGCTAATTTGAAACCCTTGTTTTATGCATCACCCCACCTCACCTTTCCCGTTAAGCAGCCATAGTGTGTTTTCTAAACGTGTTACCCTGCTCTGATTTGTAATTCAGTTCAAGGGTAGCGGTTTTTATATTCCCTCTATAAGTGATATCTTATGATAAGTATCTTTTTCTGTGTGACTTATTTCACTTAGAATCGTGCTACCTAAATCCACTCATCTTGCTGCTACTAGCCTTATGACTTTGATTTCATGGCTGAGTGATATTCCATTGTACATAAGGACCACAACTTCTTTATCCATTTTTCTCTTTCCTGGGATATTTAAGGTGTAACGAAGTGGAGGTTCTTGTCAACAGAGCAGCCCTAAACTTTGGGGTGCCTGTGTCTTGCTGATTTTTAGTTTTCCCAATTTATACGCCCATGAGTGGAAGTGCCCTATGCTCCCTAGGCTGATTTTTTTCGATGTTTCAGGACACACCGTGCACTTCTCCAGAGTGGCTGTTGGCAATTTACATCCCGCCCATCAGCGTAGCCAGGCTCCCGTTTCTCCATGGCCTGTTTTGCATTTCTGGTTTTGACACTTTATTCAGCATGGCCCTTTTGACCGATGGGAAGCGAGACTTCTTTGTAGCGCTGATTTGACTTTCCAGGTTGCTTGGTTGGCCAAAAAGGGCGTATGCGTTTTTTCCTGAATATATTCAGGAAAAAACGCATACGCCCTTTTTGGCCAAGGGCATCATTGTCGAGGTTTTGCCGCTTTTCCTGTGCTTTAAAGGCGATTCGAATCTCCCTCCTGAAATCTGTTTCCTGCAATTCTGCCTTGCTTTCCAATCCTCTTCGTTGCCTTCCCTCAATATATTTGTGGACGAGAGTCATCATTTATAAGTCTGCAGGTTTGTGAATTGCAGTGCCCCTGAGCTCCATTTTTCAACTCGCTTTCTTGGGAGCTGGCCGCAAAAGCGCAGGATTGCTTCAGGCCCTATTCTGGTCCCGGGCGGCAGGCTGAGCCTGTGGTTAATTCTTCTTCCTGATGGGAAAATAGAGTGACCTGTGCCTGTCCCAACACCTAGAGCTAGTCTCTCATTGGTTCCCCCTCTTCCCGTTCATCGTCAGGACAAATTGCAACCTGTACGGAACAGGAGGTTAAAGGTGCTGATTCTCCAAGGAGGGAGATTGCTAGTAAAGCGGCTGGAATGGCAAACCCGAGCACAAGGAGATGAGAAATGAGGTGCGTTTTGAAAACCTTTCCGGATCACACGGTGTACCATCTTCTGGGTTTCTCATGCATGCTTTCGATGTAGGAAGATGCCCTTGAACCTGGAGATTTGGGACCCATGGGATGGGTACCACGCAGTATTACTTTAAAGGGTCTGCGTTTGCTCACCCAACCTCACCAAACCTCTCAGCCCCAAGAGTGTCCACCCTTATGTCTCAATCAACTGTGGGTCTAGATATGGTCAATCCAGGTGGCATCACAGCCCCTGAACGAATTTTGTAAGAATTTCTCTCTCTTTCACTGTCTTTGTTTCACGGGTTTTTAAAAGTAATTGATTTTTATAATGGGGTTTACCTGCTTTTCACTGTTGTGTTTTTGCCGCTTTACACCCACTTGACTCACTTACAGAGAGATATCAATGCATAGGTTTTAAGATTCTTACTAGTCAGATATATTCTTGGGCGGTGAATAGGGGGTGTTGAGTCCAATTCACTGAGCAAGGAGTAGGTCTTGTCTATTACCTATTGGGTTTATGGAACGGTATCTGAGCTAATTTGAAACCCTTGTTTTATGCATCACACCACCTCACCTTTCCCGTTAAGCAGCCATAGTGTGTTTTCTAAACGTGTTACCCTGCTCTGATTTGTAATTCAGTTCAAGGGTAGCGGTTTTTATATTCCCTCTATAAGTGATATCTTATGATAAGTATCTTTTTCTGTGTGACTTATTTCACTTAGAATCGTCCTACCTAAATCCACTCATCTTGCTGCTACTAGCCTTATGACGTTGATTTCATGGCTGAGTGATATTCCATTGTACATAAGGACCACAACTTCTTTATCCATTTTTCTCTTTCCTGGGATATTTAAGGTGTAACGAAGTGGAGGTTCTTGTCAACAGAGCAGCCCTAAACTTTGGGGTGCCTGTGTCTTGCTGATTTTTAGTTTTCCCAATTTATACGCCCATGAGTGGAAGTGCCCTATGCTCCCTAGGCTGATTTTTTTCGATGTTTCAGGACACACCGTGCACTTCTCCAGAGTGGCTGTTGGCAATTTACATCCCGCCCATCAGCGTAGCCAGGCTCCCGTTTCTCCATGGCCTGTTTTGCATTTCTGGTTTTGACACTTTATTCAGCATGGCCCTTTTGACCTATGGGAAGCGAGACTTCTTTGTAGCGCTGATTTGCCTTTCCAGGTTGCTTGGTTGGCCAAAAAGGGCGTATGCGTTTTTTCCTGAATATATTCAGGAAAAAACGCATACGCCCTTTTTGGCCAAGGGCATCATTGTCGAGGTTTTGCCGCTTTTCCTGTGCTTTAAAGGCGATTCGAATCTCCCTCCTGAAATCTGTTTCCTGCAATTCTGCCTTGCTTTCCAATCCTCTTCGTTGCCTTCCCTCAATATATTTGTGGACGAGAGTCATCATTTATAACTCTGCAGGTTTGTGAATTGCAGTGCCCCTGAGCTCCATTTTTCAACTCGCTTTCTTGGGAGCTGGCCGCAAAAGCGCAGGATTGCTTCAGGCCCTATTCTGGTCCCGGGCGGCAGGCTGAGCCTGTGGTTAATTCTTCTTCCTGATGGGAAAATAGAGTGACCTGTGCCTGTCCCAAAACCTAGAGCTAGTCTCTCATTGGTTCCCCCTCTTCCCGTTCATCCTCAGGACAAATTGCAACCTGTACGGAACAGGAGGTTAAAGGTGCTGATTCTCCAAGGAGGGAGATTGCTAGTAAAGCGGCTGAAATGGCAAACCCGAGCACAAGGAGATGAGAAATGAGGTGCGTTTTGAAAACCTTTCCGGATCACACGGTGTACCATCTTCTGGGTTTCTCATGCATGCTTTCGATGTAGGAAGATGCCCTTGAACCTGGAGATTTGGGACCCATGGGATGGGTACCACGCAGTATTACTTTAAAGGGTCTGCGTTTGCTCACCCAACCTCACCAAACCTCTCAGCCCCAAGAGTGTCCACCCTTATGTCTCAATCAACTGTGGGTCTAGATATGGTCAATCCAGGTGGCATCACAGCCCCTGAACGAATTTTGTAAGAATTTCTCTCTCTTTCACTGTCTTTGTTTCACGGGTTTTTAAAAGTAATTGATTTTTATAATGGGGTTTACCTGCTTTTCACTGCTGTGTTTTTGCCGCTTTACACCCACTTGACTCACTTACAGAGAGATATCAATGCATAGGTTTTAAGATTCTTACTAGTCAGATATATTCTTGGGCGGTGAATAAGGGGTGTTGAGTCCAATTCACTGAGCAAGGAGTAGGTCTTGTCTATTACCTATTGGGTTTATGGAACGGTATCTGAGCTAATTTGAAACCCTTGTTTTATGCATCACCCCACCTCACCTTTCCCGTTAAGCAGCCATAGTGTGTTTTCTAAACGTGTTACCCTGCTCTGATTTGTAATTCAGTTCAAGGGTAGCGGTTTTTATATTCCCTCTATAAGTGATATCTTATGATAAGTATCTTTTTCTGTGTGACTTATTTCACTTAGAATCGTCCTACCTAAATCCACTCATCTTGCTGCTACTAGCCTTATGACGTTGATTTCATGGCTGAGTGATATTCCATTGTACATAAAGACCACAACTTCTTTATCCATTTTTCTCTTTCCTGGGATATTTAAGGTGTAACGAAGTGGAGGTTCTTGTCAACAGAGCAGCCCTAAACTTTGGGGTGCCTGTGTCTTGCTGATTTTTAGTTTTCCCAATTTATACGCCCATGAGTGGAAGTGCCCTATGCTCCCTAGGCTGATTTTTTTCGATGTTTCAGGACACACCGTGCACTTCTCCAGAGTGGCTGTTGGCAATTTACATCCCGCCCATCAGCGTAGCCAGGCTCCCGTTTCTCCATGGCCTGTTTTGCATTTCTGGTTTTGACACTTTATTCAGCATGGCCCTTTTGACCGATGGGAAGCGAGACTTCTTTGTAGCGCTGATTTGCCTTTCCAGGTTGCTTGGTTGGCCAAAAAGGGCGTATGCGTTTTTTCCTGAATATATTCAGGAAAAAACGCATACGCCCTTTTTGGCCAAGGGCATCATTGTCGAGGTTTTGCCGCTTTTCCTGTGCTTTAAAGGCGATTCGAATCTCCCTCCTGAAATCTGTTTCCTGCAATTCTGCCTTGCTTTCCAATCCTCTTCGTTGCCTTCCCTCAATATATTTGTGGACGAGAGTCATCATTTATAAGTCTGCAGGTTTGTGAATTGCAGTGCCCCTGAGCTCCATTTTTCAACTCGCTTTCTTGGGAGCTGGCCGCAAAAGCGCAGGATTGCTTCAGGCCCTATTCTGGTCCCGGGCGGCAGGCTGAGCCTGTGGTTAAATATTCTTCCTGATGGGAAAATAGAGTGACCTGTGCCTGTCCCAACACCTCGAGCTAGTCTCTCATTGGTTCCCCCTCTTCCCGTTCATCCTCAGGACAAATTGCAACCTGTACGGAACAGGAGGTTAAAGGTGCTGATTCTCCAAGGAGGGAGATTGCTAGTAAAGTGGCTGGAATGGCAAACCCGAGCACAAGGAGATGAGAAATGAGGTGCGTTTTGAAAACCTTTCCGGATCACACAGTGTACCATCTTCTGGGTTTCTCATGCATGCTTTCGATGTAGGAAGATGCCCTTGAACCTGGAGATTTGGGACCCATGGGATGGGTACCATGCAGTATTACTTTAAAGGGTCTGCGTTTGCTCACCCAACCTCACCAAACCTCTCAGCCCCAAGAGTTTCCACCCTTGTGTCTCAGTCAGCTGTGGGTCTAGATATGGTCAATCCAGGTGGCATCACAGCCCCTGAACGAATTTTGTAAGAATTTCTCTCTCTTTAACTGTCTTTGTTTCACGGGTTTTTAAAAGTAATTGATTTTTATAATGGGGTTTACCTGCTTTTCACTGCTGTGTTTTTGCCGCTTTACACCCACTGGACTCACTTACAGAGAGATATCAATGCATAGGTTTTAAGATTCTTACTAGTCAGATATATTCTTGGGCGGTGAATAGGGGGTGTTGAGTCCAATTCACTGAGCAAGGAGTAGGTCTTGTCTATTACCTATTCGGTTTATGGAACGGTATCTGAGCTAATTTGAAACCCTTGTTTTATGCATCACCCCACCTCACCTTTCCCGTTAAGCAGCCATAGTGTGTTTTCTAAACGTGTTATCCAGCTCTGATTTGTAATTCAGTTCAAGGGTAGCGGTTTTTATATTCCCTCTATAAGTGATATCTTATGATAAGTATCTTTTTCTGTGTGACTTATTTCACTTAGAATCGTCCTACCTAATTCCACTCATCTTGCTGCTACTAGCCTTATGACGTTGATTTCATGGCTGAGTGATATTCCATTGTACATAAGGACCACAACTTCTTTATCCATTTTTCTCTTTCCTGGGATATTTAAGGTGTAACGAAGTGGAGGTTCTTGTCAACAGAGCAGCCCTAAACTTTGGGGTGCCTGTGTCTTGCTGATTTTTAGTTTTCCCAATTTATACGCCCATGAGTGGAAGTGCCCTATGCTCCCTAAGCTGAGTTTTTTCGATGTTTCAGGACACACCGTGCACTTCTCCAGAGTGGCTGTTGGCAATTTACATCCCGCCCATCAGCGTAGCCAGGCTCCCGTTTCTCCATGGCCTGTTTTGCATTTCTGGTTTTGACACTTTATTCAGCATGGCCCTTTTGACCGATGGGAAGCGAGACTTCTTTGTAGCGCTGATTTGCCTTTCCAGGTTGCTTGGTTGGCCAAAAAGGGCGTATGCGTTTTTTCCTGAATATATTCAGGAAAAAACGCATACGCCCTTTTTGGCCAAGGGCATCATTGTCGAGGTTTTGCCGCTTTTCCTGTGCTTTAAAGGCGATTGGAATCTCCCTCCTGAAATCTGTTTCCTGCAATTCTGCCTTGCTTTCCAATCCTCTTCGTTGCCTTCCCTCAATATATTTGTGGACGAGAGTCATCATTTATAAGTCTGCAGGTTTGTGAATTGCAGTGCCCCTGAGCTCCATTTTTCAACTCGCTTTCTTGGGAGCTGGCCGCAAAAGCGCAGGATTGCTTCAGGCCCTATTCTGGTCCCGGGCGGCAGGCTGAGCCTGTGGTTAATTCTTCTTCCTGATGGGAAAATAGAGTGACCTGTGCCTGTCCCAACACCTAGAGCTAGTCTCTCATTGGTTCCCCCTCTTCCCGTTCATCCTCAGGACAAATTGCAACCTGTACGGAACAGGAGGTTAAAGGTGCTGATTCTCCAAGGAGGGAGATTGCTAGTAAAGCGGCTGGAATGGCAAACCCGAGCACAAGGAGATGAGAAATGAGGTGCGTTTTGAAAACCTTTCCGGATCACACGGTGTACCATCTTCTGGGTTTCTCATGCATGCTTTCGATGTAGGAAGATGCCCTTGAACCTGGAGATTTGGGACCCATGGGATGGGTACCACGCAGTATTACTTTAAAGGGTCTGCGTTTGCTCACCCAACCTCACCAAACCTCTCAGCCCCAAGAGTGTCCACCCTTATGTCTCAATCAACTGTGGGTCTAGATATGGTCAATCCAGGTGGCATCACAGCCCCTGAACGAATTTTGTAAGAATTTCTCTCTCTTTCACTGTCTTTGTTTCACGGGTTTTTAAAAGTAATTGATTTTTATAATGGGGTTTACCTGCTTTTCACTGCTGTGTTTTTGCCGCTTTACACCCACTTGACTCACTTACAGAGAGATATCAATGCATAGGTTTTAAGATTCTTACTAGTCAGATATATTCTTGGGCGGTGAATAGGGGGTGTTGAGTCCAATTCACTGAGCAAGGAGTAGGTCTTGTCTATTACCTATTGGGTTTATGGAACGGTATCTGAGCTAATTTGAAACCCTTGTTTTATGCATCACCCCACCTCACCTTTCCCGTTAAGCAGCCATAGTGTGTTTTCTAAACGTGTTACCCTGCTCTGATTTGTAATTCAGTTCAAGGGTAGCGGTTTTTATATTCCCTCTATAAGTGATATCTTATGATAAGTATCTTTTTCTGTGTGACTTATTTCACTTAGAATCGTCCTACCTAAATCCACTCATCTTGCTGCTACTAGCCTTATGACGTTGATTTCATGGCTGAGTGATATTCCATTGTACATAAGGACCACAACTTCTTTATCCATTTTTCTCTTTCCTGGGATATTTAAGGTGTAACGAAGTGGAGGTTCTTGTCAACAGAGCAGCCCTAAACTTTGGGGTGCCTGTGTCTTGCTGATTTTTAGTTTTCCCAATTTATACGCCCATGAGTGGAAGTGCCCTATGCTCCCTAGGCTGATTTTTTTCGATGTTTCAGGACACACCGTGCACTTCTCCAGAGTGGCTGTTGGCAATTTACATCCCGCCCATCAGCGTAGCCAGGCTCCCGTTTCTCCATGGCCTGTTTTGCATTTCTGGTTTTGACACTTTATTCAGCATGGCCCTTTTGACCGATGGGAAGCGAGACTTCTTTGTAGCGCTGATTTGCCTTTCCAGGTTGCTTGGTTGGCCAAAAAGGGCGTATGCGTTTTTTCCTGAATATATTCAGGAAAAAACGCATACGCCCTTTTTGGCCAAGGGCATCATTGTCGAGGTTTTGCCGCTTTTCCTGTGCTTTAAAGGCGATTGGAATCTCCCTCCTGAAATCTGTTTCCTGCAATTCTGCCTTGCTTTCCAATCCTCTTCGTTGCCTTCCCTCAATATATTTGTGGACGAGAGTCATCATTTATAAGTCTGCAGGTTTGTGAATTGCAGTGCCCCTGAGCTCCATTTTTCAACTCGCTTTCTTGGGAGCTGGCCGCAAAAGCGCAGGATTGCTTCAGGCCCTATTCTGGTCCCGGGCGGCAGGCTGAGCCTGTGGTTAATTCTTCTTCCTGATGGGAAAATAGAGTGACCTGTGCCTGTCCCAACACCTAGAGCTAGTCTCTCATTGGTTCCCCCTCTTCCCGTTCATCCTCAGGACAAATTGCAACCTGTACGGAACAGGAGGTTAAAGGTGCTGATTCTCCAAGGAGGGAGATTGCTAGTAAAGCGGCTGGAATGGCAAACCCGAGCACAAGGAGATGAGAAATGAGGTGCGTTTTGAAAACCTTTCCGGATCACACGGTGTACCATCTTCTGGGTTTCTCATGCATGCTTTCGATGTAGGAAGATGCCCTTGAACCTGGAGATTTGGGACCCATGGGATGGGTACCACGCAGTATTACTTTAAAGGGTCTGCGTTTGCTCACCCAACCTCACCAAACCTCTCAGCCCCAAGAGTGTCCACCCTTATGTCTCAATCAACTGTGGGTCTAGATATGGTCAATCCAGGTGGCATCACAGCCCCTGAACGAATTTTGTAAGAATTTCTCTCTCTTTCACTGTCTTTGTTTCACGGGTTTTTAAAAGTAATTGATTTTTATAATGGGGTTTACCTGCTTTTCACTGCTGTGTTTTTGCCGCTTTACACCCACTTGACTCACTTACAGAGAGATATCAATGCATAGGTTTTAAGATTCTTACTAGTCAGATATATTCTTGGGCGGTGAATAGGGGGTGTTGAGTCCAATTCACTGAGCAAGGAGTAGGTCTTGTCTATTACCTATTGGGTTTATGGAACGGTATCTGAGCTAATTTGAAACCCTTGTTTTATGCATCACCCCACCTCCCCTTTCCCGTTAAGCAGCCATAGTATGTTTTCTAAACGTGTTACCCTGCTCTGATTTGTAATTCAGTTCAAGGGTAGCGGTTTTTATATTCCCTCTATAAGTGATATCTTATGATAAGTATCTTTTTCTGTGTGACTTATTTCACTTAGAATCGTCCTACCTAATTCCACTCATCTTGCTGCTACTAGCCTTATGACGTTGATTTCATGGCTGAGTGATATTCCATTGTACATAAGGACCACAACTTCTTTATCCATTTTTCTCTTTCCTGGGATATTTAAGGTGTAACGAAGTGGAGGTTCTTGTCAACAGAGCAGCCCTAAACTTTGGGGTGCCTGTGTCTTGCTGATTTTTAGTTTTCCCAATTTATACGCCCATGAGTGGAAGTGCCCTATGCTCCCTAAGCTGAGTTTTTTCGATGTTTCAGGACACACCGTGCACTTCCCCAGAGTGGCTGTTGGCAATTTACATCCCGCCCATCATCGTAGCCAGGCTCCCGTTTCTCCATGGCCTGTTTTGCATTTCTGGTTTTGACACTTTATTCAGCATGGCCCTTTTGACCGATGGGAAGCGAGACTTCTTTGTAGCACTGATTTGCCTTTCCAGGTTGCTTGGTTGGCCAAAAAGGGCGTATGCGTTTTTTCCTGAATATATTCAGGAAAAAACGCATACGCCCTTTTTGGCCAAGGGCATCATTGTCGAGGTTTTGCCGCTTTTCCTGTGCTTTAAAGGCGATTCGAATCTCCCTCCTGAAATCTGTTTCCTGCAATTCTGCCTTGCTTTCCAATCCTCTTCGTTGCCTTCCCTCAATATATTTGTGGACGAGAGTCATCATTTATAAGTCTGCAGGTTTGTGAATTGCAGTGCCCCTGAGCTCCATTTTTCAACTCGCTTTCTTGGGAGCTGGCCGCAAAAGCGCAGGATTGCTTCAGGCCCTATTCTGGTCCCGGGCGGCAGGCTGAGCCTGTGGTTAATTCTTCTTCCTGATGGGAAAATAGAGTGACCTGTGCCTGTCCCAACACCTAGAGCTAGTCTCTCATTGGTTCCCCCTCTTCCCGTTCATCCTCAGGACACATTGCAACCTGTACGGAACAGGAGGTTAAAGGTGCTGATTCTCCAAGGAGGGAGATTGCTAGTAAAGCGGCTGGAATGGCAAACCCGAGCACAAGGAGATGAGAAATGAGGTGCGTTTTGAAAACCTTTCCGGATCACACGGTGTACCATCTTCTGGGTTTCTCATGCATGCTTTCGATGTAGGAAGATGCCCTTGAACCTGGAGATTTGGGACCCATGGGATGGGTACCACGCAGTATTACTTTAAAGGGTCTGCGTTTGCTCACCCAACCTCACCAAACCTCTCAGCCCCAAGAGTGTCCACCCTTATGTCTCAATCAACTGTGGGTCTAGATATGGTCAATCCAGGTGGCATCACAGCCCCTGAACGAATTTTGTAAGAATTTCTCTCTCTTTCACTGTCTTTGTTTCACGGGTTTTTAAAAGTAATTGATTTTTATAATGGGGTTTGCCTGCTTTTCACTGCTGTGTTTTTGCCGCTTTACACCCACTGGACTCACTTACAGAGAGATATCAATGCATAGGTTTTAAGATTCTTACTAGTCAGATATATTCTTGGGCGGTGAATAGGGGGTGTTGAGTCCAATTCACTGAGCAAGGAGTAGGTCTTGTCTATTACCTATTGGGTTTATGGAACGGTATCTGAGCTAATTTGAAACCCTTGTTTTATGCATCACCCCACCTCACCTTTCCCGTTAAGCAGCCATAGTGTGTTTTCTAAACGTGTTACCCTGCTCTGATTTGTAATTCAGTTCAAGGGTAGCGGTTTTTATATTCCCTCTATAAGTGATATCTTATGATAAGTATCTTTTTCTGTGTGACTTATTTCACTTAGAATCGTCCTACCTAAATCCACTCATCTTGCTGCTACTAGCCTTATGACGTTGATTTCATGGCTGAGTGATATTCCATTGTACATAAGGACCACAACTTCTTTATCCATTTTTCTCTTTCCTGGGATATTTAAGGTGTAACGAAGTGGAGGTTCTTGTCAACAGAGCAGCCCTAAACTTTGGGGTGCCTGTGTCTTGCTGATTTTTAGTTTTCCCAATTTATACGCCCATGAGTGGAAGTGCCCTATGCTCCCTAAGCTGATTTTTTTCGATGTTTCAGGACACACCGTGCACTTCTCCAGAGTGGCTGTTGGCAATTTACATCCCGCCCATCAGCGTAGCCAGGCTCCCGTTTCTCCATGGCCTGTTTTGCATTTCTGGTTTTGACACTTTATTCAGCATGGCCCTTTTGACCGATGGGAAGCGAGACTTCTTTGTAGCGCTGATTTGCCTTTCCAGGTTGCTTGGTTGGCCAAAAAGGGCGTATGCGTTTTTTCCTGAATATATTCAGGAAAAAACATATACGCCCTTTTTGGCCAAGGGCATCATTGTCGAGGTTTTGCCGCTTTTCCTGTGCTTTAAAGGCGATTCGAATCTCCCTCCTGAAATCTGTTTCCTGCAATTCTGCCTTGCTTTCCAATCCTCTTCCTTGCCTTCCCTCAATATATTTGTGGACGAGAGTCATCATTTATAAGTCTGCAGGTTTGTGAATTGCAGTGCCCCTGAGCTCCATTTTTCAACTCGCTTTCTTGGGAGCTGGCCGCAAAAGCGCAGGATTGCTTCAGGCCCTATTCTGGTCCCGGGCGGCAGGCTGAGCCTGTGGTTAATTCTTCTTCCTGATGGGAAAATAGAGTGACCTGTGCCTGTCCCAACACCTAGAGCTAGTCTCTCATTGGTTCCCCCTCTTCCCGTTCATCCTCAGGACAAATTGCAACCTGTACGGAACAGGAGGTTAAAGGTGCTGATTCTCCAAGGAGGGAGATTGCTAGTAAAGCGGCTGGAATGGCAAACCCGAGCACAAGGAGATGAGAAATAAGGTGCGTTTTGAAAACCTTTCCGGATCACACGGTGTACCATCTTCTGGGTTTCTCATGCATGCTTTCGATGTAGGAAGATGCCCTTGAACCTGGAGATTTGGGACCCATGGGATGGGTACCACGCAGTATTACTTTAAAGGGTCTGCGTTTGCTCACCCAACCTCACCAAACCTCTCAGCCCCAAGAGTGTCCACCCTTATGTCTCAATCAACTGTGGGTCTAGATATGGTCAATCCAGGTGGCATCACAGCCCCTGAACGAATTTTGTAAGAATTTCTCTCTCTTTCACTGTCTTTGTTTCACGGGTTTTTAAAAGTAATTGATTTTTATAATGGGGTTTACCTGCTTTTCACTGCTGTGTTTTTGCCGCTTTACACCCACTGGACTCACTTACAGAGAGATATCAATGCATAGGTTTTAAGATTCTTACTAGTCAGATATATTCTTGGGCGGTGAATAGGGGGTGTTGAGTCCAATTCACTGAGCAAGGAGTAGGTCTTGTCTATTACCTATTGGGTTTATGGAACGGTATATGAGCTAATTTGAAACCCTTGTTTTATGCATCACCCCACCTCACCTTTCCCGTTAAGCAGCCATAGTGTGTTTTCTAAACGTGTTACCCTGCTCTGATTTGTAATTCAGTTCAAGGGTAGCGGTTTTTATATTCCCTCTATAAGTGATATCTTATGATAAGTATCTTTTTCTGTGTGACTTATTTCACTTAGAATCGTCCTACCTAAATCCACTCATCTTGCTGCTACTAGCCTTATGACGTTGATTTCATGGCTGAGTGATATTCCATTGTACATAAGGACCACAACTTCTTTATCCATTTTTCTCTTTCCTGGGATATTTAAGGTGTAACGAAGTGGAGGTTCTTGTCAACAGAGCAGCCCTAAACTTTGGGGTGCCTGTGTCTTGCTGATTTTTAGTTTTCCCAATTTATACGCCCATGAGTGGAAGTGCCCTATGCTCCCTAGGCTGAGTTTTTTCGATGTTTCAGGACACACCGTGCACTTCCCCAGAGTGGCTGTTGGCAATTTACATCCCGCCCATCATCGTAGCCAGGCTCCCGTTTCTCCATGGCCTGTTTTGCATTTCTGGTTTTGACACTTTATTCAGCATGGCCCTTTTGACCGATGGGAAGCGAGACTTCTTTGTAGCGCTGATTTGCCTTTCCAGGTTGCTTGGTTGGCCAAAAAGGGCGTATGCGTTTTTTCCTGAATATATTCAGGAAAAAACGCATACGCCCTTTTTGGCCAAGGGCATCATTGTCGAGGTTTTGCCGCTTTTCCTGTGCTTTAAAGGCGATTCGAATCTCCCTCCTGAAATCTGTTTCCTGCAATTCTGCCTTGCTTTCCAATCCTCTTCGTTGCCTTCCCTCAATATATTTGTGGACGAGAGTCATCATTTATAAGTCTGCAGGTTTGTGAATTGCAGTGCCCCTGAGCTCCATTTTTCAACTCGCTTTCTTGGGAGCTGGCCGCAAAAGCGCAGGATTGCTTCAGGCCCTATTCTGGTCCCGGGCGGCAGGCTGAGCCTGTGGTTAATTCTTCTTCCTGATGGGAAAATAGAGTGACCTGTGCCTGTCCCAACACCTAGAGCTAGTCTCTCATTGGTTCCCCCTCTTCCCGTTCATCCTCAGGACACATTGCAACCTGTACGGAACAGGAGGTTAAAGGTGCTGATTCTCCAAGGAGGGAGATTGCTAGTAAAGCGGCTGGAATGGCAAACCCGAGCACAAGGAGATGAGAAATGAGGTGCGTTTTGAAAACCTTTCCGGATCACACGGTGTACCATCTTCTGGGTTTCTCATGCATGCTTTCGATGTAGGAAGATGCCCTTGAACCTGGAGATTTGGGACCCATGGGATGGGTACCACGCAGTATTACTTTAAAGGGTCTGCGTTTGCTCACCCAACCTCACCAAACCTCTCAGCCCCAAGAGTGTCCACCCTTATGTCTCAATCAACTGTGGGTCTAGATATGGTCAATCCAGGTGGCATCACAGCCCCTGAACGAATTTTGTAAGAATTTCTCTCTCTTTCACTGTCTTTGTTTCACGGGTTTTTAAAAGTAATTGATTTTTATAATGGGGTTTGCCTGCTTTTCACTGCTGTGTTTTTGCCGCTTTACACCCACTGGACTCACTTACAGAGAGATATCAATGCATAGGTTTTAAGATTCTTACTAGTCAGATATATTCTTGGGCGGTGAATAGGGGGTGTTGAGTCCAATTCACTGAGCAAGGAGTAGGTCTTGTCTATTACCTATTGGGTTTATGGAACGGTATCTGAGCTAATTTGAAACCCTTGTTTTATGCATCACCCCACCTCACCTTTCCCGTTAAGCAGCCATAGTGTGTTTTCTAAACGTGTTACCCTGCTCTGATTTGTAATTCAGTTCAAGGGTAGCGGTTTTTATATTCCCTCTATAAGTGATATCTTATGATAAGTATCTTTTTCTGTGTGACTTATTTCACTTAGAATCGTCCTACCTAAATCCACTCATCTTGCTGCTACTAGCCTTATGACGTTGATTTCATGGCTGAGTGATATTCCATTGTACATAAGGACCACAACTTCTTTATCCATTTTTCTCTTTCCTGGGATATTTAAGGTGTAACGAAGTGGAGGTTCTTGTCAACAGAGCAGCCCTAAACTTTGGGGTGCCTGTGTCTTGCTGATTTTTAGTTTTCCCAATTTATACGCCCATGAGTGGAAGTGCCCTATGCTCCCTAAGCTGATTTTTTTCGATGTTTCAGGACACACCGTGCACTTCTCCAGAGTGGCTGTTGGCAATTTACATCCCGCCCATCGGCGTAGCCAGGCTCCCGTTTCTCCATGGCCTGTTTTGCATTTCTGGTTTTGACACTTTATTCAGCATGGCCCTTTTGACCGATGGGAAGCGAGACTTCTTTGTAGCGCTGATTTGCCTTTCCAGGTTGCTTGGTTGGCCAAAAAGGGCGTATGCGTTTTTTCCTGAATATATTCAGGAAAAAACATATACGCCCTTTTTGGCCAAGGGCATCATTGTCGAGGTTTTGCCGCTTTTCCTGTGCTTTAAAGGCGATTCGAATCTCCCTCCTGAAATCTGTTTCCTGCAATTCTGCCTTGCTTTCCAATCCTCTTCGTTGCCTTCCCTCAATATATTTGTGGACGAGAGTCATCATTTATAAGTCTGCAGGTTTGTGAATTGCAGTGCCCCTGAGCTCCATTTTTCAACTCGCTTTCTTGGGAGCTGGCCGCAAAAGCGCAGGATTGCTTCAGGCCCTATTCTGGTCCCGGGCGGCAGGCTGAGCCTGTGGTTAATTCTTCTTCCTGATGGGAAAATAGAGTGACCTGTGCCTGTCCCAACACCTAGAGCTAGTCTCTCATTGGTTCCCCCTCTTCCCGTTCATCCTCAGGACAAATTGCAACCTGTACGGAACAGGAGGTTAAAGGTGCTGATTCTCCAAGGAGGGAGATTGCTAGTAAAGCGGCTGGAATGGCAAACCAGAGCACAAGGAGATGAGAAATAAGGTGCGTTTAGAAAACCTTTCCGGATCACACGGTGTACCATCTTCTGGGTTTCTCATGCATGCTTTCGATGTAGGAAGATGCCCTTGAACCTGGAGATTTGGGACCCATGGGATGGGTACCACGCAGTATTACTTTAAAGGGTCTGCGTTTGCTCACCCAACCTCACCAAACCTCTCAGCCCCAAGAGTGTCCACCCTTATGTCTCAATCAACTGTGGGTCTAGATATGGTCAATCCAGGTGGCATCACAGCCCCTGAACGAATTTTGTAAGAATTTCTCTCTCTTTCACTGTCTTTGTTTCACGGGTTTTTAAAAGTAATTGATTTTTATAATGGGGTTTACCTGCTTTTCACTGCTGTGTTTTTGCCGCTTTACACCCACTGGACTCACTTACAGAGAGATATCAATGCATAGGTTTTAAGATTCTTACTAGTCAGATATATTCTTGGGCGGTGAATAGGGGGTGTTGAGTCCAATTCACTGAGCAAGGAGTAGGTCTTGTCTATTACCTATTGGGTTTATGGAACGGTATATGAGCTAATTTGAAACCCTTGTTTTATGCATCACCCCACCTCACCTTTCCCGTTAAGCAGCCATAGTGTGTTTTCTAAACGTGTTACCCTGCTCTGATTTGTAATTCAGTTCAAGGGTAGCGGTTTTTATATTCCCTCTATAAGTGATATCTTATGATAAGTATCTTTTTCTGTGTGACTTATTTCACTTAGAATCGTCCTACCTAAATCCACTCATCTTGCTGCTACTAGCCTTATGACGTTGATTTCATGGCTGAGTGATATTCCATTGTACATAAGGACCACAACTTCTTTATCCATTTTTCTCTTTCCTGGGATATTTAAGGTGTAACGAAGTGGAGGTTCTTGTCAACAGAGCAGCCCTAAACTTTGGGGTGCCTGTGTCTTGCTGATTTTTAGTTTTCCCAATTTATACGCCCATGAGTGGAAGTTCCCTATGCTCCCTAGGCTGATTTTTTTCGATGTTTCAGGACACACCGTGCACTTCTCCAGAGTGGCTGTTGGCAATTTACATCCCGCCCATCAGCGTAGCCAGGCTCCCGTTTCTCCATGGCCTGTTTTGCATTTCTGGTTTTGACACTTTATTCAGCATGGCCCTTTTGACCGATGGGAAGCGAGACTTCTTTGTAGCGCTGATTTGCCTTTCCAGGTTGCTTGGTTGGCCAAAAAGGGCGTATGCGTTTTTTCCTGAATATATTCAGGAAAAAACGCATACGCCCTTTTTGGCCAAGGGCATCATTGTCGAGGTTTTGCCGCTTTTCCTGTGCTTTAAAGGCGATTCGAATCTCCCTCCTGAAATCTGTTTCCTGCAATTCTGCCTTGCTTTCCAATCCTCTTCGTTGCCTTCCCTCAATATATTTGTGGACGAGAGTCATCATTTATAAGTCTGCAGGTTTGTGAATTGCAGTGCCCCTGAGCTCCATTTTTCAACTCGCTTTCTTGGGAGCTGGCCGCAAAAGCGCAGGATTGCTTCAGGCCCTATTCTGGTCCCGGGCGGCAGGCTGAGCCTGTGGTTAATTCTTCTTCCTGATGGGAAAATAGAGTGACCTGTGCCTGTCCCAACACCTAGAGCTAGTCTCTCATTGGTTCCCCCTCTTCCCGTTCATCCTCAGGACAAATTGCAACCTGTACGGAACAGGAGGTTAAAGGTGCTGATTCTCCAAGGAGGGAGATTGCTAGTAAAGCGGCTGGAATGGCAAACCCGAGCACAAGGAGATGAGAAATGAGGTGCGTTTTGAAAACCTTTCCGGATCACACGGTGTACCATCTTCTGGGTTTCTCATGCATGCTTTCGATGTAGGAAGATGCCCTTGAACCTGGAGATTTGGGACCCATGGGATGGGTACCACGCAGTATTACTTTAAAGGGTCTGCGTTTGCTCACCCAACCTCACCAAACCTCTCAGCCCCAAGAGTGTCCACCCTTATGTCTCAATCAACTGTGGGTCTAGATATGGTCAATCCAGGTGGCATCACAGCCCCTGAACGAATTTTGTAAGAATTTCTCTCTCTTTCACTGTCTTTGTTTCACGGGTTTTTAAAAGTAATTGATTTTTATAATGGGGTTTACCTGCTTTTCACTGCTGTGTTTTTGCCGCTTTACACCCACTGGACTCACTTACAGAGAGATATCAATGCATAGGTTTTAAGATTCTTACTAGTCAGATATATTCTTGGGCGGTGAATAGGGGGTGTTGAGTCCAATTCACTGAGCAAGGAGTAGGTCTTGTCTATTACCTATTGGGTTTATGGAACGGTATCTAAGCTAATTTGAAACCCTTGTTTTATGCATCACCCCACCTCACCTTTCCCGTTAAGCAGCCATAGTGTGTTTTCTAAACGTGTTACCCTGCTCTGATTTGTAATTCAGTTCAAGGGTAGCGGTTTTTATATTCCCTCTATAAGTGATATCTTATGATAAGTATCTTTTTCTGTGTGACTTATTTCACTTAGAATCGTCCTACCTAAATCCACTCATCTTGCTGCTACTAGCCTTATGACGTTGATTTCATGGCTGAGTGATATTCCATTGTACATAAGGACCACAACTTCTTTATCCATTTTTCTCTTTCCTGGGATATTTAAGGTGTAACGAAGTGGAGGTTCTTGTCAACAGAGCAGCCCTAAACTTTGGGGTGCCTGTGTCTTGCTGATTTTTAGTTTTCCCAATTTATACGCCCATGAGTGGAAGTGCCCTATGGTCCCTAGGCTGATTTTTTTCGATGTTTCAGGACACACCGTGCACTTCTCCAGAGTGGCTGTTGGCAATTTACATCCCGCCCATCGGCGTAGCCAGGCTCCCGTTTCTCCATGGCCTGTTTTGCATTTCTGGTTTTGACACTTTATTCAGCATGGCCCTTTTGACCGATGGGAAGCGAGACTTCTTTGTAGCGCTGATTTGCCTTTCCAGGTTGCTTGGTTGGCCAAAAAGGGCGTATGCGTTTTTTCCTGAATATATTCAGGAAAAAACGCATACGCCCTTTTTGGCCAAGGGCATCATTGTCGAGGTTTTGCCGCTTTTCCTGTGCTTTAAAGGCGATTCGAATCTCCCTCTTGAAATCTGTTTCCTGCAATTCTGCCTTGCTTTCCAATCCTCTTCGTTGCCTTCCCTCAATATATTTGTGGACGAGAGTCATCATTTATAAGTCTGCAGGTTTGTGAATTGCAGTGCCCCTGAGCTCCATTTTTCAACTCGCTTTCTTGGGAGCTGGCCGCAAAAGCGCAGGATTGCTTCAGGCCCTATTCTGGTCCCGGGCGGCAGGCTGAGCCTGTGGTTAATTCTTCTTCCTGATGGGAAAATAGAGTGACCTGTGCCTGTCCCAACACCTAGAGCTAGTCTCTCATTGGTTCCCCCTCTTCCCGTTCATCCTCAGGACAAATTGCAACCTGTACGGAACAGGAGGTTAAAGGTGCTGATTCTCCAAGGAGGGAGATTGCTAGTAAAGCGGCTGGAATGGCAAACCCGAGCACAAGGAGATGAGAAATGAGGTGCGTTTTGAAAACCTTTCCGGATCACACGGTGTACCATCTTCTGGGTTTCTCATGCATGCTTTCGATGTAGGAAGATGCCCTTGAACCTGGAGATTTGGGACCCATGGGATGGGTACCACGCAGTATTACTTTAAAGGGTCTGCGTTTGCTCACCCAACCTCACCAAACCTCTCAGCCCCAAGAGTGTCCACCCTTATGTCTCAATCAACTGTGGGTCTAGATATGGTCAATCCAGGTGGCATCACAGCCCCTGAACGAATTTTGTAAGAATTTCTCTCTCTTTCACTGTCTTTGTTTCACGGGTTTTTAAAAGTAATTGATTTTTATGATGGGGTTTACCTGCTTTTCACTGCTGTGTTTTTGCCGCTTTACACCCACTTGACTCACTTACAGAGAGATATCAATGCATAGGTTTTAAGATTCTTACTAGTCAGATATATTCTTGGGCGGTGAATAGGGGGTGTTGAGTCCAATTCACTGAGCAAGGAGTAGGTCTTGTCTATTACCTATTGGGTTTATGGAACGGTATCTGAGCTAATTTGAAACCCTTGTTTTATGCATCACCCCACCTCACCTTTCCCGTTAAGCAGCCATAGTGTGTTTTCTAAACGTGTTACCCTGCTCTGATTTGTAATTCAGTTCAAGGGTAGCGGTTTTTATATTCCCTCTATAAGTGATATCTTATGATAAGTAACTTTTTCTGTGTGACTTATTTCACTTAGAATCGTCCTACCTAAATCCACTCATCTTGCTGCTACTAGCCTTATGACGTTGATTTCATGGCTGAGTGATATTCCATTGTACATAAGGACCACAACTTCTTTATCCATTTTTCTCTTTCCTGGGATATTTAAGGTGTAACGAAGTGGAGGTTCTTGTCAACAGAGCAGCCCTAAACTTTGGGGTGCCTGTATCTTGCTGATTTTTAGTTTTCCCAATTTATACGCCCATGAGTGGAAGTGACCTATGCTCCCTAAGCTGAGTTTTTTCGATGTTTCAGGACACACCGTGCACTTCTCCAGAGTGGCTGTTGGCAATTTACATCCCGCCCATCAGCGTAGCCAGGCTCCCGTTTCTCCATGGCCTGTTTTGCATTTCTGGTTTTGACACTTTATTCAGCATGGCCCTTTTGACCGATGGGAAGCGAGACTTCTTTGTAGCGCTGATTTGCCTTTCCAGGTTGCTTGGTTGGCCAAAAAGGGCGTATGCGTTTTTTCCTGAATATATTCAGGAAAAAACGCATACGCCCTTTTTGGCCAAGGGCATCATTGTCGAGGTTTTGCCGCTTTTCCTGTGCTTTAAAGGCGATTCGAATCTCCCTCCTGAAATCTGTTTCCTGCAATTCTGCCTTGCTTTCCAATCCTCTTCCTTGCCTTCCCTCAATATATTTGTGGACGAGAGTCATCATTTATAAGTCTGCAGGTTTGTGAATTGCAGTGCCCCTGAGCTCCATTTTTCAACTCGCTTTCTTGGGAGCTGGCCGCAAAAGCGCAGGATTGCTTCAGGCCCTATTCTGGTCCCGGGCGGCAGGCTGAGCCTGTGGTTAATTCTTCTTCCTGATGGGAAAATAGAGTGACCTGTGCCTGTCCCAACACCTAGAGCTAGTCTCTCATTGGTTCCCCCTCTTCCCGTTCATCCTCAGGACAAATTGCAACCTGTACGGAACAGGAGGTTAAAGGTGCTGATTCTCCAAGGAGGGAGATTGCTAGTAAAGCGGCTGGAATGGCAAACCCGAGCACAAGGAGATGAGAAATAAGGTGCGTTTTGAAAACCTTTCCGGATCACACGGTGTACCATCTTCTGGGTTTCTCATGCATGCTTTCGATGTAGGAAGATGCCCTTGAACCTGGAGATTTGGGACCCATGGGATGGGTACCACGCAGTATTACTTTAAAGGGTCTGCGTTTGCTCACCCAACCTCACCAAACCTCTCAGCCCCAAGAGTGTCCACCCTTATGTCTCAATCAACTGTGGGTCTAGATATGGTCAATCCAGGTGGCATCACAGCCCCTGAACGAATTTTGTAAGAATTTCTCTCTCTTTCACTGTCTTTGTTTCACGGGTTTTTAAAAGTAATTGATTTTTATAATGGGGTTTACCTGCTTTTCACTGCTGTGTTTTTGCCGCTTTACACCCACTGGACTCACTTACAGAGAGATATCAATGCATAGGTTTTAAGATTCTTACTAGTCAGATATATTCTTGGGCGGTGAATAGGGGGTGTTGAGTCCAATTCACTGAGCAAGGAGTAGGTCTTGTCTATTACCTATTGGGTTTATGGAACGGTATCTGAGCTAATTTGAAACCCTTGTTTTATGCATCACCCCACCTCACCTTTCCCGTTAAGCAGCCATAGTGTGTTTTCTAAACGTGTTACCCTGCTCTGATTTGTAATTCAGTTCAAGGGTAGCGGTTTTTATATTCCCTCTATAAGTGATATCTTATGATAAGTATCTTTTTCTGTGTGACTTATTTCACTTAGAATCGTCCTACCTAAATCCACTCATCTTGCTGCTACTAGCCTTATGACGTTGATTTCATGGCTGAGTGATATTCCATTGTACATAAGGACCACAACTTCTTTATCCATTTTTCTCTTTCCTGGGATATTTAAGGTGTAACGAAGTGGAGGTTCTTGTCAACAGAGCAGCCCTAAACTTTGGGGTGCCTGTGTCTTGCTGATTTTTAGTTTTCCCAATTTATACGCCCATGAGTGGAAGTGCCCTATGCTCCCTAGGCTGAGTTTTTTCGATGTTTCAGGACACACCGTGCACTTCCCCAGAGTGGCTGTTGGCAATTTACATCCCGCCCATCAGCGTAGCCAGGCTCCCGTTTCTCCATGGCCTGTTTTGCATTTCTGGTTTTGACACTTTATTCAGCATGGCCCTTTTGACCGATGGGAAGCGAGACTTCTTTGTAGCGCTGATTTGCCTTTCCAGGTTGCTTGGTTGGCCAAAAAGGGCGTATGCGTTTTTTCCTGAATATATTCAGGAAAAAACGCATACGCCCTTTTTGGCCAAGGGCATCATTGTCGAGGTTTTGCCGCTTTTCCTGTGCTTTAAAGGCGATTGGAATCTCCCTCCTGAAATCTGTTTCCTGCAATTCTGCCTTGCTTTCCAATCCTCTTCGTTGCCTTCCCTCAATATATTTGTGGACGAGAGTCATCATTTATAAGTCTGCAGGTTTGTGAATTGCAGTGCCCCTGAGCTCCATTTTTCAACTCGCTTTCTTGGGAGCTGGCCGCAAAAGCGCAGGATTGCTTCAGGCCCTATTCTGGTCCCGGGCGGCAGGCTGAGCCTGTGGTTAATTCTTCTTCCTGATGGGAAAATAGAGTGACCTGTGCCTGTCCCAACACCTAGAGCTAGTCTCTCATTGGTTCCCCCTCTTCCCGTTCATCCTCAGGACACATTGCAACCTGTACGGAACAGGAGGTTAAAGGTGCTGATTCTCCAAGGAGGGAGATTGCTAGTAAAGCGGCTGGAATGGCAAACCCGAGCACAAGGAGATGAGAAATGAGGTGCGTTTTGAAAACCTTTCCGGATCACACGGTGTACCATCTTCTGGGTTTCTCATGCATGCTTTCGATGTAGGAAGATGCCCTTGAACCTGGAGATTTGGGACCCATGGGATGGGTACCACGCAGTATTACTTTAAAGGGTCTGCGTTTGCTCACCCAACCTCACCAAACCTCTCAGCCCCAAGAGTGTCCACCCTTATGTCTCAATCAACTGTGGGTCTAGATATGGTCAATCCAGGTGGCATCACAGCCCCTGAACGAATTTTGTAAGAATTTCTCTCTCTTTCACTGTCTTTGTTTCACGGGTTTTTAAAAGTAATTGATTTTTATAATGGGGTTTGCCTGCTTTTCACTGCTGTGTTTTTGCCGCTTTACACCCACTGGACTCACTTACAGAGAGATATCAATGCATAGGTTTTAAGATTCTTACTAGTCAGATATATTCTTGGGCGGTGAATAGGGGGTGTTGAGTCCAATTCACTGAGCAAGGAGTAGGTCTTGTCTATTACCTATTGGGTTTATGGAACGGTATCTGAGCTAATTTGAAACCCTTGTTTTATGCATCACCCCACCTCACCTTTCCCGTTAAGCAGCCATAGTGTGTTTTCTAAACGTGTTACCCTGCTCTGATTTGTAATTCAGTTCAAGGGTAGCGGTTTTTATATTCCCTCTATAAGTGATATCTTATGATAAGTATCTTTTTCTGTGTGACTTATTTCACTTAGAATCGTCCTACCTAAATCCACTCATCTTGCTGCTACTAGCCTTATGACGTTGATTTCATGGCTGAGTGATATTCCATTGTACATAAGGACCACAACTTCTTTATCCATTTTTCTCTTTCCTGGGATATTTAAGGTGTAACGAAGTGGAGGTTCTTGTCAACAGAGCAGCCCTAAACTTTGGGGTGCCTGTGTCTTGCTGATTTTTAGTTTTCCCAATTTATACGCCCATGAGTGGAAGTGCCCTATGCTCCCTAAGCTGATTTTTTTCGATGTTTCAGGACACACCGTGCACTTCTCCAGAGTGGCTGTTGGCAATTTACATCCCGCCCATCGGCGTAGCCAGGCTCCCGTTTCTCCATGGCCTGTTTTGCATTTCTGGTTTTGACACTTTATTCAGCATGGCCCTTTTGACCGATGGGAAGCGAGACTTCTTTGTAGCGCTGATTTGCCTTTCCAGGTTGCTTGGTTGGCCAAAAAGGGCGTATGCGTTTTTTCCTGAATATATTCAGGAAAAAACATATACGCCCTTTTTGGCCAAGGGCATCATTGTCGAGGTTTTGCCGCTTTTCCTGTGCTTTAAAGGCGATTCGAATCTCCCTCCTGAAATCTGTTTCCTGCAATTCTGCCTTGCTTTCCAATCCTCTTCGTTGCCTTCCCTCAATATATTTGTGGACGAGAGTCATCATTTATAAGTCTGCAGGTTTGTGAATTGCAGTGCCCCTGAGCTCCATTTTTCAACTCGCTTTCTTGGGAGCTGGCCGCAAAAGCGCAGGATTGCTTCAGGCCCTATTCTGGTCCCGGGCGGCAGGCTGAGCCTGTGGTTAATTCTTCTTCCTGATGGGAAAATAGAGTGACCTGTGCCTGTCCCAACACCTAGAGCTAGTCTCTCATTGGTTCCCCCTCTTCCCGTTCATCCTCAGGACACATTGCAACCTGTACGGAACAGGAGGTTAAAGGTGCTGATTCTCCAAGGAGGGAGATTGCTAGTAAAGCGGCTGGAATGGCAAACCAGAGCACAAGGAGATGAGAAATAAGGTGCGTTTAGAAAACCTTTCCGGATCACACGGTGTACCATCTTCTGGGTTTCTCATGCATGCTTTCGATGTAGGAAGATGCCCTTGAACCTGGAGATTTGGGACCCATGGGATGGGTACCACGCAGTATTACTTTAAAGGGTCTGCGTTTGCTCACCCAACCTCACCAAACCTCTCAGCCCCAAGAGTGTCCACCCTTATGTCTCAATCAACTGTGGGTCTAGATATGGTCAATCCAGGTGGCATCACAGCCCCTGAACGAATTTTGTAAGAATTTCTCTCTCTTTCACTGTCTTTGTTTCACGGGTTTTTAAAAGTAATTGATTTTTATAATGGGGTTTACCTGCTTTTCACTGCTGTGTTTTTGCCGCTTTACACCCACTGGACTCACTTACAGAGAGATATCAATGCATAGGTTTTAAGATTCTTACTAGTCAGATATATTCTTGGGCGGTGAATAGGGGGTGTTGAGTCCAATTCACTGAGCAAGGAGTAGGTCTTGTCTATTACCTATTGGGTTTATGGAACGGTATATGAGCTAATTTGAAACCCTTGTTTTATGCATCACCCCACCTCACCTTTCCCGTTAAGCAGCCATAGTGTGTTTTCTAAACGTGTTACCCTGCTCTGATTTGTAATTCAGTTCAAGGGTAGCGGTTTTTATATTCCCTCTATAAGTGATATCTTATGATAAGTATCTTTTTCTGTGTGACTTATTTCACTTAGAATCGTCCTACCTAAATCCACTCATCTTGCTGCTACTAGCCTTATGACGTTGATTTCATGGCTGAGTGATATTCCATTGTACATAAGGACCACAACTTCTTTATCCATTTTTCTCTTTCCTGGGATATTTAAGGTGTAACGAAGTGGAGGTTCTTGTCAACAGAGCAGCCCTAAACTTTGGGGTGCCTGTGTCTTGCTGATTTTTAGTTTTCCCAATTTATACGCCCATGAGTGGAAGTTCCCTATGCTCCCTAGGCTGATTTTTTTCGATGTTTCAGGACACACCGTGCACTTCTCCAGAGTGGCTGTTGGCAATTTACATCCCGCCCATCAGCGTAGCCAGGCTCCCGTTTCTCCATGGCCTGTTTTGCATTTCTGGTTTTGACACTTTATTCAGCATGGCCCTTTTGACCGATGGGAAGCGAGACTTCTTTGTAGCGCTGATTTGCCTTTCCAGGTTGCTTGGTTGGCCAAAAAGGGCGTATGCGTTTTTTCCTGAATATATTCAGGAAAAAACGCATACGCCCTTTTTGGCCAAGGGCATCATTGTCGAGGTTTTGCCGCTTTTCCTGTGCTTTAAAGGCGATTCGAATCTCCCTCCTGAAATCTGTTTCCTGCAATTCTGCCTTGCTTTCCAATCCTCTTCGTTGCCTTCCCTCAATATATTTGTGGACGAGAGTCATCATTTATAAGTCTGCAGGTTTGTGAATTGCAGTGCCCCTGAGCTCCATTTTTCAACTCGCTTTCTTGGGAGCTGGCCGCAAAAGCGCAGGATTGCTTCAGGCCCTATTCTGGTCCCGGGCGGCAGGCTGAGCCTGTGGTTAATTCTTCTTCCTGATGGGAAAATAGAGTGACCTGTGCCTGTCCCAACACCTAGAGCTAGTCTCTCATTGGTTCCCCCTCTTCCCGTTCATCCTCAGGACAAATTGCAACCTGTACGGAACAGGAGGTTAAAGGTGCTGATTCTCCAAGGAGGGAGATTGCTAGTAAAGCGGCTGGAATGGCAAACCCGAGCACAAGGAGATGAGAAATGAGGTGCGTTTTGAAAACCTTTCCGGATCACACGGTGTACCATCTTCTGGGTTTCTCATGCATGCTTTCGATGTAGGAAGATGCCCTTGAACCTGGAGATTTGGGACCCATGGGATGGGTACCACGCAGTATTACTTTAAAGGGTCTGCGTTTGCTCACCCAACCTCACCAAACCTCTCAGCCCCAAGAGTGTCCACCCTTATGTCTCAATCAACTGTGGGTCTAGATATGGTCAATCCAGGTGGCATCACAGCCCCTGAACGAATTTTGTAAGAATTTCTCTCTCTTTCACTGTCTTTGTTTCACGGGTTTTTAAAAGTAATTGATTTTTATAATGGGGTTTACCTGCTTTTCACTGCTGTGTTTTTGCCGCTTTACACCCACTGGACTCACTTACAGAGAGATATCAATGCATAGGTTTTAAGATTCTTACTAGTCAGATATATTCTTGGGCGGTGAATAGGGGGTGTTGAGTCCAATTCACTGAGCAAGGAGTAGGTCTTGTCTATTACCTATTGGGTTTATGGAACGGTATCTAAGCTAATTTGAAACCCTTGTTTTATGCATCACCCCACCTCACCTTTCCCGTTAAGCAGCCATAGTGTGTTTTCTAAACGTGTTACCCTGCTCTGATTTGTAATTCAGTTCAAGGGTAGCGGTTTTTATATTCCCTCTATAAGTGATATCTTATGATAAGTATCTTTTTCTGTGTGACTTATTTCACTTAGAATCGTCCTACCTAAATCCACTCATCTTGCTGCTACTAGCCTTATGACGTTGATTTCATGGCTGAGTGATATTCCATTGTACATAAGGACCACAACTTCTTTATCCATTTTTCTCTTTCCTGGGATATTTAAGGTGTAACGAAGTGGAGGTTCTTGTCAACAGAGCAGCCCTAAACTTTGGGGTGCCTGTGTCTTGCTGATTTTTAGTTTTCCCAATTTATACGCCCATGAGTGGAAGTGCCCTATGGTCCCTAGGCTGATTTTTTTCGATGTTTCAGGACACACCGTGCACTTCTCCAGAGTGGCTGTTGGCAATTTACATCCCGCCCATCGGCGTAGCCAGGCTCCCGTTTCTCCATGGCCTGTTTTGCATTTCTGGTTTTGACACTTTATTCAGCATGGCCCTTTTGACCGATGGGAAGCGAGACTTCTTTGTAGCGCTGATTTGCCTTTCCAGGTTGCTTGGTTGGCCAAAAAGGGCGTATGCGTTTTTTCCTGAATATATTCAGGAAAAAACGCATACGCCCTTTTTGGCCAAGGGCATCATTGTCGAGGTTTTGCCGCTTTTCCTGTGCTTTAAAGGCGATTCGAATCTCCCTCTTGAAATCTGTTTCCTGCAATTCTGCCTTGCTTTCCAATCCTCTTCGTTGCCTTCCCTCAATATATTTGTGGACGAGAGTCATCATTTATAAGTCTGCAGGTTTGTGAATTGCAGTGCCCCTGAGCTCCATTTTTCAACTCGCTTTCTTGGGAGCTGGCCGCAAAAGCGCAGGATTGCTTCAGGCCCTATTCTGGTCCCGGGCGGCAGGCTGAGCCTGTGGTTAATTCTTCTTCCTGATGGGAAAATAGAGTGACCTGTGCCTGTCCCAACACCTAGAGCTAGTCTCTCATTGGTTCCCCCTCTTCCCGTTCATCCTCAGGACAAATTGCAACCTGTACGGAACAGGAGGTTAAAGGTGCTGATTCTCCAAGGAGGGAGATTGCTAGTAAAGCGGCTGGAATGGCAAACCCGAGCACAAGGAGATGAGAAATGAGGTGCGTTTTGAAAACCTTTCCGGATCACACGGTGTACCATCTTCTGGGTTTCTCATGCATGCTTTCGATGTAGGAAGATGCCCTTGAACCTGGAGATTTGGGACCCATGGGATGGGTACCACGCAGTATTACTTTAAAGGGTCTGCGTTTGCTCACCCAACCTCACCAAACCTCTCAGCCCCAAGAGTGTCCACCCTTATGTCTCAATCAACTGTGGGTCTAGATATGGTCAATCCAGGTGGCATCACAGCCCCTGAACGAATTTTGTAAGAATTTCTCTCTCTTTCACTGTCTTTGTTTCACGGGTTTTTAAAAGTAATTGATTTTTATGATGGGGTTTACCTGCTTTTCACTGCTGTGTTTTTGCCGCTTTACACCCACTTGACTCACTTACAGAGAGATATCAATGCATAGGTTTTAAGATTCTTACTAGTCAGATATATTCTTGGGCGGTGAATAGGGGGTGTTGAGTCCAATTCACTGAGCAAGGAGTAGGTCTTGTCTATTACCTATTGGGTTTATGGAACGGTATCTGAGCTAATTTGAAACCCTTGTTTTATGCATCACCCCACCTCACCTTTCCCGTTAAGCAGCCATAGTGTGTTTTCTAAACGTGTTACCCTGCTCTGATTTGTAATTCAGTTCAAGGGTAGCGGTTTTTATATTCCCTCTATAAGTGATATCTTATGATAAGTAACTTTTTCTGTGTGACTTATTTCACTTAGAATCGTCCTACCTAAATCCACTCATCTTGCTGCTACTAGCCTTATGACGTTGATTTCATGGCTGAGTGATATTCCATTGTACATAAGGACCACAACTTCTTTATCCATTTTTCTCTTTCCTGGGATATTTAAGGTGTAACGAAGTGGAGGTTCTTGTCAACAGAGCAGCCCTAAACTTTGGGGTGCCTGTGTCTTGCTGATTTTTAGTTTTCCCAATTTGTACGCCCATGAGTGGAAGTGCCCTATGCTCCCTAGGCTGATTTTTTTCGATGTTTCAGGACACACCGTGCACTTCTCCAGAGTGGCTGTTGGCAATTTACATCCCGCCCATCAGCGTAGCCAGGCTCCCGTTTCTCCATGGCCTGTTTTGCATTTCTGGTTTTGACACTTTATTCAGCATGGCCCTTTTGACCGATGGGAAGCGAGACTTCTTTGTAGCGCTGATTTGCCTTTCCAGGTTGCTTGGTTGGCCAAAAAGGGCGTATGCGTTTTTTCCTGAATATATTCAGGAAAAAACGCATACGCCCTTTTTGGCCAAGGGCATCATTGTCGAGGTTTTGCCGCTTTTCCTGTGCTTTAAAGGCGATTGGAATCTCCCTCCTGAAATCTGTTTCCTGCAATTCTGCCTTGCTTTCCAATCCTCTTCGTTGCCTTCCCTCAATATATTTGTGGACGAGAGTCATCATTTATAAGTCTGCAGGTTTGTGAATTGCAGTGCCCCTGAGCTCCATTTTTCAACTCGCTTTCTTGGGAGCTGGCCGCAAAAGCGCAGGATTGCTTCAGGCCCTATTCTGGTCCCGGGCGGCAGGCTGAGCCTGTGGTTAATTCTTCTTCCTGATGGGAAAATAGAGTGACCTGTGCCTGTCCCAACACCTAGAGCTAGTCTCTCATTGGTTCCCCCTCTTCCCGTTCATCCTCAGGACAAATTGCAACCTGTACGGAACAGGAGGTTAAAGGTGCTGATTCTCCAAGGAGGGAGATTGCTAGTAAAGCGGCTGGAATGGCAAACCCGAGCACAAGGAGATGAGAAATGAGGTGCGTTTTGAAAACCTTTCCGGATCACACGGTGTACCATCTTCTGGGTTTCTCATGCATGCTTTCGATGTAGGAAGATGCCCTTGAACCTGGAGATTTGGGACCCATGGGATGGGTACCACGCAGTATTACTTTAAAGGGTCTGCGTTTGCTCACCCAACCTCACCAAACCTCTCAGCCCCAAGAGTGTCCACCCTTATGTCTCAATCAACTGTGGGTCTAGATATGGTCAATCCAGGTGGCATCACAGCCCCTGAACGAATTTTGTAAGAATTTCTCTCTCTTTCACTGTCTTTGTTTCACGGGTTTTTAAAAGTAATTGATTTTTATAATGGGGTTTACCTGCTTTTCACTGCTGTGTTTTTGCCGCTTTACACCCACTTGACTCACTTACAGAGAGATATCAATGCATAGGTTTTAAGATTCTTACTAGTCAGATATATTCTTGGGCGGTGAATAGGGGCTGTTGAGTCCAATTCACTGAGCAAGGAGTAGGTCTTGTCTATTACCTATTGGGTTTATGGAACGGTATCTGAGCTAATTTGAAACCCTTGTTTTATGCATCACCCCACCTCACCTTTCCCGTTAAGCAGCCATAGTGTGTTTTCTAAACGTGTTACCCTGCTCTGATTTGTAATTCAGTTCAAGGGTAGCGGTTTTTATATTCCCTCTATAAGTGATATCTTATGATAAGTATCTTTTTCTGTGTGACTTATTTCACTTAGAATCGTCCTACCTAAATCCACTCATCTTGCTGCTACTAGCCTTATGACGTTGATTTCATGGCTGAGTGATATTCCATTGTACATAAGGACCACAACTTCTTTATCCATTTTTCTCTTTCCTGGGATATTTAAGGTGTAACGAAGTGGAGGTTCTTGTCAACAGAGCAGCCCTAAACTTTGGGGTGCCTGTGTCTTGCTGATTTTTAGTTTTCCCAATTTATACGCCCATGAGTGGAAGTGCCCTATGCTCCCTAGGCTGATTTTTTTCGATGTTTCAGGACACACCGTGCACTTCTCCAGAGTGGCTGTTGGCAATTTACATCCCGCCCATCAGCGTAGCCAGGCTCCCGTTTCTCCATGGCCTGTTTTGCATTTCTGGTTTTGACACTTTATTCAGCATGGCCCTTTTGACCGATGGGAAGCGAGACTTCTTTGTAGCGCTGATTTGCCTTTCCAGGTTGCTTGGTTGGCCAAAAAGGGCGTATGCGTTTTTTCCTGAATATATTCAGGAAAAAACGCATACGCCCTTTTTGGCCAAGGGCATCATTGTCGAGGTTTTGCCGCTTTTCCTGTGCTTTAAAGGCGATTGGAATCTCCCTCCTGAAATCTGTTTCCTGCAATTCTGCCTTGCTTTCCAATCCTCTTCGTTGCCTTCCCTCAATATATTTGTGGACGAGAGTCATCATTTATAAGTCTGCAGGTTTGTGAATTGCAGTGCCCCTGAGCTCCATTTTTCAACTCGCTTTCTTGGGAGCTGGCCGCAAAAGCGCAGGATTGCTTCAGGCCCTATTCTGGTCCCGGGCGGCAGGCTGAGCCTGTGGTTAATTCTTCTTCCTGATGGGAAAATAGAGTGACCTGTGCCTGTCCCAACACCTAGAGCTAATCTCTCATTGGTTCCCCCTCTTCCCGTTCATCCTCAGGACAAATTGCAACCTGTACGGAACAGGAGGTTAAAGGTGCTGATTCTCCAAGGAGGGAGATTGCTAGTAAAGCGGCTGGAATGGCAAACCCGAGCACAAGGAGATGAGAAATGAGGTGCGTTTTGAAAACCTTTCCGGATCACACGGTGTACCATCTTCTGGGTTTCTCATGCATGCTTTCGATGTAGGAAGATGCCCTTGAACCTGGAGATTTGGGACCCATGGGATGGGTACCACGCAGTATTACTTTAAAGGGTCTGCGTTTGCTCACCCAACCTCACCAAACCTCTCAGCCCCAAGAGTGTCCACCCTTATGTCTCAATCAACTGTGGGTCTAGATATGGTCAATCCAGGTGGCATCACAGCCCCTGAACGAATTTTGTAAGAATTTCTCTCTCTTTCACTGTCTTTGTTTCACGGGTTTTTAAAAGTAATTGATTTTTATAATGGGGTTTACCTGCTTTTCACTGCTGTGTTTTTGCCGCTTTACACCCACTGGACTCACTTACAGAGAGATATCAATGCATAGGTTTTAAGATTCTTACTAGTCAGATATATTCTTGGGCGGTGAATAGGGGGTGTTGAGTCCAATTCACTGAGCAAGGAGTAGGTCTTGTCTATTACCTATTGGGTTTATGGAACGGTATCTGAGCTAATTTGAAACCCTTGTTTTATGCATCACCCCACCTCACCTTTCCCGTTAAGCAGCCATAGTGTGTTTTCTAAACGTGTTACCCTGCTCTGATTTGTAATTCAGTTCAAGGGTAGCGGTTTTTATATTCCCTTTATAAGTGATATCTTATGATAAGTATCTTTTTCTGTGTGACTTATTTCACTTAGAATCGTCCTACCTAATTCCACTCATCTTGCTGCTACTAGCCTTATGACGTTGATTTCATGGCTGAGTGATATTCCATTGTACATAAGGACCACAACTTCTTTATCCATTTTTCTCTTTCCTGGGATATTTAAGGTGTAACGAAGTGGAGGTTCTTGTCAACAGAGCAGCCCTAAACTTTGGGGTGCCTGTGTCTTGCTGATTTTTAGTTTTCCCAATTTATACGCCCATGAGTGGAAGTGCCCTATGCTCCCTAAGCTGAGTTTTTTCGATGTTTCAGGACACACCGTGCACTTCCCCAGAGTGGCTGTTGGCAATTTACATCCCGCCCATCATCGTAGCTAGGCTCCCGTTTCTCCATGGCCTGTTTTGCATTTCTGGTTTTGAAACTTTATTCAGCATGGCCCTTTTGACCGATGGGAAGCGAGACTTCTTTGTAGCGCTGATTTGCCTTTCCAGGTTGCTTGGTTGGCCAAAAAGGGCGTATGCGTTTTTTCCTGAATATATTCAGGAAAAAACGCATACGCCCTTTTTGGCCAAGGGCATCATTGTCGAGGTTTTGCCGCTTTTCCTGTGCTTTAAAGGCGATTCGAATCTCCCTCCTGAAATCTGTTTCCTGCAATTCTGCCTTGCTTTCCAATCCTCTTCGTTGCCTTCCCTCAATATATTTGTGGACGAGAGTCATCATTTATAAGTCTGCAGGTTTGTGAATTGCAGTGCCCCTGAGCTCCATTTTTCAACTCGCTTTCTTGGGAGCTGGCCGCAAAAGCGCAGGATTGCTTCAGGCCCTATTCTGGTCCCGGGCGGCAGGCTGAGCCTGTGGTTAATTCTTCTTCCTGATGGGAAAATAGAGTGACCTGTGCCTGTCCCAACACCTAGAGCTAGTCTCTCATTGGTTCCCCCTCTTCCCGTTCATCCTCAGGACACATTGCAACCTGTACGGAACAGGAGGTTAAAGGTGCTGATTCTCCAAGGAGGGAGATTGCTAGTAAAGCGGCTGGAATGGCAAACCCGAGCACAAGGAGATGAGAAATGAGGTGCGTTTTGAAAACCTTTCCGGATCACACAGTGTACCATCTTCTGGGTTTCTCATGCATGCTTTCGATGTAGGAAGATGCCCTTGAACCTGGAGATTTGGGACCCATGGGATGGGTACCATGCAGTATTACTTTAAAGGGTCTGCGTTTGCTCACCCAACCTCACCAAACCTCTCAGCCCCAAGAGTTTCCACCCTTGTGTCTCAGTCAGCTGTGGGTCTAGATATGGTCAATCCAGGTGGCATCACAGCCCCTGAACGAATTTTGTAAGAATTTCTCTCTCTTTAACTGTCTTTGTTTCACGGGTTTTTAAAAGTAATTGATTTTTATAATGGGGTTTACCTGCTTTTCACTGCTGTGTTTTTGCCGCTTTACACCCACTGGACTCACTTACAGAGAGATATCAATGCATAGGTTTTAAGATTCTTACTAGTCAGATATATTCTTGGGCGGTGAATAGGGGGTGTTGAGTCCAATTCACTGAGCAAGGAGTAGGTCTTGTCTATTACCTATTCGGTTTATGGAACGGTATCTGAGCTAATTTGAAACCCTTGTTTTATGCATCACCCCACCTCACCTTTCCCGTTAAGCAGCCATAGTGTGTTTTCTAAACGTGTTATCCAGCTCTGATTTGTAATTCAGTTCAAGGGTAGCGGTTTTTATATTCCCTCTATAAGTGATATCTTATGATAAGTATCTTTTTCTGTGTGACTTATTTCACTTAGAATCGTCCTACCTAATTCCACTCATCTTGCTGCTACTAGCCTTATGACGTTGATTTCATGGCTGAGTGATATTCCATTGTACATAAGGACCACAACTTCTTTATCCATTTTTCTCTTTCCTGGGATATTTAAGGTGTAACGAAGTGGAGGTTCTTGTCAACAGAGCAGCCCTAAACTTTGGGGTGCCTGTGTCTTGCTGATTTTTAGTTTTCCCAATTTATACGCCCATGAGTGGAAGTGCCCTATGCTCCCTAAGCTGAGTTTTTTCGATGTTACAGGACACACCGTGCACTTCTCCAGAGTGGCTGTTGGCAATTTACATCCCGCCCATCAGCGTAGCCAGGCTCCCGTTTCTCCATGGCCTGTTTTGCATTTCTGGTTTTGACACTTTATTCAGCATGGCCCTTTTGACCGATGGGAAGCGAGACTTCTTTGTAGCGCTGATTTGCCTTTCCAGGTTGCTTGGTTGGCCAAAAAGGGCGTATGCGTTTTTTCCTGAATATATTCAGGAAAAAACGCATACGCCCTTTTTGGCCAAGGGCATCATTGTCGAGGTTTTGCCGCTTTTCCTGTGCTTTAAAGGCGATTGGAATCTCCCTCCTGAAATCTGTTTCCTGCAATTCTGCCTTGCTTTCCAATCCTCTTCGTTGCCTTCCCTCAATATATTTGTGGACGAGAGTCATCATTTATAAGTCTGCAGGTTTGTGAATTGCAGTGCCCCTGAGCTCCATTTTTCAACTCGCTTTCTTGGGAGCTGGCCGCAAAAGCGCAGGATTGCTTCAGGCCCTATTCTGGTCCCGGGCGGCAGGCTGAGCCTGTGGTTAATTCTTCTTCCTGATGGGAAAATAGAGTGACCTGTGCCTGTCCCAACACCTAGAGCTAGTCTCTCATTGGTTCCCCCTCTTCCCGTTCATCCTCAGGACAAATTGCAACCTGTACGGAACAGGAGGTTAAAGGTGCTGATTCTCCAAGGAGGGAGATTGCTAGTAAAGCGGCTGGAATGGCAAACCCGAGCACAAGGAGATGAGAAATGAGGTGCGTTTTGAAAACCTTTCCGGATCACACGGTGTACCATCTTCTGGGTTTCTCATGCATGCTTTCGATGTAGGAAGATGCCCTTGAACCTGGAGATTTGGGACCCATGGGATGGGTACCACGCAGTATTACTTTAAAGGGTCTGCGTTTGCTCACCCAACCTCACCAAACCTCTCAGCCCCAAGAGTGTCCACCCTTATGTCTCAATCAACTGTGGGTCTAGATATGGTCAATCCAGGTGGCATCACAGCCCCTGAACGAATTTTGTAAGAATTTCTCTCTCTTTCACTGTCTTTGTTTCACGGGTTTTTAAAAGTAATTGATTTTTATAATGGGGTTTACCTGCTTTTCACTGCTGTGTTTTTGCCGCTTTACACCCACTTGACTCACTTACAGAGAGATATCAATGCATAGGTTTTAAGATTCTTACTAGTCAGATATATTCTTGGGCGGTGAATAGGGGGTGTTGAGTCCAATTCACTGAGCAAGGAGTAGGTCTTGTCTATTACCTATTGGGTTTATGGAACGGTATCTGAGCTAATTTGAAACCCTTGTTTTATGCATCACCCCACCTCACCTTTCCCGTTAAGCAGCCATAGTGTGTTTTCTAAACGTGTTACCCTGCTCTGATTTGTAATTCAGTTCAAGGGTAGCGGTTTTTATATTCCCTCTATAAGTGATATCTTATGATAAGTATCTTTTTCTGTGTGACTTATTTCACTTAGAATCGTCCTACCTAAATCCACTCATCTTGCTGCTACTAGCCTTATGACGTTGATTTCATGGCTGAGTGATATTCCATTGTACATAAGGACCACAACTTCTTTATCCATTTTTCTCTTTCCTGGGATATTTAAGGTGTAACGAAGTGGAGGTTCTTGTCAACAGAGCAGCCCTAAACTTTGGGGTGCCTGTGTCTTGCTGATTTTTAGTTTTCCCAATTTATACGCCCATGAGTGGAAGTGCCCTATGCTCCCTAGGCTGATTTTTTTCGATGTTTCAGGACACACCGTGCACTTCTCCAGAGTGGCTGTTGGCAATTTACATCCCGCCCATCAGCGTAGCCAGGCTCCCGTTTCTCCATGGCCTGTTTTGCATTTCTGGTTTTGACACTTTATTCAGCATGGCCCTTTTGACCGATGGGAAGCGAGACTTCTTTGTAGCGCTGATTTGCCTTTCCAGGTTGCTTGGTTGGCCAAAAAGGGCGTATGCGTTTTTTCCTGAATATATTCAGGAAAAAACGCATACGCCCTTTTTGGCCAAGGGCATCATTGTCGAGGTTTTGCCGCTTTTCCTGTGCTTTAAAGGCGATTCGAATCTCCCTCCTGAAATCTGTTTCCTGCAATTCTGCCTTGCTTTCCAATCCTCTTCGTTGCCTTCCCTCAATATATTTGTGGACGAGAGTCATCATTTATAAGTCTGCAGGTTTGTGAATTGCAGTGCCCCTGAGCTCCATTTTTCAACTCGCTTTCTTGGGAGCTGGCCGCAAAAGCGCAGGATTGCTTCAGGCCCTATTCTGGTCCCGGGCGGCAGGCTGAGCCTGTGGTTAATTCTTCTTCCTGATGGGAAAATAGAGTGACCTGTGCCTGTCCCAACACCTAGAGCTAGTCTCTCATTGGTTCCCCCTCTTCCCGTTCATCCTCAGGACAAATTGCAACCTGTACGGAACAGGAGGTTAAAGGTGCTGATTCTCCAAGGAGGGAGATTGCTAGTAAAGCGGCTGGAATGGCAAACCCGAGCACAAGGAGATGAGAAATGAGGTGCGTTTTGAAAACCTTTCCGGATCACACGGTGTACCATCTTCTGGGTTTCTCATGCATGCTTTCGATGTAGGAAGATGCCCTTGAACCTGGAGATTTGGGACCCATGGGATGGGTACCACGCAGTATTACTTTAAAGGGTCTGCGTTTGCTCACCCAACCTCACCAAACCTCTCAGCCCCAAGAGTGTCCACCCTTATGTCTCAATCAACTGTGGGTCTAGATATGGTCAATCCAGGTGGCATCACAGCCCCTGAACGAATTTTGTAAGAATTTCTCTCTCTTTCACTGTCTTTGTTTCACGGGTTTTTAAAAGTAATTGATTTTTATAATGGGGTTTACCTGCTTTTCACTGCTGTGTTTTTGCCGCTTTACACCCACTTGACTCACTTACAGAGAGATATCAATGCATAGGTTTTAAGATTCTTACTAGTCAGATATATTCTTGGGCGGTGAATAGGGGGTGTTGAGTCCAATTCACTGAGCAAGGAGTAGGTCTTGTCTATTACCTATTGGGTTTATGGAACGGTATCTGAGCTAATTTGAAACCCTTGTTTTATGCATCACCCCACCTCACCTTTCCCGTTAAGCAGCCATAGTGTGTTTTCTAAACGTGTTACCCTGCTCTGATTTGTAATTCAGTTCAAGGGTAGCGGTTTTTATATTCCCTCTATAAGTGATATCTTATGATAAGTATCTTTTTCTGTGTGACTTATTTCACTTAGAATCGTCCTACCTAATTCCACTCATCTTGCTGCTACTAGCCTTATGACGTTGATTTCATGGCTGAGTGATATTCCATTGTACATAAGGACCACAACTTCTTTATCCATTTTTCTCTTTCCTGGGATATTTAAGGTGTAACGAAGTGGAGGTTCTTGTCAACAGAGCAGCCCTAAACTTTGGGGTGCCTGTGTCTTGCTGATTTTTAGTTTTCCCAATTTATACGCCCATGAGTGGAAGTGCCCTATGCTCCCTAAGCTGAGTTTTTTCGATGTTTCAGGACACACCGTGCACTTCCCCAGAGTGGCTGTTGGCAATTTACATCCCGCCCATCATCGTAGCCAGGCTCCCGTTTCTCCATGGCCTGTTTTGCATTTCTGGTTTTGACACTTTATTCAGCATGGCCCTTTTGACCGATGGGAAGCGAGACTTCTTTGTAGCACTGATTTGCCTTTCCAGGTTGCTTGGTTGGCCAAAAAGGGCGTATGCGTTTTTTCCTGAATATATTCAGGAAAAAACGCATACGCCCTTTTTGGCCAAGGGCATCATTGTCGAGGTTTTGCCGCTTTTCCTGTGCTTTAAAGGCGATTCGAATCTCCCTCCTGAAATCTGTTTCCTGCAATTCTGCCTTGCTTTCCAATCCTCTTCGTTGCCTTCCCTCAATATATTTGTGGACGAGAGTCATCATTTATAAGTCTGCAGGTTTGTGAATTGCAGTGCCCCTGAGCTCCATTTTTCAACTCGCTTTCTTGGGAGCTGGCCGCAAAAGCGCAGGATTGCTTCAGGCCCTATTCTGGTCCCGGGCGGCAGGCTGAGCCTGTGGTTAATTCTTCTTCCTGATGGGAAAATAGAGTGACCTGTGCCTGTCCCAACACCTAGAGCTAGTCTCTCATTGGTTCCCCCTCTTCCCGTTCATCCTCAGGACAAATTGCAACCTGTACGGAACAGGAGGTTAAAGGTGCTGATTCTCCAAGGAGGGAGATTGCTAGTAAAGCGGCTGGAATGGCAAACCCGAGCACAAGGAGATGAGAAATGAGGTGCGTTTTGAAAACCTTTCCGGATCACACGGTGTACCATCTTCTGGGTTTCTCATGCATGCTTTCGATGTAGGAAGATGCCCTTGAACCTGGAGATTTGGGACCCATGGGATGGGTACCACGCAGTATTACTTTAAAGGGTCTGCGTTTGCTCACCCAACCTCACCAAACCTCTCAGCCCCAAGAGTGTCCACCCTTATGTCTCAATCAACTGTGGGTCTAGATATGGTCAATCCAGGTGGCATCACAGCCCCTGAACGAATTTTGTAAGAATTTCTCTCTCTTTCACTGTCTTTGTTTCACGGGTTTTTAAAAGTAATTGATTTTTATAATGGGGTTTACCTGCTTTTCACTGCTGTGTTTTTGCCGCTTTACACCCACTGGACTCACTTACAGAGAGATATCAATGCATAGGTTTTAAGATTCTTACTAGTCAGATATATTCTTGGGCGGTGAATAGGGGGTGTTGAGTCCAATTCACTGAGCAAGGAGTAGGTCTTGTCTATTACCTATTGGGTTTATGGAACGGTATCTGAGCTAATTTGAAACCCTTGTTTTATGCATCACCCCACCTCACCTTTCCCGTTAAGCAGCCATAGTGTGTTTTCTAAACGTGTTACCCTGCTCTGATTTGTAATTCAGTTCAAGGGTAGCGGTTTTTATATTCCCTCTATAAGTGATATCTTATGATAAGTATCTTTTTCTGTGTGACTTATTTCACTTAGAATCGTCCTACCTAAATCCACTCATCTTGCTGCTACTAGCCTTATGACGTTGATTTCATGGCTGAGTGATATTCCATTGTACATAAGGACCACAACTTCTTTATCCATTTTTCTCTTTCCTGGGATATTTAAGGTGTAACGAAGTGGAGGTTCTTGTCAACAGAGCAGCCCTAAACTTTGGGGTGCCTGTGTCTTGCTGATTTTTAGTTTTCCCAATTTATACGCCCATGAGTGGAAGTGCCCTATGCTCCCTAAGCTGATTTTTTTCGATGTTTCAGGACACACCGTGCACTTCTCCAGAGTGGCTGTTGGCAATTTACATCCCGCCCATCAGCGTAGCCAGGCTCCCGTTTCTCCATGGCCTGTTTTGCATTTCTGGTTTTGACACTTTATTCAGCATGGCCCTTTTGACCGATGGGAAGCGAGACTTCTTTGTAGCGCTGATTTGCCTTTCCAGGTTGCTTGGTTGGCCAAAAAGGGCGTATGCGTTTTTTCCTGAATATATTCAGGAAAAAACATATACGCCCTTTTTGGCCAAGGGCATCATTGTCGAGGTTTTGCCGCTTTTCCTGTGCTTTAAAGGCGATTCGAATCTCCCTCCTGAAATCTGTTTCCTGCAATTCTGCCTTGCTTTCCAATCCTCTACGTTGCCTTCCCTCAATATATTTGTGGACGAGAGTCATCATTTATAAGTCTGCAGGTTTGTGAATTGCAGTGCCCCTGAGCTCCATTTTTCAACTCGCTTTCTTGGGAGCTGGCCGCAAAAGCGCAGGATTGCTTCAGGCCCTATTCTGGTCCCGGGCGGCAGGCTGAGCCTGTGGTTAATTCTTCTTCCTGATGGGAAAATAGAGTGACCTGTGCCTGTCCCAACACCTAGAGCTAGTCTCTCATTGGTTCCCCCTCTTCCCGTTCATCCTCAGGACACATTGCAACCTGTACGGAACAGGAGGTTAAAGGTGCTGATTCTCCAAGGAGGGAGATTGCTAGTAAAGCGGCTGGAATGGCAAACCCGAGCACAAGGAGATGAGAAATGAGGTGCGTTTTGAAAACCTTTCTGGATCACACGGTGTACCATCTTCTGGGTTTCTCATGCATGCTTTCGATTTAGGAAGATGCCCTTGAACCTGGAGATTTGGGACCCATGGGATGGGTACCACGCAGTATTACTTTAAAGGGTCTGCGTTTGCTCACCCAACCTCACCAAACCTCTCAGCCCCAAGAGTGTCCACCCTTATGTCTCAATCAACTGTGGGTCTAGATATGGTCAATCCAGGTGGCATCACAGCCCCTGAACGAATTTTGTAAGAATTTCTCTCTCTTTCACTGTCTTTGTTTCACGGGTTTTTAAAAGTAATTGATTTTTATAATGGGGTTTACCTGCTTTTCACTGCTGTGTTTTTGCCGCTTTACACCCACTGGACTCACTTACAGAGAGATATCAATGCATAGGTTTTAAGATTCTTACTAGTCAGATATATTCTTGGGCGGTGAATAGGGGCTGTTGAGTCCAATTCACTGAGCAAGGAGTAGGTCTTGTCTATTACCTATTGGGTTTATGGAACGGTATATGAGCTAATTTGAAACCCTTGTTTTATGCATCACCCCACCTCACCTTTCCCGTTAAGCAGCCATAGTGTGTTTTCTAAACGTGTTACCCTGCTCTGATTTGTAATTCAGTTCAAGGGTAGCGGTTTTTATATTCCCTCTATAAGTGATATCTTATGATAAGTATCTTTTTCTGTGTGACTTATTTCACTTAGAATCGTCCTACCTAAATCCACTCATCTTGCTGCTACTAGCCTTATGACGTTGATTTCATGGCTGAGTGATATTCCATTGTACATAAGGACCACAACTTCTTTATCCATTTTTCTCTTTCCTGGGATATTTAAGGTGTAACGAAGTGGAGGTTCTTGTCAACAGAGCAGCCCTAAACTTTGGGGTGCCTGTGTCTTGCTGATTTTTAGTTTTCCCAATTTATACGCCCATGAGTGGAAGTGCCCTATGCTCCCTAAGCTGATTTTTTTCGATGTTTCAGGACACACCGTGCACTTCTCCAGAGTGGCTGTTGGCAATTTACATCCCGCCCATCAGCGTAGCCAGGCTCCCGTTTCTCCATGGCCTGTTTTGCATTTCTGGTTTTGACACTTTATTCAGCATGGCCCTTTTGACCGATGGGAAGCGAGACTTCTTTGTAGCGCTGATTTGCCTTTCCAGGTTGCTTGGTTGGCCAAAAAGGGCGTATGCGTTTTTCCTGAATATATTCAGGAAAAAACGCATACGCCCTTTTTGGCCAAGGGCATCATTGTCGAGGTTTTGCCGCTTTTCCTGTGCTTTAAAGGCGATTGGAATCTCCCTCCTGAAATCTGTTTCCTGCAATTCTGCCTTGCTTTCCAATCCTCTTCGTTGCCTTCCCTCAATATATTTGTGGACGAGAGTCATCATTTATAAGTCTGCAGGTTTGTGAATTGCAGTGCCCCTGAGCTCCATTTTTCAACTCGCTTTCTTGGGAGCTGGCCGCAAAAGCGCAGGATTGCTTCAGGCCCTATTCTGGTCCCGGGCGGCAGGCTGAGCCTGTGGTTAATTCTTCTTCCTGATGGGAAAATAGAGTGACCTGTGCCTGTCCCAACACCTAGAGCTAGTCTCTCATTGGTTCCCCCTCTTCCCGTTCATCCTCAGGACAAATTGCAACCTGTACGGAACAGGAGGTTAAAGGTGCTGATTCTCCAAGGAGGGAGATTGCTAGTAAAGCGGCTGGAATGGCAAACCCGAGCACAAGGAGATGAGAAATGAGGTGCGTTTTGAAAACCTTTCCGGATCACACGGTGTACCATCTTCTGGGTTTCTCATGCATGCTTTCGATGTAGGAAGATGCCCTTGAACCTGGAGATTTGGGACCCATGGGATGGGTACCACGCAGTATTACTTTAAAGGGTCTGCGTTTGCTCACCCAACCTCACCAAACCTCTCAGCCCCAAGAGTGTCCACCCTTATGTCTCAATCAACTGTGGGTCTAGATATGGTCAATCCAGGTGGCATCACAGCCCCTGAACGAATTTTGTAAGAATTTCTCTCTCTTTCACTGTCTTTGTTTCACGGGTTTTTAAAAGTAATTGATTTTTATAATGGGGTTTACCTGCTTTTCACTGCTGTGTTTTTGCCGCTTTACACCCACTGGACTCACTTACAGAGAGATATCAATGCATAGGTTTTAAGATTCTTACTAGTCAGATATATTCTTGGGCGGTGAATAGGGGGTGTTGAGTCCAATTCACTGAGCAAGGAGTAGGTCTTGTCTATTACCTATTGGGTTTATGGAACGGTATCTGAGCTAATTTGAAACCCTTGTTTTATGCATCACCCCACCTCACCTTTCCCGTTAAGCAGCCATAGTGTGTTTTCTAAACGTGTTACCCTGCTCTGATTTGTAATTCAGTTCAAGGGTAGCGGTTTTTATATTCCCTCTATAAGTGATATCTTATGATAAGTATCTTTTTCTGTGTGACTTATTTCACTTAGAATCGTCCTACCTAAATCCACTCATCTTGCTGCTACTAGCCTTATGACGTTGATTTCATGGCTGAGTGATATTCCATTGTACATAAGGACCACAACTTCTTTATCCATTTTTCTCTTTCCTGGGATATTTAAGGTGTAACGAAGTGGAGGTTCTTGTCAACAGAGCAGCCCTAAACTTTGGGGTGCCTGTGTCTTGCTGATTTTTAGTTTTCCCAATTTATACGCCCATGAGTGGAAGTGCCCTATGCTCCCTAAGCTGAGTTTTTTCGATGTTTCAGGACACACCGTGCACTTCCCCAGAGTGGCTGTTGGCAATTTACATCCCGCCCATCATCGTAGCCAGGCTCCCGTTTCTCCATGGCCTGTTTTGCATTTCTGGTTTTGACACTTTATTCAGCATGGCCCTTTTGACCGATGGGAAGCGAGACTTCTTTGTAGCACTGATTTGCCTTTCCAGGTTGCTTGGTTGGCCAAAAAGGGCGTATGCGTTTTTTCCTGAATATATTCAGGAAAAAACGCATACGCCCTTTTTGGCCAAGGGCATCATTGTCGAGGTTTTGCCGCTTTTCCTGTGCTTTAAAGGCGATTCGAATCTCCCTCCTGAAATCTGTTTCCTGCAATTCTGCCTTGCTTTCCAATCCTCTTCGTTGCCTTCCCTCAATATATTTGTGGACGAGAGTCATCATTTATAAGTCTGCAGGTTTGTGAATTGCAGTGCCCCTGAGCTCCATTTTTCAACTCGCTTTCTTGGGAGCTGGCCGCAAAAGCGCAGGATTGCTTCAGGCCCTATTCTGGTCCCGGGCGGCAGGCTGAGCCTGTGGTTAATTCTTCTTCCTGATGGGAAAATAGAGTGACCTGTGCCTGTCCCAACACCTAGAGCTAGTCTCTCATTGGTTCCCCCTCTTCCCGTTCATCCTCAGGACAAATTGCAACCTGTACGGAACAGGAGGTTAAAGGTGCTGATTCTCCAAGGAGGGAGATTGCTAGTAAAGCGGCTGGAATGGCAAACCCGAGCACAAGGAGATGAGAAATGAGGTGCGTTTTGAAAACCTTTCCGGATCACACGGTGTACCATCTTCTGGGTTTCTCATGCATGCTTTCGATGTAGGAAGATGCCCTTGAACCTGGAGATTTGGGACCCATGGGATGGGTACCACGCAGTATTACTTTAAAGGGTCTGCGTTTGCTCACCCAACCTCACCAAACCTCTCAGCCCCAAGAGTGTCCACCCTTATGTCTCAATCAACTGTGGGTCTAGATATGGTCAATCCAGGTGGCATCACAGCCCCTGAACGAATTTTGTAAGAATTTCTCTCTCTTTCACTGTCTTTGTTTCACGGGTTTTTAAAAGTAATTGATTTTTATAATGGGGTTTACCTGCTTTTCACTGCTGTGTTTTTGCCGCTTTACACCCACTGGACTCACTTACAGAGAGATATCAATGCATAGGTTTTAAGATTCTTACTAGTCAGATATATTCTTGGGCGGTGAATAGGGGGTGTTGAGTCCAATTCACTGAGCAAGGAGTAGGTCTTGTCTATTACCTATTGGGTTTATGGAACGGTATCTGAGCTAATTTGAAACCCTTGTTTTATGCATCACCCCACCTCACCTTTCCCGTTAAGCAGCCATAGTGTGTTTTCTAAACGTGTTACCCTGCTCTGATTTGTAATTCAGTTCAAGGGTAGCGGTTTTTATATTCCCTCTATAAGTGATATCTTATGATAAGTATCTTTTTCTGTGTGACTTATTTCACTTAGAATCGTCCTACCTAAATCCACTCATCTTGCTGCTACTAGCCTTATGACGTTGATTTCATGGCTGAGTGATATTCCATTGTACATAAGGACCACAACTTCTTTATCCATTTTTCTCTTTCCTGGGATATTTAAGGTGTAACGAAGTGGAGGTTCTTGTCAACAGAGCAGCCCTAAACTTTGGGGTGCCTGTGTCTTGCTGATTTTTAGTTTTCCCAATTTATACGCCCATGAGTGGAAGTGCCCTATGCTCCCTAAGCTGATTTTTTTCGATGTTTCAGGACACACCGTGCACTTCTCCAGAGTGGCTGTTGGCAATTTACATCCCGCCCATCAGCGTAGCCAGGCTCCCGTTTCTCCATGGCCTGTTTTGCATTTCTGGTTTTGACACTTTATTCAGCATGGCCCTTTTGACCGATGGGAAGCGAGACTTCTTTGTAGCGCTGATTTGCCTTTCCAGGTTGCTTGGTTGGCCAAAAAGGGCGTATGCGTTTTTTCCTGAATATATTCAGGAAAAAACATATACGCCCTTTTTGGCCAAGGGCATCATTGTCGAGGTTTTGCCGCTTTTCCTGTGCTTTAAAGGCGATTGGAATCTCCCTCCTGAAATCTGTTTCCTGCAATTCTGCCTTGCTTTCCAATCCTCTACGTTGCCTTCCCTCAATATATTTGTGGACGAGAGTCATCATTTATAAGTCTGCAGGTTTGTGAATTGCAGTGCCCCTGAGCTCCATTTTTCAACTCGCTTTCTTGGGAGCTGGCCGCAAAAGCGCAGGATTGCTTCAGGCCCTATTCTGGTCCCGGGCGGCAGGCTGAGCCTGTGGTTAATTCTTCTTCCTGATGGGAAAATAGAGTGACCTGTGCCTGTCCCAACACCTAGAGCTAGTCTCTCATTGGTTCCCCCTCTTCCCGTTCATCCTCAGGACACATTGCAACCTGTACGGAACAGGAGGTTAAAGGTGCTGATTCTCCAAGGAGGGAGATTGCTAGTAAAGCGGCTGGAATGGCAAACCCGAGCACAAGGAGATGAGAAATGAGGTGCGTTTTGAAAACCTTTCTGGATCACACGGTGTACCATCTTCTGGGTTTCTCATGCATGCTTTCGATTTAGGAAGATGCCCTTGAACCTGGAGATTTGGGACCCATGGGATGGGTACCACGCAGTATTACTTTAAAGGGTCTGCGTTTGCTCACCCAACCTCACCAAACCTCTCAGCCCCAAGAGTGTCCACCCTTATGTCTCAATCAACTGTGGGTCTAGATATGGTCAATCCAGGTGGCATCACAGCCCCTGAACGAATTTTGTAAGAATTTCTCTCTCTTTCACTGTCTTTGTTTCACGGGTTTTTAAAAGTAATTGATTTTTATAATGGGGTTTACCTGCTTTTCACTGCTGTGTTTTTGCCGCTTTACACCCACTGGACTCACTTACAGAGAGATATCAATGCATAGGTTTTAAGATTCTTACTAGTCAGATATATTCTTGGGCGGTGAATAGGGGGTGTTGAGTCCAATTCACTGAGCAAGGAGTAGGTCTTGTCTATTACCTATTGGGTTTATGGAACGGTATCTGAGCTAATTTGAAACCCTTGTTTTATGCATCACCCCACCTCACCTTTCCCGTTAAGCAGCCATAGTGTGTTTTCTAAACGTGTTACCCTGCTCTGATTTGTAATTCAGTTCAAGGGTAGCGGTTTTTATATTCCCTCTATAAGTGATATCTTATGATAAGTATCTTTTTCTGTGTGACTTATTTCACTTAGAATCGTCCTACCTAAATCCACTCATCTTGCTGCTACTAGCCTTATGACGTTGATTTCATGGCTGAGTGATATTCCATTGTACATAAGGACCACAACTTCTTTATCCATTTTTCTCTTTCCTGGGATATTTAAGGTGTAACGAAGTGGAGGTTCTTGTCAACAGAGCAGCCCTAAACTTTGGGGTGCCTGTGTCTTGCTGATTTTTAGTTTTCCCAATTTATACGCCCATGAGTGGAAGTGCCCTATGCTCCCTAAGCTGATTTTTTTCGATGTTTCAGGACACACCGTGCACTTCTCCAGAGTGGCTGTTGGCAATTTACATCCCGCCCATCAGCGTAGCCAGGCTCCCGTTTCTCCATGGCCTGTTTTGCATTTCTGGTTTTGACACTTTATTCAGCATGGCCCTTTTGACCGATGGGAAGCGAGACTTCTTTGTAGCGCTGATTTGCCTTTCCAGGTTGCTTGGTTGGCCAAAAAGGGCGTATGCGTTTTTTCCTGAATATACTCAGGAAAAAACGCATACGCCCTTTTTGGCCAAGGGCATCATTGTCGAGGTTTTGCCGCTTTTCCTGTGCTTTAAAGGCGATTCGAATCTCCCTCCTGAAATCTGTTTCCTGCAATTCTGCCTTGCTTTCCAATCCTCTTCGTTGCCTTCCCTCAATATATTTGTGGACGAGAGTCATCATTTATAAGTCTGCAGGTTTGTGAATTGCAGTGCCCCTGAGCTCCATTTTTCAACTCGCTTTCTTGGGAGCTGGCCGCAAAAGCGCAGGATTGCTTCAGGCCCTATTCTGGTCCCGGGCGGCAGGCTGAGCCTGTGGTTAATTCTTCTTCCTGATGGGAAAATAGAGTGACCTGTGCCTGTCCCAACACCTAGAGCTAGTCTCTCATTGGTTCCCCCTCTTCCCGTTCATCCTCAGGACAAATTGCAACCTGTACGGAACAGGAGGTTAAAGGTGCTGATTCTCCAAGGAGGGAGATTGCTAATAAAGCGGCTGGAATGGCGAACCCGAGCACAAGGAGATGAGAAATGAGGTGCGTTTTAGAAACCTTTACGCATCACACGGTGTACCATCTTCTGGGTTTCTCATGCATGTTTTCGATGTAGGAAGATGCCCTTGAACCTGGACATTTCGGACCCATGGGATGGGTACCACGCAGTATTACTTCAAAGGGACTGCGTTTGCTCACCCAACCTCACCAAACCTCTGAGTCCCAAGAGTGTCCACCCTTATGTCTCAATCAACTGTGGGTCTAGATATGGTCAATCCAGGTGGCATCACAGCCCCTGAACGAATTTTGTAAGAATTTCTCTCTCTTTCACTGTCTTTGTTTCACGGGTTTTTAAAAGTAATTGATTTTTATAATGGGGTTTACCTGCTTTTCACTGCTGTGTTTTTGCCGCTTTACACCCACTGGACTCACTTACAGAGAGATATCAATGCATAGGTTTTAAGATTCTTACTAGTCAGATATATTCTTGGGCGGTGAATAGGGGCTGTTGAGTCCAATTCACTGAGCAAGGAGTAGGTCTTGTCTATTACCTATTGGGTTTATGGAACGGTATATGAGCTAATTTGAAACCCTTGTTTTATGCATCACCCCACCTCACCTTTCCCGTTAAGCAGCCATAGTGTGTTTTCTAAACGTGTTACCCTGCTCTGATTTGTAATTCAGTTCAAGGGTAGCGGTTTTTATATTCCCTCTATAAGTGATATCTTATGATAAGTATCTTTTTCTGTGTGACTTATTTCACTTAGAATCGTCCTACCTAAATCCACTCATCTTGCTGCTACTAGCCTTATGACGTTGATTTCATGGCTGAGTGATATTCCATTGTACATAAGGACCACAACTTCTTTATCCATTTTTCTCTTTCCTGGGATATTTAAGGTGTAACGAAGTGGAGGTTCTTGTCAACAGAGCAGCCCTAAACTTTGGGGTGCCTGTGTCTTGCTGATTTTTAGTTTTCCCAATTTATACGCCCATGAGTGGAAGTGCCCTATGCTCCCTAAGCTGATTTTTTTCGATGTTTCAGGACACACCGTGCACTTCTCCAGAGTGGCTGTTGGCAATTTACATCCCGCCCATCAGCGTAGCCAGGCTCCCGTTTCTCCATGGCCTGTTTTGCATTTCTGGTTTTGACACTTTATTCAGCATGGCCCTTTTGACCGATGGGAAGCGAGACTTCTTTGTAGCGCTGATTTGCCTTTCCAGGTTGCTTGGTTGGCCAAAAAGGGCGTATGCGTTTTTTCCTGAATATATTCAGGAAAAAACGCATACGCCCTTTTTGGCCAAGGGCATCATTGTCGAGGTTTTGCCGCTTTTCCTGTGCTTTAAAGGCGATTGGAATCTCCCTCCTGAAATCTGTTTCCTGCAATTCTGCCTTGCTTTCCAATCCTCTTCGTTGCCTTCCCTCAATATATTTGTGGACGAGAGTCATCATTTATAAGTCTGCAGGTTTGTGAATTGCAGTGCCCCTGAGCTCCATTTTTCAACTCGCTTTCTTGGGAGCTGGCCGCAAAAGCGCAGGATTGCTTCAGGCCCTATTCTGGTCCCGGGCGGCAGGCTGAGCCTGTGGTTAATTCTTCTTCCTGATGGGAAAATAGAGTGACCTGTGCCTGTCCCAACACCTAGAGCTAGTCTCTCATTGGTTCCCCCTCTTCCCGTTCATCCTCAGGACAAATTGCAACCTGTACGGAACAGGAGGTTAAAGGTGCTGATTCTCCAAGGAGGGAGATTGCTAGTAAAGCGGCTGGAATGGCAAACCCGAGCACAAGGAGATGAGAAATGAGGTGCGTTTTGAAAACCTTTCCGGATCACACGGTGTACCATCTTCTGGGTTTCTCATGCATGCTTTCGATGTAGGAAGATGCCCTTGAACCTGGAGATTTGGGACCCATGGGATGGGTACCACGCAGTATTACTTTAAAGGGTCTGCGTTTGCTCACCCAACCTCACCAAACCTCTCAGCCCCAAGAGTGTCCACCCTTATGTCTCAATCAACTGTGGGTCTAGATATGGTCAATCCAGGTGGCATCACAGCCCCTGAACGAATTTTGTAAGAATTTCTCTCTCTTTCACTGTCTTTGTTTCACGGGTTTTTAAAAGTAATTGATTTTTATAATGGGGTTTACCTGCTTTTCACTGCTGTGTTTTTGCCGCTTTACACCCACTTGACTCACTTACAGAGAGATATCAATGCATAGGTTTTAAGATTCTTACTAGTCAGATATATTCTTGGGCGGTGAATAGGGGGTGTTGAGTCCAATTCACTGAGCAAGGAGTAGGTCTTGTCTATTACCTATTGGGTTTATGGAACGGTATCTGAGCTAATTTGAAACCCTTGTTTTATGCATCACCCCACCTCACCTTTCCCGTTAAGCAGCCATAGTGTGTTTTCTAAACGTGTTACCCTGCTCTGATTTGTAATTCAGTTCAAGGGTAGCGGTTTTTATATTCCCTCTATAAGTGATATCTTATGATAAGTATCTTTTTCTGTGTGACTTATTTCACTTAGAATCGTCCTACCTAAATCCACTCATCTTGCTGCTACTAGCCTTATGACGTTGATTTCATGGCTGAGTGATATTCCATTGTACATAAGGACCACAACTTCTTTATCCATTTTTCTCTTTCCTGGGATATTTAAGGTGTAACGAAGTGGAGGTTCTTGTCAACAGAGCAGCCCTAAACTTTGGGGTGCCTGTGTCTTGCTGATTTTTAGTTTTCCCAATTTATACGCCCATGAGTGGAAGTGCCCTATGCTCCCTAGGCTGATTTTTTTCGATGTTTCAGGACACACCGTGCACTTCTCCAGAGTGGCTGTTGGCAATTTACATCCCGCCCATCAGCGTAGCCAGGCTCCCGTTTCTCCATGGCCTGTTTTGCATTTCTGGTTTTGACACTTTATTCAGCATGGCCCTTTTGACCGATGGGAAGCGAGACTTCTTTGTAGCGCTGATTTGCCTTTCCAGGTTGCTTGGTTGGCCAAAAAGGGCGTATGCGTTTTTTCCTGAATATATTCAGGAAAAAACGCATACGCCCTTTTTGGCCAAGGGCATCATTGTCGAGGTTTTGCCGCTTTTCCTGTGCTTTAAAGGCGATTCGAATCTCCCTCCTGAAATCTGTTTCCTGCAATTCTGCCTTGCTTTCCAATCCTCTTCGTTGCCTTCCCTCAATATATTTGTGGACGAGAGTCATCATTTATAAGTCTGCAGGTTTGTGAATTGCAGTGCCCCTGAGCTCCATTTTTCAACTCGCTTTCTTGGGAGCTGGCCGCAAAAGCGCAGGATTGCTTCAGGCCCTATTCTGGTCCCGGGCGGCAGGCTGAGCCTGTGGTTAATTCTTCTTCCTGATGGGAAAATAGAGTGACCTGTGCCTGTCCCAACACCTAGAGCTAGTCTCTCATTGGTTCCCCCTCTTCCCGTTCATCCTCAGGACAAATTGCAACCTGTACGGAACAGGAGGTTAAAGGTGCTGATTCTCCAAGGAGGGAGATTGCTAGTAAAGCGGCTGGAATGGCAAACCCGAGCACAAGGAGATGAGAAATGAGGTGCGTTTTGAAAACCTTTCCGGATCACACGGTGTACCATCTTCTGGGTTTCTCATGCATGCTTTCGATGTAGGAAGATGCCCTTGAACCTGGAGATTTGGGACCCATGGGATGGGTACCACGCAGTATTACTTTAAAGGGTCTGCGTTTGCTCACCCAACCTCACCAAACCTCTCAGCCCCAAGAGTGTCCACCCTTATGTCTCAATCAACTGTGGGTCTAGATATGGTCAATCCAGGTGGCATCACAGCCCCTGAACGAATTTTGTAAGAATTTCTCTCTCTTTCACTGTCTTTGTTTCACGGGTTTTTAAAAGTAATTGATTTTTATAATGGGGTTTACCTGCTTTTCACTGCTGTGTTTTTGCCGCTTTACACCCACTGGACTCACTTACAGAGAGATATCAATGCATAGGTTTTAAGATTCTTACTAGTCAGATATATTCTTGGGCGGTGAATAGGGGGTGTTGAGTCCAATTCACTGAGCAAGGAGTAGGTCTTGTCTATTACCTATTGGGTTTATGGAACGGTATCTGAGCTAATTTGAAACCCTTGTTTTATGCATCACCCCACCTCACCTTTCCCGTTAAGCAGCCATAGTGTGTTTTCTAAACGTGTTACCCTGCTCTGATTTGTAATTCAGTTCAAGGGTAGCGGTTTTTATATTCCCTCTATAAGTGATATCTTATGATAAGTATCTTTTTCTGTGTGACTTATTTCACTTAGAATCGTCCTACCTAATTCCACTCATCTTGCTGCTACTAGCCTTATGACGTTGATTTCATGGCTGAGTGATATTCCATTGTACATAAGGACCACAACTTCTTTATCCATTTTTCTCTTTCCTGGGATATTTAAGGTGTAACGAAGTGGAGGTTCTTGTCAACAGAGCAGCCCTAAACTTTGGGGTGCCTGTGTCTTGCTGATTTTTAGTTTTCCCAATTTATACGCCCATGAGTGGAAGTGCCCTATGCTCCCTAAGCTGAGTTTTTTCGATGTTTCAGGACACACCGTGCACTTCCCCAGAGTGGCTGTTGGCAATTTACATCCCGCCCATCATCGTAGCCAGGCTCCCGTTTCTCCATGGCCTGTTTTGCATTTCTGGTTTTGACACTTTATTCAGCATGGCCCTTTTGACCGATGGGAAGCGAGACTTCTTTGTAGCGCTGATTTGCCTTTCCAGGTTGCTTGGTTGGCCAAAAAGGGCGTATGCGTTTTTTCCTGAATATATTCAGGAAAAAACGCATACGCCCTTTTTGGCCAAGGGCATCATTGTCGAGGTTTTGCCGCTTTTCCTGTGCTTTAAAGGCGATTCGAATCTCCCTCCTGAAATCTGTTTCCTGCAATTCTGCCTTGCTTTCCAATCCTCTTCGTTGCCTTCCCTCAATATATTTGTGGACGAGAGTCATCATTTATAAGTCTGCAGGTTTGTGAATTGCAGTGCCCCTGAGCTCCATTTTTCAACTCGCTTTCTTGGGAGCTGGCCGCAAAAGCGCAGGATTGCTTCAGGCCCTATTCTGGTCCCGGGCGGCAGGCTGAGCCTGTGGTTAATTCTTCTTCCTGATGGGAAAATAGAGTGACCTGTGCCTGTCCCAACACCTAGAGCTAGTCTCTCATTGGTTCCCCCTCTTCCCGTTCATCCTCAGGACAAATTGCAACCTGTACGGAACAGGAGGTTAAAGGTGCTGATTCTCCAAGGAGGGAGATTGCTAGTAAAGCGGCTGGAATGGCAAACCCGAGCACAAGGAGATGAGAAATGAGGTGCGTTTTGAAAACCTTTCCGGATCACACGGTGTACCATCTTCTGGGTTTCTCATGCATGCTTTCGATGTAGGAAGATGCCCTTGAACCTGGAGATTTGGGACCCATGGGATGGGTACCACGCAGTATTACTTTAAAGGGTCTGCGTTTGCTCACCCAACCTCACCAAACCTCTCAGCCCCAAGAGTGTCCACCCTTATGTCTCAATCAACTGTGGGTCTAGATATGGTCAATCCAGGTGGCATCACAGCCCCTGAACGAATTTTGTAAGAATTTCTCTCTCTTTCACTGTCTTTGTTTCACGGGTTTTTAAAAGTAATTGATTTTTATAATGGGGTTTACCTGCTTTTCACTGCTGTGTTTTTGCCGCTTTACACCCACTGGACTCACTTACAGAGAGATATCAATGCATAGGTTTTAAGATTCTTACTAGTCAGATATATTCTTGGGCGGTGAATAGGGGCTGTTGAGTCCAATTCACTGAGCAAGGAGTAGGTCTTGTCTATTACCTATTGGGTTTATGGAACGGTATCTGAGCTAATTTGAAACCCTTGTTTTATGCATCACCCCACCTCACCTTTCCCGTTAAGCAGCCATAGTGTGTTTTCTAAACGTGTTACCCTGCTCTGATTTGTAATTCAGTTCAAGGGTAGCGGTTTTTATATTCCCTCTATAAGTGATATCTTATGATAAGTATCTTTTTCTGTGTGACTTATTTCACTTAGAATCGTCCTACCTAAATCCACTCATCTTGCTGCTACTAGCCTTATGACGTTGATTTCATGGCTGAGTGATATTCCATTGTACATAAGGACCACAACTTCTTTATCCATTTTTCTCTTTCCTGGGATATTTAAGGTGTAACGAAGTGGAGGTTCTTGTCAACAGAGCAGCCCTAAACTTTGGGGTGCCTGTGTCTTGCTGATTTTTAGTTTTCCCAATTTATACGCCCATGAGTGGAAGTGCCCTATGCTCCCTAAGCTGATTTTTTTCGATGTTTCAGGACACACCGTGCACTTCTCCAGAGTGGCTGTTGGCAATTTACATCCCGCCCATCAGCGTAGCCAGGCTCCCGTTTCTCCATGGCCTGTTTTGCATTTCTGGTTTTGACACTTTATTCAGCATGGCCCTTTTGACCGATGGGAAGCGAGACTTCTTTGTAGCGCTGATTTGCCTTTCCAGGTTGCTTGGTTGGCCAAAAAGGGCGTATGCGTTTTTTCCTGAATATATTCAGGAAAAAACATATACGCCCTTTTTGGCCAAGGGCATCATTGTCGAGGTTTTGCCGCTTTTCCTGTGCTTTAAAGGCGATTCGAATCTCCCTCCTGAAATCTGTTTCCTGCAATTCTGCCTTGCTTTCCAATCCTCTTCGTTGCCTTCCCTCAATATATTTGTGGACGAGAGTCATCATTTATAAGTCTGCAGGTTTGTGAATTGCAGTGCCCCTGAGCTCCATTTTTCAACTCGCTTTCTTGGGAGCTGGCCGCAAAAGCGCAGGATTGCTTCAGGCCCTATTCTGGTCCCGGGCGGCAGGCTGAGCCTGTGGTTAATTCTTCTTCCTGATGGGAAAATAGAGTGACCTGTGCCTGTCCCAACACCTAGAGCTAGTCTCTCATTGGTTCCCCCTCTTCCCGTTCATCCTCAGGACACATTGCAACCTGTACGGAACAGGAGGTTAAAGGTGCTGATTCTCCAAGGAGGGAGATTGCTAGTAAAGCGGCTGGAATGGCAAACCCGAGCACAAGGAGATGAGAAATGAGGTGCGTTTTGAAAACCTTTCTGGATCACACGGTGTACCATCTTCTGGGTTTCTCATGCATGCTTTCGATGTAGGAAGATGCCCTTGAACCTGGAGATTTGGGACCCATGGGATGGGTACCACGCAGTATTACTTTAAAGGGTCTGCGTTTGCTCACCCAACCTCACCAAACCTCTCAGCCCCAAGAGTGTCCACCCTTATGTCTCAATCAACTGTGGGTCTAGATATGGTCAATCCAGGTGGCATCACAGCCCCTGAACGAATTTTGTAAGAATTTCTCTCTCTTTCACTGTCTTTGTTTCACGGGTTTTTAAAAGTAATTGATTTTTATAATGGGGTTTACCTGCTTTTCACTGCTGTGTTTTTGCCGCTTTACACCCACTGGACTCACTTACAGAGAGATATCAATGCATAGGTTTTAAGATTCTTACTAGTCAGATATATTCTTGGGCGGTGAATAGGGGCTGTTGAGTCCAATTCACTGAGCAAGGAGTAGGTCTTGTCTATTACCTATTGGGTTTATGGAACGGTATATGAGCTAATTTGAAACCCTTGTTTTATGCATCACCCCACCTCACCTTTCCCGTTAAGCAGCCATAGTGTGTTTTCTAAACGTGTTACCCTGCTCTGATTTGTAATTCAGTTCAAGGGTAGCGGTTTTTATATTCCCTCTATAAGTGATATCTTATGATAAGTATCTTTTTCTGTGTGACTTATTTCACTTAGAATCGTCCTACCTAAATCCACTCATCTTGCTGCTACTAGCCTTATGACGTTGATTTCATGGCTGAGTGATATTCCATTGTACATAAGGACCACAACTTCTTTATCCATTTTTCTCTTTCCTGGGATATTTAAGGTGTAACGAAGTGGAGGTTCTTGTCAACAGAGCAGCCCTAAACTTTGGGGTGCCTGTGTCTTGCTGATTTTTAGTTTTCCCAATTTATACGCCCATGAGTGGAAGTGCCCTATGCTCCCTAAGCTGATTTTTTTCGATGTTTCAGGACACACCGTGCACTTCTCCAGAGTGGCTGTTGGCAATTTACATCCCGCCCATCAGCGTAGCCAGGCTCCCGTTTCTCCATGGCCTGTTTTGCATTTCTGGTTTTGACACTTTATTCAGCATGGCCCTTTTGACCGATGGGAAGCGAGACTTCTTTGTAGCGCTGATTTGCCTTTCCAGGTTGCTTGGTTGGCCAAAAAGGGCGTATGCGTTTTTTCCTGAATATATTCAGGAAAAAACGCATACGCCCTTTTTGGCCAAGGGCATCATTGTCGAGGTTTTGCCGCTTTTCCTGTGCTTTAAAGGCGATTGGAATCTCCCTCCTGAAATCTGTTTCCTGCAATTCTGCCTTGCTTTCCAATCCTCTTCGTTGCCTTCCCTCAATATATTTGTGGACGAGAGTCATCATTTATAAGTCTGCAGGTTTGTGAATTGCAGTGCCCCTGAGCTCCATTTTTCAACTCGCTTTCTTGGGAGCTGGCCGCAAAAGCGCAGGATTGCTTCAGGCCCTATTCTGGTCCCGGGCGGCAGGCTGAGCCTGTGGTTAATTCTTCTTCCTGATGGGAAAATAGAGTGACCTGTGCCTGTCCCAACACCTAGAGCTAGTCTCTCATTGGTTCCCCCTCTTCCCGTTCATCCTCAGGACAAATTGCAACCTGTACGGAACAGGAGGTTAAAGGTGCTGATTCTCCAAGGAGGGAGATTGCTAGTAAAGCGGCTGGAATGGCAAACCCGAGCACAAGGAGATGAGAAATGAGGTGCGTTTTGAAAACCTTTCCGGATCACACGGTGTACCATCTTCTGGGTTTCTCATGCATGCTTTCGATGTAGGAAGATGCCCTTGAACCTGGAGATTTGGGACCCATGGGATGGGTACCACGCAGTATTACTTTAAAGGGTCTGCGTTTGCTCACCCAACCTCACCAAACCTCTCAGCCCCAAGAGTGTCCACCCTTATGTCTCAATCAACTGTGGGTCTAGATATGGTCAATCCAGGTGGCATCACAGCCCCTGAACGAATTTTGTAAGAATTTCTCTCTCTTTCACTGTCTTTGTTTCACGGGTTTTTAAAAGTAATTGATTTTTATAATGGGGTTTACCTGCTTTTCACTGCTGTGTTTTTGCCGCTTTACACCCACTGGACTCACTTACAGAGAGATATCAATGCATAGGTTTTAAGATTCTTACTAGTCAGATATATTCTTGGGCGGTGAATAGGGGGTGTTGAGTCCAATTCACTGAGCAAGGAGTAGGTCTTGTCTATTACCTATTGGGTTTATGGAACGGTATCTGAGCTAATTTGAAACCCTTGTTTTATGCATCACCCCACCTCACCTTTCCCGTTAAGCAGCCATAGTGTGTTTTCTAAACGTGTTACCCTGCTCTGATTTGTAATTCAGTTCAAGGGTAGCGGTTTTTATATTCCCTCTATAAGTGATATCTTATGATAAGTATCTTTTTCTGTGTGACTTATTTCACTTAGAATCGTCCTACCTAAATCCACTCATCTTGCTGCTACTAGCCTTATGACGTTGATTTCATGGCTGAGTGATATTCCATTGTACATAAGGACCACAACTTCTTTATCCATTTTTCTCTTTCCTGGGATATTTAAGGTGTAACGAAGTGGAGGTTCTTGTCAACAGAGCAGCCCTAAACTTTGGGGTGCCTGTGTCTTGCTGATTTTTAGTTTTCCCAATTTATACGCCCATGAGTGGAAGTGCCCTATGCTCCCTAAGCTGATTTTTTTCGATGTTTCAGGACACACCGTGCACTTCTCCAGAGTGGCTGTTGGCAATTTACATCCCGCCCATCAGCGTAGCCAGGCTCCCGTTTCTCCATGGCCTGTTTTGCATTTCTGGTTTTGACACTTTATTCAGCATGGCCCTTTTGACCGATGGGAAGCGAGACTTCTTTGTAGCGCTGATTTGCCTTTCCAGGTTGCTTGGTTGGCCAAAAAGGGCGTATGCGTTTTTTCCTGAATATATTCAGGAAAAAACATATACGCCCTTTTTGGCCAAGGGCATCATTGTCGAGGTTTTGCCGCTTTTCCTGTGCTTTAAAGGCGATTCGAATCTCCCTCCTGAAATCTGTTTCCTGCAATTCTGCCTTGCTTTCCAATCCTCTTCGTTGCCTTCCCTCAATATATTTGTGGACGAGAGTCATCATTTATAAGTCTGCAGGTTTGTGAATTGCAGTGCCCCTGAGCTCCATTTTTCAACTCGCTTTCTTGGGAGCTGGCCGCAAAAGCGCAGGATTGCTTCAGGCCCTATTCTGGTCCCGGGCGGCAGGCTGAGCCTGTGGTTAATTCTTCTTCCTGATGGGAAAATAGAGTGACCTGTGCCTGTCCCAACACCTAGAGCTAGTCTCTCATTGGTTCCCCCTCTTCCCGTTCATCCTCAGGACACATTGCAACCTGTACGGAACAGGAGGTTAAAGGTGCTGATTCTCCAAGGAGGGAGATTGCTAGTAAAGCGGCTGGAATGGCAAACCCGAGCACAAGGAGATGAGAAATGAGGTGCGTTTTGAAAACCTTTCTGGATCACACGGTGTACCATCTTCTGGGTTTCTCATGCATGCTTTCGATGTAGGAAGATGCCCTTGAACCTGGAGATTTGGGACCCATGGGATGGGTACCACGCAGTATTACTTTAAAGGGTCTGCGTTTGCTCACCCAACCTCACCAAACCTCTCAGCCCCAAGAGTGTCCACCCTTATGTCTCAATCAACTGTGGGTCTAGATATGGTCAATCCAGGTGGCATCACAGCCCCTGAACGAATTTTGTAAGAATTTCTCTCTCTTTCACTGTCTTTGTTTCACGGGTTTTTAAAAGTAATTGATTTTTATAATGGGGTTTACCTGCTTTTCACTGCTGTGTTTTTGCCGCTTTACACCCACTGGACTCACTTACAGAGAGATATCAATGCATAGGTTTTAAGATTCTTACTAGTCAGATATATTCTTGGGCGGTGAATAGGGGCTGTTGAGTCCAATTCACTGAGCAAGGAGTAGGTCTTGTCTATTACCTATTGGGTTTATGGAACGGTATATGAGCTAATTTGAAACCCTTGTTTTATGCATCACCCCACCTCACCTTTCCCGTTAAGCAGCCATAGTGTGTTTTCTAAACGTGTTACCCTGCTCTGATTTGTAATTCAGTTCAAGGGTAGCGGTTTTTATATTCCCTCTATAAGTGATATCTTATGATAAGTATCTTTTTCTGTGTGACTTATTTCACTTAGAATCGTCCTACCTAAATCCACTCATCTTGCTGCTACTAGCCTTATGACGTTGATTTCATGGCTGAGTGATATTCCATTGTACATAAGGACCACAACTTCTTTATCCATTTTTCTCTTTCCTGGGATATTTAAGGTGTAACGAAGTGGAGGTTCTTGTCAACAGAGCAGCCCTAAACTTTGGGGTGCCTGTGTCTTGCTGATTTTTAGTTTTCCCAATTTATACGCCCATGAGTGGAAGTGCCCTATGCTCCCTAAGCTGATTTTTTTCGATGTTTCAGGACACACCGTGCACTTCTCCAGAGTGGCTGTTGGCAATTTACATCCCGCCCATCAGCGTAGCCAGGCTCCCGTTTCTCCATGGCCTGTTTTGCATTTCTGGTTTTGACACTTTATTCAGCATGGCCCTTTTGACCGATGGGAAGCGAGACTTCTTTGTAGCGCTGATTTGCCTTTCCAGGTTGCTTGGTTGGCCAAAAAGGGCGTATGCGTTTTTTCCTGAATATATTCAGGAAAAAACGCATACGCCCTTTTTGGCCAAGGGCATCATTGTCGAGGTTTTGCCGCTTTTCCTGTGCTTTAAAGGCGATTGGAATCTCCCTCCTGAAATCTGTTTCCTGCAATTCTGCCTTGCTTTCCAATCCTCTTCGTTGCCTTCCCTCAATATATTTGTGGACGAGAGTCATCATTTATAAGTCTGCAGGTTTGTGAATTGCAGTGCCCCTGAGCTCCATTTTTCAACTCGCTTTCTTGGGAGCTGGCCGCAAAAGCGCAGGATTGCTTCAGGCCCTATTCTGGTCCCGGGCGGCAGGCTGAGCCTGTGGTTAATTCTTCTTCCTGATGGGAAAATAGAGTGACCTGTGCCTGTCCCAACACCTAGAGCTAGTCTCTCATTGGTTCCCCCTCTTCCCGTTCATCCTCAGGACAAATTGCAACCTGTACGGAACAGGAGGTTAAAGGTGCTGATTCTCCAAGGAGGGAGATTGCTAGTAAAGCGGCTGGAATGGCAAACCCGAGCACAAGGAGATGAGAAATGAGGTGCGTTTTGAAAACCTTTCCGGATCACACGGTGTACCATCTTCTGGGTTTCTCATGCATGCTTTCGATGTAGGAAGATGCCCTTGAACCTGGAGATTTGGGACCCATGGGATGGGTACCACGCAGTATTACTTTAAAGGGTCTGCGTTTGCTCACCCAACCTCACCAAACCTCTCAGCCCCAAGAGTGTCCACCCTTATGTCTCAATCAACTGTGGGTCTAGATATGGTCAATCCAGGTGGCATCACAGCCCCTGAACGAATTTTGTAAGAATTTCTCTCTCTTTCACTGTCTTTGTTTCACGGGTTTTTAAAAGTAATTGATTTTTATAATGGGGTTTACCTGCTTTTCACTGCTGTGTTTTTGCCGCTTTACACCCACTGGACTCACTTACAGAGAGATATCAATGCATAGGTTTTAAGATTCTTACTAGTCAGATATATTCTTGGGCGGTGAATAGGGGGTGTTGAGTCCAATTCACTGAGCAAGGAGTAGGTCTTGTCTATTACCTATTGGGTTTATGGAACGGTATCTGAGCTAATTTGAAACCCTTGTTTTATGCATCACCCCACCTCACCTTTCCCGTTAAGCAGCCATAGTGTGTTTTCTAAACGTGTTACCCTGCTCTGATTTGTAATTCAGTTCAAGGGTAGCGGTTTTTATATTCCCTCTATAAGTGATATCTTATGATAAGTATCTTTTTCTGTGTGACTTATTTCACTTAGAATCGTCCTACCTAAATCCACTCATCTTGCTGCTACTAGCCTTATGACGTTGATTTCATGGCTGAGTGATATTCCATTGTACATAAGGACCACAACTTCTTTATCCATTTTTCTCTTTCCTGGGATATTTAAGGTGTAACGAAGTGGAGGTTCTTGTCAACAGAGCAGCCCTAAACTTTGGGGTGCCTGTGTCTTGCTGATTTTTAGTTTTCCCAATTTATACGCCCATGAGTGGAAGTGCCCTATGCTCCCTAAGCTGATTTTTTTCGATGTTTCAGGACACACCGTGCACTTCTCCAGAGTGGCTGTTGGCAATTTACATCCCGCCCATCAGCGTAGCCAGGCTCCCGTTTCTCCATGGCCTGTTTTGCATTTCTGGTTTTGACACTTTATTCAGCATGGCCCTTTTGACCGATGGGAAGCGAGACTTCTTTGTAGCGCTGATTTGCATTTCCAGGTTGCTTGGTTGGCCAAAAAGGGCGTATGCGTTTTTTCCTGAATATACTCAGGAAAAAACGCATACGCCCTTTTTGGCCAAGGGCATCATTGTCGAGGTTTTGCCGCTTTTCCTGTGCTTTAAAGGCGATTCGAATCTCCCTCCTGAAATCTGTTTCCTGCAATTCTGCCTTGCTTTCCAATCCTCTTCGTTGCCTTCCCTCAATATATTTGTGGACGAGAGTCATCATTTATAAGTCTGCAGGTTTGTGAATTGCAGTGCCCCTGAGCTCCATTTTTCAACTCGCTTTCTTGGGAGCTGGCCGCAAAAGCGCAGGATTGCTTCAGGCCCTATTCTGGTCCCGGGCGGCAGTCTGAGCCTGTGGTTAATTCTTCTTCCTGATGGGAAAATAGAGTGACCTGTGCCTGTCCCAACACCTAGAGCTAGTCTCTCATTGGTTCCCCCTCTTCCCGTTCATCCTCAGGACAAATTGCAACCTGTACGGAACAGGAGGTTAAAGGTGCTGATTCTCCAAGGAGGGAGATTGCTAATAAAGCGGCTGGAATGGCGAACCCGAGCACAAGGAGATGAGAAATGAGGTGCGTTTTAGAAACCTTTACGCATCACACGGTGTACCATCTTCTGGGTTTCTCATGCATGTTTTCGATGTAGGAAGATGCCCTTGAACCTGGACATTTCGGACCCATGGGATGGGTACCACGCAGTATTACTTCAAAGGGACTGCGTTTGCTCACCCAACCTCACCAAACCTCTGAGTCCCAAGAGTGTCCACCCTTATGTCTCAATCAACTGTGGGTCTAGATATGGTCAATCCAGGTGGCATCACAGCCCCTGAACGAATTTTGTAAGAATTTCTCTCTCTTTCACTGTCTTTGTTTCACGGGTTTTTAAAAGTAATTGATTTTTATAATGGGGTTTACCTGCTTTTCACTGCTGTGTTTTTGCCGCTTTACACCCACTGGACTCACTTACAGAGAGATATCAATGCATAGGTTTTAAGATTCTTACTAGTCAGATATATTCTTGGGCGGTGAATAGGGGCTGTTGAGTCCAATTCACTGAGCAAGGAGTAGGTCTTGTCTATTACCTATTGGGTTTATGGAACGGTATATGAGCTAATTTGAAACCCTTGTTTTATGCATCACCCCACCTCACCTTTCCCGTTAAGCAGCCATAGTGTGTTTTCTAAACGTGTTACCCTGCTCTGATTTGTAATTCAGTTCAAGGGTAGCGGTTTTTATATTCCCTCTATAAGTGATATCTTATGATAAGTATCTTTTTCTGTGTGACTTATTTCACTTAGAATCGTCCTACCTAAATCCACTCATCTTGCTGCTACTAGCCTTATGACGTTGATTTCATGGCTGAGTGATATTCCATTGTACATAAGGACCACAACTTCTTTATCCATTTTTCTCTTTCCTGGGATATTTAAGGTGTAACGAAGTGGAGGTTCTTGTCAACAGAGCAGCCCTAAACTTTGGGGTGCCTGTGTCTTGCTGATTTTTAGTTTTCCCAATTTATACGCCCATGAGTGGAAGTGCCCTATGCTCCCTAAGCTGATTTTTTTCGATGTTTCAGGACACACCGTGCACTTCTCCAGAGTGGCTGTTGGCAATTTACATCCCGCCCATCAGCGTAGCCAGGCTCCCGTTTCTCCATGGCCTGTTTTGCATTTCTGGTTTTGACACTTTATTCAGCATGGCCCTTTTGACCGATGGGAAGCGAGACTTCTTTGTAGCGCTGATTTGCCTTTCCAGGTTGCTTGGTTGGCCAAAAAGGGCGTATGCGTTTTTTCCTGAATATATTCAGGAAAAAACGCATACGCCCTTTTTGGCCAAGGGCATCATTGTCGAGGTTTTGCCGCTTTTCCTGTGCTTTAAGGGCGATTGGAATCTCCCTCCTGAAATCTGTTTCCTGCAATTCTGCCTTGCTTTCCAATCCTCTTCGTTGCCTTCCCTCAATATATTTGTGGACGAGAGTCATCATTTATAAGTCTGCAGGTTTGTGAATTGCAGTGCCCCTGAGCTCCATTTTTCAACTCGCTTTCTTGGGAGCTGGCCGCAAAAGCGCAGGATTGCTTCAGGCCCTATTCTGGTCCCGGGCGGCAGGCTGAGCCTGTGGTTAATTCTTCTTCCTGATGGGAAAATAGAGTGACCTGTGCCTGTCCCAACACCTAGAGCTAGTCTCTCATTGGTTCCCCCTCTTCCCGTTCATCCTCAGGACAAATTGCAACCTGTACGGAACAGGAGGTTAAAGGTGCTGATTCTCCAAGGAGGGAGATTGCTAGTAAAGCGGCTGGAATGGCAAACCCGAGCACAAGGAGATGAGAAATGAGGTGCGTTTTGAAAACCTTTCCGGATCACACGGTGTACCATCTTCTGGGTTTCTCATGCATGCTTTCGATGTAGGAAGATGCCCTTGAACCTGGAGATTTGGGACCCATGGGATGGGTACCACGCAGTATTACTTTAAAGGGTCTGCGTTTGCTCACCCAACCTCACCAAACCTCTCAGCCCCAAGAGTGTCCACCCTTATGTCTCAATCAACTGTGGGTCTAGATATGGTCAATCCAGGTGGCATCACAGCCCCTGAACGAATTTTGTAAGAATTTCTCTCTCTTTCACTGTCTTTGTTTCACGGGTTTTTAAAAGTAATTGATTTTTATAATGGGGTTTACCTGCTTTTCACTGCTGTGTTTTTGCCGCTTTACACCCACTGGACTCACTTACAGAGAGATATCAATGCATAGGTTTTAAGATTCTTACTAGTCAGATATATTCTTGGGCGGTGAATAGGGGGTGTTGAGTCCAATTCACTGAGCAAGGAGTAGGTCTTGTCTATTACCTATTGGGTTTATGGAACGGTATCTGAGCTAATTTGAAACCCTTGTTTTATGCATCACCCACCTCACCTTTCCCGTTAAGCAGCCATAGTGTGTTTTCTAAACGTGTTACCCTGCTCTGATTTGTAATTCAGTTCAAGGGTAGCGGTTTTTATATTCCCTCTATAAGTGATATCTTATGATAAGTATCTTTTTCTGTGTGACTTATTTCACTTAGAATCGTCCTACCTAAATCCACTCATCTTGCTGCTACTAGCCTTATGACGTTGATTTCATGGCTGAGTGATATTCCATTGTACATAAGGACCACAACTTCTTTATCCATTTTTCTCTTTCCTGGGATATTTAAGGTGTAACGAAGTGGAGGTTCTTGTCAACAGAGCAGCCCTAAACTTTGGGGTGCCTGTGTCTTGCTGATTTTTAGTTTTCCCAATTTATACGCCCATGAGTGGAAGTGCCCTTTGCTCCCTAGGCTGATTTTTTTCGATGTTTCAGGACACACCGTGCACTTCTCCAGAGTGGCTGTTGGCAATTTACATCCCGCCCATCGGCGTAGCCAGGCTCCCGTTTCTCCATGGCCTGTTTTGCATTTCTGGTTTTGATACTTTATTCAGCATGGCCCTTTTGACCGATGGGAAGCGAGACTTCTTTGTAGCGCTGATTTGCCTTTCCAGGTTGCTTGGTTGGCCAAAAAGGGCGTATGCGTTTTTTCCTGAATATAGTCAGGAAAAAACGCATACGCCCTTTTTGGCCAAGGGCATCATTGTCGAGGTTTTGCCGCTTTTCCTGTGCTTTAAAGGCGATTGGAATCTCCCTCCTGAAATCTGTTTCCTGCAATTCTGCCTTGCTTTCCAATCCTCTTCGTTGCCTTCCCTCAATATATTTGTGGACGAGAGTCATCATTTATAAGTCTGCAGGTTTGTGAATTGCAGTGCCCCTGAGCTCCATTTTTCAACTCGCTTTCTTGGGAGCTGGCCGCAAAAGCGCAGGATTGCTTCAGGCCCTATTCTGGTCCCGGGCGGCAGGCTGAGCCTGTGGTTAATTCTTCTTCCTGATGGGAAAATAGAGTGACCTGTGCCTGTCCCAACACCTAGAGCTAGTCTCTCATTGGTTCCCCCTCTTCCCGTTCATCCTCAGGACAAATTGCAACCTGTACGGAACAGGAGGTTAAAGGTGCTGATTCTCCAAGGAGGGAGATTGCTAGTAAAGCGGCTGGAATGGCAAACCCGAGCACAAGGAGATGAGAAATGAGGTGCGTTTTGAAAACCTTTCCGGATCACACGGTGTACCATCTTCTGGGTTTCTCATGCATGCTTTCGATGTAGGAAGATGCCCTTGAACCTGGAGATTTGGGACCCATGGGATGGGTACCACGCAGTATTACTTTAAAGGGTCTGCGTTTGCTCACCCAACCTCACCAAACCTCTCAGCCCCAAGAGTGTCCACCCTTATGTCTCAATCAACTGTGGGTCTACATATGGTCAATCCAGGTGGCATCACAGCCCCTGAACGAATTTTGTAAGAATTTCTCTCTCTTTCACTGTCTTTGTTTCACGGGTTTTTAAAAGTAATTGATTTTTATAATGGGGTTTACCTGCTTTTCACTGCTGTGTTTTTGCCGCTTTACACCCACTGGACTCACTTACAGAGAGATATCAATGCATAGGTTTTAAGATTCTTACTAGTCAGATATATTCTTGGGCGGTGAATAGGGGCTGTTGAGTCCAATTCACTGAGCAAGGAGTAGGTCTTGTCTATTACCTATTGGGTTTATGGAACGGTATATGAGCTAATTTGAAACCCTTGTTTTATGCATCACCCCACCTCACCTTTCCCGTTAAGCAGCCATAGTGTGTTTTCTAAACGTGTTACCCTGCTCTGATTTGTAATTCAGTTCAAGGGTAGCGGTTTTTATATTCCCTCTATAAGTGATATCTTATGATAAGTATCTTTTTCTGTGTGACTTATTTCACTTAGAATCGTCCTACCTAAATCCACTCATCTTGCTGCTACTAGCCTTATGACGTTGATTTCATGGCTGAGTGATATTCCATTGTACATAAGGACCACAACTTCTTTATCCATTTTTCTCTTTCCTGGGATATTTAAGGTGTAACGAAGTGGAGGTTCTTGTCAACAGAGCAGCCCTAAACTTTGGGGTGCCTGTGTCTTGCTGATTTTTAGTTTTCCCAATTTATACGCCCATGAGTGGAAGTGCCCTATGCTCCCTAAGCTGATTTTTTTCGATGTTTCAGGACACACCGTGCACTTCTCCAGAGTGGCTGTTGGCAATTTACATCCCGCCCATCAGCGTAGCCAGGCTCCCGTTTCTCCATGGCCTGTTTTGCATTTCTGGTTTTGACACTTTATTCAGCATGGCCCTTTTGACCGATGGGAAGCGAGACTTCTTTGTAGCGCTGATTTGCCTTTCCAGGTTGCTTGGTTGGCCAAAAAGGGCGTATGCGTTTTTTCCTGAATATATTCAGGAAAAAACGCATACGCCCTTTTTGGCCAAGGGCATCATTGTCGAGGTTTTGCCGCTTTTCCTGTGCTTTAAAGGCGATTCGAATCTCCCTCCTGAAATCTGTTTCCTGCAATTCTGCCTTGCTTTCCAATCCTCTTCGTTGCCTTCCCTCAATATATTTGTGGACGAGAGTCATCATTTATAAGTCTGCAGGTTTGTGAATTGCAGTGCCCCTGAGCTCCATTTTTCAACTCGCTTTCTTGGGAGCTGGCCGCAAAAGCGCAGGATTGCTTCAGGCCCTATTCTGGTCCCGGGCGGCAGGCTGAGCCTGTGGTTAATTCTTCTTCCTGATGGGAAAATAGAGTGACCTGTGCCTGTCCCAACACCTAGAGCTAGTCTCTCATTGGTTCCCCCTCTTCCCGTTCATCCTCAGGACAAATTGCAACCTGTACGGAACAGGAGGTTAAAGGTGCTGATTCTCCAAGGAGGGAGATTGCTAGTAAAGCGGCTGGAATGGCAAACCCGAGCACAAGGAGATGAGAAATGAGGTGCGTTTTGAAAACCTTTCCGGATCACACGGTGTACCATCTTCTGGGTTTCTCATGCATGCTTTCGATGTAGGAAGATGCCCTTGAACCTGGAGATTTGGGACCCATGGGATGGGTACCACGCAGTATTACTTTAAAGGGTCTGCGTTTGCTCACCCAACCTCACCAAACCTCTCAGCCCCAAGAGTGTCCACCCTTATGTCTCAATCAACTGTGGGTCTACATATGGTCAATCCAGGTGGCATCACAGCCCCTGAACGAATTTTGTAAGAATTTCTCTCTCTTTCACTGTCTTTGTTTCACGGGTTTTTAAAAGTAATTGATTTTTATAATGGGGTTTACCTGCTTTTCACTGCTGTGTTTTTGCCGCTTTACACCCACTGGACTCACTTACAGAGAGATATCAATGCATAGGTTTTAAGATTCTTACTAGTCAGATATATTCTTGGGCGGTGAATAGGGGGTGTTGAGTCCAATTCACTGAGCAAGGAGTAGGTCTTGTCTATTACCTATTGGGTTTATGGAACGGTATCTGAGCTAATTTGAAACCCTTGTTTTATGCATCACCCCACCTCACCTTTCCCGTTAAGCAGCCATAGTGTGTTTTCTAAACGTGTTACCCTGCTCTGATTTGTAATTCAGTTCAAGGGTAGCGGTTTTTATATTCCCTCTATAAGTGATATCTTATGATAAGTATCTTTTTCTGTGTGACTTATTTCACTTAGAATCGTCCTACCTAAATCCACTCATCTTGCTGCTACTAGCCTTATGACGTTGATTTCATGGCTGAGTGATATTCCATTGTACATAAGGACCACAACTTCTTTATCCATTTTTCTCTTTCCTGGGATATTTAAGGTGTAACGAAGTGGAGGTTCTTGTCAACAGAGCAGCCCTAAACTTTGGGGTGCCTGTGTCTTGCTGATTTTTAGTTTTCCCAATTTATACGCCCATGAGTGGAAGTGCCCTATGCTCCCTAGGCTGATTTTTTTCGATGTTTCAGGACACACCGTGCACTTCTCCAGAGTGGCTGTTGGCAATTTACATCCCGCCCATCAGCGTAGCCAGGCTCCCGTTTCTCCATGGCCTGTTTTGCATTTCTGGTTTTGACACTTTATTCAGCATGGCCCTTTTGACCGATGGGAAGCGAGACTTCTTTGTAGCGCTGATTTGCCTTTCCAGGTTGCTTGGTTGGCCAAAAAGGGCGTATGCGTTTTTTCCTGAATATATTCAGGAAAAAACGCATACGCCCTTTTTGGCCAAGGGCATCATTGTCGAGGTTTTGCCGCTTTTCCTGTGCTTTAAAGGCGATTCGAATCTCCCTCCTGAAATCTGTTTCCTGCAATTCTGCCTTGCTTTCCAATCCTCTTCGTTGCCTTCCCTCAATATATTTGTGGACGAGAGTCATCATTTATAAGTCTGCAGGTTTGTGAATTGCAGTGCCCCTGAGCTCCATTTTTCAACTCGCTTTCTTGGGAGCTGGCCGCAAAAGCGCAGGATTGCTTCAGGCCCTATTCTGGTCCCGGGCGGCAGGCTGAGCCTGTGGTTAATTCTTCTTCCTGATGGGAAAATAGAGTGACCTGTGCCTGTCCCAACACCTAGAGCTAGTCTCTCATTGGTTCCCCCTCTTCCCGTTCATCCTCAGGACAAATTGCAACCTGTACGGAACAGGAGGTTAAAGGTGCTGATTCTCCAAGGAGGGAGATTGCTAGTAAAGCGGCTGGAATGGCAAACCCGAGCACAAGGAGATGAGAAATGAGGTGCGTTTTGAAAACCTTTCCGGATCACACGGTGTACCATCTTCTGGGTTTCTCATGCATGCTTTCGATGTAGGAAGATGCCCTTGAACCTGGAGATTTGGGACCCATGGGATGGGTACCACGCAGTATTACTTTAAAGGGTCTGCGTTTGCTCACCCAACCTCACCAAACCTCTCAGCCCCAAGAGTGTCCACCCTTATGTCTCAATCAACTGTGGGTCTAGATATGGTCAATCCAGGTGGCATCACAGCCCCTGAACGAATTTTGTAAGAATTTCTCTCTCTTTCACTGTCTTTGTTTCACGGGTTTTTAAAAGTAATTGATTTTTATAATGGGGTTTACCTGCTTTTCACTGCTGTGTTTTTGCCGCTTTACACCCACTGGACTCACTTACAGAGAGATATCAATGCATAGGTTTTAAGATTCTTACTAGTCAGATATATTCTTGGGCGGTGAATAGGGGCTGTTGAGTCCAATTCACTGAGCAAGGAGTAGGTCTTGTCTATTACCTATTGGGTTTATGGAACGGTATCTGAGCTAATTTGAAACCCTTGTTTTATGCATCACCCCACCTCACCTTTCCCGTTAAGCAGCCATAGTGTGTTTTCTAAACGTGTTACCCTGCTCTGATTTGTAATTCAGTTCAAGGGTAGCGGTTTTTATATTCCCTCTATAAGTGATATCTTATGATAAGTATCTTTTTCTGTGTGACTTATTTCACTTAGAATCGTCCTACCTAAATCCACTCATCTTGCTGCTACTAGCCTTATGACGTTGATTTCATGGCTGAGTGATATTCCATTGTACATAAGGACCACAACTTCTTTATCCATTTTTCTCTTTCCTGGGATATTTAAGGTGTAACGAAGTGGAGGTTCTTGTCAACAGAGCAGCCCTAAACTTTGGGGTGCCTGTGTCTTGCTGATTTTTAGTTTTCCCAATTTATACGCCCATGAGTGGAAGTGCCCTATGCTCCCTAAGCTGATTTTTTTCGATGTTTCAGGACACACCGTGCACTTCTCCAGAGTGGCTGTTGGCAATTTACATCCCGCCCATCAGCGTAGCCAGGCTCCCGTTTCTCCATGGCCTGTTTTGCATTTCTGGTTTTGACACTTTATTCAGCATGGCCCTTTTGACCGATGGGAAGCGAGACTTCTTTGTAGCGCTGATTTGCCTTTCCAGGTTGCTTGGTTGGCCAAAAAGGGCGTATGCGTTTTTTCCTGAATATATTCAGGAAAAAACGCATACGCCCTTTTTGGCCAAGGGCATCATTGTCGAGGTTTTGCCGCTTTTCCTGTGCTTTAAAGGCGATTCGAATCTCCCTCCTGAAATCTGTTTCCTGCAATTCTGCCTTGCTTTCCAATCCTCTTCGTTGCCTTCCCTCAATATATTTGTGGACGAGAGTCATCATTTATAAGTCTGCAGGTTTGTGAATTGCAGTGCCCCTGAGCTCCATTTTTCAACTCGCTTTCTTGGGAGCTGGCCGCAAAAGCGCAGGATTGCTTCAGGCCCTATTCTGGTCCCGGGCGGCAGGCTGAGCCTGTGGTTAATTCTTCTTCCTGATGGGAAAATAGAGTGACCTGTGCCTGTCCCAACACCTAGAGCTAGTCTCTCATTGGTTCCCCCTCTTCCCGTTCATCCTCAGGACAAATTGCAACCTGTACGGAACAGGAGGTTAAAGGTGCTGATTCTCCAAGGAGGGAGATTGCTAGTAAAGCGGCTGGAATGGCAAACCCGAGCACAAGGAGATGAGAAATGAGGTGCGTTTTGAAAACCTTTCCGGATCACACGGTGTACCATCTTCTGGGTTTCTCATGCATGCTTTCGATGTAGGAAGATGCCCTTGAACCTGGAGATTTGGGACCCATGGGATGGGTACCACGCAGTATTACTTTAAAGGGTCTGCGTTTGCTCACCCAACCTCACCAAACCTCTCAGCCCCAAGAGTGTCCACCCTTATGTCTCAATCAACTGTGGGTCTAGATATGGTCAATCCAGGTGGCATCACAGCCCCTGAACGAATTTTGTAAGAATTTCTCTCTCTTTCACTGTCTTTGTTTCACGGGTTTTTAAAAGTAATTGATTTTTATAATGGGGTTTACCTGCTTTTCACTGCTGTGTTTTTGCCGCTTTACACCCACTGGACTCACTTACAGAGAGATATCAATGCATAGGTTTTAAGATTCTTACTAGTCAGATATATTCTTGGGCGGTGAATAGGGGCTGTTGAGTCCAATTCACTGATCAAGGAGTAGGTCTTGTCTATTACCTATTGGGTTTATGGAACGGTATCTGAGCTAATTTGAAACCCTTGTTTTATGCATCACCCCACCTCACCTTTCCCGTTAAGCAGCCATAGTGTGTTTTCTAAACGTGTTACCCTGCTCTGATTTGTAATTCAGTTCAAGGGTAGCGGTTTTTATATTCCCTCTATAAGTGATATCTTATGATAAGTATCTTTTTCTGTGTGACTTATTTCACTTAGAATCGTCCTACCTAAATCCACTCATCTTGCTGCTACTAGCCTTATGACGTTGATTTCATGGCTGAGTGATATTCCATTGTACATAAGGACCACAACTTCTTTATCCATTTTTCTCTTTCCTGGGATATTTAAGGTGTAACGAAGTGGAGGTTCTTGTCAACAGAGCAGCCCTAAACTTTGGGGTGCCTGTGTCTTGCTGATTTTTAGTTTTCCCAATTTATACGCCCATGAGTGGAAGTGCCCTATGCTCCCTAAGCTGATTTTTTTCGATGTTTCAGGACACACCGTGCACTTCTCCAGAGTGGCTGTTGGCAATTTACATCCCGCCCATCAGCGTAGCCAGGCTCCCGTTTCTCCATGGCCTGTTTTGCATTTCTGGTTTTGACACTTTATTCAGCATGGCCCTTTTGACCGATGGGAAGCGAGACTTCTTTGTAGCGCTGATTTGCCTTTCCAGGTTGCTTGGTTGGCCAAAAAGGGCGTATGCGTTTTTTCCTGAATATATTCAGGAAAAAACGCATACGCCCTTTTTGGCCAAGGGCATCATTGTCGAGGTTTTGCCGCTTTTCCTGTGCTTTAAAGGCGATTCGAATCTCCCTCCTGAAATCTGTTTCCTGCAATTCTGCCTTGCTTTCCAATCCTCTTCGTTGCCTTCCCTCAATATATTTGTGGACGAGAGTCATCATTTATAAGTCTGCAGGTTTGTGAATTGCAGTGCCCCTGAGCTCCATTTTTCAACTCGCTTTCTTGGGAGCTGGCCGCAAAAGCGCAGGATTGCTTCAGGCCCTATTCTGGTCCCGGGCGGCAGGCTGAGCCTGTGGTTAATTCTTCTTCCTGATGGGAAAATAGAGTGACCTGTGCCTGTCCCAACACCTAGAGCTAGTCTCTCATTGGTTCCCCCTCTTCCCGTTCATCCTCAGGACAAATTGCAACCTGTACGGAACAGGAGGTTAAAGGTGCTGATTCTCCAAGGAGGGAGATTGCTAGTAAAGCGGCTGGAATGGCAAACCCGAGCACAAGGAGATGAGAAATGAGGTGCGTTTTGAAAACCTTTCCGGATCACACGGTGTACCATCTTCTGGGTTTCTCATGCATGCTTTCGATGTAGGAAGATGCCCTTGAACCTGGAGATTTGGGACCCATGGGATGGGTACCACGCAGTATTACTTTAAAGGGTCTGCGTTTGCTCACCCAACCTCACCAAACCTCTCAGCCCCAAGAGTGTCCACCCTTATGTCTCAATCAACTGTGGGTCTAGATATGGTCAATCCAGGTGGCATCACAGCCCCTGAACGAATTTTGTAAGAATTTCTCTCTCTTTCACTGTCTTTGTTTCACGGGTTTTTAAAAGTAATTGATTTTTATAATGGGGTTTACCTGCTTTTCACTGCTGTGTTTTTGCCGCTTTACACCCACTGGACTCACTTACAGAGAGATATCAATGCATAGGTTTTAAGATTCTTACTAGTCAGATATATTCTTGGGCGGTGAATAGGGGGTGTTGAGTCCAATTCACTGAGCAAGGAGTAGGTCTTGTCTATTACCTATTGGGTTTATGGAACGGTATCTGAGCTAATTTGAAACCCTTGTTTTATGCATCACCCCACCTCACCTTTCCCGTTAAGCAGCCATAGTGTGTTTTCTAAACGTGTGACCCTGCTCTGATTTGTAATTCAGTTCAAGGGTAGCGGTTTTTATATTCCCTCTATAAGTGATATCTTATGATAAGTATCTTTTTCTGTGTGACTTATTTCACTTAGAATCGTCCTACCTAAATCCACTCATCTTGCTGCTACTAGCCTTATGACGTTGATTTCATGGCTGAGTGATATTCCATTGTACATAAGGACCACAACTTCTTTATCCATTTTTCTCTTTCCTGGGATATTTAAGGTGTAACGAAGTGGAGGTTCTTGTCAACAGAGCAGCCCTAAACTTTGGGGTGCCTGTGTCTTGCTGATTTTTAGTTTTCCCAATTTATACGCCCATGAGTGGAAGTGCCCTATGCTCCCTAAGCTGATTTTTTTCGATGTTTCAGGACACACCGTGCACTTCTCCAGAGTGGCTGTTGGCAATTTACATCCCGCCCATCGGCGTAGCCAGGCTCCCGTTTCTCCATGGCCTGTTTTGCATTTCTGGTTTTGACACTTTATTCAGCATGGCCCTTTTGACCGATGGGAAGCGAGACTTCTTTGTAGCGCTGATTTGCCTTTCCAGGTTGCTTGGTTGGCCAAAAAGGGCGTATGCGTTTTTTCCTGAATATATTCAGGAAAAAACGCATACGCCCTTTTTGGCCAAGGGCATCATTGTCGAGGTTTTGCCGCTTTTCCTGTGCTTTAAAGGCGATTCGAATCTCCCTCCTGAAATCTGTTTCCTGCAATTCTGCCTTGCTTTCCAATCCTCTTCGTTGCCTTCCCTCAATATATTTGTGGACGAGAGTCATCATTTATAAGTCTGCAGGTTTGTGAATTGCAGTGCCCCTGAGCTCCATTTTTCAACTCGCTTTCTTGGGAGCTGGCCGCAAAAGCGCAGGATTGCTTCAGGCCCTATTCTGGTCCCGGGCGGCAGGCTGAGCCTGTGGTTAATTCTTCTTCCTGATGGGAAAATAGAGTGACCTGTGCCTGTCCCAACACCTAGAGCTAGTCTCTCATTGGTTCCCCCTCTTCCCGTTCATCCTCAGGACAAATTGCAACCTGTACGGAACAGGAGGTTAAAGGTGCTGATTCTCCAAGGAGGGAGATTGCTAGTAAAGCGGCTGGAATGGCAAACCCGAGCACAAGGAGATGAGAAATGAGGTGCGTTTTGAAAACCTTTCCGGATCACACGGTGTACCATCTTCTGGGTTTCTCATGCATGCTTTCGATGTAGGAAGATGCCCTTGAACCTGGAGATTTGGGACCCATGGGATGGGTACCACGCAGTATTACTTTAAAGGGTCTGCGTTTGCTCACCCAACCTCACCAAACCTCTCAGCCCCAAGAGTGTCCACCCTTATGTCTCAATCAACTGTGGGTCTAGATATGGTCAATCCAGGTGGCATCACAGCCCCTGAACGAATTTTGTAAGAATTTCTCTCTCTTTCACTGTCTTTGTTTCACGGGTTTTTAAAAGTAATTGATTTTTATAATGGGGTTTACCTGCTTTTCACTGCTGTGTTTTTGCCGCTTTACACCCACTTGACTCACTTACAGAGAGATATCAATGCATAGGTTTTAAGATTCTTACTAGTCAGATATATTCTTGGGCGGTGAATAGGGGGTGTTGAGTCCAATTCACTGAGCAAGGAGTAGGTCTTGTCTATTACCTATTGGGTTTATGGAACGGTATCTGAGCTAATTTGAAACCCTTGTTTTATGCATCACCCCACCTCACCTTTCCCGTTAAGCAACCATAGTGTGTTTTCTAAACGTGTTACCCTGCTCTGATTTGTAATTCAGTTCAAGGGTAGCGGTTTTTATATTCCCTCTATAAGTGATATCTTATGATAAGTATCTTTTTCTGTGTGACTTATTTCACTTAGAATCGTCCTACCTAAATCCACTCATCTTGCTGCTACTAGCCTTATGACGTTGATTTCATGGCTGAGTGATATTCCATTGTACATAAGGACCACAACTTCTTTATCCATTTTTCTCTTTCCTGGGATATTTAAGGTGTAACGAAGTGGAGGTTCTTGTCAACAGAGCAGCCCTAAACTTTGGGGTGCCTGTGTCTTGCTGATTTTTAGTTTTCCCAATTTATACGCCCATGAGTGGAAGTGCCCTATGCTCCCTAGGCTGATTTTTTTCGATGTTTCAGGACACACCGTGCACTTCTCCAGAGTGGCTGTTGGCAATTTACATCCCGCCCATCAGCGTAGCCAGGCTCCCGTTTCTCCATGGCCTGTTTTGCATTTCTGGTTTTGACACTTTATTCAGCATGGCCCTTTTGACCGATGGGAAGCGAGACTTCTTTGTAGCGCTGATTTGCATTTCCAGGTTGCTTGGTTGGCCAAAAAGGGCGTATGCGTTTTTTCCTGAATATACTCAGGAAAAAACGCATACGCCCTTTTTGGCCAAGGGCATCATTGTCGAGGTTTTGCCGCTTTTCCTGTGCTTTAAAGGCGATTCGAATCTCCCTCCTGAAATCTGTTTCCTGCAATTCTGCCTTGCTTTCCAATCCTCTTCGTTGCCTTCCCTCAATATATTTGTGGACGAGAGTCATCATTTATAAGTCTGCAGGTTTGTGAATTGCAGTGCCCCTGAGCTCCATTTTTCAACTCGCTTTCTTGGAAGCTGGCCGCAAAAGCGCAGGATTGCTTCAGGCCCTATTCTGGTCCCGGGCGGCAGGCTGAGCCTGTGGTTAATTCTTCTTTCTGATGGGAAAATAGAGTGACCTGTGCCTGTCCCAACACCTAGAGCTAGTCTCTCATTGGTTCCCCCTCTTCCCGTTCATCCTCAGGACAAATTGCAACCTGTACGGAACAGGAGGTTAAAGGTGCTGATTCTCCAAGGAGGGAGATTGCTAATAAAGCGGCTGGAATGGCGAACCCGAGCACAAGGAGATGAGAAATGAGGTGCGTTTTAGAAACCTTTACGCATCACACGGTGTACCATCTTCTGGGTTTCTCATGCATGTTTTCGATGTAGGAAGATGCCCTTGAACCTGGACATTTCGGACCCATGGGATGGGTACCACGCAGTATTACTTCAAAGGGACTGCGTTTGCTCACCCAACCTCACCAAACCTCTGAGTCCCAAGAGTGTCCACCCTTATGTCTCAATCAGCTGTGGGTCTAGATATGGTCAATCCAGGTGGCATCACAGCACCTGAACGAATTTTGTAAGAATTTCTCTCTCTTTCACTGTCTTTGTTTCACGGGTTTTTAAAAGTAATTGATTTTTATAATGGGGTTTACCTGCTTTTCACTGCTGTGTTTTTGCCGCTTTACACCCACTTGACTCACTTACAGAGAGATATCAATGCATAGGTTTTAAGATTCTTACTAGTCAGATATATTCTTGGGCGGTGAATAGGGAGTGTTGAGTCCAATTCACTGAGCAAGGAGTAGGTCTTGTCTATTACCCATTGGGTTTATGGAACTGTATCTGAGCTAATTTGAAACCCTTGTTTTATGCATCACCCCACCTCACCTTTCCCGTTAAGCAGCCATAGTGTGTTTTCTAAACGTGTGACCCTGCTCTGATTTGTAATTCAGTTCAAGGGTAGCGGTTTTTATATTCCCTCTATAAGTGATATCTTATGATAAGTATCTTTTTCTGTGTGACTTATTTCACTTAGAATCGTCCTACCTAAATCCACTCATCATGCTGCTACTAGCCTTATGACGTTGATTTCATGGCTGAGTGATATTCCATTGTACATAAGGACCACAACTTCTTTATCCATTTTTCTCTTTCCTTGGACATTTAAGGTGTAACGAAGTGGAGGTTCTTGTCAACAGAGCAGCCCTAAACTTTGGGGTGCCTGTGTCTTGCTGATTTTTAGTTTTCCCAATTTATACGCCCATGAGTGGAAGTGCCCTATGCTCCCTAAGCTGATTTTTTTCGATGTTTCAGGACACACCGTGCACTTCTCCAGAGTGGCTGTTGGCAATTTACATCCCGCCCATCAGCGTAGCCAGGCTCCCGTTTCTCCATGGCCTGTCTTGCATTTCTGGTTTTGACCCTTTATTCAGCATGGCCCTTTTGACCGATGGGAAGCGAGACTTCTTTGTAGCGCTGATTTGCCTTTCCAGGTTGCTTGGTTGGCCAAAAAGGGCGTATGCGTTTTTTCCTGAATATATTCAGGAAAAAACGCATACGCCCATTTTCGCCAAGGGCATCATTGTCGAGGTTTTGCCGCTTTTCCTGTGCTTTAAAGGCGATTCGAATCTCCCTCCTGAAATCTGTTTCCTGCAATTCTGCCTTGCTTTCCAATCCTCTTCGTTGCCTTCCCTCAATATATTTGTGGACGAGAGTCATCATTTATAAGTCTGCAGGTTTGTGAATTGCAGTGCCCCTGAGCTCCATTTTTCAACTCACTTTCTGGGAGCTGGCCGCAAAAGCGCAGGATTGCTTCAGGCCCTATTCTGGTCCCGGGCGGCAGGCTGAGCCTGTGGTTAATTCTTCTTCCTGATGGGAAAATAGAGTGACCTGTGCCTGTCCCAACACCTAGAGCTAGTCTCTCATTGGTTCCCCCTCTTCCCGTTCATCCTCAGGACACATTGCAACCTGTACGGAACAGGAGGTTAAAGGTGCTGATTCTCCAAGGAGGGAGATTGCTAGTAAAGCGGCTGGAATGGCAAACCCGAGCACAAGGAGATGAGAAATGAGGTGCGTTTTGAAAACCTTTCTGGATCACACGGTGTACCATCTTCTGGGTTTCTCATGCATGCTTTCGATGTAGGAAGATGCCCTTGAACCTGGAGATTTGGGACCCATGGGATGGGTACCACGCAGTATTACTTTAAAGGGTCTGCGTTTGCTCACCCAACCTCACCAAACCTCTCAGCCCCAAGAGTGTCCACCCTTATGTCTCAATCAACTGTGGGTCTAGATATGGTCAATCCAGGTGGCATCACAGCCCCTGAACGAATTTTGTAAGAATTTCTCTCTCTTTCACTGTATTTGTTTCACGGGTTTTTAAAAGTAATTGATTTTTATAATGGGGTTTACCTGCTTTTCACTGCTGTGTTTTTGCCGCTTTACACCCACTGGACTCACTTACAGAGAGATATCAATGCATAGGTTTTAAGATTCTTACTAGTCAGATATATTCTTGGGCGGTGAATAGGGGGTGTTGAGTCCAATTCACTGAGCAAGGAGTAGGTCTTGTCTATTACCTATTGGGTTTATGGAACGGTATCTGAGCTAATTTGAAACCCTTGTTTTATGCATCACCCCACCTCACCTTTCCCGTTAAGCAGCCATAGTGTGTTTTCTAAACGTGTGACCCTGCTCTGATTTGTAATTCAGTTCAAGGGTAGCGGTTTTTATATTCCCTCTATAAGTGATATCTTATGATAAGTATCTTTTTCTGTGTGACTTATTTCACTTAGAATCGTCCTACCTAAATCCACTCATCTTGCTGCTACTAGCCTTATGACGTTGATTTCATGGCTGAGTGATATTCCATTGTACATAAGGACCACAACTTCTTTATCCATTTTTCTCTTTCCTGGGATATTTAAGGTGTAACGAAGTGGAGGTTCTTGTCAACAGAGCAGCCCTAAACTTTGGGGTGCCTGTGTCTTGCTGATTTTTAGTTTTCCCAATTTATACGCCCATGAGTGGAAGTGCCCTATGCTCCCTAAGCTGATTTTTTTCGATGTTTCAGGACACACCGTGCACTTCTCCAGAGTGGCTGTTGGCAATTTACATCCCGCCCATCAGCGTAGCCAGGCTCCCGTTTCTCCATGGCCTGTTTTGCATTTCTGGTTTTGACACTTTATTCAGCATGGCCCTTTTGACCGATGGGAAGCGAGACTTCTTTGTAGCGCTGATTTGCCTTTCCAGGTTGCTTGGTTGGCCAAAAAGGGCGTATGCGTTTTTTCCTGAATATATTCAGGAAAAAACGCATACGCCCTTTTTGGCCAAGGGCATCATTGTCGAGGTTTTGCCGCTTTTCCTGTGCTTTAAAGGCGATTGGAATCTCCCTCCTGAAATCTGTTTCCTGCAATTCTGCCTTGCTTTCCAATCCTCTTCGTTGCCTTCCCTCAATATATTTGTGGACGAGAGTCATCATTTATAAGTCTGCAGGTTTGTGAATTGCAGTGCCCCTGAGCTCCATTTTTCAACTCGCTTTCTTGGGAGCTGGCCGCAAAAGCGCAGGATTGCTTCAGGCCCTATTCTGGTCCCGGGCGGCAGGCTGAGCCTGTGGTTAATTCTTCTTCCTGATGGGAAAATAGAGTGACCTGTGCCTGTCCCAACACCTAGAGCTAGTCTCTCATTGGTTCCCCCTCTTCCCGTTCATCCTCAGGACAAATTGCAACCTGTACGGAACAGGAGGTTAAAGGTGCTGATTCTCCAAGGAGGGAGATTGCTAGTAAAGCGGCTGGAATGGCAAACCCGAGCACAAGGAGATGAGAAATGAGGTGCGTTTTGAAAACCTTTCCGGATCACACGGTGTACCATCTTCTGGGTTTCTCATGCATGCTTTCGATGTAGGAAGATGCCCTTGAACCTGGAGATTTGGGACCCATGGGATGGGTACCACGCAGTATTACTTTAAAGGGTCTGCGTTTGCTCACCCAACCTCACCAAACCTCTCAGCCCCAAGAGTGTCCACCCTTATGTCTCAATCAACTGTGGGTCTAGATATGGTCAATCCAGGTGGCATCACAGCCCCTGAACGAATTTTGTAAGAATTTCTCTCTCTTTCACTGTCTTTGTTTCACGGGTTTTTAAAAGTAATTGATTTTTATAATGGGGTTTACCTGCTTTTCACTGCTGTGTTTTTGCCGCTTTACACCCACTGGACTCACTTACAGAGAGATATCAATGCATAGGTTTTAAGATTCTTACTAGTCAGATATATTCTTGGGCGGTGAATAGGGGGTGTTGAGTCCAATTCACTGAGCAAGGAGTAGGTCTTGTCTATTACCTATTGGGTTTATGGAACGGTATCTGAGCTAATTTGAAACCCTTGTTTTATGCATCACCCCACCTCACCTTTCCCGATAAGCAGCCATAGTGTGTTTTCTAAACGTGTTACCCTGCTCTGATTTGTAATTCAGTTCAAGGGTAGCGGTTTTTATATTCCCTCTATAAGTGATATCTTATGATAAGTATCTTTTTCTGTGTGACTTATTTCACTTAGAATCGTCCTACCTAAATCCACTCATCTTGCTGCTACTAGCCTTATGACGTTGATTTCATGGCTGAGTGATATTCCATTGTACATAAGGACCACAACTTCTTTATCCATTTTTCTCTTTCCTGGGATATTTAAGGTGTAACGAAGTGGAGGTTCTTGTCAACAGAGCAGCCCTAAACTTTGGGGTGCCTGTGTCTTGCTGATTTTTAGTTTTCCCAATTTATACGCCCATGAGTGGAAGTGCCCTATGCTCCCTAAGCTGATTTTTTTCGATGTTTCAGGACACACCGTGCACTTCTCCAGAGTGGCTGTTGGCAATTTACATCCCGCCCATCGGCGTAGCCAGGCTCCCGTTTCTCCATGGCCTGTTTTGCATTTCTGGTTTTGACACTTTATTCAGCATGGCCCTTTTGACCGATGGGAAGCGAGACTTCTTTGTAGCGCTGATTTGCCTTTCCAGGTTGCTTGGTTGGCCAAAAAGGGCGTATGCGTTTTTTCCTGAATATAGTCAGGAAAAAACGCATACGCCCTTTTTGGCCAAGGGCATCATTGTCGAAGTTTTGCCGCTTTTCCTGTGCTTTAAAGGCGATTCGAATCTCCCTCCTGAAATCTGTTTCCTGCAATTCTGCCTTGCTTTCCAATCCTCTTCGTTGCCTTCCCTCAATATATTTGTGGACGAGAGTCATCATTTATAAGTCTGCAGGTTTGTGAATTGCAGTGCCCCTGAGCTCCATTTTTCAACTCGCTTTCTTGGAAGCTGGCCGCAAAAGCGCAGGATTGCTTCAGGCCCTATTCTGGTCCCGGGCGGCAGGCTGAGCCTGTGGTTAATTCTTCTTTCTGATGGGAAAATAGAGTGACCTGTGCCTGTCCCAACACCTAGAGCTAGTCTCTCATTGGTTCCCCCTCTTCCCGTTCATCCTCAGGACAAATTGCAACCTGTACGGAACAGGAGGTTAAAGGTGCTGATTCTCCAAGGAGGGAGATTGCTAATAAAGCGGCTGGAATGGCGAACCCGAGCACAAGGAGATGAGAAATGAGGTGCGTTTTAGAAACCTTTACGCATCACACGGTGTACCATCTTCTGGGTTTCTCATGCATGTTTTCGATGTAGGAAGATGCCCTTGAACCTGGACATTTCGGACCCATGGGATGGGTACCACGCAGTATTACTTCAAAGGGACTGCGTTTGCTCACCCAACCTCACCAAACCTCTGAGTCCCAAGAGTGTCCACCCTTATGTCTCAATCAGCTGTGGGTCTAGATATGGTCAATCCAGGTGGCATCACAGCACCTGAACGAATTTTGTAAGAATTTCTCTCTCTTTCACTGTCTTTGTTTCACGGGTTTTTAAAAGTAATTGATTTTTATAATGGGGTTTACCTGCTTTTCACTGCTGTGTTTTTGCCGCTTTACACCCACTTGACTCACTTACAGAGAGATATCAATGCATAGGTTTTAAGATTCTTACTAGTCAGATATATTCTTGGGCGGTGAATAGGGAGTGTTGAGTCCAATTCACTGAGCAAGGAGTAGGTCTTGTCTATTACCCATTGGGTTTATGGAACTGTATCTGAGCTAATTTGAAACCCTTGTTTTATGCATCACCCCACCTCACCTTTCCCGTTAAGCAGCCATAGTGTGTTTTCTAAACGTGTGACCCTGCTCTGATTTGTAATTCAGTTCAAGGGTAGCGGTTTTTATATTCCCTCTATAAGTGATATCTTATGATAAGTATCTTTTTCTGTGTGACTTATTTCACTTAGAATCGTCCTACCTAAATCCACTCATCATGCTGCTACTAGCCTTATGACGTTGATTTCATGGCTGAGTGATATTCCATTGTACATAAGGACCACAACTTCTTTATCCATTTTTCTCTTTCCTTGGACATTTAAGGTGTAACGAAGTGGAGGTTCTTGTCAACAGAGCAGCCCTAAACTTTGGGGTGCCTGTGTCTTGCTGATTTTTAGTTTTCCCAATTTATACGCCCATGAGTGGAAGTGCCCTATGCTCCCTAAGCTGATTTTTTTCGATGTTTCAGGACACACCGTGCACTTCTCCAGAGTGGCTGTTGGCAATTTACATCCCGCCCATCAGCGTAGCCAGGCTCCCGTTTCTCCATGGCCTGTCTTGCATTTCTGGTTTTGACCCTTTATTCAGCATGGCCCTTTTGACCGATGGGAAGCGAGACTTCTTTGTAGCGCTGATTTGCCTTTCCAGGTTGCTTGGTTGGCCAAAAAGGGCGTATGCGTTTTTTCCTGAATATATTCAGGAAAAAACGCATACGCCCATTTTCGCCAAGGGCATCATTGTCGAGGTTTTGCCGCTTTTCCTGTGCTTTAAAGGCGATTCGAATCTCCCTCCTGAAATCTGTTTCCTGCAATTCTGCCTTGCTTTCCAATCCTCTTCGTTGCCTTCCCTCAATATATTTGTGGACGAGAGTCATCATTTATAAGTCTGCAGGTTTGTGAATTGCAGTGCCCCTGAGCTCCATTTTTCAACTCACTTTCTGGGAGCTGGCCGCAAAAGCGCAGGATTGCTTCAGGCCCTATTCTGGTCCCGGGCGGCAGGCTGAGCCTGTGGTTAATTCTTCTTCCTGATGGGAAAATAGAGTGACCTGTGCCTGTCCCAACACCTAGAGCTAGTCTCTCATTGGTTCCCCCTCTTCCCGTTCATCCTCAGGACAAATTGCAACCTGTACGGAACAGGAGGTTAAAGGTGCTGATTCTCCAAGGAGGGAGATTGCTAGTAAAGCGGCTGGAATGGCAAACCCGAGCACAAGGAGATGAGAAATGAGGTGCGTTTTGAAAACCTTTCCGGATCACACGGTGTACCATCTTCTGGGTTTCTCATGCATGCTTTCGATGTAGGAAGATGCCCTTGAACCTGGAGATTTGGGACCCATGGGATGGGTACCACGCAGTATTACTTTAAAGGGTCTGCGTTTGCTCACCCAACCTCACCAAACCTCTCAGCCCCAAGAGTGTCCACCCTTATGTCTCAATCAACTGTGGGTCTACATATGGTCAATCCAGGTGGCATCACAGCCCCTGAACGAATTTTGTAAGAATTTCTCTCTCTTTCACTGTCTTTGTTTCACGGGTTTTTAAAAGTAATTGATTTTTATAATGGGGTTTACCTGCTTTTCACTGCTGTGTTTTTGCCGCTTTACACCCACTTGACTCACTTACAGAGAGATATCAATGCATAGGTTTTAAGATTCTTACTAGTCAGATATATTCTTGGGTGGTGAATAGGGGGTGTTGAGTCCAATTCACTGAGCAAGGAGTAGGTCTTGTCTATTACCTATTGGGTTTATGGAACGGTATCTGAGCTAATTTGAAACCCTTGTTTTATGCATCACCCCACCTCACCTTTCCCGTTAAGCAGCCATAGTGTGTTTTCTAAACGTGTTACCCTGCTCTGATTTGTAATTCAGTTCAAGGGTAGCGGTTTTTATATTCCCTCTATAAGTGATATCTTATGATAAGTATCTTTTTCTGTGTGACTTATTTCACTTAGAATCGTCCTACCTAAATCCACTCATCTTGCTGCTACTAGCCTTATGACGTTGATTTCATGGCTGAGTGATATTCCATTGTACATAAGGACCACAACTTCTTTATCCATTTTTCTCTTTCCTGGGATATTTAAGGTGTAACGAAGTGGAGGTTCTTGTCAACAGAGCAGCCCTAAACTTTGGGGTGCCTGTGTCTTGCTGATTTTTAGTTTTCCCAATTTATACGCCCATGAGTGGAAGTGCCCTATGCTCCCTAGGCTGATTTTTTTCGATGTTTCAGGACACACCGTGCACTTCTCCAGAGTGGCTGTTGGCAATTTACATCCCGCCCATCAGCGTAGCCAGGCTCCCGTTTCTCCATGGCCTGTTTTGCATTTCTGGTTTTGACACTTTATTCAGCATGGCCCTTTTGACCGATGGGAAGCGAGACTTCTTTGTAGCGCTGATTTGCATTTCCAGGTTGCTTGGTTGGCCAAAAAGGGCGTATGCGTTTTTTCCTGAATATACTCAGGAAAAAACGCATACGCCCTTTTTGGCCAAGGGCATCATTGTCGAGGTTTTGCCGCTTTTCCTGTGCTTTAAAGGCGATTCGAATCTCCCTCCTGAAATCTGTTTCCTGCAATTCTGCCTTGCTTTCCAATCCTCTTCGTTGCCTTCCCTCAATATATTTGTGGACGAGAGTCATCATTTATAAGTCTGCAGGTTTGTGAATTGCAGTGCCCCTGAGCTCCATTTTTCAACTCGCTTTCTTGGAAGCTGGCCGCAAAAGCGCAGGATTGCTTCAGGCCCTATTCTGGTCCCGGGCGGCAGGCTGAGCCTGTGGTTAATTCTTCTTTCTGATGGGAAAATAGAGTGACCTGTGCCTGTCCCAACACCTAGAGCTAGTCTCTCATTGGTTCCCCCTCTTCCCGTTCATCCTCAGGACAAATTGCAACCTGTACGGAACAGGAGGTTAAAGGTGCTGATTCTCCAAGGAGGGAGATTGCTAATAAAGCGGCTGGAATGGCGAACCCGAGCACAAGGAGATGAGAAATGAGGTGCGTTTTAGAAACCTTTACGCATCACACGGTGTACCATCTTCTGGGTTTCTCATGCATGTTTTCGATGTAGGAAGATGCCCTTGAACCTGGACATTTCGGACCCATGGGATGGGTACCACGCAGTATTACTTCAAAGGGACTGCGTTTGCTCACCCAACCTCACCAAACCTCTGAGTCCCAAGAGTGTCCACCCTTATGTCTCAATCAGCTGTGGGTCTAGATATGGTCAATCCAGGTGGCATCACAGCACCTGAACGAATTTTGTAAGAATTTCTCTCTCTTTCACTGTCTTTGTTTCACGGGTTTTTAAAAGTAATTGATTTTTATAATGGGGTTTACCTGCTTTTCACTGCTGTGTTTTTGCCGCTTTACACCCACTTGACTCACTTACAGAGAGATATCAATGCATAGGTTTTAAGATTCTTACTAGTCAGATATATTCTTGGGCGGTGAATAGGGAGTGTTGAGTCCAATTCACTGAGCAAGGAGTAGGTCTTGTCTATTACCCATTGGGTTTATGGAACTGTATCTGAGCTAATTTGAAACCCTTGTTTTATGCATCACCCCACCTCACCTTTCCCGTTAAGCAGCCATAGTGTGTTTTCTAAACGTGTGACCCTGCTCTGATTTGTAATTCAGTTCAAGGGTAGCGGTTTTTATATTCCCTCTATAAGTGATATCTTATGATAAGTATCTTTTTCTGTGTGACTTATTTCACTTAGAATCGTCCTACCTAAATCCACTCATCATGCTGCTACTAGCCTTATGACGTTGATTTCATGGCTGAGTGATATTCCATTGTACATAAGGACCACAACTTCTTTATCCATTTTTCTCTTTCCTTGGACATTTAAGGTGTAACGAAGTGGAGGTTCTTGTCAACAGAGCAGCCCTAAACTTTGGGGTGCCTGTGTCTTGCTGATTTTTAGTTTTCCCAATTTATACGCCCATGAGTGGAAGTGCCCTATGCTCCCTAAGCTGATTTTTTTCGATGTTTCAGGACACACCGTGCACTTCTCCAGAGTGGCTGTTGGCAATTTACATCCCGCCCATCAGCGTAGCCAGGCTCCCGTTTCTCCATGGCCTGTCTTGCATTTCTGGTTTTGACCCTTTATTCAGCATGGCCCTTTTGACCGATGGGAAGCGAGACTTCTTTGTAGCGCTGATTTGCCTTTCCAGGTTGCTTGGTTGGCCAAAAAGGGCGTATGCGTTTTTTCCTGAATATATTCAGGAAAAAACGCATACGCCCATTTTCGCCAAGGGCATCATTGTCGAGGTTTTGCCGCTTTTCCTGTGCTTTAAAGGCGATTCGAATCTCCCTCCTGAAATCTGTTTCCTGCAATTCTGCCTTGCTTTCCAATCCTCTTCGTTGCCTTCCCTCAATATATTTGTGGACGAGAGTCATCATTTATAAGTCTGCAGGTTTGTGAATTGCAGTGCCCCTGAGCTCCATTTTTCAACTCACTTTCTGGGAGCTGGCCGCAAAAGCGCAGGATTGCTTCAGGCCCTATTCTGGTCCCGGGCGGCAGGCTGAGCCTGTGGTTAATTCTTCTTCCTGATGGGAAAATAGAGTGACCTGTGCCTGTCCCAACACCTAGAGCTAGTCTCTCATTGGTTCCCCCTCTTCCCGTTCATCCTCAGGACACATTGCAACCTGTACGGAACAGGAGGTTAAAGGTGCTGATTCTCCAAGGAGGGAGATTGCTAGTAAAGCGGCTGGAATGGCAAACCCGAGCACAAGGAGATGAGAAATGAGGTGCGTTTTGAAAACCTTTCTGGATCACACGGTGTACCATCTTCTGGGTTTCTCATGCATGCTTTCGATGTAGGAAGATGCCCTTGAACCTGGAGATTTGGGACCCATGGGATGGGTACCACGCAGTATTACTTTAAAGGGTCTGCGTTTGCTCACCCAACCTCACCAAACCTCTCAGCCCCAAGAGTGTCCACCCTTATGTCTCAATCAACTGTGGGTCTAGATATGGTCAATCCAGGTGGCATCACAGCCCCTGAACGAATTTTGTAAGAATTTCTCTCTCTTTCACTGTATTTGTTTCACGGGTTTTTAAAAGTAATTGATTTTTATAATGGGGTTTACCTGCTTTTCACTGCTGTGTTTTTGCCGCTTTACACCCACTGGACTCACTTACAGAGAGATATCAATGCATAGGTTTTAAGATTCTTACTAGTCAGATATATTCTTGGGCGGTGAATAGGGGGTGTTGAGTCCAATTCACTGAGCAAGGAGTAGGTCTTGTCTATTACCTATTGGGTTTATGGAACGGTATCTGAGCTAATTTGAAACCCTTGTTTTATGCATCACCCCACCTCACCTTTCCCGTTAAGCAGCCATAGTGTGTTTTCTAAACGTGTGACCCTGCTCTGATTTGTAATTCAGTTCAAGGGTAGCGGTTTTTATATTCCCTCTATAAGTGATATCTTATGATAAGTATCTTTTTCTGTGTGACTTATTTCACTTAGAATCGTCCTACCTAAATCCACTCATCTTGCTGCTACTAGCCTTATGACGTTGATTTCATGGCTGAGTGATATTCCATTGTACATAAGGACCACAACTTCTTTATCCATTTTTCTCTTTCCTGGGATATTTAAGGTGTAACGAAGTGGAGGTTCTTGTCAACAGAGCAGCCCTAAACTTTGGGGTGCCTGTGTCTTGCTGATTTTTAGTTTTCCCAATTTATACGCCCATGAGTGGAAGTGCCCTATGCTCCCTAAGCTGATTTTTTTCGATGTTTCAGGACACACCGTGCACTTCTCCAGAGTGGCTGTTGGCAATTTACATCCCGCCCATCAGCGTAGCCAGGCTCCCGTTTCTCCATGGCCTGTTTTGCATTTCTGGTTTTGACACTTTATTCAGCATGGCCCTTTTGACCGATGGGAAGCGAGACTTCTTTGTAGCGCTGATTTGCCTTTCCAGGTTGCTTGGTTGGCCAAAAAGGGCGTATGCGTTTTTTCCTGAATATATTCAGGAAAAAACGCATACGCCCTTTTTGGCCAAGGGCATCATTGTCGAGGTTTTGCCGCTTTTCCTGTGCTTTAAAGGCGATTGGAATCTCCCTCCTGAAATCTGTTTCCTGCAATTCTGCCTTGCTTTCCAATCCTCTTCGTTGCCTTCCCTCAATATATTTGTGGACGAGAGTCATCATTTATAAGTCTGCAGGTTTGTGAATTGCAGTGCCCCTGAGCTCCATTTTTCAACTCGCTTTCTTGGGAGCTGGCCGCAAAAGCGCAGGATTGCTTCAGGCCCTATTCTGGTCCCGGGCGGCAGGCTGAGCCTGTGGTTAATTCTTCTTCCTGATGGGAAAATAGAGTGACCTGTGCCTGTCCCAACACCTAGAGCTAGTCTCTCATTGGTTCCCCCTCTTCCCGTTCATCCTCAGGACAAATTGCAACCTGTACGGAACAGGAGGTTAAAGGTGCTGATTCTCCAAGGAGGGAGATTGCTAGTAAAGCGGCTGGAATGGCAAACCCGAGCACAAGGAGATGAGAAATGAGGTGCGTTTTGAAAACCTTTCCGGATCACACGGTGTACCATCTTCTGGGTTTCTCATGCATGCTTTCGATGTAGGAAGATGCCCTTGAACCTGGAGATTTGGGACCCATGGGATGGGTACCACGCAGTATTACTTTAAAGGGTCTGCGTTTGCTCACCCAACCTCACCAAACCTCTCAGCCCCAAGAGTGTCCACCCTTATGTCTCAATCAACTGTGGGTCTAGATATGGTCAATCCAGGTGGCATCACAGCCCCTGAACGAATTTTGTAAGAATTTCTCTCTCTTTCACTGTCTTTGTTTCACGGGTTTTTAAAAGTAATTGATTTTTATAATGGGGTTTACCTGCTTTTCACTGCTGTGTTTTTGCCGCTTTACACCCACTGGACTCACTTACAGAGAGATATCAATGCATAGGTTTTAAGATTCTTACTAGTCAGATATATTCTTGGGCGGTGAATAGGGGGTGTTGAGTCCAATTCACTGAGCAAGGAGTAGGTCTTGTCTATTACCTATTGGGTTTATGGAACGGTATCTGAGCTAATTTGAAACCCTTGTTTTATGCATCACCCCACCTCACCTTTCCCGATAAGCAGCCATAGTGTGTTTTCTAAACGTGTTACCCTGCTCTGATTTGTAATTCAGTTCAAGGGTAGCGGTTTTTATATTCCCTCTATAAGTGATATCTTATGATAAGTATCTTTTTCTGTGTGACTTATTTCACTTAGAATCGTCCTACCTAAATCCACTCATCTTGCTGCTACTAGCCTTATGACGTTGATTTCATGGCTGAGTGATATTCCATTGTACATAAGGACCACAACTTCTTTATCCATTTTTCTCTTTCCTGGGATATTTAAGGTGTAACGAAGTGGAGGTTCTTGTCAACAGAGCAGCCCTAAACTTTGGGGTGCCTGTGTCTTGCTGATTTTTAGTTTTCCCAATTTATACGCCCATGAGTGGAAGTGCCCTATGCTCCCTAGGCTGATTTTTTTCGATGTTTCAGGACACACCGTGCACTTCTCCAGAGTGGCTGTTGGCAATTTACATCCCGCCCATCAGCGTAGCCAGGCTCCCGTTTCTCCATGGCCTGTTTTGCATTTCTGGTTTTGACACTTTATTCAGCATGGCCCTTTTGACCGATGGGAAGCGAGACTTCTTTGTAGCGCTGATTTGCATTTCCAGGTTGCTTGGTTGGCCAAAAAGGGCGTATGCGTTTTTTCCTGAATATACTCAGGAAAAAACGCATACGCCCTTTTTGGCCAAGGGCATCATTGTCGAGGTTTTGCCGCTTTTCCTGTGCTTTAAAGGCGATTCGAATCTCCCTCCTGAAATCTGTTTCCTGCAATTCTGCCTTGCTTTCCAATCCTCTTCGTTGCCTTCCCTCAATATATTTGTGGACGAGAGTCATCATTTATAAGTCTGCAGGTTTGTGAATTGCAGTGCCCCTGAGCTCCATTTTTCAACTCGCTTTCTTGGAAGCTGGCCGCAAAAGCGCAGGATTGCTTCAGGCCCTATTCTGGTCCCGGGCGGCAGGCTGAGCCTGTGGTTAATTCTTCTTTCTGATGGGAAAATAGAGTGACCTGTGCCTGTCCCAACACCTAGAGCTAGTCTCTCATTGGTTCCCCCTCTTCCCGTTCATCCTCAGGACAAATTGCAACCTGTACGGAACAGGAGGTTAAAGGTGCTGATTCTCCAAGGAGGGAGATTGCTAATAAAGCGGCTGGAATGGCGAACCCGAGCACAAGGAGATGAGAAATGAGGTGCGTTTTAGAAACCTTTACGCATCACACGGTGTACCATCTTCTGGGTTTCTCATGCATGTTTTCGATGTAGGAAGATGCCCTTGAACCTGGACATTTCGGACCCATGGGATGGGTACCACGCAGTATTACTTCAAAGGGACTGCGTTTGCTCACCCAACCTCACCAAACCTCTGAGTCCCAAGAGTGTCCACCCTTATGTCTCAATCAGCTGTGGGTCTAGATATGGTCAATCCAGGTGGCATCACAGCACCTGAACGAATTTTGTAAGAATTTCTCTCTCTTTCACTGTCTTTGTTTCACGGGTTTTTAAAAGTAATTGATTTTTATAATGGGGTTTACCTGCTTTTCACTGCTGTGTTTTTGCCGCTTTACACCCACTTGACTCACTTACAGAGAGATATCAATGCATAGGTTTTAAGATTCTTACTAGTCAGATATATTCTTGGGCGGTGAATAGGGAGTGTTGAGTCCAATTCACTGAGCAAGGAGTAGGTCTTGTCTATTACCCATTGGGTTTATGGAACTGTATCTGAGCTAATTTGAAACCCTTGTTTTATGCATCACCCCACCTCACCTTTCCCGTTAAGCAGCCATAGTGTGTTTTCTAAACGTGTGACCCTGCTCTGATTTGTAATTCAGTTCAAGGGTAGCGGTTTTTATATTCCCTCTATAAGTGATATCTTATGATAAGTATCTTTTTCTGTGTGACTTATTTCACTTAGAATCGTCCTACCTAAATCCACTCATCATGCTGCTACTAGCCTTATGACGTTGATTTCATGGCTGAGTGATATTCCATTGTACATAAGGACCACAACTTCTTTATCCATTTTTCTCTTTCCTTGGACATTTAAGGTGTAACGAAGTGGAGGTTCTTGTCAACAGAGCAGCCCTAAACTTTGGGGTGCCTGTGTCTTGCTGATTTTTAGTTTTCCCAATTTATACGCCCATGAGTGGAAGTGCCCTATGCTCCCTAAGCTGATTTTTTTCGATGTTTCAGGACACACCGTGCACTTCTCCAGAGTGGCTGTTGGCAATTTACATCCCGCCCATCAGCGTAGCCAGGCTCCCGTTTCTCCATGGCCTGTCTTGCATTTCTGGTTTTGACCCTTTATTCAGCATGGCCCTTTTGACCGATGGGAAGCGAGACTTCTTTGTAGCGCTGATTTGCCTTTCCAGGTTGCTTGGTTGGCCAAAAAGGGCGTATGCGTTTTTTCCTGAATATATTCAGGAAAAAACGCATACGCCCATTTTCGCCAAGGGCATCATTGTCGAGGTTTTGCCGCTTTTCCTGTGCTTTAAAGGCGATTCGAATCTCCCTCCTGAAATCTGTTTCCTGCAATTCTGCCTTGCTTTCCAATCCTCTTCGTTGCCTTCCCTCAATATATTTGTGGACGAGAGTCATCATTTATAAGTCTGCAGGTTTGTGAATTGCAGTGCCCCTGAGCTCCATTTTTCAACTCACTTTCTGGGAGGTGGCCGCAAAAGCGCAGGATTGCTTCAGGCCCTATTCTGGTCCCGGGCGGCAGGCTGAGCCTGTGGTTAATTCTTCTTCCTGATGGGAAAATAGAGTGACCTGTGCCTGTCCCAACACCTAGAGCTAGTCTCTCATTGGTTCCCCCTCTTCCCGTTCATCCTCAGGACAAATTGCAACCTGTACGGAACAGGAGGTTAAAGGTGCTGATTCTCCAAGGAGGGAGATTGCTAGTAAAGCGGCTGGAATGGCAAACCCGAGCACAAGGAGATGAGAAATAAGGTGCGTTTTGAAAACCTTTCCGGATCACACGGTGTACCATCTTCTGGGTTTCTCATGCATGCTTTCGATGTAGGAAGATGCCCTTGAACCTGGAGATTTGGGACCCATGGGATGGGTACCACGCAGTATTACTTCAAAGGGACTGCGTTTGCTCACCCAACCTCACCAAATCTCTGAGTTCCAAGAGTGTCCACCCTTATGTCTCAATCAGCTGTGGGTCTAGATATGGTCAATCCAGGTGGCATCACAGCACCTGAACGAATTTTGTAAGAATTTCTCTCTCTTTCACTGTCTTTGTTTCACGGGTTTTTAAAAGTAATTGATTTTTATAATGGGGTTTAGCAGCTTGTCACTGCTGTGTTTCTGCCGCTTTACACCCACTTGACTCACTTACAGAGAGTTATCAATACATAGGTTTTAAAATTCTTACTAGTCAGATATGTTCTTGGGCGGTGAATAGGGGGTGTTGAGTCCAATTCATTGAGCAAGGTGTAGGTCTTGTCTATTACATATTGGGTTTATGGAACGGTATCTGAGCTAATTTGAATCCCTTGTTTTAGCATCACCCCGCCTCACCTTTCCCGTTAAGCAGCCATAGTGTGTTTTCTAAACGTGTGACTCTACTCTGTTTTGTAATTCATTTCAAGGGTAGCGGTTTTTACATTCCTTCTATAAGTGATATCTTATGATAAGTGTCTTTTTCTGTGTGACTTATTTCACTTAGAATCGTGGTACCTAAATCCACTCATCATGCTGCTACTAGCCTTATGACGTTGATTTCATGGCTGAGTGATATTCCATTGTACATAAGGACCACAACTTCTTTATCCATTTTTCTCTTTCCTGGGATATTTAAGGTGTAACGAAGTGGAGGTTCTTCTCAACAGAGCAGCCCTAAACTTTGGGGTGCCTGTGTCTTGCTGATTTTTTAGTTTTCCCAATTTATACGCCCATGAGTGGAAGTGCCCTATGCTCCCTAAGCTGATTTTTTTAGATGTTTCAGGACACACCGTGCACTTCTCCAGAGTGGCTGTTGGCAATTTACATCCCGCCCATCAGCGTAGCCAGGCTCCCGTTTCTCCATGGCCTGTCTTGCATTTCTGGATTTGACACTTTATTCAGCATGGCCCTTTTGACCGATGGGAAGCGAGACTTCTTTGTAGCGCTGATTTGCCTTTCCAGGTTGCTTGGTTGGCCAAAAAGGGCGTATGCGTTTTTTCCTGAATATATTCAGGAAAAAACGCATACGCCCTTTTTGGCCAAGGGCATCATTGTCGAGGTTTTGCCGCTTTTCCTGTGCTTTAAAGGCGATTCGAATCTCCCTCCTGAAATCTGTTTCCTGCAATTCTGCCTTGCTTTCCAATCCTCTTCGTTGCTTTCCCTCAATATATTTGTGGACGAGAGTCATCATTTATAAGTCTGCAGGTTTGTGAATTGCAGTGCCCCTGAGCTCCATTTTTCAACTCGCTTTCTTGGGAGCTGGCCGCAAAAGCGCAGGATTGCTTCAGGCCCTATTCTGGTCCCGGGCGGCAGGCTGAGCCTGTGGTTAATTCTTCTTCCTGATGGGAAAATAGAGTGACCTGTGCCTGTCCCAACACCTAGAGCTAGTCTCTCATTGGTTCCCCCTCTTCCCGTTCATCCTCAGGACAAATTGCAACCTGTACGGAACAGGAGGTTAAAGGTGCTGATTCTCCAAGGAGGGAGATTGCTAGTAAAGCGGCTGGAATGGCAAACCCGAGCACAAGGAGATGAGAAATGAGGTGCGTTTTGAAAACCTTTCCGGATCACACGGTGTACCATCTTCTGGGTTTCTCATGCATGCTTTCGATGTAGGAAGATGCCCTTGAACCTGGAGATTTGGGACCCATGGGATGGGTACCACGCAGTATTACTTTAAAGGGTCTGCGTTTGCTCACCCAACCTCACCAAACCTCTCAGCCCCAAGAGTGTCCACCCTTATGTCTCAATCAACTGTGGGTCTAGATATGGTCAATCCAGGTGGCATCACAGCCCCTGAACGAATTTTGTAAGAATTTCTCTCTCTTTCACTGTCTTTGTTTCACGGGTTTTTAAAAGTAATTGATTTTTATAATGGGGTTTACCTGCTTTTCACTGCTGTGTTTTTGCCGCTTTACACCCACTGGACTCACTTACAGAGAGATATCAATGCATAGGTTTTAAGATTCTTACTACTCAGATATATTCTTGGTCGGTGAATAGGGGGTGTTGAGTCCAATTCACTGAGCAAGGAGTAGGTCTTGTCTATTACCTATTGGGTTTATGGAACGGTATCTGAGCTAATTTGAAACCCTTGTTTTATGCATCACCCCACCTCACCTTTCCCGTTAAGCAGCCATAGTGTGTTTTCTAAACGTGTGACCCTGCTCTGATTTGTAATTCAGTTCAAGGGTAGCGGTTTTTATATTCCCTCTATAAGTGATATCTTATGATAAGTATCTTTTTCTGTGTGACTTATTTCACTTAGAATCGTCCTACCTAAATCCACTCATCTTGCTGCTACTAGCCTTATGACGTTGATTTCATGGCTGAGTGATATTCCATTGTACATAAGGACCACAACTTCTTTATCCATTTTTCTCTTTCCTGGGATATTTAAGGTGTAACGAAGTGGAGGTTCTTGTCAACAGAGCAGCCCTAAACTTTGGGGTGCCTGTGTCTTGCTGATTTTTAGTTTTCCCAATTTATACGCCCATGAGTGGAAGTGCCCTATGCTCCCTAAGCTGATTTTTTTCGATGTTTCAGGACACACCGTGCACTTCTCCAGAGTGGCTGTTGGCAATTTACATCCCGCCGATCAGCGTAGCCACGCTCCCGTTTCTCCATGGCCTGTTTTGCATTTCTGGTTTTGACACTTTATTCAGCATGGCCCTTTTGACCGATGGGAAGCGAGACTTCTTTGTAGCGCTGATTTGCCTTTCCAGGTTGCTTGGTTGGCCAAAAAGGGCGTATGCGTTTTTTCCTGAATATAGTCAGGAAAAAACGCATACGCCCTTTTTGGCCAATGGCATCATTGTCGATGTTTTGCCGCTTTTCCTGTGCTTTAAAGGCGATTCGAATCTCCCTCCTGAAATCTCTTTCCTGCAATTCCGCCTTGCTTTCAAATCCTCTTCGTTGCCTTCCCTCAGTATATTTGTGGACGAGAGTCATCATTTATAAGTCTGCAGGTTTGTGAATTGCAGTGCCCCTGAGCTCCATTTTTTAACTCGCTTTCTTGAGAGCTGGCCGCAAAAGCGCAGGATTGCTTCAGGCCCTATTCTGGTCCCGGGCGGCCGGCTGAGCCTGTGGTTAATTCTTCTTCCTGATGGGAAAATAGAGTGACCTGTGCCTGTCCCAACACCTAGAGCTAGTCTCTCATTGGTTCCCCCTCTTCCCGTTCATCCTCAGGACAAATTGCAACCTGTACGGAACAGGAGGTTAAAGGTGCTGATTCTCCAAGGAGGGAGATTGCTAGTAAAGAGGCTGGAATGGCAAACCCGAGCACAAGGAGATGAGAAATGAGGTGCGTTTTGAAAACCTTTCCGGATCACACGGTGTACCATCTTCTGGGTTTCTCATGCATGCTTTCGATGTAGGAAGATTCCCTTGAACCTGGAGATTTGGGACCCATGGGATGGGTACCACGCAGTATTACTTTAAAGGGTCTGCGTTTGCTCACCCAACCTCACCAAACCTCTTAGCCCCAAGAGTGTCCACCCTTATGTCTCAATCAACTGTGGGTCTAGATATGGTCAATCCAGGTGGCATCACAGCCCCTGAACGAATTTTGTAAGAATTTCTCTCTCTTTCACTGTCTTTGTTTCACGGGTTTTTAAAAGTAATTGATTTTTATAATGGGGTTTACCTGCTTTTCACTGCTGTGTTTTTGCCGCTTTACACCCACTTGACTCACTTACAGAGAGATATAAATGCCTAGGTTTTAAGATTCTTACTAGTCAGATATATTCTTGGGCGGTGAATAGGGGGTGTTGAGTCCAATTCACTGAGCAAGGAGTAGGTCTTGTCTATTACCTATTGGGTTTATGGAACGGTATCTGAGCTAATTTGAAACCCTTGTTTTATGCATCACCCCACCTCACCTTTCCCGTTAAGCAGCCATAGTGTGTTTTCTAAACGTGTGACCCTGCTCTGATTTGTAATTCAGTTCAAGGGTAGCGGTTTTTATATTCCCTCTATAAGTGATATCTTATGATAAGTATCTTTTTCTGTGTGACTTATTTCACTTAGAATCGTCCTACCTAAATCCACTCATCTTGCTGCTACTAGCCTTATGACGTTGATTTCATGGCTGAGTGATATTCCATTGTACATAGGACCACAACTTCTTTATCCATTTTTCTCTTTCCTGGGATATTTAAGGTGTAATGAAGTGGAGGTTCTTGTCAACAGAGCAGCCCTAAACTTTGGGGTGCCTGTGTCTTGCTGATTTTTAGTTTTCCCAATTTATACGCCCATGAGTGGAAGTGCCCTATGCTCCCTAAGCTGATTTTTTTCGATGTTTCAGGACACACCGTGCACTTCTCCCGAGTGGCTGTTGGCAATTTACATCCCGCCCATCAACGTAGCCAGGCTCCCGATTCTCCATGGCATGTTTTGCATTTCTGGTTTTGACACTTTATTCAGCATGGCCCTTTTGACCGATGGGAAGCGAGACTTCTTTGTAGCGCTGATTTGCCTTTCCAGGTTGCTTGGTTGGCCAAAAAGGGCGTATGCGTTTTTTCCTGAATATAGTCAGGAAAAAACGCATACGCCCTTTTTGGCCAAGGGCATCATTGTCGATGTTTTGCCACTTTTCCTGTGCTTTAAAGGCGATTCGAATCTCCCTCCTGAAATCTCTTTCCTGCAATTCCGCCTTGCTTTCAAATCCTCTTCGTTGCCTTCCCTCAACATATTTGTGGACGAGAGTCATCATTTATAAATCTGCAGGTTTGTGAATTGCAGTGCCCCTGAGCTCCATTTTTCAACTCGCTTTCTTGGGAGCTGGCCGCAAAAGCGCAGGATTGCTTCAGGCCCTATTCTGGTCCCGGGCGGCAGGCTGAGCCTGTGGTTAATTCTTCTTCCTGATGGGAAAATAGAGTGACCTGTGCCTGTCCCAACACCTAGAGCTAGTCTCTCATTGGTTCCCCCTCTTCCCGTTCATCCTCAGGACAAATTGCAACCTGTACGGAACAGGAGGTTAAAGGTGCTGATTCTCCAAGGAGGGAGATTGCTAGTAAAGCGGCTGGAATGGCAAACACGAGCACGAGGAGATGAGAAATGAGGTGCGTTTTGAAAACCTTTCCGGATCACACGGTGTACCATCTTCTGGGTTTCTCATGCATGCTTTCGATGTAGGAAGATTCCCTTGAACCAGGAGATTTGGGACCCATGGGATGGGTACCACGCAGTATTACTTTAAAGGGTCTGCGTTTGCTCACCCAACCTCACCAAACCTCTCAGCCCCAAGAGTGTCCACCCTTATGTCTCAATCAGCTGTGGGTCTAGATATGGTCAATCCACGTGGCATCACAGCCCCTGCACGACTTTTGTAAGAATTTCTCTCTCTTTCACTGTCTTTGTTTCATGGGTTTTTAAAAGTAATTGATTTTTATACTGGGGTTTACCTGCTTTTCACTGCTGTGTTTTTGCCGCTTTACACCCACTTGACTCACTTACAGAGAGATATCAATGCCTAGGTTTTAAGATTCTTACTAGTCAGATATATTCTTGGGCGGTGAATAGGGGGTGTTGAGTCCAATTCACTGAGCAAGGAGTAGGTCTTGTCTATTACCTATTGGGTTTATGGAACGGTATCTGAGCTAATTTGAAACCTTTGTTTTATGCATCACCCCCCTCACCTTTCCCGTTAAGCAGCCATAGTGTGTTTTCTAAACGTGTTACCCTGCTCTGATTTGTAATTCAGTTCAAGGGTAGCGGTTTTTATATTCCCTCTATAAGTGATATCTTATGCTAAGTATCTTTTTCTGTGTGACTTATTTCACTTAGAATCGTCCTACCTAAATCCACTCATCTTGCTGCTACTAGCCTTATGACGTTGATTTCATGGCTGAGTGATATTCCATTGTACATAAGGACCACAATTTCTTTATCCATTTTTCTCTTTCCTGGGATATTTAAGGTGTAACGAAGTGGAGGTTCTTGTCAACAGAGCAGCCCTAAACTTTGAGGTGCCTGTGTCCTGCTGATTTTTAGTTTTCCCAATTTATACGCCCATGAGTGGAAGTGCCCTATGCTCCCTAAGCTGATTTTTTTAGATGTTTCAGGACACACCGTGTACTTCTCCAGAGTGGCTGTTGGCAATTTACATGCCGCCCATCAGCGTAGCCAGGCTCCCGTTTCTCCATGGCCTGTCCTGCATTTCTGGTTTTGACACTTTATTCAGCATGGCCCTTTTGACCGATGGGAAGCGAGACTTCTTTGTAGCGCTGATTTGCCTTTCCAGGTTGCTTGGTTGGCCAAAAAGGGCGTATGCGTTTTTTCCTGAATATATTCAGGAAAAAACGCATACGCCCTTTTTGGCCAAGGGCATCATTGTCGAGGTTTTGCCGCTTTTCCTGTGCTTTAAAGGCGATTCGAATCTCCCTCCTGAAATCTGTTTCCTGCAATTCTGCCTTGCTTTCCAATCCTCTTCGTTGCCTTCCCTCAATATATTTGTGGACGAGAGTCATCATTTATAAGTCTGCAGGTTTGTGAATTGCAGTGCCCCTGAGCTCCATTTTTCAACTCGCTTTCTTGGGAGCTGGCCGCAAAAGCGCAGGATTGCTTCAGGCCCTATTCTGGTCCCGGGCGGCAGGCTGAGCCTGTGGTTAATTCTTCTTCCTGATGGGAAAATAGAGTGACCTGTGCCTGTCCCAACACCTAGAGCTGGTCTCTCATTGGTTCCCCCTCTTCCCGTTCATCCTCAGGACAAATTGCAACCTGTACGGAACAGGAGGTTAAAGGTGCTGATTCTCCAAGGAGGGAGATTGCTAGTAAAGCGGCTGGAATGGCAAACCCGAGCACAAGGAGATGAGAAATGAGGTGCGTTTTGAACACCTTTCCGGATCACACGGTGTACCATCTTCTGGATTTCTCATGCATGCTTTCGATGTAGGAAGATTCCCTTGAACCTGAAGATTTGGGACCCATGGGATGGGTACCACGCAGTATTACTTTAAAGGGTCTTCGTTTGCTCACCCAACCTCACCAAACCTCTCAGCCCCAAGAGTGTCCACCCTTATGTCTTAATCAGCTGTGGATCTAGATATGGTCAATCCAGGTGGCATCACAGGCCCTGCACGAATTTTGTAAGAATTTCTCTCTCTTTCACTGTCTTTGTTTCATGGGTTTTTAAAAGTAATTGATTTTTATACTGGGGTTTACCTGCTTTTCACTGCTGTGTTTTTGCCGCTTTACACCCACTTGACTCACTTACAGAGAGATATCAATGCCTAGGTTTTAAGATTCTTACTAGTCAGATATATTCTTGGGCGGTGAATAGGGGGTGTTGAGTCCAATTCACTGAGCAAGGAGTAGGTCTTGTCTATTACCTATTGGGTTTATGGAACGGTATATGAGCTAATTTGAAACCTTTGTTTTATGCATCACCCCCCTCACCTTTCCCGTTAAGCAGCCATAGTGTGTTTTCTAAACGTGTTACCCTGCTCTGATTTGTAATTCAGTTCAAGGGTAGCGGTTTTTATATTCCCTCTATAAGTGATATCTTATGCTAAGTATCTTTTTCTGTGTTACTTATTTCACTTAGAATCGTCCTACCTAAATCCACTCATCTTGCTGCTACTAGCCTTATGACGTTGATTTCATGGCTGAGTGATATTCCATTGTACATAGGACCACAACTTCTTTATCCATTTTTCTCTTTCCTGGGATATTTAAGGTGTAACGAAGTGGAGGTTCTTGTCAACAGAGCAGCCCTAAACTTTGGGGTGCCTGTGTCTTGCTGATTTTTAGTTTTCCGAATTTATACGCCCATGAGTGGAAGTGCCCTATGCTCCCTATGCTGATTTTTTTCGATGTTTCAGGACACACCGTGCACTTCTCCAGAGTGGCTGTTGGCAATTTACATGCCGCCCATCAGCGTAGCCAGGCTCCCGTTTCTCCATGGCCTGTTTTGCATTTCTGGTTTTGACACTTTATTCAGCATGGCCCTTTTGACCGATGGGAAGTGAGACTTCTTTGTAGCGCTGATTTGCCTTTCCAGGTTGCTTGGTTGGCCAAAAAGGGCGTATGCGTTTTTTCCTGAATATATTCAGGAAAAAACGCATACGCCCTTTTTGGCCAAGGTCATCATTGTCGAGGTTTTGCCACTTTTGCTGTGCTTTAAAGGCGATTCGAATCTCCCTCCTGAAATCTGTTTCCTGCAATTCTGCCTTGCTTTCAAATCCTCTTCGTTGCCTTCCCTCAATATATTTGTGGACGAGAGTCATCATTTATAAGTCTGCAGGTTTGTGAATTGCAGTGCCCCTGAGCTCCATTTTTCAACTCGCTTTCTTGGGAGCTGGCCGCAAAAGCGCAGGATTGCTTCAGGCCCTATTCTGGTCCCGGGAGGCAGGCTGAGCCTGTGGTTAATTCTTCTTCCTGATGGGAAAATAGAGTGACCTGTGCCTGTCCCAACACCTAGAGCTAGTCTCTCATTGGTTCCCCCTCTTCCCGTTCATCCTCAGGACAAATTGCAACCTGTACGGAACAGGAGGTTAAAGGTGCTGATTCTCCAAGGAGGGAGATTGCTAGTAAAGCAGCTGGAATGGCGAACCCGAGCACAAGGAGATGAGAAATGAGGTGCGTTTTGGAAACCTTTCCCGATCACACGGTGTACCATCTTCTGGGTTTCTCATGCATGTTTTCGATGGAGGAAGATGCCCTTGAACCTGGAGATTTGGGACCCATGGGATGGGTACCACGCAGTATTACTTTAAAGGGTATGCGTTTGCTCACCCAACCTCACCAAACCTCTCAGCCCCAAGAGTATCCACCCTTATGTTTCAATCAGCTGTGGGTCTAGATATCGTCAATCCAGGTGGCATCACAGCCCCTGAGCGAACTTTGTAAGAATTTCTATCTCTTTCACTGTCTTTGTTTCACGGGTTTTTAAAAGTAATTGATTTTTATAATGGGGTTTAGCAGCTTGTCACGGCTGTGTTTCTGCCGCTTTACACCCACTTGACTCACAGAGAGTTATCAATACATAGGTTTTAAAATTCTTACTAGTCAGATATGTTCTTGGGCGGTGAATAGGGGGTGTTGAGTCCAATTCATTGAGCAAGGTGTAGGTCTTGTCTATTACATATTGGGTTTATGGAACGGTATCTGAGCTAATTTGAATCCCTTGTTTTAGCATCACCCCGCCTCACCTTTCCCTTTAAGCAGCCATAGTGTGTTTTCTAAACATGTGACTCTACTCTATTTTGTAATTCAGTTCAAGGGTAGCGGTTTTTACATTCCTTCTATAAGTGATATCTTATGATAAGTGTCTTTTTCTGTGTGACTTATTTCACTTAGAATCGTGGTACCTAAATCCACTCATCATGCTGCTACTAGCCTTATGACGTTGATTTCATGGCTGAGTGATATTCCATTGTACATAAGGACCACAACTTCTTTATCCATTTTTCTCTTTCCTGGGATATTTAAGGTGTAACGAAGTGGAGGTTCTTCTCAACAAAGCAGCCCTAAACTTTGGGGTGGTTGTGTCTTGCTGATTTTTTAGTTTTCCCAATTTATACGCCCATGAGTGGAAGTGCCCTATGCTCCCTAAGCTGATTTTTTTAGATGTTTCAGGACACACCGTGCACTTCTCCAGAGTGGCTGTTGGCAATTTACATCCCGCCCATCAGCGTAGCCAGGCTCCCGTTTCTCCATGGCCTGTCTTGCATTTCTGGATTTGACACTTTATTCAGCATGGCCCTTTTGACCGATGGGAAGCGAGACTTCTTTGTAGCGCTGATTTGCCTTTCCAGGTTGCTTGGTTGGCCAAAAAGGGCGTATGCGTTTTTTCCTGAATATATTCAGGAAAAAACGCATACGCCCTTTTTGGCCAAGGGCATCATTGTCGAGGTTTTGCCGCTTTTCCTGTGCTTTAAAGGCGATTCTAATCTCCCTCCTGAAATCTGTTTCCTGCAATTCTGCCTTGCTTTCAAATCCTCTTCATTGCTTTCCCTCAATATATTTGTGGACGAGAGTCATCATTTATAAGTCTGCAGGTTTGTGAATTGCAGTGCCCCTGAGCTCCATTTTTCAACTCGCTTTCTTGGGAGCTGGCCGCAAAAGCGCAGGATTGCTTCAGGCCCTATTCTGGTCCCGGGCGGCAGGCTGAGCCTGTGGTTAATTCTTCTTCCTGATGGGAAAATAGAGTGACCTGTGCCTGTCCCAACACCTAGAGCTAGTCTCTCATTGGTTCCCCCTCTTCCCGTTCATCCTCAGGACAAATTGCAACCTGTACGGAACAGGAGGTTAAAGGTGCTGATTCTCCAAGGAGGGAGATTGCTAGTAAAGCAGCTGGAATGGCGAACCCGAGCACAAGGAGATGAGAAATGAGGTGCGTTTTGGAAACCTTTCCCGATCACACGGTGTACCATCTTCTGGGTTTCTCATGCATGTTTTCGATGGAGGAAGATGCACTTGAACCTGGAGATTTGGGACCCATGGGATGGGTACCACGCAGTATTACTTTAAAGGGTCTGCGTTTGCTCACCCAACCTCACCAAACCTCTCAGCCCCAAGAGTATCCACCCTTATGTCTCAATCAGCTGTGGGTCTAGATATCGTCAATCCAGGTGGCATAACAGCCCCTGAGAGAACTTTGTAAGAATTTCTCGCTCTTTCACTGTCTTTGTTTCACGGGTTTTTAAAAGTAATTGATTTTTATAATGGGTTTAGCAGCTTGTCACTGCTGTGTTTCTGCCGCTTTACACCCACTTGACTCACTTACAGAGAGTTATCAATACATAGGTTTTAAGATTCTTACTAGTCAGATATGTTCTTGGGCGGTGAATAGGGGGTGTTGAGTCCAATTCATTGAGCAAGATGTAGGTCTTGTCTATTACATATTGGGTTTATGGAACGGTATCTGAGCTAATTTGAATCCCTTGTTTTAACATCACCCCGCCTCACCTTTCCCGTTAAGCAGCCATAGTGTGTTTTCTAAACATGTGTCTCTAATCTGTTTTGTAATTCAGTTCAAGGGTAGCGGTTTTTACATTCCTTCTATAAGTGATATCTTATGATAAGTGTCTTTTTCTGTGTGACTTATTTCACTTAGAATCGTGGTACCTAAATCCACTCATCATGCTGCTACTAGCCTTATGACGTTGATTTCATGGCTGAGTGATATTCCATTGTACATAAGGACCACAACTTCTTTATCCATTTTTCTCTTTCCTGGGATATTTAAGGTGTAACGAACTGGAGGTTCTTCTCAACAGAGCAGCCCTACACTTTGGGGTGCCTGTGTCTTGCTGATTTTTTAGTTTTCCCAATTTGTACGCCCATGAGTGGAAGTGCCCTATGCTCCCTAAGCTGATTTTTTTAGATGTTTCAGGACACACCGTGCACTTCTCCAGAGTGGCTGTTGGCAATTTACATCCCGCCCATCAGCGTAGCCAGGCTCCCGTTTCTCCATGGCCTGTCTTGCATTTCTGGATTTGACACTTTATTCAGCATGGCCCTTTTGACCGATGGGAAGCGAGACTTCTTTGTAGCGCTGATTTGCCTTTCCAGGTTGCTTGGTTGGCCAAAAAGGGCGTATGCGTTTTTTCCTCAATATATTCAGGAAAAAACGCATACGCCCTTTTTGGCCAAGGGCATCATTGTCGAGGTTTTGCCGCTTTTCCTGTGCTTTAAAGGCGATTCGAATCTCCCTCCTGAAATCTGTTTCCTGCAATTCTGCCTTGCTTTCCAATCCTCTTCGTTGCTTTCCCTCAATATATTTGTGGACGAGAGTCATCATTTATAAGTCTGCAGGTTTGTGAATTGCAGTGCCCCTGAGCTCCATTTTTCAACTCGCTTTCTTGGGAGCTGGCCGCAAAAGCGCAGGATTGCTTCAGGCCCTATTCTGGTCCCGGGCGGCAGGCTGAGCCTGTGGTTAATTCTTCTTCCTGATGGGAAAATAGAGTGACCTGTGCCTGTCCCAACACCTAGAGCTAGTCTCTCATTGGTTCCCCCTCTTCCCGTTCATCCTCAGGACAAATTGCAACCTGTACGGAACAGGAGGTTAAAGGTGCTGATTCTCCAAGGAGGGAGATTGCTAGTAAAGCGGCTGGAATGGCAAACCCGAGCACAAGGAGATGAGAAATGAGGTGCGTTTTGAAAACCTTTCCGGATCACACGGTGTACCATCTTCTGGGTTTCTCATGCATGCTTTCGATGTAGGAAGATGCCCTTGAACCTGGAGATTTGGGACCCATGGGATGGGTACCACGCAGTATTACTTTAAAGGGTCTGCGTTTGCTCACCCAACCTCACCAAACCTCTCAGCCCCAAGAGTGTCCACCCTTATGTCTCAATCAACTGTGGGTCTAGATATGGTCAATCCAGGTGGCATCACAGCCCCTGAACGAATTTTGTAAGAATTTCTCTCTCTTTCACTGTCTTTGTTTCACGGGTTTTTAAAAGTAATTGATTTTTATAATGGGGTTTACCTGCTTTTCACTGCTGTGTTTTTGCCGCTTTACACCCACTGGACTCACTTACAGAGAGATATCAATGCATAGGTTTTAAGATTCTTACTACTCAGATATATTCTTGGTCGGTGAATAGGGGGTGTTGAGTCCAATTCACTGAGCAAGGAGTAGGTCTTGTCTATTACCTATTGGGTTTATGGAACGGTATCTGAGCTAATTTGAAACCCTTGTTTTATGCATCACCCCACCTCACCTTTCCCGTTAAGCAGCCATAGTGTGTTTTCTAAACGTGTGACCCTGCTCTGATTTGTAATTCAGTTCAAGGGTAGCGGTTTTTATATTCCCTCTATAAGTGATATCTTATGATAAGTATCTTTTTCTGTGTGACTTATTTCACTTAGAATCGTCCTACCTAAATCCACTCATCTTGCTGCTACTAGCCTTATGACGTTGATTTCATGGCTGAGTGATATTCCATTGTACATAAGGACCACAACTTCTTTATCCATTTTTCTCTTTCCTGGGATATTTAAGGTGTAACGAAGTGGAGGTTCTTGTCAACAGAGCAGCCCTAAACTTTGGGGTGCCTGTGTCTTGCTGATTTTTAGTTTTCCCAATTTATACGCCCATGAGTGGAAGTGCCCTATGCTCCCTAAGCTGATTTTTTTCGATGTTTCAGGACACACCGTGCACTTCTCCAGAGTGGCTGTTGGCAATTTACATCCCGCCGATCAGCGTAGCCACGCTCCCGTTTCTCCATGGCCTGTTTTGCATTTCTGGTTTTGACACTTTATTCAGCATGGCCCTTTTGACCGATGGGAAGCGAGACTTCTTTGTAGCGCTGATTTGCCTTTCCAGGTTGCTTGGTTGGCCAAAAAGGGCGTATGCGTTTTTTCCTGAATATAGTCAGGAAAAAACGCATACGCCCTTTTTGGCCAATGGCATCATTGTCGATGTTTTGCCGCTTTTCCTGTGCTTTAAAGGCGATTCGAATCTCCCTCCTGAAATCTCTTTCCTGCAATTCCGCCTTGCTTTCAAATCCTCTTCGTTGCCTTCCCTCAGTATATTTGTGGACGAGAGTCATCATTTATAAGTCTGCAGGTTTGTGAATTGCAGTGCCCCTGAGCTCCATTTTTTAACTCGCTTTCTTGAGAGCTGGCCGCAAAAGCGCAGGATTGCTTCAGGCCCTATTCTGGTCCCGGGCGGCAGGCTGAGCCTGTGGTTAATTCTTCTTCCTGATGGGAAAATAGAGTGACCTGTGCCTGTCCCAACACCTAGAGCTAGTCTCTCATTGGTTCCCCCTCTTCCCGTTCATCCTCAGGACAAATTGCAACCTGTACGGAACAGGAGGTTAAAGGTGCTGATTCTCCAAGGAGGGAGATTGCTAGTAAAGAGGCTGGAATGGCAAACCCGAGCACAAGGAGATGAGAAATGAGGTGCGTTTTGAAAACCTTTCCGGATCACACGGTGTACCATCTTCTGGGTTTCTCATGCATGCTTTCGATGTAGGAAGATTCCCTTGAACCTGGAGATTTGGGACCCATGGGATGGGTACCACGCAGTATTACTTTAAAGGGTCTGCGTTTGCTCACCCAACCTCACCAAACCTCTTAGCCCCAAGAGTGTCCACCCTTATGTCTCAATCAACTGTGGGTCTAGATATGGTCAATCCAGGTGGCATCACAGCCCCTGAACGAATTTTGTAAGAATTTCTCTCTCTTTCACTGTCTTTGTTTCACGGGTTTTTAAAAGTAATTGATTTTTATAATGGGGTTTACCTGCTTTTCACTGCTGTGTTTTTGCCGCTTTACACCCACTTGACTCACTTACAGAGAGATATAAATGCCTAGGTTTTAAGATTCTTACTAGTCAGATATATTCTTGGGCGGTGAATAGGGGGTGTTGAGTCCAATTCACTGAGCAAGGAGTAGGTCTTGTCTATTACCTATTGGGTTTATGGAACGGTATCTGAGCTAATTTGAAACCCTTGTTTTATGCATCACCCCACCTCACCTTTCCCGTTAAGCAGCCATAGTGTGTTTTCTAAACGTGTTACCCTGCTCTGATTTGTAATTCAGTTCAAGGGTAGCGGTTTTTATATTCCCTCTATAAGTGATATCTTATGATAAGTATCTTTTTCTGTGTGACTTATTTCACTTAGAATCGTCCTACCTAAATCCACTCATCTTGCTGCTACTAGCCTTATGACGTTGATTTCATGGCTGAGTGATATTCCATTGTACATAGGACCACAACTTCTTTATCCATTTTTCTCTTTCCTGGGATATTTAAGGTGTAACGAAGTGGAGGTTCTTGTCAACAGAGCAGCCCTAAACTTTGGGGTGCCTGTGTCTTGCTGATTTTTAGTTTTCCCAATTTATACGCCCATGAGTGGAAGTGCCCTATGCTCCCTAAGCTGATTTTTTTCGATGTTTCAGGACACACCGTGCACTTCTCCCGAGTGGCTGTTGGCAATTTACATCCCGCCCATCAACGTAGCCAGGCTCCCGATTCTCCATGGCATGTTTTGCATTTCTGGTTTTGACACTTTATTCAGCATGGCCCTTTTGACCGATGGGAAGCGAGACTTCTTTGTAGCGCTGATTTGCCTTTCCAGGTTGCTTGGTTGGCCAAAAAGGGCGTATGCGTTTTTTCCTGAATATAGTCAGGAAAAAACGCATACGCCCTTTTTGGCCAAGGGCATCATTGTCGATGTTTTGCCACTTTTCCTGTGCTTTAAAGGCGATTCGAATCTCCCTCCTGAAATCTCTTTCCTGCAATTCCGCCTTGCTTTCAAATCCTCTTCGTTGCCTTCCCTCAATATATTTGTGGACGAGAGTCATCATTTATAAGTCTGCAGGTTTGTGAATTGCAGTGCCCCTGAGCTCCATTTTTCAACTCGCTTTCTTGGGAGCTGGCCGCAAAAGCGCAGGATTGCTTCAGGCCCTATTCTGGTCCCGGGCGGCAGGCTGAGCCTGTGGTTAATTCTTCTTCCTGATGGGAAAATAGAGTGACCTGTGCCTGTCCCAACACCTAGAGCTAGTCTCTCATTGGTTCCCCCTCTTCCCGTTCATCCTCAGGACAAATTGCAACCTGTACGGAACAGGAGGTTAAAGGTGCTGATTCTCCAAGGAGGGAGATTGCTAGTAAAGCAGCTGGAATGGCGAACCCGAGCACAAGGAGATGAGAAATGAGGTGCGTTTTGGAAACCTTTCCCGATCACACGGTGTACCATCTTCTGGGTTTCTCATGCATGTTTTCGATGGAGGAAGATGCCCTTGAACCTGGAGATTTGGGACCCATGGGATGGGTACCACGCAGTATTACTTTAAAGGGTCTGCGTTTGCTCACCCAACCTCACCAAACCTCTCAGCCCCAAGAGTATCCACCCTTATGTTTCAATCAGCTGTGGGTCTAGATATCGTCAATCCAGGTGGCATCACAGCCCCTGAGCGAACTTTGTAAGAATTTCTATCTCTTTCACTGTCTTTGTTTCACGGGTTTTTAAAAGTAATTGATTTTTATAATGGGGTTTAGCAGCTTGTCACGGCTGTGTTTCTGCCGCTTTACACCCACTTGACTCACAGAGAGTTATCAATACATAGGTTTTAAAATTCTTACTAGTCAGATATGTTCTTGGGCGGTGAATAGGGGGTGTTGAGTCCAATTCATTGAGCAAGGTGTAGGTCTTGTCTATTACATATTGGGTTTATGGAACGGTATCTGAGCTAATTTGAATCCCTTGTTTTAGCATCACCCCGCCTCACCTTTCCCGTTAAGCAGCCATAGTGTGTTTTCTAAACATGTGACTCTACTCTATTTTGTAATTCAGTTCAAGGGTAGCGGTTTTTACATTCCTTCTATAAGTGATA